>NC_057919.1:46719894-47408227 GCF_018873765.1 Telopea speciosissima | reverse complement strand
CATCACCATTGCCGCCATCTCTTACAAGATTAATGATGGCCTTACTTCCTCCCTTTGGCTTGACAAATGGCATCCCTCAGGTGTCCTCTCTTCAGTTCTGAGCCCCCGTGAGGTATATTTGTCTGGGCTCGATAGACTCTCCTTGGTTGTCTCCATCATCTCCAGAGGTGCCTGGTCCCCTCCCCTCCTGCTCTCCTCCTTTAGAGGTCCTCTGGAGCTACCTTCCTCGCATCCTCCTCAAGCAGCTTCAGCTCCCAATCCGCTTGGGATATCATTAGACACAGAGGCTCTCCCTCCCCTTGGTATAATTGTCTGGTTCAAAGGACACATTCCACGCCGCAGCTTCACCTCTTGGTGAGCCCTTTCAAACTGCCTCCCGACCTAGGCCTTCCTAATCCATCGCCACATCCAGGGCTCTCCTCATTGTTGTCTTTGCTGGAATGGGCAAAAAGATGCAGTCCACCTGTATTAGCCAACTCATTAGCCCAGTCAGGTTTTCCATGTTTGGCCCAGCATGTATCAATGGTATGATTTGACCTGCCACAGTAAGTACACTATCGAGAAGATTTATCAACAGGTTGACTGCCTATACCACGACCACTAGTTCCAAGGCATCAGCCTCTAGATTGGCCTTGGCCACGTCCTCGTCCACGATGGGCAACAAATGTTGAATTGTCGTTGGGAGTAGTGTCAGTTTTAGAAGGATTAGCAGTCAAACGATTAATGAGAGAGAAGACTTCATTGAGAGAGGGAAGCTTCTCCCCTGTGAGACGTTGACTCTTCACAGACTGGTAGTTAGGATATAGACCAGCTAAAAATTTAGCCACATGAAATTCAGCTTTTTGGTGCTTCAGCTGTTCGAGATTAGTAGTCAAGGGCTGATGTAGCTGGAATTCTTCAACCATACCTTTGTAACTAGCAAAGTATTCATTCAAAGTCATATCTCATTGTTTGAAGTTGAAAAGTTTCTCATAGAGATCATACATACGGGAGATATTCTTCTCTTGAGAAAAACTTTCATGTAAATCTTTCCAGACATCTTTAGCAAGAGTGTGAAACATCACATTAGATGTAATAGCAGGTTCAACAATGTTCCATGACCATATTTTGATAATAGAGTTTTCACACATCTACTCATCATGAGCTTTGATCATAGTAGGGTCTTTTGGATCAGTAGTAGGAGGATCATCAGTAATGTAATCGAGCAATGTGTTCAACAGTAGTAATCTGGACTTGGACATTGTCCATTGGCGGTTTAGGATCACCCATGAAATCCACTAATCACCAACACAGCAGAAAAGTAATAGTTACAGTAGTAGAGTCACTGTCAGCACTTGAAAGAACCAGAATTTGGGTTTCAAAACCCAAATCTCACAGAAATCAGATCTAGGGTTTAAAAAACACCAAATCGCAACAGGTCAGATTGACCTAGGTAGATCGAACAGAACTTGAAGAAGGGAATAAGATCCCAACACCTCATAGAAATAAGTTGAGATAACTGTGAGGAATTATAAGTAGTAAGACAATGAATTCTTACTTAGTTTTTATAAATAGAAGGATTCAACCAATAGGACATGATTCACAGCAAGGAAAAGAAGAAGAAGAAGAAGAAGAAGGAGAGAGTTTTTGGGAGAATCGAATGTGAGTTGAGTAATCCTCAACACCCATATTTACTTCATTAATCACTTGTAAGAATTACATAGACCTCCCTAGGGAGGTAAATACAACTTAGCCATGTCTAATATTAAGTCAATGACAGAACTACCCTTATACAACTATTCCAATAACTCTAACACTCCCCCTCAAGCTGGAGAATAAATGTAATTCATTCCCAGCTTGCACAATATGGTACTAAACAGACTAGGAATGAGACCCTTGGTGAAGATATCTGCTACTTGATCACCTGTCTTCACAAAGGGAGTACAAATGCACCTAGACTCCAGCTTCTCTTTGATGAAGTGTCGATCAACCTCAATATGTTTGGTTCGATCATGCTGAACCGGATTGTGGGCAGTGCTTATAGCAGCTTTGTTGTTACAATAAAGTCTCATTGACCCTTCAATTTTAAAACTCAAGTCTTGAAGAAGTCTCTTTAGCCATATAAACTCACACTCCATGAGCCATGGCCCTAAACTCAGCCTCTACACTAGATCTAGCTACAACTAGTGGTTTCTTGCTCCTCCAGATAACTAGATTACCACCCGCAATGGTACAACACCCAGAAGTAGATCTCCTGTCAGAGACTGAATCAACCCAATCAGCATCTGTGTAGCCTTCAATCTGCAAATGGTCATGCCTGGAAAATAGAAGACCTTTTCCTGGACAAGATTTCAAGTATCTAATGCTGCGATACACTGCATCCAGATGTCCACTCCTGGGAGCATGTATGAACTGACTCACCACTCCAACTGCATAAGAGATGTCTGGTCGAGTCAAGGAGAGATAGATTAGTTTCCCAACTAATCTTTGGTACCGGCTTGCATCTATAAGAGAACCACTGTCACACCCCGGCCCGGTTTATAAGGGCCAAGTGTGACTGGATGTCTCTGACATCCAACCAACCCACCAGGATCGCAAGGGCTGTACTCTATTTGCAATCATATCCACAAATACAGAATTAAATGCAGCGGAAGCAATTAAAGTATAGAATTAAGGCAGTAATAAAGGAAAACTAACGATGAATTGTGATCTGTATATATTTAAAAGAACTAAGTTAGAGTGTTTGTTCCATACATCAGATAACTAGAACAAAAGACTTATCTGCAGTAACTATACAAAAGTGTATAACAAAAAGGGTGGAAGAAGCCTGATCTAGCAATCACTCATGAGAATGCGCAGTCGTCGCACGAGCACGAAGCATTGTGCTCCACCGCCAGACGAGTGTCAACTCCATGAGCCGAAGGAGAGTTCTGTGTAGAGGAGACTCCCACTGAAGCACCAGAAACAACAGTATCATCTGAAAAATAGGGATATCCACGGGGGTGAGCTCCACTGAGCCCAGTAAGGAAATGCATGAAAACATAACACAACAATCCATGATGAATGTCCTAAGCAAGCATGCTCCTAACATGAATACTAAGTCATATGAGGTATAAGTACTACTGTAATAGAATACTAGCCTCGGTCCCGGAAACACATAACCAGACGTCGGTCACCCGAGCGAAAACATTCTACTACGGTGGAGACCCGACAGCTCAGGCATCATACATCTGATGCTAACGGACCCCCAGTGACTAACCCTACTGTTTGTTCCCACAGTGGAGTACACACGCTAACATGGGACAGTGAATGGCATTTCGGAATTTACCCTTCGGACCTACCACGGGTTATCCAACACCTCTTCCCCTGTTGGTAAGGTACGTAGTACTGGGTAATGAAGTATCCTAACCCAATACAGTCTATCATGATGGCACATGTATGTATAGATCAATTGTAAAGTAAACAGTGCACCATTATCATCAATTGTACAGTATCAAGTAAATATCAATGCAATGCAGTATACCAATGCAACCTAATTCACATGCAGTCTAGTGCAAAGAATATAAAACTAATAAACTACATGATCTGAGCAGCAATAATGATGCATGACATGGCATACTGAACAAGAAGTAATTAAGGCAATAAACACATAGAAATTAAGTCAAATTCCCTTACTTGATGTGATTGACTAGCCTAGGTAATAAAACTCCAGCAACCCAGACAAGAATAGTCAAGAACAAGCAAAAATAGTCCTAAAACAATAGAATCCGAGGGCACATCCTTAAAGAAAAATTACAACTAACACTCAACATGAACTGTGGTTCCATTCCACAATAACCAAAGCATTCAAATGGATGGCAAAAGAGACTATTCCACTCATTACAGCTACCAAGGCACTCAGAGAAAGGAAGAAGCAGAATCTGCCGATACCTGAAGTGCAGCACTGATTGGAGTTATGCTCTTCGACCAGCTCCTCTTCGGAACTGAGCTGTTGGGGGTCTAAAAGGGGATCCTCAGGCGATTCAAAAGCTTCAGTCCTCATCCCAATAGGTGAAGAGATGAGAGAGAGATGGGCAGAAGACTCTCCAGGCTAGTGGTAATGTTCTGTCCAGCTTCTAGGGCTTCAAATGCTTTTTGTAAGCTGGGAATCTTCCTCCATTGCTGTAGGTTTGAAAGAAACAGCTCCAAGGAATGAAATATGTGAGGTATTTCACAGCCTCTTGGAGGAATATGATCAATACAGCCTCTAATGGAACCCTCTACCTTTCTAGGGTTCGACTCAGTTCTTCCGGCGAGCACCTGGAGGTGGTCGTGGCCCGGGCCTAACACAAGAGAGACAGATGGGTGCCAATAGTGTTGGTAGGGACCGTTTTAAATGTGACCATTGTGGAGAAGCTGACACGAAGATCGGTGTTGGTCTCTTCATGGTCGTCCTCCTAGCACACGTAGTCGTGGTGGCCGTAGAGGGGCCCGAGCTCGCTCTGTGATGAGCGAGGAAGATACTATACCGATGACCCCACCTTTATGGAGACAAAGTGGTTCGACGGGTCATCACAACTTAGCACATCTTCTACACCTTCTAGTGACTCCTCATCATCCTCGGCCCTTACAGTCTCTACTTCACCTCTCTATGTAGCCCGATCTTGGGTCATGACTCGGTGCTACGACCATATGACTGGTACGTCCCATAATTATGATTCCTATACCATTTGCTCCGGTAAGGATAAGGTTAGAATAGCTGATGGCTCCCTATCCTCCATCTCTGATGATAGGACCATTTCTGAGTACTATAATGCCTTTCTTGGCCTCTCTGGAGGAATATGATCATTATAGAGATCTTCACTAAGGACCCAGAGGATGAGGCTAAGGTCTATCGGACTCTTGAAAAAGAGCGTGTCTTTACCTTACTTGGTGGTGCCCAACTACTATGAGCCTATCGGACTTGAGATCTTAGGCGGTCTCCCTTCCCATCTCTTAGTGAGGTCATCGTAGTTACTACAGAGGAGGAGACTAGACGTGTTGCAATGGAGCCAGCTCTGTATCTTCTCTTGAGAGGTCAGCCCTCGACTCAGCTTCTTCCCGGACACCGTGGAGGTGGTCGTGGCCCGGGCCTAACACAAGAGAGCAATGGGTGCCAATAGTGTTGGTAGGGACCGTTTTAAATGTGACCATTGTGGAGAACCTGGACACACCAGGATCGGTGTTGGTCTCTTCATGGTCGTCCTCCTAGCACACGTAGTCGTGGTGGCCGTAGAGGGGGAGCCCGAGCTCACTCTGTGATGACCGAGGAAGATACTATACCGGATGACCCCACCTTTATGGAGACAAGTGGTTCGACGGGTCATGTCACAGCCTTAGCACATCTTCTACACCTTCATCGTAGCCAGCTCCTCATCATCCTCGGCCTTACAGGTGTCTCTACTTGAAATTTCATCGTAGCCTGGTCTTGGGTCATTGACTATGGTGCTACGACCATACGACTGGTACGTCCCATAATTATGATTCCTATACCATTTGCTCCGGTAAGGATAAGGTTAGAATAGGCCGATGGCTCCTATCCTCCATCTCCGGTAAGGGTAGTATTCCTGTAACCTCGTCTATTTCTCTTTCTTCGTTCTTCATGTTCCTAACCTTACAGCTTAATCTCTTATCCGTGCTGAGTCACTGACAAAAATCTTTGAATTGCTCCGTCACATTTTCCCTTCTCACCGTCTTTTTCAGGATTTGGTGACGAAGAGGATTATTGGTAGTGGACGTGAAGAGCAAGGCCTTTATTTTTTTGACCCTTTTCTCGCCACAAATCTTATGTGTGTGGTCATACCGAGAGTAGTTCTGTGGGAGTCTCATTATGTTATGGCATAGGCGTCTTGGCCATCCATCTTTTGTTGTAATGAGGAAACAATTGCCTCACTTATTTTCTTCTCTTGTTTCTTCTCATGTTTTTCAATGTGAACCATGCATGTTTGCAAACATTGTCGTTCCTCTTATCCATATCATGGTAATAGAAGCATTGCTCCTTTTCATCTTGTGCACACCGATGTTTGGGGACCTTCTCCTACTACCTCTTTATTTGGTTATCGTTATTTTGTGTCCTTTATTGATGATTTCTCTCGTGTACTTGACTATTTTGATGAAACATAAAAGTGATGTTTGTGATGCGTTTAAAACCTTCTATCGATGATTCTTACTCAGTTTGACACCCGAATCAAAGTTGTTCGATCCGATAAAGGGGGAATACATGTTTAGTGGTCTCCAAAACTTCTTATCGATAATGGCATTCTCCATCAGCTAGCGTGTGTTGACACTCCCCAACAAAATGGGGTTCTTGAGAGGAAGAATCGCCATTTATTGGAGGTCACCCGTAGTCTCTTGTTTGGTATGCATGTCCCCAAAACCTTTTGGTCCGCTGCTCTTCTCACTGCTTCTTTCCTCATCAATCGCATGCCTACCAAACTTCTTGCCTACAAATCTCCCTTGGACATTTTATCTCCCAAAGTTTCAGCTTTCTCTCTTCCCCCTAAGGTCTTTGGTTGTGTTTGTTATGTGCATGTAAACAAATCTGCCCGCACTAAACTTGATCCCAAAGCTCTCAAGTGTCTCTTCCTTGGGTACTCTTCTACTACCAAGGGCTACAAGTGCTATCACCCTTCTTCTCGCCGGTGTCTTATCTCAAAGGATGTCACCTTTCTTGAATCCCTTCCTTTCTTTGCCCCTTCTCAGCATCCTCTTCAGGGGGAGAAGTGTGGAAGTGAACAGGCTGCTGATTTTCTTCATTCTCCTCTTCCTATCTCTCCTTTTATGTTTGACATTGGTACACACAGATCGTGGATGTGGTTAATACTAGTGATCAATCTCAATCGATATGAACACGGAATTGGTGGTTGAAAGTGGTCCTAGTAAGGAGAAGGATTACCACATTACATACGAAGAAGTGAAGGCGTACATAATCAAAGAAAGCAAACCTACCAAGAGTCCTCTTTGGATCCGAGATCCACATTTTGAGCTTCATCACTCTCGGTCAGGTGACATCCCTTCTCCTCCTTGTGATTTAGACCTTCCTATTCTTTGTTAGAAAAGGGAAAAGAGCTTGTACTAATCCTATAGCCCAGCTTTATTTCCTATGATGCTCTTTCTCCCACAAGTATGGCCTTTATTACTGCTTTTCTATAGCTTCTATTCCCGGGAATGTCATCGATGCTATGTCGACCCAAAGTGGAGACAAGCTATATGCGAGGAAATGATGGCCCTCGAAGAATGATACTTGGCAATTGGTGGACCTTCCTAAGGGACGGTCCTGATTGGCTGCGAGATGGGTCTATACAATCAAATATAAATCTGATGGCGTTGTCCGAAAGATACAAAGCAAGGTTGGTTGCCAAGGGATACAATCAAGTCTATGGATCGACTATCGTGAGACGCTTGCTCCCGGCCAAGCACAATTCTATAAGAGTCCTCTTATCCTTGGGCGCCAATAATGATTGCCTTTATACCGCTTAGATGTGAAGAATGCTTTCCTTCACGGTGACTTGAAGAAGAGGTGTACATGCAAACCCCTCCTGGCTTCAAAATGCCTTCATGAAGGGAAAGTGTGCCTTCTCAAGAAAGCACTATATGGTCTCAAACAATCTCCCAAGGCATGGTTTGAGCGCTTCCGGACAGCTATTCCGAGAAATGGGTATTCCCAGTGTCAAGCGATCACACTCTCTTTACCAAGCGGGCAATGGAACTATCACAACCCTCATTGTTTATGTTGACGATATTGTGGTCACGGGGGATGATATAATGAAATAAGTAAATCAAAGACTACCTGGCACAACAGTTTGAAATCAAAGATCCGGGTCCCTTGCGGTACTTCTTAGGGATTGAAGTATCAAGAACCAAGAAAGGAATCAACATATGTCAACGGAAGTTTGTCCTTGATTTGTTGACAGAGACAGGGATGTCAGTCAGAAACCAACAAATTCTCCCATTGAGCGTAATCATAAACCGAGAGAAGATTGTGGTTCTCCTTTGGTTGATGCGGGGAAAGTACCAACGGCTAGTGGGGAAGCTTATCTATCTTGCTATGACTCGCCCGAGATATCTCCTATGCAAGTGGGAGTGGTGAGCCAATTCATGCATGCTCCCAAGAGTGGCCACTTAGATGTCTTGTGTACCGCATTATTAGGTATTTGAAGTCTTCTCCAGGGAAAGGACTATTATATGCCAAACACAATCACTCGAGAGTGGAAGGCTTCACCGATGCTGATTGGGCTGGCTCCATTACGCATGTAAGATCTACCTCGGCTATTGTACCTTTGTGGGAGGTAATTTGGTTACTTGGAGAAGCAAAAAACAGCATGTTGTAGCCGATCTAGTGCGTAAGCACTTTGAGCCATGGCTCATGGTGTTTGTGAACTCATATGGTTGAAAAGGCTTGTTCAGAACTGGGATTTGCCATCAAGGCCCTATGAGACTCTCACGTGACAACAAGGCTGCCATCGATATTGCCCATAATCCGGTTCAACATGACCGAACCAAGCACATTGAGGTTGATAGGCACTTCATCAAGGAGAAGATTGATTCGCCACATTTGTACTCCGTTTGTGCAGATCGGTGATCAGTGCGGACATCTTCACTAAAGCTCTTGGTTTTCCTCGCTTTAGTACATTCTTAAGCAAGCCGGGAATGCATGATATATATTCTCCAGCTTGAGGGGGAGTGTTAGAGTTACTAGTAGTTATGTTCTAAGGGTAGTTTGGGAACTAGCCTGTTAACTAGTTGCCCTGTTTTGTAATTTCTATCTTTTTCCCTTTTTTACTGTTTACCTCCTTAGGGAGGTGTATGTAATTCCTTTACTTCTACTAATGAATCAATATAGCTGTGGAGAGATATCTCTCACACACACAAGTTACAACCGAAATATTATTCCTCCATTCTCTTGTTCTCTTCTTCTTCTTCATCTTCTTCTCCTTCACTTACCTATATTCCCAACCTAGAAACCAACTAATACAGCCTCTAATGGAACCCTCTACCTTTCTAGGGTTCCAAGAAGAGGTAAAGAGGACAGCCAAGTCTTAGTCGTCTCTCAAACCAGTGGAAGAACTGCTCTGATACCAAGTTAGTTTTTATAAATAGAAGGTTGCAAGCAATAGGACACGATTCACAGCAAGGAGAAGAAGAAGAAGAAGAAGAAGGAGAGAGTTTTGGGGAGAATCGAATGTGTTTTGAGTAATCCTCAACACCCATATTTACTTCATTAATCACTTCTAAGAATTACATAGACCTCCCTGGGGAGGTAAATAGAAATAAAGAATAAATAACAAAAAATACAACTCAGCCATGTCTAATAATAAGACAATGATAGAACTACCCTTATACAACTATTCCAATAACTCTAACATTCTTACCCTAAAAAGGGTGCCGCATGGAGTGAGATGAGCTGTAGTTGAATGAGATCTAATCATTCGATTGAGATAGCCTTCAAATATAGTAGGGATCTACCTGTTGGATTAGAAATCACAATAGAAATAGTAGGTAGATAAACCGCAGCCTTGAACTTGAAGTTTTATCACTGCAATCGATCGTCACTCCATGTAAATAATATAGTAGAGAGTAGAACCCTAGCTTGTCACTGAAATCATCAACTAGGATTTAATCTGAAGTAATATGCAACGTAGGGTGCTGCATCCCTTTAGTAGAAACCTTGGAAGACCTTCAAGTCAGAACCGAGAATCAACAACCAACTAATGGTATTGCTCTGATACCACGTAACAGAGTTAAACCTGTGAGATCAGAGAACCGAAAGAGAAAATAGAGGAGATGGAAGAGAAAGGGGAGCTGCTAAGAGACAGAATCGATGCTCAGTAGCTCCCTCTAAGTCTTTATTTATAGTAACTATTGAGTACATAAACAGACTCCTAATCCTACTAGGAATCAGAATCATAAACTAAAAGGGAATCCTAATTTGACACCCTAATTACAATCTCAACTCAAATAGGAATCATAGAATCTCGATTAGAATATTCTCTATTCTAATCAAGTTACATAATTAAATAATTAACAAGTTTCAAGTTCGATAACTCCATTTCAGTTTTTCTTTGCTATTTATTTATTTGGTTTCTCTATTTAACTCTCTGGGAACTCTGAG
Source organism: Telopea speciosissima (assembly GCF_018873765.1). Classification (NCBI taxonomy): domain Eukaryota; kingdom Viridiplantae; phylum Streptophyta; class Magnoliopsida; order Proteales; family Proteaceae; genus Telopea; species Telopea speciosissima. The sequence goes on along the minus strand of NC_057919.1, from coordinate 47,398,119 downwards.
CTTATTATAGTTTAATATTACTTGATATAATTTTAAAGGAAACCTAGGGACCCTTTCTATGCATTTGTTTCATGATTGAGGTAATCTGATTTGGTTTAGGTATTTCTTTAGTTATGCCTGACAAGGACTTCTGCATGCTAATAACATGACTTCTGTCTATAGGTTAACTTGAAAGGAACGAGAGTTATGTGTGTGGAGCTGGTTGCTAATCGCTTTTTGCGCAAGGTAATATAGTTGTACTAATGCATAAGTAGTTTTACTTTGTTCGATGTGCTTCTATTTTCTATCAAGAGCTGTCTTTTTACTTTTTAATTCCATTTCTCTTTTTCACTGAGCTTTCTCATTGCTCGTCTTAAATATCATTCAAATGGATGTGTTTGTGAGACCTTAGCAGTAGCACCAATATGTGACAAATTGAGGGAAAGTTGACACTGATGGTTTGATGATGTGAAATAAAAAAAGCTCCAGCAGTGAGAATTAATATGGTATGGGTTGAAGGTTCTAAGACAACAAGGCAAAGTTGACGAGGACTTGCAATGAAGTATCCAGACAGTAGCCTTATTCATGGTTGATATGCCTGAAAAGAGCAGAACATTGATGTTTGCCACTTACTCGGGCTCGAGACTGTCGTTGGATGCGCAAGTGTGCCAGAGTCACTAAGACTCGAATGGTGTGAACGTGTTTACCCTCATTCAACTTGGCAATCACAGAATTGCAGGCGTGCCAGAGCCTCTGAAAGCCCAAGAGAAATTAATCTGACTTCTACCTAGTAAAAGTAGATTCTTCGCTCTTGCCTTGATTGCGCCAAGGGCTTTTGATGCAAAGAATAATTCGCATAAAAGTGACTGAATTAAAAGACAAGCAAACAGACAAAATGCCTGGAATTGAACACTACCTTTATTCAATAACTTGAAGGGAAAAACTACAAAGTAAATAAGACTCGACTGACCAACTCTCACGTTGAAGTCAGGAGAAAACAAGGAAAAACAAAAGACTAAATAAAATAACTGTCAAGTACCGGTTCCCCATTCCACGGCTTGACGACATGTTGGACATGCTGTCTGGAGTGAAGGTCTTCTCTAAATTGGACTTTAGGAGCGGTTACCATCAGATTTGTGTCCACCCGGGCGACGAATGGAAGACCGCCTTCAAAACCAAGGACGGACTGTATGAATGGAAAGTCATGCCCTTTGGTTTGACGAATGCACCTAGCACTTTTATGCGAGTGATGACTCAGGTACTTCGTCTTTTTATTGGTCGATTTTTGGTTATTTATTTTGATGATATTTTGGTGTACAACAAAGACCAAAATGACCATATTGACCATCTTAAACTAGTCTTGAGAGTTCTTCGTCAAGAGAAGCTGTACTTGAACCTCAAGAAGTGTTCTTTCATGCTGCCCAAGGTGGTATTTTTTGGCTTTATTGTTTCAGCCAAGGGGGTGGAAGATGATCCGGAGAAGGTTAGAAGCATCAAGGACTGGTCGGTACCTAAGACACTCACTGAAGTTCGAAGTTTCCATGGTTTGGCTTCATTCTATAGAAGATTTATTCGAAATTCCTGTGCTGTTATGGCCCCTATTACTGGGTGTATGAAGTCTAGTAAGGGAAAATTTGAATGGACAGCAGCGGCAACAAGGCCTTCCACCTTATCAAGAAGAAGATGATTGAAGCACCAGTCTTACGCCTACCAGATTTTGACCGAGTATATGAGGTTGCTACAGATGCCTCACATGTCGGCTTAGGCAGTGTATTAATGCTATGAGGGCACCCAATTGCTTTTTATAGCGAAAAATTAAATGATGCCAAGAAGCGCTACTCGACTACTGATTTGGAGCTGTATACAATTGTTCAACTGTTACGTCATTAGTGCCACTATCTTATTGGTAAAGAATTTATTCTTTACACTGACCATGAAGCACTCAAACATCTTCACTCTCAAAAGTCGATTAGCAACAAGCATGCCAAGTGGGTAGCCTATCTGCAGGAGTTTGTATTTGCGCTGAAATACAAGGCTGGTAAAGAGAACATAGTGGGTGATGCATTGAGCCGCAAGGTCCTCACCCTCAGTACCTTTTCTGCCCATGCAGCTAGTATTGGACAAATACGAGGAGAGTATGCTGCCAATACAGATTTTAGTGTGATCTATGATGAGTTGCAGCAGGGTGGACAGCATCCTAAATATTCTGTCCTGGATGGTTACTTATTCTTGGGAACACGCCTATGCATTCCAAACTCTTCCCTACGACATCACATCATAAGGGAACTACATGGAGGAGGTTTGGGAGGACACTTTGGGAAGGATAAGACCATTATTCAGGTGACAGACCATTATTGTTGGCCACACATAGTAAAAGATGTTCATCATGTGATCAAACGGTGCCGGGTATGTCAACTTGCAAAAGGAGGGAAGCAAAATACAGGTTTATACTCTCCTTTACCTGTCCGTCATGCACCATGGATTGATATTAGCATGGACTTTGTCCTTGGACTGCCACCCACTAGAGAATGATACGATTCCATTATGGTCATTGTTGATCGTTTCTCTAAAATGGCCCACTTTTTGCCATGCTGTAAGACCTTTGATGCCTATCACATTGCCAAGCTGTTCTTCAAGGAAAACTTTGTGGCTGCGAACAAACACAAAGCTCCAATTCTCCACATCTTTTCACCCACAAATTGACGGACAAACTGAAGTGGTTAATCGGAGTTTGGGTAACTTATTGAGGTGCTTGGTTCGTGATTATGAAAAGACATGGCCGTCCATACTTGATATAGCTGAGTTTGCTTATTACAGCTCCGTGAATCGGACTATTGGTCACACTCCTTTTGAGATACTGCTTGGAGTTCAACCCCAGTGGCCTATAGACCTTGTTCCATTGCCCCCACAAGCATGCATCAGCATTGAAGCTGATGAATTTCTGCGCCATATTATAGAGGTGCATGCTGATGTTTGGCGACGAATGGCTCTCAGCAACGATGTTTACTAGGCTACAACTGATCGTCATAGCTGCTACTTGGAATTTCAGCCAGGAGACATGGTGATGGTCTGTGTCAATCTGGAAAGGTTCCAACCAGGAGTCAACACTAAACTCCACCCAAGGAAGATGGGTCCATACAAGGTGTTAAAGCGTGTTGGCCCAAATGCTTATGTACTCGAGCTGCCTGATGATACGAGTATAAGCAATGTCTTCAACGTGACTGATTTACACCTTTATGTGGGGCACCATGCTGATGATGGTGATACTGAAGAATTACTTCGCCTGCCCCAACTTAAGCCACCTATGGAAGACATCATTGAAGAGGTTTTAGACGACATGTACAAAACCACTCGTCGTGGCACCGGTTACCATGCATTTCTCGTCAAATGGAAGGGTCGCCCACGACACGATAGCACTTGGATACATGCTGATGACTTCAAGAAGCTTGATCCGGACTTGTACGAACGTTATATGGCCTTTACCCATTCGTCGGAGACGAATGTTTTCAAGCTGGGGAGAGTTGATGCAGAACCAAGGGTGTATTCAAGGAAGAAGAAGAAGAAGGCTGCTGCCTACCTTGGCAGCCAGACACGATTTTGATGCTGCTGCTCCATCGAGCCAGACTTGAACCAGCCCAAGTATTGGGCCAGTTTTGTACCAAGAAACACTGTTCACGTGAACAGTGTCACGTGAACAGTGTCCAATTTTATTTTGAAGCTTAGTCATAAGTTAGTTTCTATTTTTTAGAAGTTAGTACTTTCTATTTTTGTAGTTAGTAATTAGTTTCTATTTTTGAAATTAGAGAGTCTTCACATCAACTTAGTTGTTGATAGTGCTATGCAACCTCATTCAAGGATTATACATACAACCCACGGGGGTGAGCTCCACGATTTGATTCGAAATTATATCTCTGCTGTTATGCAAGTTATGCTTCCATTAAGCTTTTCCTTGGTTTCGATCCTTGGAGAGAGGAGCTGCTGTTGGATCCTGTTGACTCCTTGCGGTGGGAAGGCCAGGAGGTTCTTTCTTGTTGCTGAGTTTCATTCCCTGCAAGCCTTCAAGTCTTCATTCCCACGTTACCTTCTATTTTTGACTAACCTTCTAATTTCATTCTCTCTCTCTCTCCTGCCCTATCCAGCCATTAGTTTTCTTCAAGCTTTTCAGCAAACCTTCCCCCTCCCCCCCCTCTAAGACCTCCATTCAATCCCTTTGTTAGCCCCATCTGACCTGCAGATCACCTTCCACGATAAATCTCCCTAAACCCATCAAAACCCCACTTTCCCAGCCTGTAGACCAAATCGGCAGAGACTATTGCCCTGGGCGATGATCACAAATAAAGCAAACACAGCCAAAAATACAAGGTGGTAAAACAAAAGGCGGTTCAGTGGGAAATAAAAGAGAATGAGGAATCCCCCCCCCCCCCCCCCCTTTAACACAGAAGATGACATACGATTGATAGGGAAACAAACAGTCAAAACAACATCAGTACAAAAGATTTTTGGTACTTTCATTTCAAAGAGAATGGAACGGGTCACCTCCATTAAATGTCTATTCTTCTGTTCAGCCACACCATTCTGTTGGGGTGTGTTTGAACAAGAGGACTGGTGTAACATACCACGTCAGCCATAAAAGAGTTAAAGGGTGCCGAAAAATATTCCAGTGCATTATCTGTAACGTCCCAAACTCGGACAGGATTCTAGGCACTGCTCTTGCAAGTGCCGACCCATTAGGTTACAAACTTACCTTAATAGTAATAAATAATTCCCAGTCTTGTTTACAACGTAGCGGTAGCATTATATATTGGATAACAGTTCAAGTTAAATGTATACACTGGTGGCAATTATCTACAATGTCGTACAACTAAAATCTTGTTCATTCATTTATCAGCATTAAATATTCTGAAATAACTTTGTTCATAAAATATTTCTTTCTGATCTTCTAACATTACCCATAGTTCAAATACTCCGGAGTTGTATAAGACTCCACACCTGACTTGTCATCTGAAAAACATCAACATATATAAGGATGAGCTTACGCCCAGTGAGGTACACATGATCTTATACACACAAGCATTCAAAAGAACAATAAATGGAATGGAGACATACATAGCACCTCATAAAATTTCACTTTTTATTTAATTAGGTCAGGTTTTGGCCACTTAGTGAACTACCATAATGCACAAACAGTTGAGGGTGTAGTCGACTACAAACATTCCCAGGCACTGTATCCCAGCATTATAGATGCGCTCTACTCCCATGTATCCAGGCACCATCACCGTAGCCTTGGGGGAGGACCCCTCATCTATAAAAACATCATATTAGACGCACTCTACTCTCATATGTCCACGCACCGTAGCCCTGGGGGAGGACCCCTCGTCTAATCAAACAACATAATAAACGCGCTCTACTCCCATGTATCCAGGCACCGTAGACCTAGGGGAGGACCCTCGCCTATTCTCTTTCCTTTTCAAAACCCTCATCCAGTACATAACCCCCTACTGGAAAGGGGTGGTAGCCACAAGGATATTTTGCATATTACCATAACCTTGCATACATACTTCTTTTTCATTCACATTCTTCTTTTCTTTCTTCCTCTTCCTTTCTCTTTCATTCCATACTCATTCATTACTTTCACATGGCATATATATTAAATCATCCTCATACATAGATCAATACATAGTACAAATCAGAACTTCATCCCACATTCATTTGCCACATGCATCTTATCAGTTCATATGAACATTTCATAGTATACATTAATCAATATACATGTACTGTCATGTTAAGCATTCTGTTTAGATGGAACGTAATAATATTCATTAAGATACAGCATTCAATCATTTCACCACATATCACTTACATATCATAATAAAATTACACATCATAAACATTGTTGTTGCATTCCTTTCTTTCTCATTTCATTCCATCTTTCCTTTCCATTTTCATTCATCATACCATATAATGTTATTCCCATAAAATACTTAAAGCATTTTTTTTTGGATGAATAAATATGTATTACCTTACCCCAGGGGGGGGGCAGGGAAAAGAGAGAAAGGAATATACAAGGGAAAAAGGGGGGAGGGGAGAAACAAAGCCGACCTACGCAGAGGTGGCAATAAAAAGGGAGGTCAGATCAAGACCCCAAAAAACTGCAATGTGCCTATTTCTAGGGGTGTCTCTGATAGCGCGAAGAGGGATATGGCTGAGCTTGGAAGAGACATCAAAGGAGATGGCTTTCCAAATCAGATCAAAGGATCGAGAGTTGGAAGTCCATCTCCTAATGTTACGCTCCATCCAGATGTGGTGAACAGCCGCTCCAAAGATTAGCTTGCCAATGATGTCGCAGATCGAGGTCCCTACGAAGGACTTAGCCACCCAGGGCCATTCTCTGTCAAAAGGGAGGGGTCTTCTGCTACGGTGCCAAATGGATGAAAGGGCTTTTTTCCAGATGGTAGAGGTGAAAGGGTAGTCAAAGAAGAGGTGGGGGATGTCTTCGAGACCGTTCCAGCAAAGGGAGCAGGTAGGGGGAACATGGATGTGACGGTGAATAAGGAAGGCTTGGGTTGGGAGGCAAAGGCGGAGGGCTCTCCAGGTGGTGAGGCTATGGTGGGGAATGTGGCCTTTGAACCAGACAAGGTTGTGCCAAGGGACAATGGGGGCAGAGTGGCGAACGAAGTTCCAAGCAGAGAAGGAGGTGAAGTGGCCATTGGGAGAGGGCAACCACAAAAGTTTGTCAGCAGAAGGGGGGGGGGGGAGGGGGGAAGGGGGGAGAGCAGGCCAAATCCGGTCAACAATAGAGGGATTGAGAAGAGGGGGGGGGACTAGGATCCAGAGGAAATGAGAGTGGAAAGGGGGCATTTTTTGGGAAACCAGAGGAGTAGATGGACCTGGGACTGATAATGCAGTACAAGATACCAAGGGGGTGCCAAGGATCAAGCCAGAGGGAGGTGGAAGAGCCTCGAGCAATGGAGGTAGAGATTCCACGAAGGGCCAGGGGACGGAGGGCAAGGATCTTTCTCCAAATCCAGGAGGCATCAGAGGGGGTGGAGCCAATCCATAAGGAGTCAGACTTGAGAAGATGGGAGTAGACCCAGTTGACCCAGATGGAATCCTGACGAGAAGAGATTTTCCAGATCAACTTGAGGATGCCAACAGTGTTGGAATCTTTGATGCGGCGAATCCCAAGACCTCCCTCAGATTTGGGAAGGCAGATGGACTTCCAAGTGAGAGGGTGAAGAAACCTGGAGGTATCGGCCCCTTTCCAGAGGAAGGCGCAGAAGAGGCGTTCCAACTATCGAGACGTGGCTTTTGGAAGGGCAAAGATCCCACACCAGTAGATGTAAGTAGCTTGGAGGACGGAGCGAATACAAACAAGGTGGCCGGCATAGGAAAGAAGTTTGCTTTTCCATAGCCGGAGACGCTTGCGGATATTGTCAAGCATAGGAGCGCAATGATGCTTAGAGATCCGGGCCGGAATGAGGGGAAGACCAAGGTACTTGACTGGGAGGGAGCCTAGGGTGAAGCCAGTCAGGTGAAGAAGGGAATCCTTATCTGAATCGGGAATACCAGAGAGAAAGATTTTGGATTTAAGGAGATTGATGCGGAGACCAGAGAGGGATTTAAAGAGATGAAGGGAATCCATGATAGTAGAGATAGAAGAGTGAGAAGCTTTGGAGAAGATCATTAGATCATCAACAAAAGCCAGATGGGTTAGATTGATATGGTTGCATTTAGGGATGGGAGAGATGAGGTGGAGGTCCGTTTTGGATTGGAGACTACGGGAAAGGACTTCCAAAGCGATGGAGAAAAGGAAGGGGGAGAGAGGACAGCCTTGGTGAATTCCTACTTTGGAGTGGAAGAAGCCAGCAGGGGAACCATGGACCAGCACGGAGAAGGAGGGAGAAGAGATACAAGCTTGAATCCAACGGACAAAGGCAGGGGGGAAGCCCATTTGAGATAGCACTCCACAGATGAAGTCCCAGCGAAGGGAGTCAAAACCTTTGTGGAGGTCAATCTTTATGAGGGCGGCCGGAGAATGAGATTTGCGGTCAAAACCCCGCACTACCTCCGAGCAGAGAATGATGTTGTCTGCAACGCTGCGGCCAGAAATGAAGGCGGATTGGTTCGGGCTAACAAGAGTGGGGATAACCGCCTTGATTCTGTTGGCCAGGATTTTTGGCAATGAATTTGTAAATGAGATTGCAGAGGGAAATGGGCCTGAAATCCGCGAGGGAGGTGGCCCCCTTTTTATTGGGGATGAGGCAGATGAAAGTCTGATTGACCTGGGCTAGCTGGCTGGGCTTGTAGAAGAAGCTACGGATGGCTTTGAAGAGGTCTCCTTTGATGGAGTCCCAACAGCTGAAGAAGAAACCCATACTGAAGCCATTGGGGCCAGGGGCTTTGTTGGACTTATGGGAGCGGATAGCCTTGGAGATCTCATCATCCGAGGGAATACTAATGAGGGAGTCCGCGACCTGGGGGGTGAGGAATTTGTTGATGAGATCCGGGGGAATGGGGGGTGCGGAGAGAGGGGGAGGATTGAAAAGATTGGCAAAGAAAGAGATGGAGGCAGATTTAATGTCGTGGACCGAAGTGAGGGGGGATCCATCAGAGGAGTGAAGAAGGGTGATGGAGTTAGAATTAAGGTGGGCTTTCAGAGATCTGTGGAAATAAGCAGAGTTAGAGTCTCCCAACTCAAGCCACTTGATGCGAGCCTTTTGGCGCAGGAAGCTTTCCTCAAGGGAAGAAAGGGAATACAATTCCTCAGAGAGGGACTTTTCCTCAGAGGCAAGAGAAGGGTTGAGAGGGTCAGATTGAAGTCTAAGTTGGATGGAAGAGAGATTAGACTTACAAGAGGAAAGCCTGAAATTGATGTTACCAAAGGTGGAGAGATTCCACCTTTTCAGGGCACCTTTGGTATTTCGGAGCTTCCTGGAGAGAGCAATGAGGGGAAGGGAAGGAGAGGAGACCGGGATGCGCCATGCCTTGAGGACGGTGGGAAGGAAGAGGTGGTGGGAAGTCCACATGTCAAAAAATTTGAATGGCTTGGGGCCAAAAGAAGTGTAGGAGTGGATTTGGATGTGGCAGGGGCAGTGATCAGACAGGCCTTGAAGAAGGAAATTGGCTAGAGAGTGGGGGAAGGAAGAAAGCCAAGCCTCATTAGAAATGAAGCGATTAAGCTTGCAAGCGATGCGGTTAGGGCCAGAGCGGCGGTTGTTCCAGGTGAGGGGGGAACCAGTCCACCGAAGGTCATCAAGGCCGAGATCTTCTAAGCACTCTTTAAAAGCAAGGACGGAGGGAGAATCAATGGGTCTACCGCCAAGTTTCTCAACTTGGGAGCGAACCACATTGAAGTCTCCAGCTAAGCCCCAAGGGACGGAGTCCAAGGAGGGCTTGAGGAGGGAGAGGTCGTGCCAAAGAGACACACGCTCGGTAGCAAGGTTATTGGCATAGACGACCGTCAAAAGGAAGGAGGTAGGGGAGTTGGGGATGGAAAGGCTAAGATGGAGGAATTGGGAAGTGGAGTGGAGGAGAGAGGTGGTGATTTTGGACGGGTCCCAAAGGAACCAAATCCGACCAAGAGGGGAATGGTTGTAGTTGGAGAGAAGAGACCAGGAAGGAGTAATGGAGGCAGCAATGCGGGAAGCATTATCTTGTTGGACACGAGTTTCAAGAAGAGCACAAAAGGAGGAATGGGTGGACTTGATAAGGGACCTGATATCCTGATGTTTAGCCAGGGAATTAAGACCCTTGACATTCCAAAGGAATCCAGCAGACATGAGAACTAAGAGGGGAATGGCCGGGTGCGTACCGGAGGGGTGCTGCGATAGTGACGATGAGAGAAGACAAGAGCCGGGCAGCGAAGGAGAGGCTTGCGGGGGGGGGGGAGGGGAGTTGAAACCGGGGGGGTAAGGGGGGGGGGAGGGGGAGGGGGGGTTGTCCGAGAGAGAGGGGAAGCAGATGGACCGGGTGCGAGAATGGGAAGGGGGGTTGGGGAAGAGTTTGTGGTAGAGGTAAGCAGGGGGTAGACAGATGGGCAGGTTATAGGAAAAGAAGGATTGGGCTTGGGCTGGGGGTAATAGGTCAAGAGGAGGGGTGGGTTGGGTTGAGGTAGGGGTTAAGGATATAGCAGGGATGCTAGGCCGAGAGAAAAGGGGGGGCTGGGCTAGGGGCAAGGATTGGGTGGATGGGGGGTAATGGGTCACGGAGTTGGGAGGGGGATAATGGGCCTCGATGGTGGGCCGAGAAGGAGAAGGGGGGGGCAGAGGCTAAGGGTGTGGGCCCAAAAGGAACGACATAAAGGGGGGTAGAAGAGCTAAAGTCGTTAATGGGTGGTGACGTGTTGGCGTGTTGGGGGTAGGGAGCAGAGGGGGTAGTGAGGGTAAAAAGGACGGAGAAGTAGAGGGTAAAAGGGGAAGAGGGGGTAAAGAGGGTAAAAAGGAGGGATAAGTGGGGGGTAAAAGGGGAAAAGCAAGGTTAGAGGGACGAGAGGACAAAAGGGGGGGTATTCAAAAGAGGGGCTGAAGCAGTCTGAGACTGCGCAGTGTAGGAGGTGATTTCGCGAGAATGGCAAGGGGAGCAGTCCTGTAGCAGGGGTTCGACTGCGATATCGGTGACTTGACTAATCTCAGTTGGGGAGCTGCACAACGTCCCAGTGGTGGTAGGTGAAGAGTCAGAGGCTCTTCCACAGAGGGGAAATCTGTGGTTGCGCAGATGCAGAGAGGCAAAGCAGGAGGATCTTCGATGGCCAATTTGTCAACTTGCTCGATGATCGAGGAGTCTGGCGTCTGCAAGGGTTGCAGGGTGGGAGCCTGGGAAATCTCGGTGCTTGGGACAGGCGTATTTCCAGAAATAGCAGTGGCATCAACGGCGACGATGGCTGTGGAACTTCGAGGACGATCGCTGGGCCGGCGACGCTGACGCCGGTTTCGCTTGGGGGTTCTGCCACGATGCACTGAAGGAGAAGGATCTTCGATGGGCAAGGCTTCGATGGCGAAGACTTCGTTGAGAGAGGAAGTCGCAGTAGGAAGATGATCGTCCTGCGAGGCAGGCTGTTTGTCTCCAGGAGCAGTTGCTGCAGAGGCAGGGCAGGTAGTGTTTGAGTGACCAAAAGATTTGCATTGCTGACAGTGAGGGGGCAGCCATTCGTATTGCACAGGCTGTTCAAACCAGAAGCCATCTTCTTCTTTGATAGAGATGGATGAAGGGGGAGGGGAGTCTGCCGAGATGTCGACACAGAGTCTCGCATACGAAAGCCTATGTTGTTTGAGAGTGCGCAGGTCCGTGCGGAGAGGAATGCCCAGGACAGAGCCAATGCGGCTGAGGCTCTCAGTGGTCCAGTAGTGGAGGGGTAAGCCAGAGAGAGTGACCCACAAGGGAATGGTGTTGAAGTCGACCTTGTGGAGAAGGAGATGAGGCTGCCACTGACGAAGAAAAATTGGTTTGGTTCCCACCATCCAAGGGGCACCATCCAACGCGCGAGACTTGGCTTCTTTAGAGAAAAACTTGAATAAGAACACTCCAGAGTCGAGGAGATGGATATCAAGCATCCCAGCTGCTTTCCATTGGTTGGTGAGGGAGGCCTGGACTATGGAGAAAGAAGGCCGAGCACCCAAGAAATGACCCACAAGGCAGGAGGTCCATTTCCGGAGTTCAGGGGAGAGAATGGACGTGGGACAGAGGGCGAAAGGAATGCCATTTTCAGTGAGGGGTTTTGAATAATGGAGGGAAGTATCAATCTGAGAAGGAGGAGTCTGACGTAAAAGGGAGGACCAGGAGGCAGAGGGGGGGGGGATGATCGGAATGGTAGGGGTTGGAGATGCAGCAGTGGAAGGTGGGGCTGAGGGGGACATGACAGCGGAGGGGTTGCCGGGGGAGTCAAGGAGGGGTGGCGGTGAGGGCAATGGTGGAGGAGGGCTGGCAGGGGGGGGAGAAGGAAGGTTCATGACTAATCCGTTCCACATTGTCAAGGTTTGAATAAAATGATTCTGTTTTTATTTCTCTGGATCTTTTCCATTAAAGTTTAAAGAATGTGGTGCAATTCAATCATACTTAAAGGTATCATTTCACATCGCAACATATTTGTACATTTCAGCATTTCATATATTATTGCCAAGCATCCACACATCAGCATAACAATCTCTTAAATCAGTAGTTCCATGATCATCATTCACTTTATCACACATCATAATTACTTTTATCTTAGATACATTGCAATCACATAATATAGCCATGAACCCTCACATCATTCAATCAATGCTTATAATATTATACATTACATAATCATGCTCCCTCACCTTGATTATAATGCTTGACTCTATAAAATTCCAAAGAGCGTATATTCTTCAATGGTTTTAGCGACCAAAAGTGATTACCCAATACCTTGTTCCTACTGCAAGCTTTGGAAGCACTCTGCAACTCTTCTTAATCTAATGTTCAGTAGTCCAATTTGTCGAAGAACCTAGACCTTGCTGATGCTACTACTGCTGCTTCTTCTTTTATTCTCTTTATAAATCCAACTTCACTAAAGTATCTCCAACATCTTTTATCTCCAGCATCTTTAACCCTCTAACTCACCTTTAATTTCAGTATCCTTTGTAGATTAGCTTCAAACCCAGTTTGATTTCCTTTTTCAATTCTTGATGAACCAGCTATACTTCTTCTATTCATCCTTCTTCTGCAATTTCTTTTTCAATTCCTATCATTTCTGTACTTGGTTTCACTTTTAGATTAACAATTCCAGCACCAATTGCACACAGCCACTCCATTCCTCTTTCAATTTACACTTCCCATTTGATTCTCTTCTTCTTCTTTCTAAGTCCAGAATTCTCAGAACCTCCAGCAAAACCTCTGTACGTCAACTTCTCATCCTTTTTTCTTCTTCTTCTTTGTCTTCTTAGTTTCGATTGTGTTTGATGAGACTTTCTCAAGCCTTAATCCTTACTTATCTATTTATATAATAATATTAATTTAACCAAAACCATAGTAATATATAATAACCCAGCTTCCCTTCTTCTTTTCTTTCAATCCCTTCTCTCAAATCAGAACTTTAGCGACAAACCCCTTTAAAATCTGAACTCCAGCTTCCTCTACTTCATTCTTCTTCCTTTTCTTCTTTCTTCTATAAGTTCCAACAACACCTCTGAACTTCAGCTTCTCATCCTCTTCCTTTCTTCTTATTCTTCCAAGTCTGAAACTCTACAGTGTGCTAATTGATTTCTTTTTCTTCTTTTCCTTAGCTCCACAGCAACATAGGCAACCAAAATAACTCTCCCAGCTCTAACGTAGGACTCCCTCTTCCCTATTATTTCCTTAGTCAATCAATCAGCCACCTCCAGCTTGTAACTTTTCCACCACCAACTTCACTTAGACAGCCTCAAGTCAAAGTTCCTTGCCACCAGCAGCTTAACTTAGGCAACTTTATCAGCCACCTCCTACTTCTATTAATAGTCTAATACACCTCCTCCTTGTTACTTGGCAGCAGCCCAAGCCTAACTCAATCCATCCTCATCACTTGGGTTCAACCGAACCCATGGTTGGACCAATGGTTCATATGAGCCAAGCCAAGCCAAACCAAACCAAACCAGACCAAGCCACCTCCTACTTAACTATTCACACCTACTTAACTATTCACTTAGTGTATTATACAATTACAAACTATATGTTATATCAACCATACATACATCATAGTGTATTATATAATATAAAACTCACATAATTCATATAACTTATATTAAAATTAATGAAATAATTCTCTTCACATTATAATAATATAAAACATTATACAATCCATTAATATAATACTAAAGCAGAATTTCAAACAATAAAATACTCTCAATTATTCAGATACTATTAAAATATTCATAAAAGCATTAGAATATTTTAGGACACCTAATATAATAACAAAATATTCATGACCTGCGGAGTGTTACATTATCACTCCACAAAACACGAACATTTGTATTGAATTAATTTTGACTTCCAGTAACAAAGGTACGAAAAATTGCAAATAACTCAGAACGATGCTTTATTAGATAAATTCATGTAACCCTCTAGAATAGTCTTCAACAAAGATAACAAAATATTTAAATCCCAACTTAGAAGTAACAGGACAAAGTCCCCATACATCCAAATGCACTAAAGAGAAAGGGTTCACAGACCGTTTATTTATTCTAGGGGAATAACTCACACGGTGGAGCTTTCCAAACTGACATGACTCACACTCTAGATTAGAAAGAGAACTTAAACGAGAATCCAACTTCTATAAACTCTAAAGATGGATGGCCCAACAGACAATGAACTTGGTGTGGAGATAGAACACTGGAGCAGGCAACTAAATGAGAGTCTTCAAGAAGATACAACCTCATTTCGCACGTTCCCTACCAAGCATCTTCTTCATCGTAAGATCCTGAAAAACACAAGAATCAGGAAAGAATGTCACTGAACAATTATAAGCTTTAGTAATTTTACTGACAGAAAGCCAGTTACAAGGGAAGTTAGGTAAATGGAGGACAAAAGACAAAGATAAGGACTTAGTTGGACAGACAGTACCAGTACCAGTGACTTTGGCAAAGGAACCATCAGCCAATATAACACTAGACTCCGTAGACTGAAAGGAAGAAAAATTACCTGACACTCCAGACATATGATCAGATGCACGAGTACCTGAATTATTGATCCAGAGGCGAGAAGATGAGAAATACGCAGTAGCATGACTTGTCTGGGCAAAAGTAGTTGTCGAGGAGGATGTAGAAGGCTGAGAGATCTAAAACTGTGTGAATCGAGCATAATCCTTGATAAACCCAAAATTACCCCTGACTACTCAGGGATTGCCACGTGTCCTAGCCCAAATAGGAGGACCAGCTCGGGACCGACCAAACAAGCACGTACCATGGCGGACGGGTGTCGATCGAGCACAGGCGTGGACCACGGACTCCAAGCGCGGATTGCAGACCCCTGGCGTGGACCCCCTCGAGCGCGGTCATCACGGACGGACGCAGTTTACCCTAGGGACGAACCACTTTGGGCACAGTCTCCCTCGAACCCGACAGTAACCACCACCATCGATGAGATAGATCACATCACCAAGGACTCTAGGCCACCGCCTATTAGTCACGTAGTCTGAACGGACTCATATACCAGGAACCTCATCTACCACGAAGATAGGTCTATCCATCAAGGATACCAAGTCTATCATGACACTACGCCTGATGGGAAGACAACCAATCAAGCATGAGCCCTGCTACTCAGGCACTCTATCAACTACGAGGACTACTTATCATCAACAGGGACTCTCCACACCGCCATGCTGCACTATAAAAGGGAAGGTACTCTACTATATCAACCCATCTTGAATACTATTATTCATCTGTTTGCTTAGGAGATCTGACTTTAGCACGGAGAGTCCTAGGCCGGAACCACACCGGTTCTCCTTTGTCATCCCTTGGTCCTTTTGTAGGTGACGGCACTCGAGGGACCGCTGAGCGATTTCCTGACGCAATAGATTGGCGCCGTCTGTGGGAACGACGCTAGCCATCATACCTATTAGCTTGTTTCCATAACTGTTCAACCATGGCACCACGAGGCAAGAAGACCGCTCCCTCCACCAATAATGCTGCGAGGGAGGGGAATGTATCACCACCTCCAGAGAGTTCACGTCGCAGAGCCACTGATCGTGCCTCTCAGGAGATGGGGGTCTTTGAGAACCAACAAGTTGAGGTAGACAACCTCAACCCTGAAGTAGCCGTGGAAGCCGCCCCTGTGGAGCCAGTACCTGATCCTAACGCACCAGCGACGGTGGGGCAGATCAATGACTTGCAGCGACAGATCTTCCATGACCAACAACTCTTCCGCGACTACCTGAGGCAGCGTGCAACATCACACCGTCGCAGGACGGATCCTCGATGGGAGTCGAGCCCTAGGAGGACACCTCCCAGGGTTGATAGGTCAGAGAGGCACACCAGGCAGCGAGGAGAGCCTTCCCAACCTCAGAGAAGAACGGTGGACCTTCCAGCACGGTCGGACCGGGGGAGAACACCATCACACCGATCCGGGGTACCTAACCCTGAAGGGTCCATCCGGAGGTCGGTGTTCCAAGGTCGACTAGGAGGAAGTTATGTACTAGAGCAAAGCCGAACTTACCGTGAAGAAAGCTCCTCGCGTCGTTTGAGACAAGATTCATCGCGATATGATCCTTCACCATCTCGGCAACAGTTGAGACGGGAGGGGACTTCCAGGAGAGGACGCGAACGAGCTCGCAGCAAACGACCAGTAAGGCGTGGGGAACAAGCACAGGATGAAGAGTTAGACAAGAGACTTCGAGAGCAAAGCCGGACTTACCGTAAAGAAAGCCCCTCACGTCGTTCGAGACAAGATTCATCGCGACGTGATCCTTCACCATCTCGGCAACAGTAGAAACGGGTGGGGACTTCTAGGAGAGGACGCAAACAGCTCGCAGCGAATGACCAGTAAGGCGTGGGGAACAAGCACGGGATGAAGAGTTAGACAAGAGACTCTGAAAGTTGGACGAAAAATTGGAAGGGTTGAAGAAGCAGACCAAGGGCGAGACACACTTGATCCCTGGACAACACCCATTCTCAAAAGAGATCAAGTCCGCCACACTTCCATCCAGGTTCAGGTTACCCACCTTCGAACTCTACAGTGGTACCACCGACCCTAATAACCATATCAATTACTTCAACGGGATGATGACCCTCTATGGTGGATCGGACGTGGTATCCTGTCGAGCATTCCCTGCATCCCTCAAGGGTGCAGCAACCTCATGGTTTTCCAGACTACAACCACGGTCGGTAGGGTCATTTGCAGAGCTATGCGAACAATTCGTGACCCGCTTTCAGAGCAGGGTCAAGCAAAAGAAGACCACGATCAATCTACTGAACGTGGTACAGAACCCTAGAGAGTCCATCAGGAAGTACGTCAGTAGGGTCACTAAGGAGTCCTTAGAAGTCAGAGACCTAGACGACCAGACCCAGCATGCAGCTTTGGCTGGGGGCATCAGAGACCTGGAGCTAATCAAGGACCTGGCACGTTATGAGACTAGGACCATGAAAGAGCTCCTAGAACGATGTAATGAGTTCGCCAACATGGCTGAAGTACTGCAAGCTCGGAAGAAGGCAATTGAAGCCAAACCACAGGACAACAAGAGGTCAGCACTAGATGATCGCAAGGAAAGCAAGAGGTCGAGGACCGAGCGTCGACAAGAGAGGGGTGATCGCCCTTCAGGAAGAAGCGACCGTCGCCTAGAGAGGAGTGAGAGAGCAAGTAGTCCAGAGTTTACACCGCTGAACACCGCCAGGTCCCAAATCCTTATGCAGATCCAGGATTGTGACCTAATCCAATGGCCACGACCCATGCTAGCAGGACCTGAGAAGCGCAATCCCAACAAGTACTGTCTCTTCCACAAGGACTACGGGCATGACACGGAGGAATGCTATCAACTGAAGAAAGAAATAGAACAGTTTGTGAGAGCAGGGAGCTTGGACAAGTACGTGAAAGGAAGGCGTAACAGCTGTTCGGGCCAAGGAGATCGAGGCTGTGATCGAGACCGGGAAGAGCCGAGAAGGGAAGAAAGAAGGGCGGACCGAGATAGAAAGAGAGACTGCACTGGCGAAAGAAGAGATGTGCCAGAACCCAGCAGCACCAAGGGAGCCCCCATCCTCACCATACTTGGAGGACCGGGGGCAAGAATCAACCAGGAAGGCCAAAGCCCATGCCAGGTTCATGGGAGTAGCAGAGAAACCAAGCAGGATAGCGAAGATCGAGACGGTGATCTCCTTCTCGGATGCAGACTTGGAAGGTGTGAGCTTTCCACATGAGGATGCCCTGGTCGTACAAGTAGAGATAGCCAACCGACCCATGCATAGGGTGCTGATAGATACAGGGGCGTCCGTGGATGTGCTCTTACTGGAAGCCTACCGCCAGTTCGGATTCGAAGACGATCAACTCAAGCTAGAGCCCACCTACCTCCATGGATTCTCGGGCGCCATAGGCTCCATCAGGGGCACCATAGAGCTACCCGTCACCTTTGGAGAGCACCCTCGACAGGTGACCATAATGGTAAACTTCATGGTCGTCAGGTCCATGGTCTCATTCAATGGCCTCTTAGGGCGACCATCTCTAATAGCCCTTAGAGGTGTCGTGTCTCCACTCCACCTGAAGATGAAGCTCCCCACTGACAATGGAGTGGGTGAAGTCCGAGGCGATTAGAAGAAGGCTAGAGAATGCTATGCCACCTTTGTGAAGAAGAACAACAGCAACACACGGGGGATGGTACTGTGCATAGAGAACCTGGTCAGTGACCAGAGAGATGAACTGACAGAGAAGAGAGGAAGGTCGGTGGAGGACCTTGTCCCATGACCACTCAACAAGGATGACCCTTCCAAGGTCGTACAGGTTAGTTAATTGTTGAGCGATGAACAGAAAGAAGAACTGGGATACCTCCTCCAAGCCAACATGGATGTCTTCGCATGGTCGACCGCCGACATGCCTGGCATACCCAGATCTATAGCAGAGCACATGCTACATGTAAACCCAACCAGGAAGCCCGTCCAGCAGAAGAGGCGGAATTTTACCCTCGACTGACAGGCACCTATCAAGGAAGAGGTAGAAAAGTTTAGCCGAGCAGGGTTCATCAGGGAAGAGAAGCTCCCTACCTGGCTCGCGAACGTGGTCATGGTACCCAAACCTAATGGGAAGTGGAGAATGTACCTCGACTACACTGATTTGAACAAGGCATGCTCAAAGGACGAGTACCCACTACCTAGGATCGATCTGCTGATCGACGCCACCGCAGGACATGAGATGCTGAGTTTCATGGATGCCTACTCAGATTACAACCAGATCCTCATGTATGAGGATGATAAATCTTACACTGCCTTCCGAACAGACAAGGAGAACTACTGCTACCGTGGCATGCCGTTCGGACTAAAGAATGCAGGGGCCACCTATCAGAGGATGGTCAATAAAATGTTCGAGGAACAGATTAGGCGCAATATAGAGGTGTACGTGGATGATATGCTCGTGAAAAGCATTCAAGCTCATCAACACCTGGCCGACATAGAGGAAGTGCTTGCCATGCTAAGAAGGAACCAGATGAAGTTAAACCCGACAAAGTTCGCCTTTGGAGTAACGTCAGGGAAATTCCTGGGGTTCATGGTCTCAGTACGGGGAATAGAAGCCAACCCATCCAAGATCAAGGCCATCCAAGAGATGGCACCACCTCGGACGGTCAGAGAAGTGTAGAGGTTGAATGGAAGGATTGCCGCCCTTTCAAGGTTCGTGTCACGCTCGGGAGACAAGTGTCTGCCATTCTTCAAGACGTTGAAGAACCTCCGAAGTCCTAAAGACTTTGCCTGGACGGAGGAGTGCCAAAAGACGTTTGAAGAACTGAAGGTGTACCTCAAGAATCCACCATTTCTTGGGCGCCCAAAACCCAACGAAGAATTGCAGATCTACTTGATGGCGACCCCTGTCGCAGTGAGTGCAGTACTGCTAAGAGAGGAGGGTAAGATACAGAGACCCATCTATTATGTTAGCCATGTCCTGATTGATGTAGAGACCAGGTACACAAGGATTGAGAAGGTAGCCTATGCATTGGTAATCGCGGCTAGGAAGCTTAGACCCTACTTCTAAGCCCATACCATCATAGTCCTCACTGACCTACCATTGAAGAAGGTACTGCACAAGCCAGACGTCTCTGAACGATTGATCGACAGTCGAGCTGAGTGAACACGACATCAGGTTCCTACCCAGGACGGCAATTAAAGGCCAAGCCCTGGTAGACTTCGTCGCTGAATGTACCCTACCTGAGATCAAGCCAGAAGCAAAGGAACCAGAGGAGCAGGATCGAGGATCGTGGGAGATGTTCGTGGATGGCTCGAGTAATGCAGCAGAAAGTGGGGCTGGCTTCATACTCACCAGCCCCGAAGGATTCCGAATCCAGTATGCTCTACGATTCACCTTCCCAGCATCCAACAATGAAGCAGAGTACGAAGTACTACTGGCTGAACTCCGGGTGGCCAAAGCCATTCAAGTCACACACACATATCTATCCGGAGTGACTCCCAGCTCGTAGTGAACCAGGTGAACGGAGAGTATGAGGCGAAGGTCGAGCGAATGGCATCATACCTAGCACGTGCTCGAGAATTGATCGGGCAGTTCGTGAAGTTCGAGATGGTTCGGCTCCCTAGGATCGAGAATGCCACCGCCGACGCACTGTCCAGGCTAGCAAATGATGAACTCAGAAACCTGGCCAGCGCGGTATATGTGGAAATACTACATGAACCAACATACCAGGAGAAGCAGGTCAACGAGATTGAAGAGGGGCCTAGTTGGATGGACCCTATACTCAACTACCTACAGAACGACAACGACAACGACGTCTTACCAGAAGACAAGGTCTAAGCAAAGAAGATAAGGATGAGAGTTGTAAAGTACACCGTCCTGGACGGAGTACTGTACAAGAAGGGGGCCACAGCACCACTGCTTCGGTGCCTAGGACCCAAGGGAGCCTAGTATGCCCTGGCAGAGGTACATGAGGGGATCTGCGGAAGCCACATTGGAGGACGAGCTCTAGCGTACAAAATCCTCCGCCAGGGACTCTACTGGCCAAGCATGCAAGAGGAAGCAATACAGTACGTCAAGGCTTACGAGCAATGTCAATTGTTCGCCCGTGTACCCCATCTACCTGCCACCATGCTGACATCGATCCTCAACCTCATTCCCTTTGCCATGTGGGGGGTGGACATCTTAGGCGACTTCACCGCAGCATCAGGTAACCGCAAGTACTTGGTGGTCGCCATAGACTACTTCACCAAGTGAGTAGAGGCCAAGCCACTGGCCAAAATCACAGAGAATGAAATGGAGAAGTTCGTCCGTGACGACGTCATCTACAGGTTCGGTGTGCCAAAGATACTGGTCTCGGACAATGGGAAGCAGTTCAACAACCCCAAGTTCAGAGCCTTCTGTCAGAGCTACAACATTGACTATCGGCCTGTTTCGGTAGCCTACCCACAGGCCAATGGTCAGGTGGAGGTAATAAATAGAACCCTACTAGATGGAATAAAGAAAAGACTGGAAGGAGCCAAAGGGAAGTGGGTCGAGGAACTACTGAGTGTTTTGTGGGCATACCGTACTACAGTAAGGACACCCACAGGGGAAAGCCCATTTCGCCTAGCATATGGCACAAAAGCACTGGCACCAGTAGAGGTCCTCGCCATGTCCCACAGAGTATTGCACTTCAATGAAAGAACCTACACAAATGGACTGCAAGCAAACCTAGACTTCCTTGATGAGGTACGTGAGAAGGCATTGATGAAGAACGTGGCCTACCAGCAGCGAACAGCCAAGTACTACAACATCAGGGTGCGAGAACGCTTGTTCCATCAGAGGGACCTAGTCCTAAGGAGGGCAAGTGCATCACAACCATGGAAGGAAGGAAAGCTATCAGCAAACTGGGAATGACCTTACATAGTTTCCAAGCAGATACGTCCAGGGACATACCGCTTGAAAACTCCGGGGGGCAAGAATGTAGACCGTACCTGGAACTCAGAACACCTGAAGAAATACTATCAGTAGAAGTAACAGCAGCAGCACTGCCAGTAATAGCAATAAAGTAGTAGCAGTAGTGGTAGTGGTAATAGTAGTAGTAGCAGTAGATGGCATTACAGTTTCAAGGTTTCAAGGATAATTTGAAAAAAATTTTATTTGAAGTAAATAGTTGGTTTCGGAAACACTCGTCTTCTTCTACTACTCAATCAAATCACTGCCACCACACCAAGGTCTGTCGACTACCAAGCTGTAATGCTACCAAGGCGCAATGCCACCAAGGCCCGTTGGCCACCAAGGTCCGTTGACCATTAAGGCGCAATGCCACCAAGGCCCGTTGGCTACCAAGGTTCGTTGACCACCAAGGCGTAATGCCACCAAGGCCCGTTGGCCACCAATGCATAATGCCACCAAGGCCCATTGGCCACCAAGGTCCGTTGACTACCAAGGTGCAATGCCACCAAGGCCCGTTGGCCGCCAAGGTCCGTTGGCCACCAAGGCGTAATGCTACCAAGGCGCAATGCCACCAAGGCCCGTTGGCCACCAAGGTCCGTTGACCACCAAGGCGTAATGCCACCAAAGCTCGTTGGCCATCAAGGCGCAATGCCACCAAGGCTTGTTGGCCACCAAGGTCCGTTAACCACCAAGACGCAATGCCACCAAGGCCTGTTGGCCACCAAGGTCCGTTGACCACCAAGGCAGAATGCCACCAAGGCACAATGCTACCAAGGCCCGTTGGCCACCAAGGTCCGTGGTCCACTGAGGCGTAATGCCACTAAGGCCCGTCGGCCATCAAGGTCCGTTGACCACCAAGGCGTAATGCCACCAAGGTCCGTCGACCACATAGAGTCACAAGGTCAGAGTATCGTCGAAGTAATAAAGATCAAATGTATGCCATATCCACATCGAAGAAAGTAAAAAGTTAAGTACACACAATCCAAAAAGAGAACATAAATATCTCAAAGTTCGAGATCCCAATAGTTCAACGTCCAGAACACCTATAAACTCAAGGAGCATCTGATGGAGGAGCCACATCCGACCCTGCGGGGGACATCATATCGGCCTCAGCTGGGTGAGCAACGCCTTCCTCTGGCACCATAACACCATCCTCAGGAGAGGCACGTGCCACCACCGCGGTCGCAGGTAACAGCGTAGTGACCTCTGGGAACCCCGAGAAATCATAATTGGGGGTCTTCTCCAGTACTTCACCGAGCTAGTGATCCCCACAAGAGGATCAAGCGTGGCGAGTGACCCCCAAGGGAGACGACGGGCGAAGTGGTAGCACCCACCTTCCCCCTTCTTCAACACATAGAAGTACGAGAACAGGGGAACGGTAGCAGCATGCCCCATCCGGGCGAAGAACACAGAGAAACCCAGGATGACCCTCTAAAAGTTGGGCAACACTTGCCCAGGGGTAAAACACCAGTGCTCCAACACCAACTCCACAAAACGGGAGACAGGGAAGCGAAGACCATGAGTCCGGGGACGCTCGATGAAGTACTGGGGCATGCTGAGGCTCGATGAAGTACTGGGGCTCGATGAAATACGGTAGAGGCAGACCTCATCCGCTTGATGGGAAAAAGCACGATCATCGGGTCCTGGGACGCGAAGCGCGACCTCAGAGGGTATATGGAACTCTCGCCGAAGAGACGCCAAGTCCGAGGAAGTCATGATGCTAGGGATGTGAGCCAACTTACTCCTAGAATCACCAACAGAGGTAGAAGCCTTGGAGACCCTACGACCCTTACTATGGGCGGAATCTCCAAAAACCTCCTCCCCATCACTAGCAACAGGGGAACGCAAAGAGGGAGAGGTGTCCGCAGGGGAACACGACCCCGAAGAAGACTCCTCAGTAGACCCAACCACGACCGTAGTCGGGTCAGAGTCGTTAGACGATGACATGAATAGACAATGAAGCAGGCTAGCTACTTACTCAGAACGACGGTCTCCCAAAGCCAAGCAACCAACGTGAAGAGAGGGATGCCAACCTACAACCATCAATGCAGAACCAATCAAAAAAAAAAAAAAAAAAAAAAAAAAAAAAAAAAAAAAAAAGGAAAAGAAAAAGAGAGAAAAGAAAAAAATATACTAGGCGCGGTCGAGCACGGGCGCGGATCGGATGTGGCAGCCGAGCAGGCGTCGACCGAAGACGGGCACCGATTGAGATGGGCGCGGATCGAGACGGACGCAGATCGAAGACAGGCGTCGATCGTGATTGGCGTGGATCGAAGACGGGCGCCGATGACTAGCGCGTGAGACGGGCGTGGATCCAGGACGGGCTCCGATCGAGACGGGCGCGGATCCAGGACGGGCTCCGATCAAACGGGTGCGGATCAGAGCCGGGCGCGGATCGAGACGGGAGCGGATCGAGGGCGGGCGCTGATTGAAATGGGCGCCGACTGAGCGACAGGGGTAGATCGTGGATTACGAGCACTCGACGAGCGTCAACCGAGGCAAGCTAAACAGAGATCAACAGGCACGAGAGCGTGAGCACAAAACAAAGGCCAAGCACCAAGCCATGCAGGCTACAAAGCAAGCCAAGTCCAAAGGTAAGGCTAATAGCCAAAAGGAATCAGGCAAATAAGTAGAGGACACTACTGGTCACTGTGACCCAGGAACAAACACATGGGGGGCACAATGAATAGTAACTAAGCTCAAAGCCTAAGCAAAAAGTGGAAGATGCAATAAAGCAAAAAGTGGAAAAGCAAGAGAGAGAGGAAGAAAAAGGAAAAAGGGAAAAGTGAAAAGAGAAGAAAGGGACAAGAGCATATATCTACAAAAAAGAAGAGAAAAAAGACAAGAAAGATGGGAGAGGAGAGGTTTGAACCCATAAACTCTCCCTCACCAAGCAATTTGCAGGCACGCCCTCCGAGAAGAGACAATTCGTCGTGAACCCCTCAATAGATACCAGAGTATAGGGAATACTCTCTTGAGCACTCCGTTCCAAGAGAGTGGGGGGCAAATGATAAACCCAAAATTACCCCTGACCACTTAGGGATTGCCACGTGTCCTAGCCCAAGAAGGAGGACCAGCTTGGGACCAAGACCAATAGGCGCAGACCACGGCGGACGGGCGCCGATCGAGCACAGGCACGGACCGCGGACTCCAGGAGCGGATTGCAGACCCCGGGCGCGGCCCGGCCCCAGGCGCGGTCTTCACGGACGGACGCAGTCTACCCTAGGGACGAACCCCATTGGGCACAGTCTCCCTCGAACACGGCAGTAACCACCACCATCGGCGAGATAGATCACATCACCAAGGACTCTAGGCCACCGCCTATCAGTCACGTAGTCTGAACGGACTCATATACGAGGAACCTCATCTACCATGAAGATAGGTCTATCCATCAAGGATACCAAGTCTATCATGACACTACGTCTTATGGGAAGACAACCAATCAAGCATGAGCCCTGCTACTCAGGGACGCTATCAACTACGAGGACTACTCATCATCAACTGGGACTCTCCACACCGCCATACTACACTATAAAAGGGAAGGTACTCTACCACATCAACCCATCTTGAATACTATTATTCATCTTTTTGCTCAGGAGATCTGACTTTGGCATCGGAGAGTCCTAGGCCGGAACCACACCGGTTCTCCTTTGTCATCCCTTGGTCCTTTTGCAAGTGACGACACTCGAGGGACCGCTGAGCGATTTCCTGACGCAACAATCCTCATCCGACGATCTCACCACCTTACCTTCAGAAGATGGAACAGAAGACTCAGTAGTAGTCGCTGAATTAGCATACTGTTGTTGTGGTGGTTTGCCATGAAGCTTCCAACAAAAGCGTTGGATATGTCTTGGCGAACCAAGCATAATCCTCTTCCTTTGTTCATTTGCTTCAGGGCGGCTTACATCGTTACTACTGTTCTCCACAATTAGGGCTCGCTTCAACACATCATTATAAACATCAGATTGGTGGGTAGCAACCACCATCTTGATCTCCGGCTTCAATCCATCCTCAAATCGCCTTGCCTTCCTCTCATCTATGTCCATCATTCGTGGTGCGAAACGGGCCAGCTCATCAAACTTCCTTTCATACTCTGCCACAGTACTAGTCCCTCGCTGTAGTTGTAAAAACTCTAACTCCTTCTGTTGATAGACGGTGGATGGGAATATTTTTCATTGAACACCTCTAAGAATCTCTGCCAAGTCACGAGCTGGTTCTCCCCTTCAAGTACTCGCCTGGTCGTATCCCACCAGTAATCAGCATCTCCTTGCAACATGAAAGTAGCACACTCCACCTTCATTGCCTCAGTAATCCTCATCAATCTGAAAATCTTATTCATCTCCCGCACCCAAGACTCAACAACTAATGGTCAGTGGTACCCTTGAAGGCGGTTGGCCGCAGCTTCCTAAACTGTTCGATCACTCTCACCGGATCATCCTGTCCTCTGGCCTGCCATTACCTCCAGCAGCTGCTACCCTTCTTCTCTCATAAAGATTCATTTCCCTATCAACAGAAAAAATATTAATAATTATTATAAAATTTTTAGTTCAACTAATCAATAGTGTCAGTATATTATGATTCATTATAATTCCTCTATTGATGTCCCTATGCCACAAGACTCTACCCCAAAACCATGCTCTGATACCACATCTGTAACGACCCAGACCCGGATACAGGTAAAGGTACAGCCCTCACGGGCACTGATCAACGATCGATAAACATTCACAAAATCATGCATAAAACTAACTCATCAGATTCAAGTCTCGAAAAAATAATTAAATCATAACTCTTCAATCCCAAAAGTACCTACTGGTGGCAATCTAAGGTATGTCCTTAACTTAAACTTCAAATCTCTCTATCAGAGTTTACATAAAGTAGCACCCTACTACATCCATCTACTGAAATAAAATAAATTAAAAGAAAACTTAAGTCTCCCTCAAACTTCGCTGCAACCAATACCTCCACTTTATTCCTCTATAATATCAAAATTTAATGGGATGAGCTCAACAACCGAGTAAGATAGAAAATAGTAAGAGTACAACACAACAAAACAAAACAACCAAACATTCACAAGAATTAAATCAAACGCCTTTTAAATTTTTCAAAACTTCGATAAAACACTTGCTTGAAAACTCCACACACTTAAAAGAATTTTGTCATTTGAACTCCCCCCGTTTTTATCACTTTAGCCGGCACTGAGGGATACAGGCTGCCACCGCCCATAATATGAGAGGAACACGGCCCCCTTACAATCATTTACAGCTGTCACCCACTCTGTGACTAATTATACACCACTGACAACTCATTTGTGCACAGTGGATATGATTTTCGTGACTCCACAGAAAACCTCTCTGGTGGTAATGACTCTACACCAGCACGGGGCAGTCTATTTACCCTCAAACTCTTACATCCCTTACCACTATTTCACAAACATTTACATCACTTATCACTCTTTCACAAACACATACATCCCTTATCACTCATTAACACCCACACTATTAAAACACTCTCTTTAATAATTACACCTTTAAAAAAGTGAAACAAAAGTATAAAAATCCACAAGTAAGATCCCAAAGCCACTTTCACAATGGCACCACACATAAAAATAGGGAAGTTTCTCAATCATAACATAAGCAACCTCAGAATGGGCCCAAATCAGAATCGAGTTTCACCCCTGGTAGAAGAACAAAACCCTAATACCTCATCCTAATCTGACCTACATTGGGTCCTGCAATTTGGGTCCCAAGTATAGTTCCAAAACTCTCAAACAGAATAGGTTTTCAACGTAGGGAAAAAACCAAAATTTTAACCTTAAAACAGAATGGTTTTCAATGTAGGGAAATAACAAAATTTTAACCTTAAAACAGAATGGTTTTCAATGTAGGGAAAAAAACCAGAATTTGATTTTAAAACAATATAGGTTTCAATGCAGCAAAATCTGAATTTAACTTTAAAACAGTATAGGTTCCAATGTAGTAAAAATCAGAAATTAACTTTAAAACAGTCTAGGTTCGAATGCAGCAAAAATCAGAATTTAACTTTAAAACAGAATAGGCTTTTGATGCAAAGAAAATCAGAATTTAATCCAAGTTTCGTTTCCATCAGATGCATTAGGTAAAACAACAACAACAACAAAAAAAAAAAAAAAAAAAAAAAAAAAAAAAAAAAAAACATTGCGTAGTTCACTTACCTGCCTTGGCACTAATGTGGAATGGGAAAAGAAAAACAGCAGCAGCTGTTCCTTGACGGCAGTTCTTCCCTCTCCCTTCTCCTTCCACGACCTCTTCTTCTTCTCCCTTTCTCTTCTTACGATTCTCTCCTCTCTCGATCTCATTCTTTTTGTTTTCTCCGTAGTTCCTTCCCTCTCTCGATCCCCTTCTCTTTGTCTTTCTCTTTCTTTCCCTCTTGCGGAAATTCTCTCACTCTTTCCCTATCTCTCTCGGTTTCTCTCTCTCCCTCTCTCCAAATCTCTCTCGGTTTCTCTCTCTTTCTCCCACACACGATATTTCTGTCCCCCCTTTCATTTATTTATTATTATTAATTTTTTTTAACCCACTCTCCTATTATATCTCTGCCCTCTAATCCTTCCACGATTCTGTAGTTTCCTCCCTTCTCATGGTTTGTTTGGTAGGGTGGGTCCACCAGCCTAAGGCTGAAATAACAATAAAAGAAATTTAAATATATTGTGCACCCGTCCCTAAGACTTGTACCCAAGACCTCATGATTACTTAAAGTCTCAACCACTAAGGATCTCTTTGGCATAGTTTATATTTATATTTATAACCTATTTATGAATAATCAATTATGATAATAGGTTATGGAATATAAACAATAGTCGTTTAGTTACTAGTAAACATAATAGATTATATAATGAAAAATAGGTTTGGAATGTCTAGTGCATAATATATTATGTATGTGCTTTACTAAGAAGTACAAGTATATTTGAACATAAGGACCCACACAATGGTGATATCCATGGTTCAAGATTTCGCGAAATATCGCCGATATATCGGGATATTTCGGAAATCTTGACAATACCGAGACGATATGGCAAGGCGAAATGGAAAAAGTTCATAATTCGGTGATATTTCGGGATATTTTGGCGATATTTCGGGATATTTCTTGTGAGTCTTGCACTCTTGTGAGTTGTGAACTTGTGACTTTGTGTATTGACTATTGAGTAATGAGTATGGACTATTGAGTATCGAACTATTGACTATTATGGAGTTTATGAGTTATGAGTTATGAGTTATGAATTATTTTTGTTTCATTACTTTGTTTAAATTTCTTATGTCTTTTACTGCCTAATCAATGTGTATTTAACTATTTATATATCAGGATCGGCGACCATATACTGTCAATCAAGGGTGCAAACCCAAAATACCACTTTGAGTTCATTTTTTTGCAATGTGAAGGTTTAAATGTGTTTATTTAGCATAAATAAGGGTGTACATGAAGTATTAGGCCTTAATATGGCCAAAAGCCCACCGAGATGGAGGCGAAAAAATAATATTTGGATATTCATTCACAGCGAGATAGTAACTATGGTGATATCTGCTGCAAAGTATACAAAGTAGGCACCACCAGTTGGCAAATTGATCAAGAAATTATGTGAAAAATAAAATGACCTGAAAAATGCTAGTCTATCGATATTTGTCTTTAAAATTGTCATACCGAAGTAAAATGTCAAATAAACATAAGCCCATCAAGTTCTGTATCAATTGCATGACTAATCATGTAGAGTGCTTCATTGCCTAATGGTCCATCAAGTTCTGTATCAATTGCATGATCATGTAGAGTGCTTCATTGCCTAATGGTCCATCAAGTTCTGTATCAATTGCCTTTGCAACTTGATCCATAAACTTGTGACATTGTGAGCTGCTCTGTAAGGCAAAGTACTATCTTGATGATACAGTTGATGTCATCAAGCTACTTCAAGGCATTGCTGGAGCAGCAGTGCAGCCATCAAAGTCTGCATATTCTCAGGTGTCTTTTGAGGGGTCTCCTTGAAAGAAATTATGGTGTTGTTGATATCTGGCATCATTATCATCATCTATTTGTTTCAAGATGAAGATGGGGTTTGAAGTATAGGGGAGGGAGAAAGAAAAGAGGTCTACAAATTTTCTCTGCATTTCACAAACTGAAGAATTTACAGGTCTGGTATAGTGGCCAACTTGCCTTAGTGTGCCATTATGACTCTTGGAGCTGATTTTATAACAAGATAAAAGGATACAAGCCTAATTTCTTACTAAGACAAAATCTGGGGCCTTGTGTCATATCACCATAGGATGGTTATGGGTTGGCCACAAATGGCCAGGTGTCTCATGTTCAAAGGATCAGGATGCAACTAAGAGAACATCATGGTCAAAGCCAGCCTGATATAATGGTCTCAAACATCCATATTTATTGAACTCAGTAAACTGTCAGAAAACTATTGGAGAAGTCCTAAACAATAAGCTATGATCAGATGGTTAACAATCATATGACCTGGCAATAGTTACCTGATATAATGTTCACATGCATCCATATTTATTGAACTCAGTAGACTGTTAGAAAAATAATGAAGAAATCCTAAACAATAAGCTAAGATCAGATGGTCAACAATCATATGATCAGGCAATGGTAAGGACTCCTTCCTAATCCTCTGCACATAAAATGGCCCTTTATGAGCGCTTTTATTTTTTTCTTTTGGATGAAAAAGATTATGCTATATGATTCTGTTCAGAGACTCAAGCAATGGAGCTCATAGTGGTGTAGATTAATTGTAGTGGTCCATGTTTCTTGACAAGATAAAGAGGCTCAATGTTTAGCAAAGTTGAGGCCACAAAACTCTGAGGGTTTTAAAGAGGTCAATGAGGGTTAATAGGCTAGTTTAATTATTTCATTAACAGAATTTTTAATGACTTCAATTGATTAAATCATTGTAGATACCTTTTGGTGATAAATGACAAATTTTATTGAGAATAAATAAGATAGTGTACAATAACAAGGATAAGGAAGTGGTAGAACTCCCCTAGATCCAAAACCATAACAACCTGAAGAACAACATAAGTACTAACACTCTAACCCAAACATCAAACCGGAATATAAACCCAGAGAATTATCCAAGGCCTAACAATTCCTTGTCTAACACGGACATCAGCTAAGGAGTTGCTGATCTCGGTGTCAAATGAAATGAAGTTGCTTAGGGGAATATCAAATGCCTATTCTTTTGCAATGTATGAAAGGATCTCCTTGGGCATTCACCATCATTCCTAAACCAGCTAATCTCAACTGGTGAGTCCCTGTGAACCATAATAGTATTGTAGTTCTCTCAAACTGCCAGCTTCAAGCTGTGCAAAGCATTCGTAGTTCTACTCTAATAGAATATCTCTCACCAATGGGACCAGAGTAGACATGGAAAATAGCTCTTGAACTATCTCTAATCACCCCTCCTACTCTTGAGGGGCTAAGGATTACCTCAAGAACAACCATCAAAATTCAATTTGACTATGCCAACTTTGTTGGGGGGAGGGGGAATCTATTCACGCACTATTCTGTTTGGAACGTTCCTTGAGGTAATCACCAATTGATCAATCCCAAGAAAGTTAACCGTGTGGAATATCCTTGAACAAGCTGATAGCTAGCTGCTGCCCAGTGGGCCACTCTAATGGTGACCACCTCTATAATGGTCTGAATAGAAAAGACAACATCCCTGAAATGGTGAAATTACATTCTGGAGTGCGCTAGAATGAACTTATGTACAAGTACTTCTGTTGACTTGCACTCTTAATAATTCTCTCTCTTCTATTAGTCAATTCATCTGTAGTTGCTCTGTTTTTGTGTATGACACCATGCTTGCCTGATAAACTAAAATGTAAATCGAAGTGTATCAAAATATTTAGAGGGAAAAGGGAATGCAGAGTAAAAATCTATATCCATCTGAGTTCTTCAACCAAAAAATTGAGTGATATTCTTCATATAAGATTCATGTAAAGCCATATCGATCACTGTCAAAGAGGGTATACGTTTCCACCTAAAAAGGCATATGTATCTGCTACAATTATGCTGCTAATAGAAATCAAGGTTGCCACAAGACCTACAGTCCAATGTGCTCGGCGACTGAGAAGAATAGGCCATGAAGTTCCTATTTCATTATTTAATGTTGTTTAATAGAAGAAACAAAAAATAGAGAGATGACCATACCTCAAAAACTGAAGGTGTTTCCCCTGAACTCTGAAACAAAGAGAGGTGAGAGAGAGAGAGATAGACGAGATGAGAGAGAGAGGAGAGAAAGAAAGTACCTTGTAGCGCCAGGATGAGAGATGAAGGGAGAGAGAGAGACGATAGGAGGTTGAACTTTATCTCTTACAGAGAAATAGAGTTGTAAATGATGAGGAAACATGAAATGTGAACTGATTTAATAAAATTAAAAAAAAATTCCATTTTACCCTTAGTTTTTGAGCCGTTACAACACGTGCTCATTAAAGTCTACCACATAAATAACAATAAGCTCTTTATCCCAATAAATCATAAACATCTCTCCACCTCATTATGGATTTTACATTATATTTATTTATTTTAAAATAAGGACTATAAAGCATACCAAACATCCCTCTTTATATTTCTATGTCAAATAAACATAAATATAAAGCATACCAAAGACAGCCTAAGCTAGACACTCACTTGTTTAATAAATCTCCAAAACCATATTTAAATAAAGAACGAAAGCACTCTTTAACTCTTAAATATCATTATGCCATTCAGTACTAGGGTACCTCCAAAATTATATTCTACACAATGTCAATAAGATAAAAAAAATTATTAATTTAGAGATTTGCCCCTAAAGTGTAAAATTATGAAAATACCCCTGAGGTGTAAAATCAATTATTTATCAACACTTTTAGGCTTTCAAAATTCTGGGGCATTACAGCAACTCTCCTCCAAGAATAGTAGAACGTACTGAGTCATACTCCTGACCCAGTCCTCCCAAAAATGCCATAACCGCAAGTTGTTCCCGCTGGTCTTGCATCTGTTTCACATCAGAACTAATGGGCAATAATGCATTTAATTCTTTAAACATTCGTTTATAATCAGCAAAATATTGGGTCAATGGACGACCCTTTCTATCAGCACGGTAGAATTCCTGTGATAGTTCATAAATATGAGACAAATTATTCTGTCCAGAATACAGAATATGCAGATAGTCCCATAACTCCTTCACAATATCGTTGAGTCACTAAGTCAATGATCTGGGAATCCATACTGTTCAACATCTGCTCCAGAATATGTGCATCTACAATTTCCCATGCTTCATCAACCTCTAGTTTGGCCTTTGTAAGATGTTTCTGTTGGCCACGACCAGTCAGAACTACCCAAACAATTTTCTTCCATTCCTGAAAGTTACTTATACCTTCCAATTTCTTCTGTGTGATAGACTTGGAAGAGCCGGAGACAACTTCAGCAATAACCCCTTTGGAATCTCCACTTGTGTCACCCATCTCAATCAAGCAAAAATTGCAGCTTCAAATAACTTCCAAAAAAATCGAACCCAAAAGAGATCGATCACCAATATCGGACAGCAATAGTCTCTCAAAAAAAAGAAAAGTATAGAAATCAGGTCTTCAACAAGCCAAAAATCGAACTTCAACAGAAATTGATGTAGGGAACTTCAATTACTAACCCTGAAATTGAATCTCTTCTCAATCGAACTTCAATTACTAACCCTGAATCAATACAAACCACAAAAATTGAGACCTATTTCTTCCTATATCTTCATGAACTAGTCTCAAACAACCTCCAAAAATCGTAGTATAGGGTGCTGCAGCCCCTTTGAATCAAATCCATGAAATGCTTCAAACCTGAAAAAAAAGAAGAAGCTGCAGATTGCATCTTATATGAGAACCGAAAGTAATATAGTAGGTCCTGGGAAATTAAATCTATTCCTAAGAGCCTAGCTCTGATACCATGTAAATAACAATAATGAAGAAGTTAGACTGCAATCCTTTGGGGAGAACAACTTATTGTCTATTCTCCCCCTTTCACTAATATATATATATATATAAATAGGATAAACCAAGTTGCAAAAAAGGAGAATAAAACCCCAAAATACCCTCACCAAATCAGTCTCGATGCTTATTCTCGGTTTCTAACTGTTGAAGTACTGTTCATGTGACACTGTTCACGTGAACAGTGATTTGGTTGATATGTGTATCTTCTATTTTCCTAGTCCTAGTTGGAATCCTAGTTTCTAATTATGTCAAGTCCTAATTCTACTGTGAGTTGTTAGTCTTAGTTTCAGTTTAAGTTGTTAGTTCTAGTTCTTTTCCTATTGTAACTTGGAATCCTATCATGATTAGGAATTCCTAATCTGATTAGGAGTTCCCCTTTCTATTGTAATTTGTGATTATAAATTCAAGCATTACAATCAATTCTTCTTCCATCTTCTCTTCTCTCTCAAGTTACTGGTTACAGGTCCTAGGTTTGCTACATGGTATCAGAGCATTAACCAATACCTGATTTTATCCTTGATTTTAGCCAGTTTGAGAGTCGTTTCAAGGTTCACTGGTTTGAGGTGAAACCCTAGTTCATAGAAAGAAAAAAAAAAGAACTAGGGTTTCGTATGTTGAAGACTGAAGTATTGTATGAAGAAACATACCTGATCGGTTGACTCAGCTACTTAGAAGTTTTTCCTCTGTTTTTGCTTCTGCTGGTTGCTATTGTGCATGTTTTTTGCTGCTACTACTATACTGGTTCCCTCCTCTAGTTCACGCTGGAGATTTCTAGATACGATTCTTGGTTTCCACTGGGCGACTGCCAAGGTTGAAGACAACCTTCTCTTTCATGATATGGTCGATATCTACTTCTACCTTGGTAGTATTTGGTGGTTCAATCTTCTAATTTGCTGCGGTTCTCGATTGCAAGCACATCAATTGAGCTTTTTTTGCTGGTTGGACACCTATTTTCTGTTATCGATTTGCTTGCTTGGTTCCACTCCTGCAGCTTGGTGCTAAAGATGGCGATGTTGGTTGTTTTCTGATTCTTCGAATTGGTTTCGTCACTGTCGAACAATTGTTGCTGGTTTGTTGCTATCCTTAACATTATTGATTTCCATTTTTATCCTTATCTTTATCATTATAGCCTTTCCTTTTGTCCTCATTACCTTTGGTCTCATGCCCCTATGTTATCCACTATTGCCCCTACACTTTACTTTTACGGTTTTACCCAATCTTTTCAAGTTAATTACAAGTTACCCTTATTTATTTATTTTTATTATTCCAATTTTATACCTCCTCTTGCTTTATTATTACTCCTTATCCTTATTTCACTTTCAATTACATGTTTACCCTTTGCCTTGCTTTTATTTTACTCAGATTTCATCTAAATTACAGCCATGCCCTTCCCTTTTCACATTGAAATAGTTACGGTTCTGCTATTAACCCTTGCTATTGCCACCTGTGTACTTGGGTGGGTCCACACCGAACCCAATTGGGTATTTTGACCCAGTTTTTGCATTACTTGGGGAATGCATGAGTGAGGGGAGATTGGAAATTATTTATTGGGATCTTGTTGCAGCGCTACTCATGATTATTGGATTTTTTGTGATGCTGATTATTGGTGGTCATTATTTATCCACGTGTAATGTTACACGTGAGGGGGAGATTGGAGCTAATGGATGGTGATTCTTATTGTTGCTTGATTGGAGATCGTTATTGATTGGGAGATTCTTAATCTGCTTGTACTCAGGTCATCAGCTCGTATCATTAGGATATTACCAGTGGGCCGTAGCAACCTTATGCTACACATTACCAGTGGACCGTAGCAACCGTATGCTACATATTATCAGTGGGCCGTAGCAACCGTATGCTACATATTATCAGTGGGCCGTAGCAACCTTATGCTACATATTACCAGTGGGCCGTAGCAACCTTATGCTACACATTATCAGTGGGCCGTAGCAACCTTATGCTACATATTACCAGTGGGCCGTAGCAACCTTATGCTACACATTACCAGTGGGCCGTAGCAACCTTATGCTACATATTATCAGTGGCCGTAGCAACCTTATGCTACACATTACCAGTGGGTTGTAGCAACCTTATGCTACAATCGTGGTTTTTGATAGTGAGGCTTTATGCCCTTTTGCCCCTGTGTGGGCTTTGATATTACAACTTTATGCCTTTGTGCCCCTTTTGTGTGCTTGATGCATGGGGTTTGTGTGATTGTGCCCCTTTTGTGCGTGGGGTCTTCTTCTTTGAAGATTTACTACTTGCCTTCTTTGTGATTTGTGAAAGGCCTATGGTGTTACTGCTGTTGCTCTGCTGTTTTGGCATTCAAGAGGTTTTCTCTACTGCCTATATTGTTGATCGTTGCTGATTGGGTTTCTTCGCCGCAGATTTGTTCTCTAACTGGTGCTACTGATGACTGCTATGATATGACCTGATGAAGTTTTCTCCAAGGTTCTACACTGATGTTCGTGATGCTTCTCCAACGTGCATGTTTTTCAAGGCTCTATTGGACCTGCTTTTCGTCGGAGTTGTACCAAGCTGGGTCTAGGTGATTTGTACGCTCCAGCTTGAGCGCGAGTGTTGAAGTACTGTTCACGTGACACTGTTCACGTGAACAGTGATTTGGTTGATATGTGTATCTTCTATTTTCCTAGTCCTAGTTGGAGTCTTAGTTTCTAATTATGTCAAGTCCTAATTCTACTGTGAGTTGTTAGTCTTAGTTTCAGTTTGAGTTGTTAGTTCTAGTTCTTTTCCTATTGTAACTTGGAATCCTATCATGATTAGGAATTCCTAATCTGATTAGGAGTTCCCCTTTCTATTGTAATTTGAGATTATAAATTCAAGCATTACAATCAATTCTTCTTCCATCTTCTCTTCTCTCTCAAGTTACTGGTTACAGGTCTTAGGTTTTCTACACTAACAAATATTAATAGTAAAAATTTAATATCTATTGTTAGCAAGTTGGGCATGTTTGACGTTTATGCACCAACTTGAGGGGGAGTGTTGCAAATGGGTTCAAGGGTAATTTTGTCCTAGGGGTATTTCTGTCCTTGTTCCTATTCTAGAATGTTCTCTGGCCTATTATAAATAAAGAGGGGCTGTGATCAATTAGACACAAGTCATTAGTCTAAAATATCAACAAACCTAAATTATTCCTACTCCTAAAGAAGAGAAAAGTGCAGATTTGTTGATTTGACGAAGAGTCTCTTCTCTTTCTTCTGTTCTTCTATTTAAATTGTAGTAGTTTCTCTCTTAATTGGTTCCAAAATTGGTTATAACCTCCTGACCGATTATAAGTACCTGCTCTGGACCTGATCGTCATAATCCAAAACAAACAATAATCACCTAGCCATGTTTGAGATGAACCAAGCAACTTTGTGCCCGCTTGATAACTCTACAGGTGTTTCTGTTTTGGTTATGTGATGAGAAACAGCAAAACAGTTTTTTCATTTTGTGTGCTGAGAAACCGTTTTTGACCCGCTTGGTAAACTTGTTCTTGGGAACAAGCAAAACCCTTTTTTTTTTTAAAAAAAAAAAAAATTAACAAAATGATATGTTTGGCACACTTTTCCAATTTTACAAAAGAGCATAGTGAACGAATATAGGAGTTTTTGTCGGGCACACTTTTCCAATTTTCAGCCAAGAAACAACAGAACATGTTGGACATGTTCTATCAAAAGTTTTTCAGTGAGCATAAATTTTGATTTATGTTTCAAAAAACAGTCACAAAAAACACTTCGTTATCAAGCGATTTTTAGGTGTTTTTTCGTTTCTCAGAACGGAAAAACACCAGAAACTGTTTCTCGTAAGGTTATCAAGCGGGCTCTTTATTTCCCTCTCTGATCCTAGGCCGCTCCATACTTGGCCCAACTTTGTAAACTGAGGAAAACTAGGGTGTAAACAGTTGAACAGGATTAGTTTCTTTAACGATAAGATTCCTTTCTCTTAGGCATTTTGGCAATATTTTGATGAAAACTCTCAAGTGGGGCCACAACTGTTTCATTTTTAAAAAAAAAAATAACTTTTTTTAATCACAAATCATCTAAATAGTTGTAAAAATTAACAGCATAAGATTTAGTGGGGCTTCCAAGTTTCCACTAACTCCAAGATTCTTTAAACCCTATCTATTCGAACATAACGAAACATTAATTCTCTCATTTTTTTTTTTCTCATGCTTGGTCTTGTATATGGATTCTGCCTTGGCCAAAAGTGGTACTTCTTCTCTAGCTTGTTAAAGTTATTAACTTTCCAGAATTTTAAAATATTTTATTCATCGCCTATTTCAGGTTTTGAGCTTTTGTTCTATTGCCTTGTCATGCATGACTTCTATAAAATGGAGGTAAAATGTGGATCCTACTTCTGAAAGTTCTAGGGATTGTTCTGGAAAACCTTAATCATTTTGGTTGTCGTGGATGCCTGGATGGTACTGAGTGGAACAAACCCACTCTACTCAACAAAGCCTTTTCTCAGCAAAATGAGGTCGGCCAGACAGATCCTGTGTTGCCATTCTACTTTATTCAGAGCTAGTTCGAACCCTAATCTATGCATATCTTTTCTCACCACTTCTCCTGAAGTCAATTTAGGCATGTCATGGCTCTTTTTAACTCCGCCATTCTGAATCATTGCACTCCTTACTGGTGGAGCACACCAAGCAGCATAAATGATGTGAGCATGAGATGAGTGAACTTTTTTGATGTTAGTGCACTGCTTTCGAGAGACACTTATAGGGGTGAAATCTCATGATTATCAATGGTGTAAGTAGAGTATACTTGCTAAGGAGCTGGAACTGGGACTGCAAGGACAAAGGGACTCGTTCCTTGAAGTTTAACATTTGACTTTCAAAGCAGCACTTTTCGTGACTTGAATTTGAAGAAGATTTCTTTCAGCACTTGTGGGTTTGATTGTAACTTAGAAGTGGAGCTGTGTTCCTAGTCTTAGTGTATTTATGCTAACATCATTTACCATCACAGAATATATCACACATTCATTAGATGCCATGTCATGGGATACAAAGTTTGGCTTTAAACCATATAGGTACTGTATGGTAGACATTGCACATATTTACTTTAGCTTGACTGACAAAGATCAAGCACTCACATAGATTTGTTTTGATGATTGTTCCGTTTGTTTCGGCGTAAAATTTTCCATGGCAAATTTTACTTCGTAAATGTATTTACATGTTGAAAAGTTTTCTATTGTTTGTTTATTAACAAAACAGGAATTTCGTGAATGGCTTGAATGATCAATGAGATCAGTCAAGCTCTCTATTTATAATAATAATAATAAAAGAGATTACAAAGGGAAACACTGTTCACGATACTATTCACGACATTGTTCACGTGAACAGTGTCACAGCCCAAATTACAATCCTACCCTTGTTCAAAAGTACATAAATAAAGCATAAATAAAAAACCCAAAATACCCTTATAATATCGGGTAACACATCTCAACACTCCCCCTCAAGTTGGGGCATAGATATCACACATGCCCAACTTGACTAGACTAGGATAAAACAACTTCCCACTCAACTCTTTGGTGAAGACATCAGCCAGTTGATCTCCAGACTTCACAAAAGGAATACAAATCTGCCCACTCTCTAACTTCTCCTTGATGAAGTGTCTGTCAATCTCCACATGTTTGGTACGGTCATGCTGCACTGGATTGTGGGCAATGCTAATTGCTGCTTTGTTGTCACAAGACAACATCATTGGAAGATGAACAGAACCACGAATATCAAGGAGTAAACTCAAGCCACGCATAACTCACATATGCCCTGGGCCATAGCACGAATTCAGCTTCAGCACTAGATCTTGCCACAACATTTTGCTTTTTACTCCGCCTGTGACTAGATTTCCTCCAACAAAAGTACAATAGCAGGAGGTAGATTTCCTGTCAGGGGTTACCACCCCGATCGGCATCTGTAAGCCTCGAATGCGAAGATGGTCATGAGGAGACAAAAGGATCCCCTTTCTGGAGCGACTTCGTAATGGAGAATACGAAGAACAAGCCATGCATGGTGAGTGGAATAAGGATCATGCATGAACCGGCTCCACAAGACTCACAAGAATGGCAATATCCGTGCGGTGTGGGAGAGATAAATTAGCTTGCCCACCAATCGTTGATATCGCCCTTATCAACGAGTTCACCATCCTTCTCTTGCGGCGGGTAGTAGCTTCCAAGGAGTGTCACAAGGATGACAACCAAGCAAACCAGTCTCGATAGTAAATCTAGAACATACTTTCTCCGGGAGAGAAAGATGCCTTTGGAGAACGGGCAACTTCAATCCCAAGAAAATATCTTAGCTGTCCTAGATCTTTTATGTCAAATTCCGTCCTAAGAAAGCCTTCAGGTGAGAAACTTCATCTGTATCATTACCAATCACAACTATGTCATCAACATAAACTATGAGAAGAGTGACCTTTTCTCCCTTTCGCTTGATGAACAGAGTGTGATCAGCATGACTCTGTTTGTATCCACAGGAGACCATGGCTTTATGAAACCTACCAAACCATGCCCGTGGAGATTGCTTCAACCCATAGAGTGCCCTTTTGAGCCTACAAACTTTCCCATGGGTCTTGTCGGAGGAAAAACCCGGAGGAACATCCATATAAACCTCCTCTTCCAACTCCCATGAAGAAATGCATTTTTACATCCAATCGCTATAGGTCCCACCAAAGTTGACAAGACAAGACAATAAGACCCGGACGGTGTTCAACTTTGCAACAGGGGCAAATGTCTCCTGGTAGTCGATCCCATAAGTCCGAGTGAAGCCTCGGCCACAAGCCTGGCTTTATATCTATCCACTGTTCCATCCGGCTTCGCTGACAACAAATACCCATTTGCACCCGATCGTTTCTTACCCAAAGGAAGAACAACTAGCTCCCATGTCTCATTTTTAAGTAAGGCCGTCATTTCTTCCATCATGCGCTTTCCACTTTGGATCTGCAATCGCCTCCTGCCATTTCGAGGAATAGAAATAGAGGAAAGAGAAGAAACAAATGCACGATAGGAAGGAGATAAAGCATCATAGGAAACAACATTGGAGATGGGGTGTTGGGTGCATGACCTAACGCCTTTACGAATAGCGATAGGTAAGTCAAGGGAAGGATCCTTACCGGATGATGTAGTAGGTCTGGATGCTGGATCAAGTGCAGACGATTGTGGAGGTGGTATGGTGGTGGTGGTAGTCTTAACTTGTCCTGTGCGCTCCCGGGTATATACCTCATCAGCAGGGATTTGATTGACTGGTCTACGCTCCCCCTGAATAGGAGCCACTATAGGAGCTGAAGTTACAGAGGGCTCCCCCTGAATAGAAGCCGGAAGAATAGCGGACACATCTTGAAAACCCTGATCCTGCTCCCCAAGAAGAGGTGTGCGGGAATAATATGACAATGACTCATGGAAGACAATATCCATGGAGACAAAAGTACGACGAGAAGGTGGATGGTAACACTTGTATCCTTTCTGGGTCGCAGAATAGCCGAGAAAAATACACCGAATGCTCCGTGGAGCAAATTTCCCATGAGGATGATGATTGCGGACATAACCAACACAACCAAAAACTTTGGGGGAACCACAAAGGAGGAGGAACCCTGGAGGAGATCAACGGGGAACGACCATCAAGGGCACGGGTAGGCACACGGTTGATGAGATAAGCGGTAAGAATGGCATCACCCGTGAGTGAGAAGGAACTGCCGTGCAAACATAATGGCCCGGGCTACCTCGAGGAGATGTCTATTTTTCCTTTCAAGAACCCCATTCGGGCAGGTGTGTCAACACACTGATCCGATGGACAATACCATGTGCAGCCAAATAAAGTTGGACCGACCCTCCATGTACTCTCTGCCATTATCACTGCGTAAAATGCGCAAGGTGGCATTGAATTGGGTTTGAACCATACGATGAAATAACTGAAAACAGCGGAAGACCTCACTTTTATGGCTCTTCATGTACACCCAAGTGGCACGAGTATAACAATCAATAAACGAGATAAACCATCGATGACCAGAAAGGGAAGTAGAACGGGCAGGGCCCCACACATCAGAATGAACCAAAGCAAAAGGAAACTCACTTCTTTTATTTAATGAAGAATAACTGGAACGAGTCTGCTTGGCCAAAACACAAGCCTCACATAAAAACTCATTCCTATTACAATGCGTAATCAAGCTCGGAAACAAAAGAGACAAAGTACTAAGGGATGGATGACCAAGTCGGCAGTGCCAGAGATGAAGGTCAGGGGACGAGGTGGACTGTAAATGATGAGCTGTAGAGGAAGCCGAATGCAAAGTAGAAGGCTGACCCGGTTCAAGTAAGTAGAGACCACCCTGCATCTTACCACCCCCAATAGTACGCCCCGTCTCCAGATCCTGTATGACACAATGAGAAGGGAAAAAAGTCAGTTTGTAGTTCAGATCTCTAGTTAGACTACTAATAGAGAGAAGGTTAGTAGAAAAGGACGGAACATGCAAAACAGATTTTAATGAAAGGGTAGGGGAGCAGCGTATGGAACCCTTCCCATTAATAGGAGAAAGGGAACCATTAGCTACTCGAACACTGTCTTTGCCAGAAGATGGAGAATAAAGATGAAATACATGGGAGGAGCCAGTCATGTGGTCAGTGGCACCGGAATCTATAATCCAAGGACTGGATACAGCCGATGCACATAGACTACTGACTGGAGTACCTGAGGCAAAATTAGAACCAGGAGGGGCAGCAGGTGTAGATGCCGTAGTGGAGGCAGCGGAAGAGGCCTATAGCATGCGACGGAAAGCTAGGAGCTCATCCTGAGTAAGCCCAATGTCAGATGAAGGGGCAGCAACAGCAGGAGTAGGAGAATCAGCCATATGAGCTTTGGGCTTAAACTTCCCACGGGCTTTCTTTTCCTCAAAATCAGTAGGCTTCCCATGGAGCTTCCAGCATTGAGCCTTAGTATGATAGAGCCTGTTGCAGTGTTCACACTTGACAGGACCTTTAGGGACAGCAGTACCACCATCAGTAGTGGTAAGAGAAGGAGTACTGGAAGCAACTTGCAAGGCGGAGCGATCAACAGTAGAGGAATGCAGCATAGCAGCCCGACGAGATTCCTCATTATGAACCAAGGCAAAGGCCTGTTCTAGGGATGGAAAAGGGGACTGCCCAAGTACTTGCACCCGAATAGGATCAAACTTCATATTCAGTAGCAGTAGAGGGCTGATAGTCGGAGTAATGATCCAATTGCTGCCACATGTTCTTGAGGGCAGCATAGTATTTGGAGACAGAGAGCTCCTGTTGGGTAGTGGCATTAGCCTTCTTTCTAATCTCATAGACCTGTGCATCATTCCCCGTGCGACCATAAGTCTCTTTGGCACCATTCCAGATAGTATGGGCAGTGTCCAGTAGAAGAAAATTGTCTGAGATATCCCCTTGCATAGAATGGATCAAGTAGGACATGACCATCGCATCATTCGATAACCACTTGTTGAGCTGAGAACCCTCTTCCACTGGTTTAGTTGTTGTCCCAAGAAGATGGCCAGTGAGGCCACGGCCAGCTACTGTCAAATAGGTAGACCGAGACCACTTCAGGTAGTTGGAGCCATCAAGTTTGATTGGGGCAGCAAGGGGAAGAAAATCGGTCCGGGGTTGGCCATCAATGCCAGAAGAGGCCGAAGAAGAATCTAAACCAGTAATTGCAGCAGGTAACCAATCTTCAATGAAGCAGCGAACAGCCAAAAAATATCCAAAAAAATTCTGGAATCGACCCCCAATAGAAAAGGGCTGTATTGGAGCAAAAAATCTCAGATATGTAGGCTGGGAATGATGTCGAATGAAGGCAGCAAGGGTGCCAATCAGATGCAGCAGGAACCAGCAGCCCAACCCCAAGATCGATTAATGTCAGGGTTTTGAAAAAAACCCTGAGAAGAGAGATCGATAAGGGGCTGGGGTCTTCAACCAATCTGATGAAGTGAATAGGGGCTGAGAACAATATCAAATAAAGATCCCACAATAGAAGATGCAGCCGAAACAGATGTAGAGGCCTGATCTCCAAAAAAAATAGGAATCTTCAAATCGCAGACAGTGCTTTAGCTCCACTCGATCCAAAAAAGAGGCATAAAAAAGGAGGTATATTGGGGCAGCAGCTAGATCATTACGATCACCTCAGTAGTGCTGCCCTAATGGGAGAAGAAGAACCAAAAGAAAGGAAGAAAGAAGAAGGGAAGAAGCTCGATGGAGGGAAGGAGAAAAAAATCGAAGGGAGGGAGGTGGGTTTTGAAAACCTAGATCAGAGTGTATTTGGCTCTGATACCATGTTAACAAAACAGGAATTTCGTGAATGGCTTGAATGATCAATGAGATCAGTCAAGCTCTCTATTTATAATAATAATAATAAAAGAGATTACGAAGGAAAACACTGTTCACGATACTATTCATGACACTGTTCACGTAAACAGTGTCACAGCCCAAATTACAATCCTACCCTTGTTCAAAAGTACATAAATAAAGCATAAATAAAAAACCCAAAATACCCTTATAATATCGGGTAACACATCTCAATAGTTTCCATAAAAAAACAAACATTGCAACACTTTCCAACATTTAAAATTTTACATCTAATTTTTTTTGAAGTGAAAATTTTCAAGTAAAATTTTCCAGGTAAAATTTTACGCCGAAACAAACGGAGCCGATGGTTTCTTCGATGTTTACACCTTTGCAAAGGCTGGCTTTTAAGGCCTGCCATCACCCAGGGATGGGGGTTCAATGCAGAACTGGTCTTTTTTTTTTTTTTAAGATTTGACATGATTTTCTTTACTACTGTAGAAATTGCTATTTGTGTTTCTTATATTCTTTTGGCCATTATTAGCTCTAGTTTTTGGTTTTTAGTTGTAGCATGGTCCATATGTTGTGAAAGAACTCATGCCCGTCATATG
The DNA here is from genome assembly GCF_018873765.1 of Telopea speciosissima. NCBI lineage: Eukaryota > Viridiplantae > Streptophyta > Magnoliopsida > Proteales > Proteaceae > Telopea > Telopea speciosissima. The sequence continues at coordinate 47,353,730 of NC_057919.1, read as the reverse complement.
CTTCCTATCTGGTTAATTTTTAGGAGGGCACAATTCCTGTTTATTTATTTTTTTCCTTTTTTTTTTTTGGGGGGGGGGGGGGGAGGGTGTGATGGAGGCGGTTTTGATGGATGGGTTGAGGTTTGTGAAGGAAACAATTTAGGAGTAAAGCAAATTCAACATGCTAGCATCCTCTATTATGAAAAAACTGTCAGATGCTCTTTTAATCTCTTGATAATCAAAAGTTCAAGACTGCATGTCACTTCTTTGAAGCCTCAAGATGCCTGATCTAAGGCAGTACAAAAATGATTTCCCTTGGCCATTGAACCTTGTTCAGACCATCTTCTACTACTTTTGGATCAGTCTTAACATACAGCATAACTTCTCACCTTTCCTTGCTTTACTTGCCTCTAAACAATCTTTAACTGCTTTTTGCAGATGGTTCGAGTACTGATTGCAACATCAATAAGAGAGGCAGCAGCAGGTGCAGAGGACCATGCCTTGCTAGATCTAATGGATGCTAAATGCAGGCGTGCCACAGCTCCCCCAGCACCACCTGATGGTCTTTGCCTAGTGGATGTTGGCTATACTGAATTCAATCAGGAAAACTGCCTTATCCGATAGAGTAAATCCAGTAAAATATCTAAATATGTGGCACCTACATACAGTGTCCCTCATGGATATCCATTGTCCCTTAAAAAAATAATATAATTGGCATAGAAGGGAATGGTTAAACATGATCCATGTAGATGTCATTGTGAAGGCTCAACGAGCATGTTCTGATCCTTTCCCTCTTTTACTGAAATACAATTATGATCAGATTGAGTTGATCAAAAACATTTTAGTCAATCCCTTTTTGCTCTAATGGCTCTTATATTCATTGTCAGACGTGCTTTTATTTTTCTAGTTCCTGAAATCTTGTTCTCTAGAATCTGAATTTCCTACCAACACAGAAATCACTGGAATGGGAATTTAGAACCTGATCCGAAGATTTTCTAGGGAGTATTACTTCAAAGCATGAGTGCATGGGGAGGTAAGGCTTACCTTTATCATTTGGATCTGGATAAATACTGCTCAAACTTTGATTACCCTACATGCGTGACATTGCTGTTGGACTGGATTTTCATGGTTTAAACATTCTTGTTCTTTTTCTTTCCTTTTTTGTTTTTTTTTTTTTGGGGGGGGGGGGAGGGAGGAGAGGGGTCGGGTGGGGTTTGCGTTTACTATTTTAATTTATGCACGATTAGAGAAAGGTTATAAATCTCAATTTCGAGGCCGGTTTCAGCCAGCCCTAAAATCGAGATATGCCAATTTTTGACTATTTCTTGGTCGAAACCTGGTAGTTTCTCCAAGCCAACTTGAAACCTTGGTTTTGAGGCCCAGAAACTCTTTTTTTTTTGCCCTGATTTTTTGTTGTGCTGTCTATCTTTGACATTTTGAGCCCAATTCATGCATTAGGTTCGCATAAAGAACACTCAAAACAGTACTTGTGGTTTTGACCCAAATTTTATAGTGTATACTGTTCTTGGAAATGGTATCGAACCAGAATTATCTCTTAATATTTTGTTATTTCATTTACTTAAATGATATTTTGCATAAGTACGCAAATAGCCTCCATTTGAATCCAATAAAAATAGTTAGAAAATCAAATTCCAAAAGAATAAAAAGTCAACCCCAGTTTAAGAACCAAAATTAGATTTTTCATCGGTAGGCGAAATTTTCAACTTTCTAATGCTGCTTTTTTTAAAAAAAATCTAAAAATTTCATAATTCTTAATAAGGTAAATGTAACACTCCAAGAAAACGGCATAGTACCGGCCCGCTTGGGAGCGGTGAGGTGTCCCCATCAAGAGACGGATTAGTACTAGGGGGTTTAGAAGATCGATGAGGAGGTGCAAACTTAGTCCAACATCGGTTAATGAGGGAGAGATCTTGAGCTATTAATAAAGGGTGACATCCTCTACTTGGTATGACACGTTTTAAGGTTGTGAGACCCATGGGCCAAAGCTGATAATATCATGCCAAACGGGGTCTGGTTCATTATAGTGGTATCAAGGCAAACTTTCGCCATAGCGGGGACGTGCCCGTAAAGAGCGGGGCGGAGAATGTAAAGCTCCAAGAAAACAACATAGTACCAGTGTTATACCCGTACCCGGAGACCCTAATATTATAATGTTATTCTTGTACCACGTTGATGGAGTTGAAGTCTATGCCGGTGAGTTGTTCGCAATGGTCATCAAACTAACCCACAAGATCTTTGACCAATTCACGGGTTTGGTTGTTGAGGACAGATTCCTCAGCCGGGAGGGGAAAATTCGTCGACGATGTTTTCACGGACTACCCTCGTAGTACGAGTCCTAGAAACGAGAAGTTTCGGAAGGAGCACCCAGTGTTTTGTCACATTGACAGTTTGTGTCCTAGTGAAGTAAGCGTTGAAGTGAGGAAACTCTTTGGAATCTCGGAAGACACCGTGACAGACGTAAGGACTATACAAAGATGAGCTCTCAACCCTTTTTTTTTTATGAATGCTACTCCCTTGATAGTCCTAGAAGTGCGGGCCAGGGCCCGAGATCAAAAGCCTTGTGAACAGCCCTTTTCTCCATGGGCGGTTGAAAGAGCGATTGCAAGACTGCTAATGCAACTGGTCTTGCAATCACCAGTGCTGTTGAACCTCTTTTGTGAGGGGTCTCGTGTGGGACCCACTTTTCTTGTGTTCCGGGCACAGGATTAGCACCCCGGACATGGTGGATGTCATACTCCAAACCACCCCCTAGGAGGATTAAGTAGGTGACCCGAATTGCACAATAGCAATCCGCCAAACCCCAAGGATCTAGAAGCTGTTAATACCATTCACAAATACACATCCACAATAATGAAAGAAATAGATCACAGAGTGCTGTGGAAACTAATATTTACATTAAACATTAAAAATAAAAAATATATACATCCATCATTGTACTAGTTCTCTCTCTCTCAAATCAGCAGTCCACTCTTTCCAGCCTAACTTTACAAAAGAATATACACAGGGCAAGGCAACTCGAGCCCCAAAACAAAGCTATACAAAAGGGGATCCCTAACTACAACTAAAAAGAATCCCACAGTCCGAAATAGAGTCAGTTGCCCACCCATCATGGGTCCTCATCAACTATCACAGAAAAGACTCGCACCAGAGGTATGACCTCTGTTCGGGTCCACACCAACACAATCATAATAACCATGGCCCGTCTCCGCGAGATGAGCCTCCTCGCCATTGAAACATCCACTTGTAGGATCATCTAACAAAAGCATATACAAGAGAGTGTGAGCTCCACCGAGCCCATGAATGAAGCATAATCATGCATGCACATGCAAGCACAACCAAATGAGTCCTACATGAAATTCAACTCATTTTATTTATTAGCCACCTAACATCACAACTAAGGCAAGTAAAAGTGCTACTACAACCCCCAATACATGTATCCCTGGTGCGGGCTTTTAACCTCTTCCAGCGATACACCCATTGAGTTGTCGGAGAGGACCAGTCAGCTCCCGCATCAGTCACCAAGATCAGCCCGACCAGCCCTTTGGGATTAATCTGTGAGGCACCCATCATCATTTCAATATAACATATTCCTTTTTCTAGCATTCAGCCGCATAATCACCATTTCAGTGTAAAACATTTCTATTCCTTTTTCTCTTTCATATAGGTACTCTCATAGACATCCAACACCTTAACCCCTATTGGCAAGGGTTCGTAGCACTGGTGATGACACTCTAGCCTAATGCATTCTATATGGCATAGTATGAGTCGGGTAGTGTCAACCGCATCCCATTCTACGGGCTACCACAGGCCTCATTTCCAAGCCGGCTACGACATCTAATCTAGCAATTCACATACAAGCATCATTGTTCATTCTCATTACCCATCAGACAACAATCCAGTGTTTAATAGAATATAAAACAACTGAAATAATGAACAGAGTAAATAGTATTGTCGTATTTGTCATGACTCGTTAGTTGTTATATTTACACACGGTGTAATTTCACTCACCTTGTTCTAGTCCCCCTTGCTCAGCAGTCAGCTCGGTTCCGGCTGGTATCTAACACTGCACCTCGAGCTCGGGGTCAAAACCTAGTTAACCGAATCATTAAAGTATGTCAAACAATGTTCAAGATTATATTAGTGTCCTAGAATTGGTCTAGGTTTAATTGGACTCGACTCTGCATATATAGGTATTACTTAGAATTCTTGGGTCTTGCACTGGCTTTCGGGTCCATCTCCCGGTGCATCATCCAGAGATGCAGGGTTCATCTATCTTAGCATTTTCACAGTATGGTCTGCCTATGCATGGTCCCCATCAATCTCCTAAACCAATGCAAAGGTTCACAGCCCGAATGAGACTAGGTCTGTGTGTGGTTTCCTAGCTCTGTGGGGCTCACTAAGCACCCAAGGTGTGGATGACAACAAGGGCCAATGGGGAAGGGTATTTCAGTCATTTCCTTCCTCCCCATGCTGTCTTAGACCTATTGGTGAAGGTCCAAAAAGCTAGAATTACATCTAAGCCCAAATGGTAACTCTGGGTGTTTGGGTCAATAGCCCAATGCATCGCCCAGAGCCTGTTTAACACAAGATTCAGCTCAAATTTTTGGATTTTGCTATATGCCTGGCCATGATTTCGATCAGGGAAGATACTAGGATGTTTATGGACCTAAAATTGAGCTAAATGGATTGGTCCTAATGGATTAAAGGTCAGGTTACTCATTTGGAAGTTGGGGTGAGCTCTGACAGCATAGAGAATGTCTGCCATGGCTGAGCTCAAGCTTTGGATCCAGCTTTGGCTGCATGCAAGGCATGAATTACATGTATTTACTCACAACTAGTCTGGTCTTATGCTTTAGCATGAAGAAATCCCTTTGCATGCAGAGATCCATGCCCATACAGCATGATCTGGGTGCAAGTCTGCAGTGCAGCTCAGCTCAGAGATTGATTTCGATCTCAACTGCAGTAACAACTTTAGATCTAATCTTTGAATGATTAGATCTTGCATGCAATGCTCATGCATACAAGATCCAGAGCTTTCCTAGGCATTCAAGTGATGCTCTGAGCCTTACTGGTCACAGACACACCGAACAGACATAAGAACTGGAAGCAACCATGAATGGACAGCAGTGTTTAAGGACTGTAGTCTATACCTCTGAACTGTAGGGAAGCTAAACCAAGGGCCCAGATCAGTCCTTGATCCCTTCTTCCTTCCCTCTCCTTCTCTTTCTTTCTCTTCTTCTTCCTTCTCCTTCTCTTTCTTTCTTTCTCTTGTTGTAGAGGCAGCAAAAAGAAATGGGAGGGCTGGCCCCTCCTATTTATAGTTTTGAATTACTTAGGGCCTATTTGGCCATAAGCCCTTCTTCTAAGAATGCATTTTTGAGTGCATTCCAGGCCATTCTAGCTGCATTGGTGGGGTCCACTTGGTTCCAGAGGTGGGTAATGGTTTCTAAAATTCCCATCTACCTCTAGGGGGTGTCCATTGGCTGTTTGCATGGTTCCCAGGTGTCTAGAGTCCAAAATACCAGTTTTAGACACTCTAGGCGTTTCACTGGGCGTTTGGGTCAATCGCCCAGTGCATCACCCAGAGAATGGAATTCTGCTGTATTTACCTTGGGCTTACACAGGGGTTAAGTTTAACACTCGAGCACTTCACCAATACTCCATCCAAGACCAAATACACATCTGAATAGGTATGGCCCCCCATGTATCTGGGTAGGTGAGAGATTACCTGGAGTTGGAGTTGTACATCAGGCTGTGAACTGAGCAGCTGTATGGGTCTGCAACCCATCTTCTCACAGGTATACTGGATGACATCCTTGAAGGTTCTCCACTGAATTTAACTACAGGTGTGATACTCCACAGTGTCTGGGTGATTGGTCACAAGCTCCTGTCCTTCAGGCAAAATTCCAGTCAGTCTGGGGCAGGTTTAACATTCCTCCCCACCTTATAAAAATTTCATCCTCGAAATTGGCTTATCTAGTAGCTCAAAGGGTTGAGGATACTTTTCCCGCATTTCCTCTTCACTTTCCCACGAGGCTTCCTCGGTTGGGTTGTTTTCCCATCAAACCTTAACGAATGCGACCGTGCGGTTACGGAGATTACTTTCCTTTCTGTCTAGTATCTCCATGGGCTGTTCTCCATAGGTCATATCAGCATCTAGTTGCTCGGGTTCAGCCGAGAGCACATGTGACGGGTTGTTGATATATTTCCTTAATATCGACACATGGAGAACATCATGGACGCCTTGCAAGGATGGCGGTAGTGCCAGTTGATACGCTACTGGTCCAACCCTCTTCAGAATTTCATATGGGCCGATATATCTTGGGCTCAGCTTACCCTTCTTGTTGAAACGTAGTAACCCCTTTGTTGGAGAAACTCGGAGAAATACCTTCTCACCGACTCTAAATTCAATGTCCTTCCTTCGATTGTCGGCATAACTCTTCTGTTTGGATTGGGCCGCCTTGATCTTTTCCCTAATCACATCTACTTTCTCGCAGGTTGCCTACATAATCTTAGGCCCAAGATACTTCTGTTCTCTGACTTCATCCCAATACAACGGTGTACGACACTTTCGGCCATATAAAGCTTCGTACGGTGCCATGCCAATGGTGGAGTGGTAGCTGTTATTGTAAGCAAATTCCACCAAGGGAATGTGGGCATCCCAACTATCTTTCATTTCTAATATACAGGCTCTGAGCATGTCCTCCAGAGTCTTAATGGTTCTTTCAGACTGTCCGTCCGTCTGAGGATGGAAAGCCGTGCTGAGATTTAGCTGGGATCCCAGTGCCTGTTGCAGACTCTTCCAAAATCTTGATGTGAACTGGGGGTCCCTGTCGGACACGATGCTGACGGGCACGCCATGCAGGCAGATTACATTTTCAATGTATAGCTGGGAAAGCTTTTCCATCGAGTAAGTTATCTTGATGGGGGGGGTAAAGTGAGTTGCCTTCGTCAGTCCGTCAACAATCATTGAGATTGCATTCATCCTTTTTTTGGTGTTGGGTAAGTTGGTCACGAAGTCCATAGTAATTCTTTCCCATTCCCTTTCGAGAATAGGGAGTGGTTGCAACAACCCATACAGTCTGTGTCTCTCCGCCTTTATTTGTTGACAGAGGGTGAGGCATTCGGACACGTATAGTGCTACGGTCTGCTTCATTCCAATCCACCAATAGTACTTCTTCAAATCCTTGTACATTTTTGTGCTCCCAGGGTGGATTGAGTAAGGTGAATTGTACGCCTCTCTAAGAGTTCAGCCTTGCACATCATAGTCATTAGGCACGCACAATCTGTCTCTAAACTTCAATGCCCTGTCATGGGCCAATGAGAAGTCTGGGTCCCCATGGACTCCTTGTTTTATTTCCCAGATTATCCTTGCTAGGTCGGGGTCTTTGGGCTGCTTCTCATTTATCTCTTCTCGGATCGACGACTGTATGTCCATAGCTGCTATTCACATAGGCGTCCCTTCAATCATGAGATCCAGATCGAACTTTCGAGCTTCTTCTATTAGCTGTTTACTAACGACCAAGGAAGCGAGGGATGCGGTTTGAGATTTTCTGCTCAATGCATCCGCCACTACGTTGGCCTTGCCAGGGTGGTATTGAATCTCACAGTCATAATCCTTTACCAATTCCAACCGTTGCCTTTGTCTCATGTTTAACTCCTTTTGGGTGAAGAAATACTTCAGGCTTTTGTGATCGCTGAAGATCTCGCTCTTCTCACCATAAAGATAATGTCGCCAAATCTTTAACACGAAAACCACCACTACCAACTCTAGGTCGTGAGTGGGGTAGTTCTTTTCATGCTCTTTCAATTGCCTTGAGGCATAAACGACTACCTTACCTTTTTGCATTAGCACGCTGCCCAAAATTGTGCGGGATGCGTCTGTATATACCACCATGCCACCGGTGCCATCTGGAATGGTTAGCATTGGTGTCGTTACCAATCGGTTCCTCAGCTCTTGGAAACTTTTCTCGCAAGCGTCGATCCACTCAAACCTTGCGCCCTTCTTCGTTAGCTTTGTCATGGGCGCCGAGATGCGCGAGAAATTTTGATGAAACGGTGATAATACCCGGCTAATTCTAGAAAGCTACAGATATTTGTGGCATTCTTCGGAGTCTCCCACTCGAGAACCGCCTTCACCTTGTCTGGGTCTACCTTGATGCCATCCTTGGTGACGATATGCCCCAAGAATCCAATCTAGTGGAGCCAAAATTCAAACTTACTGAATTTAGCGAACAACTGGTGTTCCTGCAGTCATTGCAATATGAACCTAAGGTGTTGGCATGCTCCTCTTCACTCTTGGAGTAGATCAATATTTCATCGATGAATACAATGACAAACTTGTCTAACACATCATGGAATACCCTATTCATCATGTCCTGAATGCAACTGGGGCGTTGGTTAACACGAACGATAACACCAAGAATTCATAATGTCTGTACCGAGTTCTGAACGCCGTCTTATGAATGTCACTACTCTTGATCTTCAATTGATGGTACCCACACCTAAAATAAATTTTAGAGAAAACTCTTGCACCTTGCAATTGATCGAATAGGTCGTCGATGCGTGGCAATGGGTATCGATTATTGATCATGAGTTTGTTCAGTTCTCGGTAATCGACGCACATTCGCATGCTACCATCCTTCATCTTCCCGAACAACATAGGTGCTCCCCAAGGAGACACACTTGGTCGAATGAGTCCCTTCTTCAACAATTCCTGTAATTGGACCTGCAACTCTTTTAATTCTACAGGTGCCTTTCGGTGTGGTGCCTTGGATATAGGCACTGCACCAGGGATTAAATCGATCACGAACTCTGTTTCTCGATCAGGCGGCAGCTGGGTCAGATCTTTTGGGAAAACATCGGTAAACTCCCTAACAACGTCAAGTTCTTCCAATGGCTTAATCTTCGCCTTGGTATTCATTACCGTGGCCAAATAGCCCCGACATCCTTCATTTAACAGCTTTCGCGCTTGAAGGGCGAATAAAGTTATCCTTTTGGGCTTCTTCATCGGTTCACTTTGGTAGGTGAAAACCGAGCCGTCATTCAACTTAAATGTGATCTTCTTCTCCGCACACATGACGTTTGCTCCATATGCAGATAGCCAATCCATGCCTAGTATTACATCAAAGTCCTTCACGTCGAACTTGATTTGTCGGGCGGTCAGGTTCTTCCCACAAATTTCCACCAGACAGGAGTCGTAAAGTTCCTTCAGGCTCACTATACTACCCGTTGGTGTGCTAACTACTAATTCGTGCCCTATGTCCCTTGGTTGGATGGTCATCCTATCCATAAAAGCATTAGAAACAAAGGGGTGGGATGCACCCGAGCCGAACAACACTCGCTTGGGGGCGGACGAGATAGTCAAGGTACCTGTCATTACCTCTGGATTCGCCTCCGCCTCTTCGTTGGTCAGCGCAAACACTTTTCCTCGCGTCAGATTGTCCCGTGGCTGAAAAGGTCATGCGGGGGACTGGATTGGCGGGTATCCTTTGTATCCGCGGTGTATGCATTCCTTGGCCATGTGTCCGACTTTGTGGCATACGTAGCATTTGTTGGACAGTGCAACTGGGGAAGAGGCCTGGCTTGCTTGGCTCATTGCAGGTCTAGTCTAATTGGGTGAGCCACCTCAGAGCTAATCCAGCCAATGAGTAAAGGAAGGCTTGACCCATTTGATTCTCAGTAAGCTCCCATGACTTGGCCACAGTAATGAAGATTTTCAGGTGGGCTTTCGGATCCCCCGTCCCGTCGAACTTGTCAAGCTTCTATTTGAAGTCTTCCGGTATTCTCCCCGTCGGGAAGAAGACCAAATCATTTTCTGGTTTTGCTACTGCTTTCCCTTGCATAGAAATCTCCAGTTTTTCAACTTTCTCCCTCATCTGTTTTTCTCTTTCAGTCTCAGGGGGATTCTGAGGACCACAACTTCTTCCTCCTTAATAACAACCTTGGGTTGTACCCTGGGTATTGGCGTCACTCTAGGTTCTCCAGGGATTTGTTCATTGTCTCCTCGAGACTGACTTTGCATCTCCTGAACCATCTGTGTAACTAGCTGCCTTATTGTAGGTACAACAGACGAAGATCGATCTGCGACCTCTTTCTGGCGTGGTGCACCCGAGCATGGGAGCGGCGCGGGGATTGTTATTGATGGTGTAGGGAGTCGCCACCTAGATCAGGGTCTAGGACCCACAAATGGTGCCCATCCTTTACAGAAAAGCACTAAATTAACTCCAATGACTCAATGGATGGTCTACTCCAGATCTCTGGGTAAGTGTCAAATTACGGGCTGGGAAGGTGTTAGGCACCCAGCAACCGCTCGGCCGACGGCCGGTCTTCCTAGACCAAACTCTATTGTATACTGTTGTGTTATACGTATTATGCACCTAATTAAACTATTTTTTTGTGTTTTGATTATCTTTGTTGAAATTTATGGACCTAATTAGGCTAATTAAAATTAATGTTTTAATCCTAATTACTACCCCTAAGTTAGGTGATTATGTACATTATGCGCCCTAATTAATCTAGTTGATTTATTTTACCTAAGAAAATTTAACTCTATGGTCAAAAACATGGTCAATTGTGCAAATTTATTAAGATCCTAGGGCAATGGTAATATCATGGATAAGTTTGATAAACAAAATGGCTTAAGGATCAAAATGACCAAAATTACGAAAATGCCCCTAGAAGGCAAAATGCATGAAAAACTCATGAAAAAGAAAAAATATGCTTAAATCATGCTTATGAAAGTTAAAACATGCAAATAAAGTTATAGAAACCTTTCCAGAACCCTAAACATGATTTGGTCGCAAAATGACCAAAATACCCCTAAGGGGAAAATAGTAAAAATGCTAGAACAAGAACTTTTAAGTCATTTTCAGGCATTTGATATGTCATTAAACATCCTGAAATTACTAAACATTCTAAGTAAGCCTACTTGATGGCAGATTGGGCTTGCATTTGGTAGATTACCTAAATGCCCCTGAGGGCAGAAGTGACTTTTATGCATGGTTATGTTTCATGATGGAAATGTATGCATATGAAAACATTATAAAACAACTTGATACAGAATTTAATGCTTAGAAATATGTATTTTTTTTTTTTTTGATTTTCTTGGATTTTCACAACAAATAGAAAAATGACATCTACATCCCTAACATGGTAGGGAACACCTATGAAAATGATCAAACATTCATGTCAGTGATTAATGATCCCATAAAATCAATCCTAATGAAATATGTATCCCATAATTTTTTTTTATGAATTTTTATGCATTGATACTATTTTTTATATTTTTGAAATGCTAAAATGAAAGGAAAATAAGTAAAATTACAAAATCCCAACCAAAGATCCGAATTCAGCCAAACCAAAGCCCACACCCACAAATGAAAACATGATATTTAACACGGTCATAATGATTTTGTCAAAATACCCACCCACAGGTTCAGATTTCATATAATTCCAAAACACTCATAGGGGCAAAAATGTCACATAAAACATGATTTGGAGCTCGGGAAAACTCATGAACATCAACCACAGTGCGAAACATCTTCCCTAAAGTTTTCAAAAATTTCCCACTCTTGTGTTATTTTTGAAGATTTTTTAACTGAAAACAACCTCTTTTAACTAAAGAAAATCAAAGGAAATACATAAAAATATATAAAAATATATAAAAACTACCCTTGAAGAGTGGAAGTGTCTGGGTTCAGTTTACATATCCTTGGATGGCCGGAATTATAGCTGCAAAGCATCGAAAGCCACTCCAAGTGTGGTTGCCCCGAATGGCAAGAGTGGTGAACAAAGGGTATTTGAGGAATTTTAGATGTCTATGGGAGCATGATCTGGGGATGGCTCTGGCATAGATGGATAGAGGGGAGAACGAGCTTCACAATGATAATTTTGTCATGAATTTTTTGGGTTTCTAAAGCTTCCAAAATACCTCCTATTTATAGGAGAAAATTCGTTCGAGGAAATGTCTCAAAGACTCTTGCGACCTTAATGGCAAGGGACATGGTGGGTGGGCAGTTGGGGCTGGCAGGCATGACTTTGGGGTGCCTAGGCCTGCTGGGCAGCCTAGGCCGGCACAGCCAAGACTTTGGCTGGCACATGCATGTAGGCATGGGTGCTAGGCCTTGTGTGGCTCAGCCTAAATGGTGGGGGTGTGTCCCCTGCCGACAGTCCAGCTGGGCCGGGTCAGACTGGGTTGAGCCGTTTTGGGTCAACTCAGTTTGCCCCATTTTTTTGATTTAATTTTTATATAAACCTTTTAAAGATTCCATTTTAAAGGTCTACGTTCAAATGCTAATATCTTCAAAACTGAATGGCTGATTTTGACGCACCACATATCGTCACGAAGGTCTCAACACGTACTTTCCATCCATGTGGCCGATATGGCCGGATTTTACCTAATAGTGGCATGGATATCGAGGAAAACACATAAATGGTGTTTCACACCGATCAAGGTCCAAATGATACCGGAATTACATGAAATTTTACGTGTAAGCACAATATGACCAAATAAGGTAATATAAATGATTTCATGTCACATCGGGTGGCTTGGATACCGAGAACTAGGCCAGGGGCAAAATGGTCATTTTCACAAAAGTTATCCGAATTGGCCAAAACTTTACATTAAAGCTTAATATGACCAAATAAGGTCATCCAAAGTGTTTTGGCCCAAATCGGGCGGTCCAAATATCGAGAACCATTCCAGGGGTAAAACAGTCATTTTGACAAAAGGTGTCAGATTGGAGTGAAATTTCACATGTGGGCTTAAAATGGTTAAATAAGGCTATCCTAGGGATTTGGGCTCTACTTGGGACAGTTTGGTTACAAAAAGTGGGGTAAGGGTAAATTGGTAATTTTCTACCATTTAGTCACCACGCAAGCCAGTCGAGCTTTGATCATCATCGCTGAGTCACACTTCCAAGGTGCCAAAATTCAGCGTCTGCACTTATCTCAGTCATCTCCGCCTGCTGACCATTTATCGACTCAAAACTTCTTCCGAAGAACCGGCTTTTGGTGGATCCATGTTACTCGTAAGAGGAGGTGAACCTATTAGACTCTGTCTCGCGAGACTAGAAGATTGGCTGGGATTTCTATTAGACGAAGGGGATGGAGACTGGTGGAGGTGGGCCCGAGTTAATCGGCCAGCTTGACGGTCCCAAGCGGGCAACAAAGGGTTCTTTCGTCGCGGAATTGTGAAAAAGATTGTTTTAGGATTTCGTATGACAAACAAATTATCATTTTTTTTAATATTTTTTATTTTTTTTAATTTCTTTATATATGTATATATACATATCTATGTTCGGGTTTACACAGCAAATATACAAACATATATATACAAACAGTGGTTGGGTAGCGTGATGATCCGTTTCTAACCTCTTCGCTCCACTTCTTGCCATAAATCCTCCCTTATTCGATGGCTCCCAGAGATCGAATTAGGATTGTTACGAAGAGGGTTTCTCGAGGGTCTCCCTACAGTCTATCCTAAGTTAACGTAGAGTACCTTCTATTTTGGGATGACCAGAGCTCCATTATTGACATAATGTCCTGGGTGGTGTACCAATTTTTGAGGGACTATCAAGGCTACATTTTTTTTTTCTTTCTGATACACCATTCCGGACGATTGTGTCGCTTTCATCAAGGGACTAGTGATGGACAAATGGAGCCCTTTCCCATGACTAGTAAGCTACGTTAAGGAGGATATACTGCCAAGAACCTCGTTTTCGATCCCGAAGGTTTACTACGTTAGTTTGTGGCATATCCGAATCATATATGGTCTAATATCCTACATGATGCATGCAATGGGTAGGCTGATAGGACAGAAAAAGGTCACCCTTGATAGCACCGATATACCTATTGCTCGTGATCGCGAATCGTCAGTACGTGGTGCTTTTAATATACCTATCGTTGGAGAGTAGGTGACATGATCTCAGAGTAATCAAACTAGCGCCCTTTTTGAGTAGCGAAGTACCCCATGGCACACTAATTAATACCCTCGTCGACACGATCTTAGAGCAATCAAACTAGTGCCCTTTTTTAGTAGCGAAGTATCCCATAAAACACTAGCGAATACCCTCGCCGGTGATTATAAACTTGTATAGTAAATATCAAGGGTTGTGGCTTCACAGCGAATTACCTATATCTACATAAGAGGCCCAACGAGTAACCACGGGGCAGTGTGTTTTCCATGCGGTGTTGTATGTGCATGATAGTGGTGGCGAAAGCGGATATCATCCGATCTTAGAGTACTTAGTATGATGTGCCCCACCTCCCCGAAGTAAAGGCACAACAGGGAGTACCCTCGTTGTTTGACTTCACTTCGAACATGATGCATGATGCAGTTAGTACACAAAAGGGGTTAGTCGAACATGTTATCAATCAATAATGCAGAAGGAAGAATATTCTTGCGTTCAACGGTAGCATCTAGTACTGAAAGCTTGGCCATCATTCCCCAGTGGAATCGCTACTGTGAGGATCCGTTCCTCTCCGGGAACTACAACGATTTTTTTCGTAGCAGCTCAGAGAGGGTTTTGCTTTCAAGGTTATGCTCCTCGGTTGGAGAGAGAGAAGCAATGCATCTTCTCAGATGGTTATGATGCATCAGGGGATGGGGGTCATACAATTAAATGAAATGGAGTCACCACCTAGGATTAGGGCCTAGGATCCATTGGTGTAGCCTTGTGAAGGGCTACAGGACTTCGTTTGGTCTGGTAAGAGAATCGGAGTAAGTGATCAGGTTACGAGAGTGGGAAGGTGTTAGGCACCCACCTCACCTGGGTAAACCAGTCTTTCTATTTGATGCTGGTTTTCGAATATTCTTCCTTCATAATGTTCTATTTCCACATGTATAGCTAAAATGATGCACACACTGCTTAATTAAATTAACTCCTGTAGACTACACTGTCATAATTTAAAAGTCTATATTGCTATGGAATTAAAATGCAATGAAAGGATTAAATACCTGTATGCGTCTAATCCAATGCAGTTATATGGGATGAATCACGTCCCCCAGCTCAGGTGGAGGCAAAGGACTGGCTTTATCCTTCGTTGGACAGAGTAACGGCGTCGAGAAGTAATTACCTGGATATCAGGCAGAATAACAGCGTCGAAAAATAATTGGAGAGTACATACCCGGATGTCGGGCAGCTTAACGGCATACGGTTGTTAGGTACTGGGACCTCGGATAGAATAAAGGCGACGGAAAGCTTCGAAAACTAGGCTTCTTCGAATGTCGGGCAGAGTAACGGCGCACGAGTGTTGGGTACTAGGACCTCGGACAGAATAATGACATCGAAAAGTGCTTAAAAAACTAGGAATTAGGACGTCGGGCAGGGTGAGTAGGCTATGGGAGGCTTTAGAGCTTTGGACGGAACAAGTTAGGAAAGGCGGGTCCAGAGGACCCGGACTCCTGAGAGAGGGACGAGGCTCGAAAGCTCAAAATCGGATAGGGGTAGGGCCTCGAAACTAGGAAAAAAGGGAAAAAACTGAAAACTGGAGCTCTGGGGGTCCCCCCTCTCCTCAACTTGGAACTTATTGAAATGAGGGGTGGGGCCTATTTATAGCCAAAAATCCATCTGGCAGCGCATCAGTGAAATTGGCGGTTCCACTGCCAGGTGTGGGGTTGCCGTGCAGTGCCGCGGCCGCACGCAAAGCCGTCGGGTCAGGGCGAGGGTGAGGGCGTCGTGTGGGGTCATTCCGGGGATGCGGGGGGGACCACTGGTGGAAACAAGATGGAACAGGGGGTGTCCGAGTCACCTCGAAGGAAAGGAGTATTTAAAGAGCATTGCCAATCTTTCGCATCCGGTTGTTGTCATCGCTGGGGGGGTGGCAAAATCCAGTGTCTACACATAACCCGATACAAGAAATTCACAACCACATTCATATCAATTCATCAATCAAAATATATAATGCAAGTATGCAATATGCTCGATAATGATGTAAGTAGTATGATAGATATATGCTTAGTATATTCAAACCCAAGCAGTCACCCAAAACCCACTCACCAATAGTTCGCGTATTGTTTGTTGTGTTTGTTAACAATCACCTTGGTACACGTTCCCCCGTAGTAGTTAGATAGCCTAGGGTTACGTGAACACAGTATTAGAAGAAGTAGATGGGTCCCATAAAGAGTCCCTAAGGTATGCTATTCAGTACAACAAAAAAGAGTTCGGACAGAGCCGCTCATAGTGGGTCTGTTGGTGAATTCGTTCACAGGTCATCAAAGACAGTAGCTGTAAAAGTTGGAACGGATTCTCAAATGGAGGCACCTACGTGGAGCCGTTGGTGAATCTGTTCGCAAGTAAGAGAAGCAATAGCCACATATTTGGAACAGATCCTAGAACGGGAGGTAGACTAGCGGGTCCAGTCGAGGATCCGTTCAGACCAATCTCTCAATTTTAACTCTCTTTAAGTTGAACGGAATCTCGAATAAACTCCCCATACTTGGGTCCGTTCGTGAATCTGTTTGAGTCAAAATAGAGATTCTTCAAGTTATCACTTTCCAACCTCATTTCTTATGTATATTATTGTTTTAAGGCTTAGGGGAGGTCATCATAGAGTTCATTAAGGTCACAATGACAATATTAATCCATTGGTTTTAGGGTTTTAAGGGATTGAATCCCCAAAAGAACAATTCCTAGGTTTTGGGGTGGAAGAAACCTAAATCAGAAGCAAGGCTGCAAAGAGAGATACCAAGGTTTGAATATGGTTACAAAAGCTTAAAAAGTGGCATGACCATCCTACCAAACCATACCTTGAGTTCCAAGTGGAAACCTAGGTCAAAATCAATCTGAGAAAGGATCCTAAGATCCATAAGTAGAGAAGGGAGAGAGAAGATGTAAGCTTACCTAGGGTGGATGGAATATCCAATGGCAATTCCCCAAGTCAGCAAGTCTAATGCCCCCTCCTTCCACTCTCTCTTTAATTCTTCTCCTTCTTCCAATCGGTTGTTAGGTTGGAGTATTAATGGCCAATGAATGGCCATGGTCTCTTTTCATAGTAAAGCAAAGAGAAATTGCTTACGCGCTTCCAAAGTGGGGAACATAGGATCTTAGACCATTCTCATCACCTCGCAGGCTCTTTGGGCTGCGGTTCTTTGAGACTACTGTCATGTACTTGAAAAGAAGTAATTCCTCCTCACTCTCGAGTAAGCTTTAGTGATATCGGATGCTTGAGAAGCTTCTGGCCCAGTGGGCCCGTAAAACTCACTAGGATAAGCAGTATTATTAGACTAGACAAAGCAACAAGCGATGAAACCAAAGACAGATAAAGCACCTAAACTATAAGACAAGTAAGCCTCCCCAGACCATACAAGTTCACGGCGAGCCCATACAAAGGGTTTGGAAGTGGCCCCTAATGTCAAACCTTGCCCCTGACTAACTGGAATCTTGACTGAAGGACAAGAACCCCAGACATGGCACCCAAGCACACTGTGGAGTATCACTCCAGTGATTGAAATTGATGAAGAAACCCTGAGGATGACCTCCTATATGTCTGTCAGTAGATGGATCACTGACCCTTGCAACTGCACAACTCATAGCATAATGTATTGCCTGGACTCTAGGTATTCTCTCTCCTCTTCATAACTGTGGGTCCCACCCCTGGAAATGTGTGTAAAGGACCCTAAGTGACATGTGGGTACAAGGCCCTGACCCTAGGTCAAACCCCTGTGTAAACCCACTGAGTTTCAGCCTTGCTGAAATCTCTGGGCGATGCAGACATCACCCAGAGTGCAAAATAGCATTCTTTAAAGGATTTAAATTGTGGGGACTACCCATATTGGACATAGGCATCCTCCATAGGATGAGGGAAGTTTGAGGGACCACCTCATACCCCTGGATCACTGTGGACCCCACCTGAGTGCCCAGAGCTAAGAATGCAGTAAAAAATGCATTTTGCTTAGCAGCCAAACGGGCCCTCGTCAAGGGCTGGGCTATAAATACTAGTGCCCTGGGTTCATTTTAGACCCTTGGCTACTGTTCAAATCGTGGGGGAAGGGAGAAGAAAGAAAAGAGAAAAAAAGAGAGGAAGAAGAAGAAGGAAAGAGGAGGAGAAGAGGGAGGAGACCACACCTTAGCTCAGACCTGCCCCAGCATCCATCTTCAACACGGTTCAGGTATAAAACTTTGAACTTACACCCTGCTATGATGCTGTTCTCCATGTTTCTCTTTGGATCTCTGTGGTTTTAATGGATTTCTGGCCATTGGCAGCCCAGAACAGCTGGGGACTGCCATGGACCATCTCAGATCTGCCATGCAAGCATGAAGCATGGGAGATATGAGGTTCTTATAAGGATTTATACATCTGTTTTTGCCTCTAAAATCGAAACTAGGTTGTGTCTGGCTGCACTGCTAAGTTACACTGAGAAAAGGCTATTTTGAGTCCTAATTTCTTGTCCTGGCTACATGGAACCTAACCCTAGGTGGTAGCAGCTTTGGATTATCATTTTACACTTGAATCCAGCCTCGTATGTTGCTAAAACCATGTTCTGTAACTGGAGAAATCGTGGATTACTATTCACTGAGCTGTCTGGGCAGCCTCTGGCAGCCAAGTGGTGGGCCTAGGTAAAAATCCAAGGTGTCCAATGTGAAGAACACCCCTGGGGGTACATAATGCCCTAACATGCATGGGGGAATGATGTGGCCACTGCCCATGGCCAGCAACCTTGGAATCTCAGCTTGTTCATGTTTTTGCAATCTCTGGGCGATGCAGACATCGCCCAGTGAATGGAATTTGGCAATTTTGCTGATCTGACTTGGGGATCCTCACCCTAGGGCCATGAATCAGTATGGGAAGATGGAAAATGACCAGAAAGCCCCTTCCCATATCTGTCCATATGTGGGAATGCTTTGGGAACCCAAGTGGGCCCCTCAAGACTTGGAAACCCTGCCTGTGTTAGTCTTGCAGCACTGTCAAGTTGGGGACAGCACTGTAAGACTAATATGACCTAGGATTATGTACTAATGCAGCAAATGACCATTCTGCCTCTAGGCCACCAACTCTGGATGATGCACCGGGACATAGGCCTAAGGCCCAGTGCAAGGCCTCAGAGAATTCCAAGTGAAGACCAACTGTACATCGGGTCAACCCAGTGAGCTTAGATCAACCTTAGGACCTCCAACAACAGTTTGGAATATTAAATAACAATTTTTTATTTATATCTAGGATTTGATCCCGCTCTTGAGGCCTACAGCCAGACTGCAGTCGGAACTGAATTTACAACTGAGTTCTTAGAACCAAACCCAGGTGAGTGAAACATTATTGTGTATGTATGTGTAACTGTACTATTATGCCGACAATTGAATTCTTAAATTATAAATGCGGTGTTATTTAAATTCTGTTCAATTACTCAAAATTACTACACACTGATTGTCTGTTGATTAACACTGTGATTTTTACATGATGACTGTGAATGTTAGACTAGATGTTGTAGTTGGCTTGGAAATGAGGCCGGTGGTAGCCCGTAATATGGGATACGGTTGACACCGCCCGACTCATATGATGCCATATAGACATGGGGCTAGAGTTTCATCACCCGTGCTATGCACTTTTGCCAACAGGGGTTAAGGTGTTGGATAACTGTGAGGACTACTGTAAAACCCTAAAGGCGTTTACATCGGGAAGCCTCAGCACAGCTGGGATGCCCCAAGGCAGATTTGTCGGGAAGCCTCGGGCTACAAGCTCGGGAAGCACCGAAAGGTGAATTTTTGGCTTTATGCCACAGATAAAGATTATGCACCAGTTTGGTGGAATTATATTGAGTCGGTTACCTCACAGGAGTTAATCCAGAGGGCCGATCAGGTTGACTTGGGTAAGGAGATGCCGGAGCCGGTTGGTCCTCTCAGACAACTCAATGGGTGTATCACGGGAAAGGGTAACCAAACCCACACCAGGGATACATGTATTGGGAATTATAGTAGTACTAACCTGACTTAGCTATATTGTTAGGTGGCTAATAAATAATCTGGACTTGCATATCATGTAGGATGTGTTTAGCTCACGAGCTCGGTGGGGCTCACACTCTGTTATACATATTTTTCTTCTAGATGATTTTACAGGTGGATGCCGCTGTGGCATGGAGGCTCATTATGAGGAGGAGAGCCCTAATTGTTATGATGATATTGGTGTGGACCCCGACAGTGGTCGTGCCGATGATGGGTGCATTCTCGGTGGTCATTGATGAAGACCAGTGAGGAGTATACTTGATGCTTTATGTCTTGGGGACTCCTTTTTGTTTTTGTTAGGAGTTTATCTTCGTCTTGCTTGTGGTGCAGTTTTAGTTTTCTTTTCGTTTTGGGGTTGAGTTATCTCACCCTGTATATATATATATATATATATAGATGTATGTATGTATGTATTTCCTTTTAACTTTGTTAGTTTTATCTTTCAGTCGTGGGTTGTATCTGGGAGGGAATGTTTCAAAACTCTTTTATGTATATGCATCACCATCATTCCCATATCGCTATGCTTTCTTTCTTGTTATAATTGTAGATTATCTGCAGCACTCTGATCTTGCTTATGGTAAAGTGATGAATGTGGGACCATGAATGTAATAACTGCTTCTAGATCTGTGGGGTTTGGCGGATTGCCGTTATGCAATTGGGGTCACCTACCCAATCCTCCCAGGGGGTGGTTTGGGGTGTGACACCTAAAGTCTTTGTTTGGCTAGGCCCTTAATCCAATAAACTCATTTTAAACACATTATAAGCTTTGAGGGCCCATTTACATGGTGGCCCAACACTGCAAGAGAAGGGTAAAGGTGGGGTCCACCATGTCTGGGGACATGGCAATGGTGTCTAGGACACAGGCACGTGGGTCTCACAGTGAAAACTCAGCATAAAATACTAACCAACACAAGAAGATCCTCGAATGGACTCATCAGCAGTGGGTCCATTTGTGAATCTGTTCCTATTGAAAAACCTGAATTAGCAACAAAGAAGTTATCGGGCCTTGGCCCGCACTTCACGGTCATAAAGGGGAGGGTGCACAAGTATAACTTAAGGTTAGTAACTTACCCCTTGACCGCCATGGTGTGTCCTGCATGATCCCGAAGAGCTTCCTCACTTCGATGCTAACCTCATCGAGGGATGAAGTGTCGATATGGCATGACACGAGGTGCTCCTTCCAATACTCCTCGCTCTTAGGGCTTATACTAGGAGGATAATCGATGAAGTCACCATCGATGAATTTTCCCCACTCCCGGTTGAGGAACCTTTCCTCGACGGGCAAACCTGTGCCAAAATCGATGATCTTGTGGTTGGGCTTGACAACCATCGCAAACAGCTCACTGGCATACGTGGCAGCACCATCGACACATCACGAGGATAGTAATAAACAATTATAATCTAGGGTGCAGGTATAACACTAATGATTTCTAGCTCTGATATGAAGAATCAGTTATCACATGGTTAGTTATATTAACATTAGAAGATACATTTTATACTGCAGTTGAGGATTGTAGGAAACTTGCAAATCAAGAGAACACTAATAATGGACATGGTCAATCCTCCTCTAACCTAGGTAATAACCTTAGCCACAGTCTGTTAATTTTAAATACTTCTTTGCTTAGTGATGATAGGTGGTGGGCTGACTCGAGTGCCACTGTTCATGTCTTTAATTGCTTACAGGGTTTTGTGAATTCACCTAGAGGGGGGGTGAATAGGTGAACATAGTGGAAAATTAAAAACTATTGCAAAAATAAAAATGTTTTCAATAAAAGACAAGTAAATTACAAAGATAACACAGAGATTTATAGTGGTTCGGCCAAAACTTGCCTACATCCAGTCCTCTCACCTTAGAGAGAATTTCACTAAAAACAATCTTGAGAATGAGCAAGAGGACTCAACACTACTCATGATTCCGAGCAAGAGGACTCAACCAATCTTGATTCCGAGCAAGAGGACTCAATTAACACATATAATAAAAAATTACTAAGAAAAGGGTTACCTTAACCTTAGTAAGTGTGTAAGCTACCTTCCACCCTTGGAGCTTGAAGCTAGATGAGGTAGAGGAGCTTGAGTGTGTGAGCTTTGTGATGAATTGATGCTTAAAATCAATAAAGGCTCACTTGAGGCTATTGCAATGGAGGCTTATAATGAAGGCTCTTAATGATGTTGATTAGTAGTAGTGATTAGAGCTTTAAACAAGTGCCTATTTATAGGCTAGGAAGCTCTAATAAATTTAGAAACTGTCTTAAGATCGGATTGAATTAGGCAGTCATAATTCGGTATACCGATTCCTAATCCGGTATGCCGGTTCACCAAATTTCCTAAAATGATCTTTGGTATAACGGTCAAATTTCAAGAGTTATATCTGATCCGGTATGCCGGTTCAGGGTAAAACACAACAAACCTTTGATCTGGTATGCTGGATCACAATCCAGCGTGCGTTGGAAGGCTACTGTAAACTATTCCCTGAGATCAAAACTGATCCGGTATGCTATTTAAGGATCCGGAATGCCGGATTAGTTAATTTCTGCTGAAATGAGCTAAGTCCTTTAATGGACTACACCTTGGGGGTTTCCAAATGAATTTGGTCACATAAATTGGGGTTATTTTAACCTCCTAAAGTCATTCTATATGAATGTATGCGTGTGTGTGTGTGTGCATTACATTAATTTTGACTTTAACAAATGATTTTACAATATAGTACAACTTGAAATCTTCAAGACTCAAACTTTTCTTGAAAGTCTTCAATGTAAAATCTTCTATCTTGACTTGATCTTTATCTTCAAAGCTTATTTCTTTAGTTCATGTCTTTGAAAGTAGCTTTGAGCATCAATCACTTGAATTGAGTGCTCCCTCTCACTTGGTGCTAAACTCTTATCTAAACATCTTAAACAAGAGTTAGTACAAAATGGTTTTATTTGTTATCATCAAAACCTCTATATCATCATGATAGATGACTTGGAGTTTATGTAGGAGGTCTTTTCCTCAACAATCTCCCCCTTTTTGATGATGACAAATAATTAAACAAAAATAATAATGAAACAACTTTAATTTGAAGCAATATTTAGAAATTCAAAAGAAATTGCACATATCATTGATATCAAAGAAAGTTTGCACAATCATTCATAAAACTTGAAACTTGAAATGAGCAAATTACAATATTTATAATTTCAAAGCATTTCCATTACAATCATTTTATTCCATTTCCATATATTTCTCCCCCTTTGTCATTATCAAAAAGTGGATCAAATGGTGGTAGGAAGGATGGAGCTTGATTCACCAGAGAAGGGTGCTTGAAATGGTGGTCAATACCCTTGAGGAGCCACCTCTAATGGAAACCGATCTTCCTCCTGTTCTTCCTCTTTTAGGTGGTTAGTCTCTTTCAACCAAAGCCTCCTTACCTGTTCGACTCATAGTGTAAGAGAGAGTTGAGAAAGAGAGATGAAAGGAAAGAGAGAGATGTAGCTTTACAATTGTACTTTGAGTTGAGAGTGAAAGTAGAGTGAATAGTGATGTAGAAAATGACAAAAAGAGGGGTTTATATAGGCTTAATTATGTGTTTAAATGGCTAGAAAATGGTCAAAAAGACCAATCCGGTACATCGTTTGTTGATCCGATATACTGTTTCTAGTCCAACGGTAAAAAAAATAGCTATATTTGCTGAACTGGTATATTGTTTCAGCAGAAACAGCAGGAAACACCAATTTAATCAGCAGATTCACTTACTCAAAAGGGTCACACATACCCAAGTCTCTTCTAAATGTGCAGAATCTTTCTTCACTTAAGGGTTTTGTGAAGATATCTGCGAGTTGCTTCTCGATCTCAATAAAGTCAAGTTGGATTTCACCTCTTTGAGCTGTATCACGTAGGAAGTGATGACGAATATCAATGTGCTTAGCTCTTGAGTGTAAAATCAGGTTCTTGCTCTGGCTTATAGCACTTGTGTTATCACACTGGATAGAGGAAGTGTCAAACTTGATTCCATAGTCTTGAAGAGTTTGCCTCATCCATAACACTTGTGCACAACATCGTTCGGCTGCGATGTATTTGGCCTCGGTGGTAGATAAAGCAATAGAATTTTGCTTCTTACTAAATCACGAAACCAAACATGATCCTAGGAAGTGACAAGTTCCACTTGTACTTTTTCGATCAACATGACACCCGGTAAAGTCGGCATCGGAGAAGCTAATTAGGTCAAAGTCATTGTCCATAGGGTACCAGAGGCCAATGCTTGGAGTTCCTTTTAAGTACTTAAAGATTCTCTTTAGAGTACTCAAATGAGATTGCATAGGTTGGGCTTGAAACCTAGCACAAGCACAGACACTAAACATTATGTCCGGTCTACTAGCCATTAAGTAAAGTAAACTACCTGTTATGCCTCTATATTTTGTAGGGTCAACAGGAGTTTCATCTTCATCTTTGGACAAAGTTATAGATGTACTCATTAGAGTACTAGAGGATTTTTGTCCATTGATGTCAAACTTCTTCAAAAGTTCCTTAAGGTATTTAGTTTGATTGATGAAAATCCCATTAGGAGTTTGTTTTATTTGAAGTCCTAGAAAGAAGTTTAATTCTCCCATTAGACTCATTTCAAACTCACTAATGGATTTACTAAATTCATGACAAAGTGATTCATTAGTTGAACAAAAAATAATATCATCAACATAAATTTGAATAATAATTAAATCATATTTCTTATGCTTAACAAATAAAATAGTATCAATCTTACCCATTGAAAAGTTATTATCAATAAGAAACTTACTTAACCTGTCATACCAAGCTCTTGGGACTTGTTTCAAGCCATACAGGGCCTTCTTCAGTTTATAGACATGTGAGTCTTCAAATCTAGGGGGTTGGCTAATATGCACTTCTTCATTAATGAAACCATTAAAAAATGCACTTTTCACATCCATTTGATGTAACTTCAAATTCTTATGACATGCAAATGTAAGTAACATTCTAATAGATTCAAGTCTAGCTACTGGTGCATATGTTTCATCTAAGTCAATACCTTCTTGTTGGTTGTAGCCTTGAGCAACCAATCTAGCCTTATTTCTAGTTATGTTTCCATCTTCATCAAGTTTGTTTCTAAACATCCATCTAATTCCAATAATTTTGGTGTTCGTGGGTTTTGGCAGTAAGTTTCAAACTTGATTTCTTTTAAATTGATTAAGCTCTTCTTGCATAGCAATTATCCAATTACTATCCAAAAGGGCTTCTTTTATATTCTTAGGTTCAATGGTAGAGATAAAGGCTACATTAGAACAAACATTTTGAATTTTACTTCTAGTTTGTATGTCTTTCTCTAAGTTTCCAATAACAAGGTCAAGAGAATGATCTTTAACTGTCCTTATTTCCTTTGGAAGTTGATGTACACGATCATTAGGTTGTTCTAAAGAGACATTTTCAACTATTTTCTTAATTTCAAGTACTTCATCTTCATCTTCTTCTTCTAAGTCTTTCTATTTATCATTTGCCATAGATTCATCAAATTTGACATTCATAGACTCTTCCACAACAAATGTTCTTTTAATAAATACCCTATAAGCTCTATTATTTGTGGAGTAGCCTAGAAACATACCATCATCGGCCTTTTCTTCAAACTTTCCTAAATTGTCCTTTGTGTTAAGAATGAAACATGCACAATAAAAAACTTTAAAGTAATCAACTTTAGGAAGTTTATTATGAAAAAGTTCATAAGAAATTTTCAAAAGGATAGGTCTTATCAAAACTCGGTTCAACATATAACATGCCATATGAACGGCTTCGGCCCAAAGATACTTTGGCAAAGAGTAATCATTGAGCATTGTCCTTGCAATTTCTTGGATTGTTCTATTTTTCCTTTCAACCACACCATTTGATTGTGGTGTTCTAGGAGCCGAAAAGTTATGAGTTATACCTTGTTTTTTACTGAAGTCTCCAAATTCAATTATGTTGTCAAATCACCACCGTGGTCACTTTTGATAGAAGTGATCAGATAATCCTTCTGATTTTTTATTCTCTTACAAAGAGATACAAATTCTTCAAATGCATCATTTTTATGCTTGAGAAAGAGGGTCCAAGTGAATTTAGAGTAGTCATCTACTATAACAAAAATGTATTTCTTTCCTCCTAGGCTTGTGGTTTGGATAGGTCCAAATAAGTCAAGGTGGAGTAGTTGCAAAGGTCTAGAAGTAGCAACAAAGTTTATAGCCTTGTGAGAAACTTTTGTAAGTTTACTTCTTTGACATGCTCCACAAGTGTGTTGCTTATCAAACTTCAACTTTGGTAAATTTCTCACCAAATTCTTTGAAGATAGAGATCTAATTATTTTAATATTTATATGTCCCAATTTCCTATACCATAAGATAACATCATCAAATTTTGAAATAAGGCATGCATCATGTGAGTTTACACTAAATATGCAAATATAAGCATTATTTCTTCTACATCTTTCAAGAATCACATTATCATCAGAATCTTTAATTACACATTTAGAGGCATTAAAATTCATAAAATATTCATAGTTGCATAATTGACTTACACTAAGTAGATTATACTTTTAAGTTATTAACTAGGCTAACCTTAGAGATTACTGTACCTCCAAATTTAATTGATCCATTTTCAATTATTCTTCCTTTACTGTTGTCTCCAAAAGATACCCATCCTCCTTTTTATTTTTTGAGCTCAAAAAACAACTTTGGATTGGATGTCATGTGCTTTGAGCAGCCACTATCGATATACCATTCCATGTTGCTCTTGTGCACCTACAAAACAATAACACTTAATAAAATTTTGGTCCCCATTGTGTATTGGATCCGTCATTGTTAGTATCATACATTCTTCTTGGTCTCCAAATCATTTGGTTTTCATTTATCTTTTGGTTGTCATACCAATTATTGTATGATTGGGGGTTCCAAGGTCTTTGATTTTGGGGTATTCTATATGATCATTGGTTCTTAGGTGGTTTTTACACCTTTGGTGGAGTTCTAGTTGGTCTTTGCATCTTTGGAGAATTTCTCCTATTTTGACCATTAAAAGGTCTTCTAGGATAATAAAATGCTTGGTTCATATGATAGCATTCCCAAATTATATATCCCTTTTTGTTGCAGTTATTGCATATAACAGTTTGAGGAGTATTTTTATTTAGAGTCTTTCTTTTGGGATTGGAGTTCTTAACTTGAGGACTTTTCTTCTTGGAATAGTATTCCTCAAGAGAATGTCCCTTCTTCCTACAATAATTACAGTATTTGTTCTTTTTTACTTTCTTACTCACTATTTTACTTGTACTTGGCTCTTTGGTTTGATTTGAACTCTTGTTCACATCATAGCCTAGCCCTTCCTTGTTGAAAGGTACTTTGGATGAAGATCCATTTTACTTAAGAAGTTAAAGTAATGTTTTGGTCTTTAAGGATATTGATCTCTTTTAAGAGATTCTTTTTTGTGGTTGCCAATTCCATGCTACTTTGATAAATGCTTCTTCTAATTCTAAGAAATCTTTATCCTTATGAGATGGAGATGTGGGAGTTACCTCATTTTGATTTTCTTCATCTTCAAGAACCATGAGTGCAAAGTTGGTTTGCTCTTCTTCTTGAGATTCTTCGTCTTCCTCTTCTTCATCGCTTGAGTCAAATGAATGTTTTGCTTTGTATGTCTTTTTGTATTTCTTCATTTTCGAACAGTCTCCCTTGTAGTGTCTTGGTTTCCTACACTTAAAGCAAACAATATCTTTTGAAGAGGAATCAGTATTATCTTTGAAAACACTCTTACCTTTTTGGTCCTTAGAGAATCTCCTCTTATTGAATGAGGTTTTGTCCTTGTTCTTCAAGAATCTTGAAAACTTCTTCGAGAGATAGGCAATCTCGTCATCAAAAAGTTCTTCTTCATCATCACTGATTTCGTAGCATGATTTGAAAGCCACGATCTTCTTCTTAGATTCTTTTGGTTCATCTTTCTTAGTGTCTAGTTTGAGTTCCATTTCGTGAGTTTGGAGTGATCACAATAGCTCATCTTGGCTCAACTTGTCGATATCTTTTGATTCTTTGATGACCGTTGTTTTGGATCTCCATTCCTTGGAAAGAGATCTCAAGATCTTTCTTACATTTTCTCCGTTTGTATAGATCTTACCTAAATCTATCAATTTGTTCACAATGTTAGTAAAATGAGTAAACATTGCATAGAAATCCTCATCATTTTTCATTTTAAACAATTCATATTCATTTATAAGCATATCTATTTTGGATTGTTTAACCTCCGAGGTACCTTCATAGGTTACAACAAGTTTGTTAAACATCTTCTTAGCAGTATCATACACACAGGTTCTATTGTATTCTTTCTCTCCCAAAGCACATTGAATATAGCTAATTGCTACATAGTTAAGTTGGACTTTTGCTTTATCAGCTATAGTCCATTCTTTTTTGGGTTTATCTATGGTATTTGGTCCATTTTTAATCACCTCCCAAGCATTAATGTTATTGGCACAGACAAAATTTTTGAAATGATTTTTTCAATAGGAAAATCATTCTTCTTCAAAGAAGGGTGGTCTGGTAATGTTGTATTCTTCAATCTTTCGATTGACAGAGGATCCCATGGTCTTTTAACTCTTAATAAGATTAAAACAATCAAGGTCTTGAGCTCCCGCTCTGATACCAAATGTGAATTCACCTAGAGGGGGGGTAAATAGGTGAATGTAGTGAAAAATAAAAAACTATTGCTGAAATAAAAATGTTACCAATAAAAGACAAGTAAATTGCAAAGACAACACAGAGATTTATAGTGGTTCGGCCAAAACTTGCCTACACCCACTCCTCTCACCTTAGAGAGAATTCTACTAAAAATATCTTGAGAATGAGCAAGAAAACTCGTACAAATCTCAATTGAGAGCAAGATGACTCAATTAACACATATAATAAAAAATTACTAGGAAAAGGGTTACCTCAACCTTAGTAAGTGTGTAAGTTACCTTCCACCCTTGGAACTTGAAACTAGATGAGATAGAGGAGCTTGAGTGTGTGAGCTTTGTGATGATTTGATGCTTAAAATCAATAAAGGCTCACTTGAGGCTATTGCAATGGAAGCTTGTAATAAAGGTTCTTAATGATGTTGATTAACAGTATTGATTAGAGTTTTAAACAAGTGCCTATTTATAGGTTAGGTAGCTCTAATAAATTTAGCAACTGTCTTAAGATCGGATTGAATTAGACAGTCATAATCCGGTATACCGATTCCTAATCTAGTATGCCGATTCACTAAATTTCCTAAAATGATCTTTAGTATAACGGTCAAATTCCAACAGTAATATCTGATCCGGTATATTGGATCATGATCCGGTATGCCGGTTCAGGATAAAATACAACAAACCTTTGATCTGGTATGCTGGATCATAATCCAGTGTGTGGAAGGCTACTATAAGCTATTCCCTGAGATCAAAACTGATCTGGTATGCCGTTTAAGGATCCGATATGCCGGATTAGCTAATTTCTGCTGTAATGAGCTAAGTCCTTTGATGGACTACCTTGGGGGTTTCCAAATGAATTTGATCACATGAATTGGGGTTATTTTAACCTTCTAAAGTCATTCTATATGAATGTATGCGTGTGTGTGTGCATTACTTTAATTTTGACTTTAACAAATGATTTTACAATATAGTACAACTTGAAATCTTCAAGACTCAAACTTTTTTTGAAAGTCTTCAATGTTAAATCTTCTATCTTGACTTGGTTTTTATCTTTAAAGCTTATTTCTTCATTTCATGTCTTTGAAAGTAGCTTTGAGTATCAATCACTTGAATTGAGTGCCCCCCCTCACTTGGTGCTAAACTCTTATCTAAACATCTTAAACAAGAGTTAGTACAAAATGTTTTTTTTGTTATCATCAAAACCTCCATATCATCATGATAGATGACTTGGAGTTTATGTATGAGGTCTTTTCCTCAACAGGTTCGAGGAAATTGATGACACAACAGATGCAAGGAGCTACATCCTCATGCGGAACAGGATAAAGCAAAGATCAAAGGGATTGGCTCTTTTCCCTTGCATTTAGATTATGGAGATATTTTTGTTAAAAGGGATGTCTTTTATGCTCCTACTATTAGGAGGAATCTTCTTTCAGTTTCTAAGCTTGAGAAATTGGGTTATGACTTTGATTTTGGAAACATTAGGTTATCACATAGTAAATTATATTAACATTAGAAGATACATTTTATGCTGCAGTTGAATTTTGGAAGGTCATAAGGCTAGAAATTAGCTGATTTCTTGCTGGATTGGATAGAGTTTTTCTGCAATACTGAACTTTCCTTCTTTATCTATCCAGTACAATTCCTCTGGCAATGGGAACAAAGATCTTCAGCTTTGCTAATATGCTCATTTTTCAACTCCATTAGAAGTTGTTAATCAATGATCCTAACTTAGGTTCTTCCAAATAAATCATTTTTATGCCCAGTCCATCAATTTGTTCCTCAATAGTTGGGATAAACCTTAGTCACTAGTTGACTTATCACCTAGTAGACACATTTGGGATATCTTTCTTTCTTATGGATTATGATGCTTTTAGTATACACATAAAGCTTCTTCATTCTTCCTTCTTAAAATATGGTAAATTTATCACCAAAAGAATAGGTGCAGAAGCAGGAAGATCCATACAAGAAAGGAATTATCAAGTGCAATGTTGTTCCGTTCATTAGGCCTTTCCTGATAACATGATTTGTGGGTGATCTTTTGATGGGGAACGGTTATATTGTTTGTTATTGTTGGTATTGTGGCATGGTTTTTTATTCTACAGTTGTATTATTCACCTGAGCCTTTGGCTGTTATTTGATGCCAAGAAACTTTATACATATTACACACATTCAACAATAATACTGTTCAGTTAGCCCAAACGCTAGATGGTGAATTTATTTAAATTGTTTCAAAATTAGCAAACAACCGAAAGTGCAAATTCTTAATATGTTCCTACTACCTACACAAAGGTTCATTGGAAATGGGAAGACACATTTTACAAATGACTAATATGTATTTTTATTATCCAACTTCAGTGAGAACAGATATATGGTCTTAATGGGGCTAGTGAGAAAGGTCTACTCATCCAAAACATTGGTTTCATTCAATTTTTCCGTTACAGTCTTTTAATTTTGTTTTGGCTTTTCTTTTTGTTGGTGATGTTCTGATTTTGGGTTGCCCTTAATGCTGCTCTTCATTTTGGAGGGAGTTCCTATTGGTCTAGTAATTCTATTGTACATCTGTACTCTCTTTCTTGATAGAAAAGTGTATGACAATCACCTTCTATTTTACTTCTATTCTCTGTTCTCTACTGATATGTGTTGTTATTTCTTCTGTCCAGATGGATAATGTACTAACTTGTGACATATGTGGTCGTGAATGTATAATTATCAAATCGAATACTAAGAGTAATCTGGGTAGAAGATTCTATAAGTGTGCCATCACACTTCTTGTTTTTTATGCGGATGGACCACTTTAAAATGTGCAACTGTGCAAGGTTCAAAGGTGTACTAAAGGACTAAATGTAGGACGAGATTTTTGGTGTTGCCTGCAATCCACCCTGATAGATATTGTTTCTTTGTATGTTAATTATTTCCTTTGTCACATCAAAATCTTGAAAAAAGTCATATTTGGTTAGATTATTTAACATAAATTATTTACAAATATGTTTTTCATATTTCTTACAGGAAAACAAATATTTTGGTTGTGAAATGTTTAAATTTATAGATGAGGGAGAATCTTTATCTTCAAACAAGTAAGTAGTGAATACCTCCGCGGGTCTACCCTCTACCACACAACCACCAAAGCCAACCACAGACTATCTGCAGGGATTCATCAATTCAACAATTAGAGGTTCTGAACACTATCAAGGATAACTGAGCAGCATACAAAGACGTTGGAACACATCCTTGAAGCTGTAAACAAACTTGACCTGAACAAGTAAAAAAGTGTGGGAGGAAGGAAGAGAAGATGAGAAGGACCATGTCTACCCTTGACTGCATTGCCTTGGAATTATTAGACTAAAATTTGTGAATTTTATGTTATTTAATTTAATTTTCGTGTGCATGTTAGTGACAGAGACATTGAAACCAAATAGTTAAATGGTGACATTTAAAGTGACTTGCATTTCATTTTTTTATTATAACTTTGAAATCACTATAGGCTAGAAAGTGAGCAACAAAGAGATGCCTTTTAGTCTTTTTAACTATATTTACAAGCCAAAAATAAAATTTAATCAAAGAAGTTATATCTAGAGACAAAAAGGATATATGGTATCTATGGTGGCACCAGATGTCTTAATTGGAACCCGAACCAAATACCCAACAGAGAACCTTCCTATGGTAGGGAATTATGTGAGTGATACTGTTCCAAATTCAAGAACCTTTGTTCAATTTGAATTTAGCACTAAGATTGTTGGTTCCGTTAAAATACTTGGCCATGAGTAATTGACACCATCGGGAGATGAAGATGTGTCTCTTTTTTTATTTACAAATCAGAAGGGGGGTGCCCAATTACATGGCATGAAGGTGCATTTCAGACGTGTCAAGTTTTAACCACAAAATTACTTTACCAAGAATGAATAATTTGGCCAATTTCCTTTTCACATGGTCAACCAGACATTCTTTCAGGTAGATTCAGGATGAATCCAATTAACAGACTTAGGGTAACCAAACAGTTTTTCAGGTAGATTCAGGTTGAATCCAACTGACAGACTCAGGGTAACCAAATAGTTATTCAAATAGATTCAGGATAAATCCAACTAACAGACTTAGGGTAACCAAACAGTTTTTCAGTTAGATTCAGGATGAATCCACCTGATAGACTCAGGGTAACCAAACAGTTTTTCAGGAAGAATCAAGTTATAGAATCAGGATAACCAAACAGTTATTCAGAAAGATTTATGTTATAGAATCATGGTTACCAAACAGTTAATCTTTCAAAATTACGAATCTACAAAAACTCATTTTATGAAATCGAATCCAGAATCAAAACATGCACCAACAAATTTACGCAATCAAACACTTCCTTAAATGTCCAGCTAATTTTGTATAGGGAAGCATGTTGCAGTTAGAGTTAATAGACACTCATTGTTGTAGTTTGCTTAAAGTTATTATCAGGTGTCTTACATGCTAAAAAAAAAAACAAAAAATTTTGTATAAGGAACAAGGAGATCAATTTTCCTATTCATAACATCATACTCATTGATTTATAACAAATCTCCTTAGAATCAAAAATTTTCTCTCTAATATTGAAATCAATGGATAATCAATTCATCTATTTAACCTCATACTCAATGATTTTTTTTATCGGTTTCATTCGGTTTAAATATTGATTGGTTCAATGTAATCTGATTTTCAGTCGGTCCCATCATACTCCAGTCGAAAACCAATCCAATAAAGATCAGTGTGGTTCGATCCTGATTTTGTCGGTCGGTTTTACCGGTTTGGACTAGGTTTTGACACACTAGTTTGCAATAGGCCGGGTTATTCATTTAGCCTGGCCCATTCCATGAGGCCCAGCCCCAGCACTTCTTCGCGCTAAGATCTTCTAAAGTTGTTCTTCCACGTCACTCGTCACTGTTCAGATAAAGTTCTCTCTCTCGGTCTGTGTTTTTATCTATCCGTTGCTGTGCAGCCATGGCCGAAGCTCCAATAGCTGTACTGTGTACATCATTTATCCCCTGTATCTCCCAACACCCTTCTTCGTTTTTTAAGAATTTGGCTCCTCTTCTTCCTACAATACCAATTAGGAGCAACAATATACATATTCGTTGTTCCATTTCAACGACGTCGAACGACCCCCTGAGGGCCACCAACGCCACGAACCTGAGAATCCCTTGGGGCAGTGACATTGATTCATTAGAGGATTCTTTGTCTCTCCAGAAATGGTTATCCGAATCGGGACTTCCTATACAGAAGATGGCGATTCAAAAGGTAGACGTCGGCGAGAGAGGCCTTGTCGCTCTCAAGAATATACGCAAGGGAGAGAAATTGCTCTTCGTTCCTCCATCTCTCGTTATCACAGCTGATTCTGTAAGTCCATTTTCAAGGTTTATTCAAAAAATTGTTCAACTTCCATGTAAATGCTAGAATTTTGAGCCAGAGAGTTAGAGAGTGGTAGAATAGATTTGGTTTGGTTTGAGAGAGATTGAGATTGAGATTTATTTAACTGGTTGCAGCTTACAGTTTATATTGAAACAACAGCATGATTGTTTTGTATTTTTAACTTTTACTCTTGGATTTCGAATGTGGTCTGCGGGTGTGAAAGCTAACAAAAAGCCAGTAATAATTAAAGCAAGGTACCCAAGGGGTTAGCTCAGTTGGCAAAGACCAACACCTCACAGTTGGGAGTTCGTGAGTTCAACTCTCCTTGGGGCCTACCTATGTATATAAAAAATAAAAGAAAAAGCAAAGCAAGGTGCCTGGAGTATTTTTGTTTTAGGTTCTGTTGATTGTGCCAAAGAGGTTCTACATTTAATTGGTTATTTTAAAGGTTGGGATGTGTACACAAATCACAATCCGTTAGGGTGTTACCTGAACGGAGATGGGAACACAGCGGAAGAGGATCTCGTAGGGGTTTGGTTACAAGCTTCACGAACTCGTACGATTTCCTTCACGATCTTCGAATATCTTGGTAGGTTTTTCCACGAAGAAGAACTCCACACCACAAATCCTTTGGAATAGATGGAATCTCACAGAGAACACGAAGTAACTTGGAGAACAAGATTTGAGAGTGAGAGAGAGACTATGATCTCAATAATAGTATATTAGGGTTAAGGGGGACAAGGTTATTTCTTTATATAATTAAACCCCCAACACCAGCCAGTATCCTGATCGACATAGGACACAAGGAGGGGGGGGGGGGGAGGTCACTCTTAGTGACTGACCTCCCCAAGTGGGTAGCGCCAAAAACGTGGCACCCAGGTTCGTTGAACAGGATGAAGTCATACTTTGGATCAGGTGGTACTTATTATTATCCAAGAACTGGCTCACTGCTTTGAATGGTCTGGATTGATGGGTACTTGGAAGTTTTTAAGTTTATACGTATCTCATTGTACTATTTTGTGTGTGTGTGTTGGGGGGGGGGGGAGGGGGGAGGGGGTTGTGCTCTGACAGCTGTTTTTATTTTTCCTTTACTGATTAGTCTTATCGATGCAATATCATCTTCGTATTTTTATTTACCAATTTGCTTTAGTTGTTATCTCATCAAAAAACATTTGCTTTTGTTGTTAGGAGTGGAGTTGCCCAGAAGCTGGTGAGGTGTTGAAAAGAAATTTTGTACCAGACTGGCCCTTGCTTGCAACTTACCTGATTAGTGAAGCAAGTCTAATGAAGTCTTCAAGATGGAGTAATTACATCTCAGCCCTGCCTCGACAACCATACTCACTTTTATACTGGTCATTTCTTGATCTCTTTAACTAGTACTATGCTTGAATACTTGAATACTTGAATTTTTTTTGGCCATTACGGAAGAGTATACTCTTAGGTTTTTTTCCTACAGCCTCTATTTATTATTTCAGGACACGCTCTGAACTTGATACCTATTTGGTAGCCTCACAAATCAGGAAGCGGGCGATTGAAAGGATTACCGATGTAACTGGAACGTATGTGTTCTTTTGTTTTTGGATTGTCTGATCTTTTTCTTTTCTTTATATTGAGTCCACAAGTATTGTTTAGTGTCTTGTTATGCATCCTTATTGATCTGGATCCACTTTTCTTGGCTTATCAAATGATCCTTATACCATATGCTCTTTTTGTCCTAATTACCGAACATGATCTTACATCACATCTGCAGATATAATGATCTATGGCTCAGGATATTTTCCAAGTATCCTCAATTATTTCCCGAGGAGGTACTGATTACATCCTGAAGAAAGGCTTCTACTTTCATTTTCATGAAATGGACCATCGCTTTTCAGATTTCTGTTTATGCTCGTTAAGTAGATAACCTGCTCCATCATTCCTCCAACTAATATCTGGGGGAAAAAAACAAACTAATTGCTAGTCTGATTCAATGGGTGGACACTAATATAGGGGTCAGTGTATTACATGGACATGGCTGTTTGTTCTTTTCTTCTTGGAAAACAGCAGTTGGTCTTGGGCATGTAATAAAACTGCAAAATTTGCAAAAATAGAAGATCTTTTTATTTTTTATTTTTATATTCTATGTTCCTCAGTAGGAAATGTAATTTACCATTCATGTAGACCATGAAGATGTTACACCAACAGCAAAGTTGCTTTGATGTAGCATTTGCAAGAGATGGAGACTAACCACACTAACTAAGGTTAAAAACTTGGAATCAAGTATGGAATCGTTCTCCATCAATTCCAATTCTAATTGTCCAGGAATCGGTTGAACTCGCCTGGACTCGTCTTAAGCGTAGAACCGAGGTTAGTCGGAATTGGTCCCAGTTGATTCAGAGTCGAATTGGCCGAATCTGCCAATTCTGATCCGATTTTTAAACTGACACCAACTACTTGACTGTTCTTACTCTTGATACATCTCACATATTGACACCAAAATCAATTCATTCTGATGACTGTAACAGTTCATTCATGCAATATTATCAGGGAAAAAAAAAGGAGAGTTAAGTGCATTCCCTATACTTGAGCCTGGAATCTTGAGCAATTTATCAGGCCGTCCAAAGAACTCAACATCAAGGGTATTTGTCATCCATTCAAAGTACATTCCTGGGGTAGGAGATGCGTTAGGTTGGGCATATAAATGCTGCATGTGCATCAAGTTTACAGTAATATTTGTTGGCTTTCCTTAGTCCTTATATACTGCTTTAAGTTAAGATCCCGCATGCAGACAATCTTGTTGTCTTCATTATTTCAAGTGTGAACTTATGAACATTTGTTTCTGTACCCTATATCTGGATTTCCCTTAATCTGCATTCCGTTTAGTACCATCAGATATTAAGTTATTAACTCTCGTGTTCTGTTACGTACATGTGAAATTGAAACTCAGGTATTTAATATGGAGACATTCAAATGGTCATTTGGCATTCTCTTCTCACGCTTGGTAAGTAAATCTACAAACTCGTTTCATTATAATCTCTACCAATAGACACATGGAGGTGTCAAAAGATATAATTCATGTCTTTATTTTATCTTGATTATCAATCTTCATCTGCATTCAAGTTTCTATAAATTGGAGATTTCATCAAGACCTTGGAAGAACATAATGGGTTTATATCGACTTGTTTATTTGGTCCCAAACAGGTTAGGTTGCCATCAATGGATGGAAGGGTTGCCTTAGTTCCATGGGCTGACATGCTTAATCATAGCTGTGAGGTACTCTTTAAATAAAAAATTCATAGTTTTGAAGCATCTTATATTCATAATTTTAGCTTTGGGATTTATAGCCTTGACTAGAAATGTATGCATCTGACTGGTCTAGGTGGAGACATTTTTGGATTATGATAAATCTTCTCAGGGAATTGTTTTCACAACTGATCGATCATATCAGCCAGGTGAGCAGGTAAAAACATGTATTAAAGTTATTCTTCCACCACAGTTAAAATTTGTTTATTCTCCTCTGTTTCTGATTTTCTAATTTGGATACCTGGGAACCAGAAATGTTTGTTCGGAGGACTCCCAAGGAAGCCGAATCTTAAGTTTTATTCAATCAAATGGTTTCTTGTTCAGAAACATGGAAGTATATTTTCTCCAACAGATAATATTTGCCATCTTGTATAAAGTTGATTCTTCATAGGGTCTACACCTCTTAAAACCAGTTTATAGAAATTTCCTTTCAGAATCTGTCATAACCTGCTAACAAAAATTCATCATTGTTACAGAGAAGTATGGAGTCCCAATAGTTGTTTGTGCGCCTACAATCTCCATAAATTCTTCAAATGCTGCCTAACTGAATAAGAAAAGAAAAGAAAAGTGCTATATCTAGTCCATTGCCAAGAAAAAGGGGGTGGGAGGAGAACAATTTCTGCACAGTAAAGGAAATAGTCTGAATTTTTCGTTTAGTCAAGTTACATGGTGTGGAATTCTGTGAATACTGGCTTGATCCATGTGATCATAGCCCAGCCTTTATTTATAATATAACAGGGAACATTCTAGAATAGGTACGAGGACAAAAATACCCCTAGGACAGATTTACCCTTGGACCCATATTACAACACTCCCCCTCAAGTTGGTGCATACATATCAAACATGCCCAACTTGCTAACAGTAGGAAAAAATAATTTTGTACTGATTCCTTTGGTAAGGATATCAGTCAACTGTTCACTAGACTGAATAAATGGAATACAAATAATTCCTTGTTCCAGCTTTTCTTTGATGAAGCGTCGGTCAATCTCAACATGTTTGGTCCGATCATGTTGGACTGGGTTGTGAGCAATGCTGATTGCTGACTTGCTGTCACAGTAGAATCGCATAGGAAGATCAGCACTCATCCTCAAATCTTGAAGAAGCCCTTTGAGCCAAAGAAGCTCACAAATACCCTGTGCCATAGTTCGGAATTCAGCTTCAGCACTAGATCGAGCAACAACAGCTTGCTTTTTTGCTTCTCCAAGTAGTTAAGTTACCTCTAACAAATGTGCAATATCCAGATGTGGACTTCCTATCATCAGGACCGCCAGCCCAATCTGCATCAGTGTACGCTTCTATCCAGAGATGGCTGTGTGGAGAGAACAATACTCCTTTCCCCGGAGCTGACTTGAGGTAACGGAGAATTTTGTATGCTGCTTCCAAGTGAGAAGAGTGAGGATCATGCATGTATTGGCTGACGAGGCTTACAACAAATGTGATGTCTGGCCGGGTATGTGAGAGGTAAATCAATCGACCCACTAACCTCTGATAGTTGCCTTTGTCCACTAGCTCACCTTCCTTACTCTTCAAATGTGTGCTGGGCTCCAGAGGGGTATCTGCTGGTTTACACCCAAGCATCCCTATTTCTTATGCCCTTAACTGAATAGGCAACCTCAATCCCTAGGAAGTACCTCAATGTGCCCAAATCTTTGACTTCAAACTGGATCTCATGTGCATTACTGCCTATGATTACTATGTCATCAACATAGACAATCAAAAGGGTAACTTGTTGTCCCACTCTCATAACAAACAATGTGTGGTCTGCATTACTCTGCTTATACCCATACGCGATCATAGCCTTG
The DNA here is from genome assembly GCF_018873765.1 of Telopea speciosissima. Lineage (NCBI taxonomy): Eukaryota > Viridiplantae > Streptophyta > Magnoliopsida > Proteales > Proteaceae > Telopea > Telopea speciosissima. Next base: position 47,314,683 of record NC_057919.1, on the reverse strand, counting down.
TGGAATCGGCCAAACCAAGCCCTTGGGGACTGCTTCAGACCATACAGGGCCTTCTTCAACTTGCACACTTTCCTCCGAGTCTCTGAAGAGGTAAAACCCAGGGGTGTCTCCATGTAGACATCTTCTTCCAAGTCTCCATGTAGGAAGGCATTCTTCACATCAAGTTGTTAGAGTTTCCCTCCTTGATTCACATCACAAGAAATGATGACCCGTACAGTATTCATCTTCGCTACAGGAGCAAAAGTCTCTTGATAATCGATTCCTTGGGTTTGAGTGAACCCTGTAGCGGCCAATCTAGCCTTGTATCTCTCCACAGAACCATCAGCCTTGTGCTTCACAATAAAGACCCATTTACAACCAACAGGCCTCTTCCCATGTGGAGGACTTACCAAATTCCAGGTCTGATTTTTCGCAAGGGTAAGCATTTCTTCATTCATTGCCTCCTTCCATTTTGGTTTGACTATTGCTTCCTGCCAAGTGTTAGGGATAGAGACAGAGGACAAAGAGGATATGAAAGCATGAAAGGTAGGAGTTAGAGAGTTGTAGGATACAAAGTTTGAGATAGGATGTTGAGTGCAACTTCTTTTCTGCCTGCGAACAGCAATGGGTAAATCAAGACTAGGATCAAGAAGGGGCTTACCAGAAGTATGACTAGGAGCAAGATTTGGAGTAGGAACAGATGCCGATTGCGTAGGTGGTGCAGCAGTGGTGGTTTCTTTCTCTTTGTACCGAGGACCATTTGTAGGAAAATCAGTCCCCCGAGTGTATTTCTGCTTCACAAGTCTCTCCCCCCGCACTTGTTTCTCAATCTGTCCCACTTTTTGTTCTTGACTTGTAACTCCATCCTCTAGTTCAATAGAAACATCTTCAATGGTTGGTATCTCAACATCTAAAAGAGCAATTAGCGGGACCTCTTCATTACGTTGAGTCTCCCCCTGCAGAGGTACCGGCGGTGGAAAGTAAGCCTCTGACTCCCGAAAGACAACATCCATGGTGACCAACACCTTTTTGGTAGGAGGATGATAGCATTTATAGCCCTTCTGAGTCGGTGAGTAACCAAGAAAAATGCACCGTAATCCTCTGGGATCAAGCTTACCATGGACGTGGTGATTTCGTGCAAACACAACACAGCCAAACACTCTTGGGGGCACCACAAAAGTGGATTTTCCAACCAACATATCCAAGGGACAGCGGCCACCCAAGACACGAGATGGAAGTCGATTGATGAGGTAAGTAGTTGTAAGCACGGCATCACCCCAAAAACGAGGAGGGACAGACATGGTGAACATAAGGGAACGAGCTACCTCCAGTAGATGTCTGTTCTTGCATTCAGCCACTCCATTTTGAACGGGAGTGTCAACACAAGAAGTCTGGTGTATGATCCCATGGTTGTCCAAATAGGAACGGAAATCACCATCCATATATTCCTTGCCATTATCTGAGTGAAGAATCTTCACCTTGGCATCAAGCTGCGTTTGGGCCATTTTGTGAAATAACATAAAACAGTTGAACACATCACTCTTGCTATACATCAAATATACCCAAGTCGTCCGGCTAAAACAATCAATAAATGTGACAAACCATCTAAACCTAGATGTAGAAACACAATGGGCAGGGCCCCAAATATCAGAATGAATTAAACTAAAAGGACTCAAACTTCTATTATCTGAAATAGGAAAAATACTCCGAGTTTGCTTTGCTAAAATGCAAGCATCACAAGAAAAATTGTGTTTATTACATTGTTTCACCAGACTAAGAAATAAATCAGATAAAATCCCAATCGGGGGATGGCCCAAACGACGATGCCAATTATTCAACTCAAGCAATGCAGAATCAAAAGTAGAAGATGCCGACTATGATGTCAATGCTGTCCGGGAACCTTCAAGCACGTACAGACCACCAACCACCTTACCACATGCAATTGTACTACCCGTTTCCAAATCCTGAAATAAACAATGAGTTGGAAAAAATATTACTTTGCAGTTTAAATCCTTAGTTAGACTACTAATGGACAACAAGTTAGTAGTAAATTTAGGAACATGTAAAACAAAGGAAAGAGTGAGAGAGGAGGTGCATTGAACGGATCCCTTCCCAGAAATAGAAGAAAGAGACCCATCAGCAACTCGAACCTTTGACTAGTCTGAAAGAGGATTATATGTGGTAAAAACAGAGGAAGAACCTGTCATATGGTCGGTTGCACCTGAGTCAATAACCCAAGAGTCAGGCATGACCGAGGTACAATTCCCACCAAAAGAAATACTTGTGGAAGAAGGTGCATTGGAAGGAGCAGGTAGAGACAAAGCCGAAGCTGCCATGGAAGGAGATATAGATGCCGAAGAAGATGTGTCCAAGCGATTCACCATATCCCGCAGATTTTGCAACTCAACCATTACAAAGGAAAGAGATTGTTCAGATTGATCTTCAGTAGCAGCCTGATTAGCAAGAGAGTTACTGGGCCGATTGGAACCCCCCTTTCCACGCCAACGAGTATCCGCAGGACGACCATGAAGCTTCCAACCTTAGTCCTTGGTGTGTCAGTCTTTCCCACAATGATCGCATTTAATAGGCGGGCGGGCGATCACTAGTTGGCCAATCAGTAGGAGGAGGACGAGAGGAATTTTCACGGGAAGATTGAGAACCAGAAACAAGGGCTGATCGTTCTTGAGTGACAGGATGAACCATGGCAGTGCACCTCGTGTCCTCAACCGAAAGTGTGGCGTAGGCCTGCTCCAAAGAGGGAAGAGGTCCCGATTCAAAATATTGGACCTGATATTATCAAATTTAATGTTTAGGCCGGCCAAAAAATCAAACAGCCGTAAACCATCTTCCCACGTTCTGAAGGCTGTAGCGTCAACATCCGTGGTAGCCTTAAATGTGTCCAAAAAATCTAGTTCCTGCCATAGTGTGCACATGGTATTGTAATATTGGGACAGAGACAAAACCAGTTGTTTGGTAGTACGGAGCTTCTGACGGAGTTCATAGCATTGGGCTGCATTCCCAACCTGAGAGTATGTGTCATGAGCCGTCTTCCAAATTTTTGCAGCGGTGTTAAGGAGCAGATAACGACCAGCAATGGTCTGGTCCATGGAATTAACCAAGTAGGACATCACCAAAAAATTGAAATTCATCCATTGATCCTGAGCCGATCCATCCTCTGTAGGCCTGACCTTAGTGCTCGTGATATAACCAGAGGGCCCACAAGAACCAATAGCAAATAAACAGGAATGAAACCACAGAAGATAATTTCTGCCATTCAACTATATGGGATTCACCGGAAAGGGAACAAAGTTCCATTGGTTGGAATCTTCAGAACCAATCGAAGCAGTCGTGATCTTTGACTCGTTAGGCATGGTGGCTGGAGAAAAATTGGCAGAGACAAATCCCCCCAAAAAAATCTGAACATGTATAGGGGAAAAAAAGGAACCCTTGGTGGGAGTCAACTCACCACCAAGGGATTTAAAAAAAATCGAACAAGGTGGAAGCCCCCCCTCAGGTGTGTAGAGGTGGCGGAAAAGGAGGGAGGGACTTGCGGAGCTGGCGGGAGGAAGGGAGAGGGCATTTGGTGGTGGCGGTGGGCAGCAGTAGCTGGCGGAGGCAGTGGAGGGTTGGCAGTGGCTGTCGGTGGCTGGCGGAAGTGGTGGAGGGGCTGGCGGCGGGTGGTTTTAGGGCAGAATGATGAAAAAGAAAAGGAAGAACAGAGAAAAAATCGAAAAATTTTTACCTCCCATATCCGTGGAATATTTTTGGCTCTAATGCCACGCCGTGAATACTGGCTTGATCCATGTGATCATAGCCCAGCCTTTATTTATAATATAACAGGGAACATTCTAGAATAGGTACAAGGACAAAAATACCCCTACGACAGATTTATCCTTGGACCCATATTACAACACATGGCAACAATTAAACTGTAGCAAACTCGTGATAAATATCAGAATAATTAGTTTAGAGCAAAAGACTTTAACTTTGTTAAATTATGTAATGAATCTTTTTTTGGTAAAATAATCGGCAACGTTATTATTTCAGCATGTGCCAAACTCGATCTTAATGTTTTGCTTACATCATTTAACAGGTTTTCATATCATATGGCAAGAAATCCAATGGAGAATTGTTGCTTTCATATGGATTTGTTCCAAGAGAGGGCACCAATCCAAGCGATTCTGTTGAGTTGCAATTGTCTCTTGAGAAATCTGATAAATGTTATGAGGAAAAGTTGAAGGCCTTAAGGAAGCATAATTTGTTAGTGTAAGTACCTAATAGATTGAATTAGTACTTTCATCTTACTGTATTTTGTTCACTTCTTTAATACTTGAATTGGGGATTATTGGTTTTTTAGGATTGTTTAGGTTGAAACTAACAACGGAGGCCTTTGAATGCGCCAGCAAGGAGCAGTGATATGATTAAGATTAGAAGAACTAAAAGAGCTAGGGGTAGGCCTAAAAGAACCATAAGAGAAGTGGTAGGGCAACCCAATAAGGGGTGGATTGGATAAATATAAAATTTTGAAACTCAATGTGAGGGATGAAAAACTAAGATGTGAGTGAGAGTGACAAATGGGGAAGACACAAATATTTGTAGGTGGTTTGGCTTCTTCCTTACATACACCACCAAGAACTCGTCGTTCTTGGATTTCTACAATTTTGTGATTGTCTTCCGAGTGACAAGCAAGCCAATTGCATTCAAGGTTGTAATTAAACTTCTCACAATTGCCTTCTAAGGGGCAATCAATCTCACGTTATGGAGAACTCCATCTCCCACAACCTAACTCTCACTAAAGAGTTTGAGTTTTACCACTCAATCACAATGCCTTTCTATTACTCTCATATACAAATGAAGAACAATCAAACACACTTTATGGGGTGGATACACAAATGAAGTTCCTATACTTCATTCCTTTGACTTATAAGTCCAACGATATATTGATACTCAATTATGTAAGGTGGATCATCCCTTAGACTTGTTAGGCTTGTTGAGAGAAGGGCAAGAGCTCCTATTTATAAGCCAATCCATAATAATCAGAAAATTGCCGCTTTTTGAGTGTTGGAGCTCTGCTGGTCGAGTGCATGACTAGCCGTTAAAGCCCAATGGCTCCTTTGGCCGGTCGACTGCTTTCTTCAGCCGGTCAATCACCTTGCATGTTTCTGCAAAGTTGGCTGTTGGCCAGTTGTCCAATAAACTGCTTCCTTGTAGATTTCTGCACAACGCGTCTCTGTCATTCTGCTGGTTGATTGGTTCTAACATCTGGTCTACCGCCCTTTATGTTTAGTCACTTATGTTGGTCATCCATTGAGATTGGTTGACCTTCATAGCTAATTGAGTGACTAATTAATCATTTTTGTAAGGACTTCTAGGCTAATGAGATCTTTACATAGGGATTACAAACAATTTTACAAATCTGAAACTAAATCCTATGTCTTGTGAAGCTTGGCTTGATCTTCATGCTTCCAAGTATTGAGTTCTTCAATCCTTTATATATCCATGACTTGGTGAATCTCCTTGTTGCTGCTTCCAAGATTCAACTTGCTCTTGATCAATGTCTTGCTTGATTCAATCTCCAAACCTTGTTTGATGCTTAATAACCTTCGTGCTTGAGCTCATGGGAATATCACTTATACAAATTCAAGACACAAGAGCTCATGGGAATATCACTTATACACATTCCCAAAATCCATCACTCTCATGTTTACATCATCACCAAAACATATGGCAAAGTACAATATGCCAACAAGACATGCATATTTTAGGCATAGTAACAAGTATGTCTTTGAATAGAGCTGTGATTGGATAAAGAAGATCCATTTAGCTGACCACATTTAGGTGGGATAAGGCTGAGTTGAGTTAGAGGACTAAAATAATCACTTTGCCTTTACCCTTGGAAGTAATTGTGTCTCAGATAGTAATCCACTATCCTTTTTATTTATCTATCTATAATTTATGATATTTTTGTTGCCATCATTTACATCGTTACATAGTTTAATTTTTATTATAACTAAATGAGCAGGTCGGAATGCTTTCCCTTACAAACTACTGGTTGGCCTTTGGAGCTAATGGCATATGCATATTTGGTGGCCAGTCCCCCAAACATGAGTGGGCAGTTTGAAGAGGTAGTATCTTTGATAGCACAATGTTAGGGGAAAAGATAGTACAATGCAATCCTGGATAATTGTTAGATATGGTGGACCTATACTGCTTATTGCTACATAAATGGCACTTTCTGAGTTACGTCATACACCTTTGGCAGATGGCATCAGCTGCCTCAAATAAGACAACTTCTAAGAAGGACATCAGATATCCAGAAATAGAGGAGCAAGCCCTACAATACATCTTAGATAGTTGTGAATTAAGCATATCAAAGTACACCAAATTCCTGCAGGTATGGTGTCTGCTTCAGTTTGGGAATGGAAGTGACTCACTCAGTAACTACAATTCAAATGGCATTAATTGGATTATAATTTAAAAGAAATGAAATGACTACAAGACCAAAAAATGTAAATTTTTCATACAATAATTAGATTCAAAGCATAATATTTATGTGCTTGGGCGCTCAATTATCGGATTTTATGTAGCTGTTAGTGTGTTAAATTTGTTATTTTTCTCTCATGAATCAGGGAAGCAGCTCCATTGATTTAGATGTCACATCTCCAAAGCAATTGAACCGAAAGTTGTTTTTGAAACAGCTGGCAGTAGACCTGTGCACCAGTGAGCAGCGGATTCTTTTCCGTACCCAATATGTAAGACTGCATATACTCTTAGATCTGTTCTGAAGGTTTTATTCCTGGGATTATTTAGCAAAATGGTATAAATGGTATCCAATTCCTTTATCTAAACTACTCAACTAGTGTTTTTGCATCAGGTTCTTGATTGATTAGCTAAGCATTTAAATATGAATCCTGAAAATTTGCTAAGTATGGCCATATGTAGTGGATAGTGGAATCGTATTTCGTGTAGCCGATCCCTAGTTGTTGCAATAAGTCTCAGTAGAGATGTGGTGAATTCATTTACGTAAAAACCCTTCAGTTGAGAAGTTTTTTGGTGGAGTTTGATGCACAAAAATTAAGAACAAATTAGCCATAACCTGCTCTTGGATTTGTGTAAATTTATGATGATGATGGTAATATTCGCCACCATATTGTTGTAATGCACACAACATAGGTACTGATCCCATCTGTTGGACTTTTTGGCAAATTATATCTGTACCATGTGGGGTACCTGTGGCATCATATCATTGCCTTACAGTAGCATAAATGGTTGTCTTACAGTGCTATGAGGAATCTCAAGCATGAGATGATTATGGTCCTGGTGTGTACCTATAGAGTAGGTATAACATTTTATGCACGTATTTGATCTGGTAACAAGTAGGTATAGGCATAACAGTTTAACACCTGACCTAACAATAGTTGTGGAGGTTCCAACCAATTTGAATCACGATCTATGGTGTAGGTGCCCCCATACTCATTTCAATCATGATTATGGTCAAAGGAAAATTTTATTGGACATTTATATGACCAGCTATGGCATATGGAGTTGAATGTTGACGGATGGAAAAACAACTTACAAATGAACATAGTGTAGCTGAAAGGAGGATGTTGAGATGAGTGGTAAAACTAGAAAAAGATAAAATGAGGAATGAACAAATTAGAGCTAATAATGATAAGTTGAGAGAGAAAATCATTTGTGGTGGTATGGACTTGTGCAATGGAAATCTTTGAATGCACTGTAAGGAGTGATATGATTCTGGTTGGAGGAACTAAAAGAGCCAAGAGCAGGCACAAAATTACTCTAGGAGAAGTGGTGGGGAGACATGCATAGCTTAGGACTAGTAACTAGTACGGCTTTAAAAAGAGTCAATTGGCAGAAAAGGATCCATATAGCCAATCCCGTTTAGTTGGGATAAGGCTGAGTTGAGTTGTTAAAGTCCTGATAATAATCTGGTTTTACTGTCACTCACATTCATGGTGTTTATATGGACCATGTCAGATACTGAGGAGAAGATTGAGGGACATGAGGAGTGGTGAACTGAGAGCTCTCAGAATACTAGATGGTTTCAGGAAGCTCTTCAAGTAATCGAGATGTGAGAGTTGTCTGTCTGATATCCTTTGGAATTAATACTTCCCTGTCTGACTTCTTCCTACTAGTATTTTTGTTTCAACTACAAGTGTAACACTCTCCTTTGTGGTTCAGACTGTAATATATATGAATCTTAGTCTGTATAAGAAAATGATTTCGGAATCTGGTGCCGTGATATATGCTATGCAACCTCTGGTGCACGCATTAGTTGTGAAGAAATGTGGTCTATGTGCATTTTATATTCGAGAATGCCTTTTTTTTTCCCAGTGAAAACGATGGTAATTTACCAACTATAGTCCTCCACTCTACCGATGAGTCATGTCTATACTTTACTGACCAGTTGTGATTCTTATTGTCAAGATTTGTCATGAAAAAAACCCTTTTCTTTCCTTTGTGGCAGTCAAGTTGACATTGTCTTCTTTTTGCTGATTTTCTTAAGCTAATGTTTATCAGATTGATGTGTTCGTTTGAGCTCCTTTTGGTACTTTTGTTTGTTCGTCGAACCACAATGTTTCATTTAATTTACTTTTTCCTTCCCTTTTTTTTGTTTCAATTTTATATTAATTTGAAAATATTGTTGTTCAGTTTTATATTATTCTGAAAATATTGTTGGTGAAAAGTAAACTGCATATTAATGAATGATTCTAAACTTCAGTAATGATGAGCCCATGCATATAACCCTTCTATGAGAGTACTGCTCTAACTAGTTATTTTGAAAGAGAAATAAGCAAATTGGATCAGTAGAATGGAACAAAGAACGATCAATTTTGAAATTCGTTTTATACGAATGGATCAGTAGAATGGAACAAAGAAGGAAGAAAGTGTAGCTGCAACTCTTGGAGAGTCAAATCGTATAAAATGGAACTCCCCACATCTATTCATTATATAATATAATAGGGTAACAAGAAACAAAAAATTAAATCTCCAAAATACCCCTCTGGGTATTAATGCTAGCTCTAATTAACGCCAGCACTAATCCGGAGACTCCAAGTCTCTTAACACTCCCCCTCAAGTTGGAGCATAGATTTTAATCATGCCCAACTTGTTACAAATGTAGTCCATCCCTGCATCTCCTAGAGATTTTGTAAAAACATCAGTTAGTTGTTCTCTTGTGCGAACATGTTGTGGAGAAATAAGGTCTTGTTGCAACTTCTCTCGAACAAAATGGCAATCAACTTCAATGTGTTTCGTTCTCTCATGAAACATCGAATTTGAAGCAACTGCATTGGAGATGTATCAACCATTCTGAGTTCAGTCAACAACTGCTTCACTCGCATCAACTCACATGTAACATGTGTCATAACTCGATATTCTGACTCTGCACTTGATCTAGCCACAACTGTCTGTTTCTTATTCTTCCACGATACAAGATTTCATCCTGCAAAAGTACAATAACCTGTAGTCGATCTCCTATCAATGGGAGATCCAACCCAATTAGTATCTTAAAAATCTTCTACACGCCCATGACCATGATCAGAATACAACAAACCACGACTAGGGGCCTTCTTGAGATACTGTAAAATTCGAATGACAACATCCCAATAGAATATCCTAGGAGAGGACAGAAATTGGCTCGCAACGCTAACCGGAAAAGCAATGTCAGGCTGAGTAACAGTTAAATAATTCAGCTTTCCAAAAAGTCTTCAATACTTTTCAGGATCATCTAACACATCACCACCATTAGTTGTAAGCTTCACATTGGGATCTATGGGAGTGTCCAAGGGCTTGGACCCTAACATACCTGTCTCTGTAAGTAATCCAAGACATATTTCCTCAGAGAGCGAAATACCTTTGCTTAATTGAGCTACTTCAACACCCAAAAAATATTTTAACCTCCCTAGATTCTTAGTTTGAAACTTGTGTTGTAAGTATATCTTCAACTGTTTGATGCCTTCAACATCATCTCCTGTGATCACAATATCATCTACATATACCACCAGAAATATTTTACCCATCTTAGAATGGCGATAGGATACCAAATGGTCACTGTCACAACGCAACAATCCAAACTCAAGAACAACTTCGGTGAACCTACTGAACCAAGCCCTGGGCGACTGCTTCAAACCATATAAATACTTCTTGAGTTTGCACACCAGACCAGACCCCCCTTGAGCAACAAACATAGGAGGTTGCTCCATATAGACTTCCTCATGGAGGAAAACATTCTTCACATTCAACTGGTATAACGGCCAGTGATGAGAAGCTGCAAGAGAGATCAAAATACGAAAAGAGGCTAGTTTGGCAACATGAGAAAAAATATCCAAATAATCAACTCCATAAACCTGAGTATAACCTTTGGCGACCAAACGAGCCTTTAAAGGGGCAAGAGAACCATCAAGATTTACCTTCATAATATATACCCACCGACAACCAACAACGGACTTACCCGTTGGTAAGGGAACAAGATCCCAAGTCTGATTTTCTTTTCAAAACCAACAATTCTTCCTTCATTGCTGTCCTCCAGCCAGAACTATATAATGCCTCTGTAATAGACTAAGGAATATGATGAGATGCAATAGTGGAGAGACATGAATGAAAAGAAGACAAACCAAAGTAAGTCACAAAATTCGACAAAGGATGTTGAGTATAGCTTCTAACACCCTTACGAAGAGCAATAGGAACATCAAGAGCAGAAGTGGAGACGAAGATGATGTGGTAGGTGTTGTAGAAGCCGGGGGTGTTATATTACCACGAGGCCGACGATAGAATGTAAACCTAAGAGGTGGTGGCGGTGGTGGTGCTTGTGGAGGGGAAGGAGCAACACCTTCTGGAACCTGTGGAATAGAATGTTACAGAACATATAGGGGAAGATTAGGGGTGCAAGTTTGGCCTTGTCGGCCCGAACCTGCCCTGGCCCACCCTGAGCCCGTGCTGAGATATTTGGCCCTGAGGGCTGGTCAGGGTTGGAAATTTCTGGCCCTGAGTCAGGGTCGGATCGAGTCAGGGCGGGCTAAGCTTGGCCCGGCCCAGCCCGACCTTGTTTTAAGTTATACTATAAAATATATATTGATATAATATATATATATATATATATATATATATATATTATAAACTTTAAATGTCACCAACATTTTGTTATATAATATATTTTATATGAAGACAATAAGTGATTATAGTGTTGTTTTACGTAAAATTGATAATTTTCTCCCTGGCCCATTCCAGCCCATGCATTTCCTTCCCCCTCCCCATGATCAGGGCCAATCAGGGTCAGCTCAGCCTGACCTTGAGGGCGGGTCAGGGTTGAATTTTTCTGGCCTTGAGTCAGGGTCGGGTTGGGTCAGGTCGGGCCTGGGCCCAGCTAAGGGGACTTAAGGCTGGGCTAGGGTTCTATAAAGCCCGGCCCAACCCGACCCTGTTGCAACTCTAGGGAAGATCATCATTCAATTCAGACAAAATAAAAGATTCATCATTATAAGACGTAGACTCAAAGAAGGATACGTCGGTGGTGATAAATACTTTTATATGGTTGGAGAATAACAACGATATCCCTTTTGAGAACGAGAATACCCTAGGAAGGTACACTTGATTGCCTTAGGATCCAACTTTGATAGACCTGGACAATGATCACGAATGAAGCAAACATATCCAAAAATCCAAAGAGGTAAAGGGAAGAGAAGTTCGGATGGAAACAACAGAGAATAAGGAATGCTACCATTAACACAGAAAAAGACATGTGATTTATAAGAAAGCATGCAGTTAAAATAGCATCCGCCCAAAAAATCTTTGGGACTTTTTTTCAAAAAGAAGGGAACAAGTAATTTCCTAAATGTTTGTTCTTCCATTCAACCACACCATTTTGTTGTGGGGTGTCTGAATAAGAAGATTGGTGAATCATACCATGCTCAACCATAAATGAAGAAAAAACTGTTGAAAAATATTATTTTGCATTGTCACTGTGTAAAATCCGAATAGGCATATTAAACTGAGTCTCAATTTCAGTAACAAATGCACATAAAATGGAGAATAATTCAAAACGATTTTTCATTAAATAAAGCCATGTGACTCTTGAATAGTCATCAACAAAAGTAACAAAGTATTTAAATTCCAACTTGGAAGCAATAGGACAATGATCCCACACATCAGAATGGACTAAAGAAAAAGGGTGCGCAACCTGCTTATTGACTCTAGGGGAATAACTCACACAGTGGTGTTTTCCGAACTGATATCACTCAAATCTAAAGTAGAAAGAGAACTGAAATGGGAATCTAATTTTTTGAAACTTTGCAACGATGAGTGGCCCAAATGACAGTGGACTTGGTGTGGAGACAAAACACTAAAGCAAGCAACCGATGGAGAGTCCTCCTCAAGTAGGTACAATCCCCCTTTTTCAGGCCTCCTACCAATCATCTTTTTCGTCGTACGATCTTGAAACACACAAGATTTAGGATAAAAGGTCACTGAACAATTGTAAGCATTAGTGAGCTTACTAACAGATAACAGATTAAAAGGAAAATCAAGTAAAAGAAGAACGGAACTGTTATACCATATAATGGCGGTCCAATGGTAGCGTGACACTTGGTATTGGCAAGACTAGTCGGCTTGGGTTATCGGGTACAAAAACACACACCTGCTTGCAAGAAATAATTAACTGCAAGCGTACGGATCAATCGTAGCTACGGGTCGAACTCAAGGAGATGTACGCCACTCTATTTTACTTACTTTAAAGCAATGCAAAGTGAACCAAATTAAAGTGTTGAACTAAACTAATGATAATTAAATTAACGCATCATAACTCACAAGCATCTAGCGAATTGAATTGGCGTCCTAACACACAAGCATCTAACCTATCAATACTAACGCGGATTTGAAGGAATAAATTGCAGCCACACACCACAACCACATGAAAAAAAACAAAGGAAGAATGAGATTAAGAGATTAGAGAGTTGAAACCCGAAGGTGCTTGAAGCGGATTGAAATTACTTGCTTCTACCACATGAAATGGCGCTACCAAATCTGAAATTAGAACAAAAATAATTAAATTAAAATCCTAATATAATGCATGACAATAATAAAAAATAAAATCTTAAAAGCATGATTGAATTAGGGAGGTAGAGAATGAGAGTAAAAACAATGGAGAATTAGAGTCCAACTAGAATGGAGAGAATAAAGGTGGTGAGAGTGTGATTAAAATAAGAGTAATGGAGGAATTAGAAGGTTAAGAAGAAGAAGAAGAACTAAAAATAAAATTAAGAGATTAAGAAGAAGAAGAAGAAACTAAAAATAAAATTAAGAACTAATACTCCCTTCTACCAAAGTTGAAAGTGCATGAATTAATTAAGCCTTGCATAAATGTAGTTAAAGAAGCTTGAACACTTGAATAATCCTTGCATGGCTTCCTCTTCCAAATCCTCCCAGTTTTCTCACAAACTTAGGAACTTAGACTAGAAAGCTTTAAAACCAAACTAGAATTAAAGGATTACAACCATATTGAAGACATAAATAAATTAAAGCTTGAATTAAACCTATTACAACCATTAAACTAAGCTCATAAATCAAACTAGAAAACTTAGAAAACAAAAAATTAGAAGGAGAAGAAGAGAAAATTTCACTAATAATTGAACAACTTGACAAGCCAACGCCTTAGGGTATTTATAGGGGAAGGAGGGAGAAGGGAGAAGAGGGGGAGGAGCTCCACGATTTTGGGAGCTTCTCTCCCTCTAAAAACCGTGGGCTCTTGTGTGAGGTGGAGAGAATCTCCAAAATAGAGAAGAAAATAAAATATTCTCCTATCCCCCTTTTCCTTTACATAAAGCTTGAACCCCAAGAAAAAAGAAAAAATAGAAAGAGGAAGGGATAAAAAGCTTACCTACATAAACCTTCTATTTTTCAAAAAGTAGACTTTCTAATTCTATTCTGTGCTTTCTTTTCTTTGCAGGAATATTCTCCAAGTCATGTGATCAAGGCATCTTTGACTTTTCAACCTTCCATGGATGAGAGAATATTTTTCAAAAGAAATCTATCCATAGTCAAATCCCAAAAATACCCTTGAAAAGTTGGAGGAGAGAGAATAAGGGTGATAACTAGGATTCCACTCAACAATAAATCAAATACCCAAGTTGTCCTCTTTAAAAAATCGTGGAGGGTGCACCCTTTAAAAATCGTGGAACCCTGGTGCACCCCAAAAAATTGTGGAAGCTTGACAGTGTGGGTCCCCCCCATGAGGGTAGCAGCTCTTCTCTCTCTTCAAGATTGAAAAATTGCCGAAACGATCCTGTACTTGCAGTAGATCTCCACCACTGATTATAAATGCCTTCTTTAATGTCAAATGTACACTTGGGAAGTGGCAGAATGACTATGAGCTTGCATTCCAACTCATTTCTAACCCATTATTCTTTCTTGGCTTGAAAAGAATAATCAACTGCATGGAGGCCTAAACGAATGTGTACTTGTAGTCCGTCACGTCCATCTTGCTCAAAATTTAGTGCTCTTTACAGCCATGAAAAGAAAAATGGTGACTTTACGTGTAAATTTGGACATGCAGATCCCGATAGTCCAGAATAGTACAAAATAGCCCAAAAATCTGAAAAACACAAGAAAACACCGAAGTAACTCTGTCCAATGTGGTAAAATGCATGCTTTATGCCCTAAGATTTTACACATAAATGTGCTCATCACCACCCAAGATCCGTAACTGGTGATTCTAGAAGCCCCCTCTTGGAAGCAAGAAGTAGCGCACCCATCAGATCAATCAGCCTATCAGGGCCAACTCTACACATCCTAGAACATCACCTCTCACTAGGTTTAGCTGTTCTACTGGCAGTCTAAAGCACATCAGCGGTTGCCGAAAGTGGTGATCCAGCAAGAGAAGCCACTCTTCAGACTCTCCATCACATTTATGAGCATCCCATCTTTGTCCTGAACTACGTTTGACCTGATCCCTGGTTAGGGTACGTAGGCAACTTGATAAAAGAACAATCAAGTTCGGTCCTCCCACATGTACTTTTCTCCATTCATCCATCTATTTCTCCATCTTTTCTGCTTTCCATATTTTCGCTCTACCCTCTTACTTGTCAGTATCTCTATCTTTGATGCAGCCCATTGATACAAAAAATAATAATAATAATAATACAAAAAAAGAGGGAATCCTGTCTACCAAGATCAAGGGGATTTATGGCTTATAAAGTCATGATGACTGGAATGTCAGCAACAGTGTATTCTCCCTTTTAACCGGCGAGGTGACCAGGGGAATACTGGAAGAAGAATCAAATTGTCGCTGGGGCAATCTCTATCCAATATAAGGAGGATGATGGGGGAATGAAGAAGAAACTTCATTTCCTTGGGGCAGTCTACCAGGCAAGAAGATGCAAAATTAAAGATGGATTTTGTTTATAAGGATTGATTCCAATCATTGAAGAGTCTCGGTCTAAAAGGACGAAATGACCATGCAGAAGGGAAGGACAATGCTACCCATAGAGGAAGGGAAGAATTACCTATCCACCCATCTTGTTCATAGCCATTCTAACTCATTGGGACAAAGTTCTACCCATTCGATCTTGGCCCCTCAATGTTTGTCGAGCTTACTCGTGTAACATGGATGTGAATAGTATGCCTGTGTGGAATTGTGCATTACTAAGTAAGAATGTGAATAACCATTGATTTTCTAAATAAAGTGCTTAAAGTACTCATAGATCATCTCCACAAGTTAGAGAATCCAAAGGTTTTTTGTTGATCACATGTAATTGTGTACTAACCGTTTGTGTAGAACAAGTGTTGTGCTATACAAAGAATGAGAAATACTTGGTAAGCATCATCATCTATCTGTAGTGATACAAATTTGCAAAATAAAAAAAAATATATAATTTTTTCTTAGATTGATTGCCTTTTGTATGATATTGTTTTCTACTTTTGCATCTAAAAGAAAAGATTTTTAAGCTTGCTCTTCATTTTTTATAGGGAAAATTACATATACCTCCCCTGTACTTTGGCCTAATTACACTTTCCTCCCCTTGATTTTCTCACCTTACATTTTGACCCCTTATGTCTGACGGTGTTAAGGTACTGTTAGTTAATGGTTTGAAAAGACAATATTGCCCTTGTTCTAAAACACCACAAGTAAAATTACAATGATACCCTTTTCATCATCTTCAACCTTAAAACACCCATTTCTTTCCTCCTCCACCACCACCACCACCACCACCACCACCATCGCCATCACTACAGCTGCTGGAAATTTGATTAACAACAGGACTCTAGCGACTTCTTGATCTGCTACTCATTCCAGTGAAATAGACCATATATAGCTTACGATCTCAAGAGGGGAAAAAAAGGTTTTTGTTTCCAGTGGGGATTTTGCCGGTTTTGGGCATAGAGAAAGGGGGATCTTCTTCTTCCTCCTCTTGCAACTTCGTCCCCACCATGCTCCTGCAACCTCTGATTTTGGCATTGAATGTGAATTTTGTTTCCAGTGGGGATTTTGCCGGTTTTGGGCACAGAGAAAGGGGGTTTGAGGTTAGTTTCTTCAATCTGGGCAGTTTGTGTTTTTCTTTGTTCTTCGATCTCATGGGATGTTAATCAAGCTCTCAAATGTAATCCCTTGCCCACCACCATCACCACCACCACCACCACTCATTTACCCTTCTTCTTCTTCCTCCTCCTCTTACAACCCCTTCCTCCTCAAGCCACCGCAAAACAAAAACCCTTGTGGGTTTCAAACTGAACTTAAATCAATGCTGACGGCTTTTCCAATAGGCTAGAATAAGCCCTGAAATCCCTTCGCTGTTCAAATGAAATGAGGAACCCTGAAAATTTAAAAAATGGTTTCAGATATTCAAAATACCCATTAATGGTGTTCAAAACCCAGCCCTCCATGGTTCTGTTTATGGCCACTGTAGGCATGAAATCCGGTAAATCTGAAGACTAGAAGTCTCCTGCACCCAACGGGTCAATTGGGATTTGGGAACCATGATCTGTACTTTCTTGTTAAACATTCTTCATTCTTATTCAAGTCGTTTCAGTTTACCCTTGAAAATTATTGATTTTTGCAGAACAAAAGTTCAATCATGTAAACAATGGGTGGGAGGGTTGGATTTGGCGTATCCATTCACTTAATAGCAAAGCTTTCTATTTTATGATTAACTTTTGCCATAACTTTAGGGCACGCAAGCTCACTATCACCACCCCTGAAACTAGTCCAAACACAGACAGCATCATCATCAGTAAATCCAATTCTGTCACAATATCCAGAGGCTTCATTGGAACAAGGGATGATTGCATCTCAATCGGTCAAGGCCCAATCAAAACCACCGTTAATGAGGTCAGTTGCGGACCAGGACATGGAATTAGGTATTTTTCCACCTGATCCCTAACCCTAATTTCCAAGAGAAACCCAGAGTTGGTAGCCTTGGCAAGTATCCAGATGAAAAGGATGTGAATGGAGTTGCAGTGATGAATATTCTAATTCAAACGTTCTCCCATTCCCAAATGATTTTACCAATTATTGAAGGATGGAATCGGTGTATAGAACTTGGATACACGAAATCAAGGACACGTTGAGCATCTGCGATTTCAATGAGCTTCGCAGGGACCTACACACAGTCCTTGGCATTGCCAAATGGCAGGTGGTTTTCATATTCCATAGTTTCTTCTATGAGATTAGGGTTTCTGAAACGTTACTGATTTGCTGAGTTTGTTGCTGCAGTTGGAGGAGTTTGAATGGACGTCAGCTCGAGCTATGTTGGGAGCTCTAGCTTGGCTGAGGATGGAAGAACCAGGCACAGCCAATTCCATGATGACGTGGGTGGGGGCGGTTGGGATTGCAGCATGAAGAAGAAGAAGAAGAAGGGTATTGTTGGGTTTAGAAATTTTGATTCAATGTCAAAATCAGAGGTTGCAGGAGCATGGTGGGGATGAAGTTGCAAGAGGAGGAAGAAGAAGATCCCCATTGGAAATCAGAGGTTGCAGGAGCAGGAGCATGGTGGGGACGAAGTTGTAAGAGGAGGAAGAAGAAGAAGAAGGGTAAATGAGTCATCTCACAATGGCCAAGGGTTAATTTGGGTATTATAAAAAATCTAACTACGCCACGTCAGCACATAACAGACAGATGCTAACGGCAGGGGAGGAATTAGTAATTTTTTGAAAACTATAGGGGAATCGAATGTAAGGTGGGAAAACCAAGGGGAGGAACGTGTAATTAGGCCAAAGTACAGGGGAGGTATTTGTAATTTTCCCTTTTTTATAAGGTCATATTTACATGATATTGTTTTTCACTTTTGCATCATATAAAGAAAAAGAGACAAATGTTTTCTTTTCTTTCTTGCAGCACAAAGAAAACAAAAAAAAAAAAAAAAAAAAAGAGAAAAGAACATCCTAAAATCTGACAATAAAATAAAATAAAATAAAACAAAGGGAAGAAAATAATCCCAGAATGTTCCCAAAAAAAAAAAAGGATGTCTAAACATCATCATCGGAGAATAAAATCTCCTCATCATCACTGCGGTCCACTACTGATGGATCGGGATCGCTTCTTGTAGACTCGATCTACCTTCGGAGCCTATCTATTTCTTTCTCATAAGCCCGATCGTGATCTTCCAAGGCATCGTGAGCTATCCTCAGAGCGCCCAGCGTGCCACCCTAACAAAAAGGACATAAGTATTCTTTCCAAGATACCGAATCCTAATGACCAAAAGTGGGGAAGAACTCACAAGCTCTTGAAGCATGCCCGTCCGCTCAGAGAGGATCACGTCCATGCTTGCTTGCATCCGACGCATGTTGGCATATCACTCAACATTAATCTGCCATAACGGGGTCAAGTCAGTATCATGATTATGAAAGGCCTATGGATTTAAAGGATGAAGTGGCATACCTCGTCGAAAGGAAGCAGGAGCCCTAGGTCTTGCTCAGGAGTCCGGCATGCCGGGAGAGCGGTGGTGGCATGAGCATCTATAATAGAAGGCATAGTTAGGGGTGCAAGTTTGGCCTTGACGGCCCGAGCCTGCCTTGGCCTGCCCTGAGCCCGAACAGGGCTTGGGTTCAGATACCGTGGCCCTGAGGGCGGGTCACAGTTGGGAATTTCCATCCTGAGTCAGGGTCGGGTAGGGTCAGTGTCACGCCCCCATTTCGAAAGGGAATAAAATACAATAAGAGGGGTATGACTAGGATGACACGTGTCACTCCACATTGCCAGGATCTCGATTACAGTGTATTGAATCATAGTCAGGACTAATATAATTATCATAAATATACTAGTAAACGGAAACAAAGAAATATTACATTCCCAAAGTGAAATAGAACTGTGGAAGCGTCTAAGTAATAGTTACATAATGCTCATCTACGTATGTGTTAGGTTATACAGTAATCCAGTGATACTTCAAATGACCATTGCATAACTATCAAAATATGGTCTGTACAAGCATAGTGTAAAGCTAAAAAAGAAACAGAAGTAAGTCTCGAAATCAGAATGCCCCGTAGGCACAGTCATCACATGGACATCCATCGCCGTGTTCCTCTGTCATACTCAGACGAGTGAACGTCCAGGTTTGCCACAAATTCATCATCTGCAGCCATATCTAAAAAGGTGTACACAAAGGGGGTAAGCTCCACTGAGCCTAGTGAGGGGATGGGGAACATGCAAGCAATAACATATAGTCCATGATGCATGAATTATTATCCAATTATCCACCTAACAAGCACATCTAAGTCACTAGGTACTTGCTATTGCAACAACTCGGGTAACATCGCGGATCACTTATCTTATCACCGAGATGAGACCTCAATTGTTACTAGGGAGCTTGCACCGGTAGAAGCCACTCGTCACCCAGAGGCAAACCCCGATAACCAATGGTCATCCCTGACCTGGCCTCGAATCACTCCTCAGGTACACAGGGAGCCTTGATTACCCAACACCTAAACCCCTGTTGGTAAGGGTCGTAGCAAGGGGATCGAATACCCTAACCACAATAATACTATATGAGGCTATTGTATCGAGAGGTATTCCGGGCACATTGACGTCCCATACCATCTAGTACCCGGGTACTAGTACGACACGGCACATGACAAGTAAGGATTAATAATTCAAGGGGATCCGATGCCGGTATACCCGACACCGTATCCCAACCAAGCATTTGAAATAGATCTACATAAATCACATCACCAACATATCCACAATCATAGTTATAAATATGCAATTTATGAAAGATGCATGATAATTGGCATTCAAGTCACACAATATAATAAACACTCCCAAAATCAAGTCAAATCCCAACCCCACTCACCTATTTGTTCACGATCCGTTACTAAGGTATGTTGCCGTTCAGCGTAATGTCAGTCCCACCGTGCGAGTAATATAGCCTAGAGAAGCGTAACAAAGTGGGTTAGGTGAGGTAAGAGGGGTCCCAAAGTCTAGGCTTAAGGATAACACAATAGAGTTTAGGTGGACTCTTGAGTGGAGGCACAGTGCCTGGGTCCACCCTGGGCAAAATACTCTAAAACCCAAGACTGGACTGTTGAGTGGATCCTGGCCTGAGTCCACCTGCAAGCAGAGAAGGGGTGGACTCTGGTTGTGGTTTCTGGTCTGAGTCCACCACAGGGTCCAGCACCCTGCAGAATCCAAAATTCACCACAAGCAAGCTCCCGAACTCGATTTCTCTTGGGTTTTAGCTCACAAGGACTCGAGGAAAAGTCTACAAGCCACCTAGGGTCATAATACCCTACCCTTATCATAGGGTTGTTGGGTTCAAAGGGTAATTCCGTCGAAACCCCAAATCTAGGGTTTCTCCACCAAGAACCCTAAATCCAAGAACCAAAATCCACAAAAGGGAAGAGGATAAACTCAAGGCTAGCTTCAAGCCTCCAAGTAGGGGAAATACCAATCCAAAAGCATTCTTGGGTTCCAAATCCCCCAACCTAAAAGGCTTCAACTCCAATTCCAAAAGAATTCAAGAAGGGAGAAAGAGATAGGTTCAAGAACCTACCTTGCCAAGATGAAGACTCCTAAGGTAGAGTGCACAAGTCCAATAAGTCCCAATTCCCTTCTTCTCTTCCTTCTTCTTCTCCTTTTTCCTTTTTTTTTCCCTTTCTCTCCACACCTCCACGATTTTTGCTAGGTTAGAAGAGATAGAGGTTAGCTAGTGGGTGCTTAGAGGTTTGTGAGTGGATAGCTTAGTGGTTAGTGAGTGGATCAATGGATTACCACTTGGCTTGGTGAGTGGGTCATGGATCAACACTTGGCTTGGGGAGTGGATCCATGGATTAATTCACAAAACTCCAAAGTCTCTAGTGGGTCCCTAGGGCAATATAAGATAAGATCCACACTAAGCTAAAAAGAGATAGTGGGGCCCACGACACTTTACCCACAATAGACCCTATGGCAAGTGTGGACTCACCATCGGGTCCAGCTCAGGGTCCAGCCCACCAAAATAGGGTAAACCCAAGGCAATAAACCCTGGGCTTTAGCCCACCTTTCGAGGGTTACCAAGGGAATCAAATAACCTCGTAAACAAGTTCAGAACATTCCCAAAATAATAGCTTTGCCCCATCAAGGATTTATTTCCAGAATCCCGAAGAGCTTTCTTACTTCGACATTCACTTCACCAGGGCTCGTCGTGTCGATGTGATAAGACACTGGATGCTCTCTTCGGTACTCCTCGCTCTTAGGACTAGTGCTTGGAGGGTAGTCCATGAATTCTTCGTCTACGAATTTCCACCAATCCCGATTGAGAAACCTTTCCTCAATCGCCAAGCCAGTGAACCGGTCAAAGATCTTATAGCTCGGTTTGACCACCATTGCGAACAACTCACCGGCATAGACACCAGCTCCATCTACATGGCACAAAATATTAATATTAAAAGATGATCTCGGGTGCGGGTCTAACAGTCAGGGTTGAGTCCTCGGGCTAAGCCCGGCCAGACCCAACCCGACCCTGTCTTCTTTATTATTATTATTTTTTTGCTGCTTCTTCTTGTTCTTCCTCTTCTTTCTTCTTTCTGTTCTTCTTCTTCTTCTTCTTCTTCTTCTTCTCAACCTAGCCAGCCGGGCATCTCCCTTTCCCAGCCTGACCAGCCCATTCATCTCCCTTTCCCAGCTTGGCAAGCCCATGCATCTCTCGCCTCCATTATTAGGGCCATTCAGGGTCAGCCCAGCCCGACCCTGAGGACAGGTCAGGGTTGGATTTTTTTGGCCCTGAGTCAAGGTCGGGTCGAGCTTGGGCCCAACTAAGGGGACTCAGGGTTGGGCTAGGGTTTTAAAAGGCTTGGCCCAACTCGACCCTGTTGCAGCCCTAGGCATAGTCCACCCTTGGTACCCTGAGATGTGATTGCTCATACTAGTAAGCCGCAAGGCAGAACCCCTACCATGAACAGGCCGAGAAGAGCTAGCGCTACTTCCAGAAGGGAGGGCTAGCCCATATACACTTGGGATGAGAGGATGACCCGAGTACTGCAAAAAGAAAAGAGGATTTCAGAAGTAAGAATTGACAAGGGAAATATTAAGAGATGAGAAGCTTAAAGGCATAACATAGGACCCTCTCGAGTTTAAGGGACATAGACCGTCTCTTGGTAAAGATAAGTCTGGTAGTGCTGGTTAGGTAGGGTCAGCTCAGAGCCAAGAATCATGGCCCTCAATTCTACAAGGTTAGGTGCCAAGAGGATAAGATGCATAGAAGAGGAGGAGGCAGGGGCACTAGTTGAACATCGGACCACTAAAGAGTGACCCGTTTCCCTAAGTAGAGAGCATTGTTGTTTGGACCATCGAATAGGATTTGCCTCTGAGTAAGTGCAAGGGCGTAGGCGTACTCATCCTCATTACCCTCTTCGGTTGCCTGCTCCTCATCATAAGACTGCCTTTTGATCTAAAAGAAGATGCAAGGGAGATTAGTCATGAATAATGTATAAGCAATAAAAGCGAGAAAGAGGAGATATTACCTGCTGGACGGTCCGGATATTGAGCTGGAGGCACAGTTGTCCTCTGTGATGATGACAGTCCTCCCCGACCCCCAACGTGTCGCTCTCGAAATATAAGGGGCTGCCACATTTGGTGGAGTTGGAGTGTGGATTCCCAACACCTCATAACACCACAGCTGTCAAGAAGGATAGTATGAGGGAATACCATAATAAATGAAAAATCCAAAAAAAGAAAGGGGTAGAGACACACCGAGAGAACGTAAGTGCAGCTTGTGAGACTAGGCACTCCCAGAGGAAGCCAATCCAACATCTCCAAGAAATGGGCATAAGCTGATTCGCACCAGTCAAAGGACTTCGCATCGTCAAAGTCCATGAAGAAACGGATGAAAGAAGCTCCTGGTGGCATGGTCTAAGAGCTCGAGAGAAGAATCGTCGGTCACCTACCGATCATCCCATTACCCCCTCAAGGTGGTCAAGAGAATAGAGCGCTCCTTCACCTCGAAGCCGAGGAGCCTACTGATATCATCCATCGACCTCCGACAATCCTCCTGGGATAAGTGGATGCACGTCCCATCAAAGGCAACCCTGTAATCATGTGAAAGTCAAGATGTGTAATGGTCACCTCCCCTGCAGGAAGATGAAAGGTATGGGTGCCCTGCTACTAGCAATCAACAAGGGTCCACACCACCACTGTATCCAATTTTGGAGCAATCAGTTGGGTAGTATGGCTGAGCTCCATCCGGTATACTCTCTCCCTCACTATGTGACAAAGCTGTAAGTACTAGGTTTGCACATC
Organism: Telopea speciosissima; assembly: GCF_018873765.1. Lineage (NCBI taxonomy): Eukaryota > Viridiplantae > Streptophyta > Magnoliopsida > Proteales > Proteaceae > Telopea > Telopea speciosissima. Next base: position 47,290,985 of record NC_057919.1, on the reverse strand, counting down.
GTCCGTACGTTAGTACTTCTTGTAATGAGGATAGTAGAGTTCCTGCAAGACAAGACACATGAATTATTATAATAAAATAAGCATCTCAATGAAAAGGAAAAGAAGGAAGGTAGCTTACATCCTTAAGACCGTGCCCCCCAAGTGCAGCAACATTTGTGGCAAGTTGTGTTTCAGAGTGGTACCCGTGTACCACTTTGTCACACCCCAAACCACCCCCTGGGAGGATTAGGTAGGTGACCCGAATTGCACGGTAGCAATCCGCCAAACCCCAAGGATCTAGAAGCTGTTAATATCATTCACAAACACACTCATCCATTATGATGGATAAGAATTTAAAGACAGAGTACTACAGAAGCTAATATTTACATTAATCATTCAAGTTAAGATAAACACTGCATACCACCAACCTGATAGCCATTACACCTCCAACTAATAGCTTCACAAAACAAAAGGGGGCAAGACAACATAAGCCCCACACAAAGCTATACAAAAAGGGAAAGTTAGTAAATTCCTATCTACATCAAAAGAATCCCTAGGTTAGAAGAGTTAAGCTACCCGCCCTTTATGGGCCATCCTCAACCATCACAGTAATCACTCGTACCAGAAGGATAGCCTTCGGCCGAGTCCATACCCACACAGTCATAATCAACATCACCTTCCTACTCGAGATGAGCCTCCCAGTCATCATAAACTCCACCTGCAATATCATCTAAAAAGAAATATACAAGAGTGTGAGTTCCATCGAGCCCGTGAAAGAAATACAAACCATGCAAGCACAATCAAATGAATCCTATGTGAAATGAGGTTCTTTATTATTATTAAGCCACCTAGCATCAAAACTAAGGCAGGTAAAAGTGCTACTACAATCCCCAATACCTGCATGCAGTCCGGGTATAGAATCACATTCTATACCAGGTAGCAACCATATTGAGTTGTTGGAGAAGACCAATTGGCTCTAGCATTCTCTCCATGGTCAGCCCAACCAACCCTCTAAGATTAGCTTGCGATACCACCTTTCGTGAAGATGGGTACCCAACCGAGCAAATACCCTCCGGTATAAGTTCTCTCATAAACATCCAACACCTTAACCCCTGTTGGCAAGGGTCTGTAGCACGAGAAATGATATCCTAACCACATGCATTCTATATGGAATAGTATGAAGTGTACAGGGCTCCCACATCCCATACTACGACACCCCATACCCTTCATTTCCAAGCCGACTAAGTCATCTAAACTAGCATTTTCACATGTATAACATTAACATTCATTTCCAATATCCACCAGATATGAATCAGAATTAAATAAGAATATGAAGCAATTTAAATAAATAAAGACAATAAATATTGTTGTTATTATTGTCATGACTCATCAGTCATGTTACAGCTACACCCATGGTGTAATTCCACTCACCTTGTATTGGTCCCGCTTGCTCTTCAATCAGCTTGGTCCCAGTCGGTATCTGACACTGCACCTCAAGTTCGGGGTTATGACCTATGTTAACTGGACCATTAGAACATGTCAAATATGGTTTAGAATGGTTTAAAGTCATAGGGTTGGTCTAGGTTTGATTGGAAACAGATCTGAGTACCCAACATTGAGTTGTAATTCTCTGGGACTTACACTGGGTCTTTGGGTCAAACGCCCAGTGCATCACTCAAAGATATAAAACATTATATCTCATGAATTCCACCATATGGCTTACACATGTAGGGTCCCCACAACTTTGGAGACAGTGACAGGGTTCCTCAAATTGCCCTAGGCCTGTGGGTGATGATCCCAAGGGCTGGAATCAAATTAGACCACAAACAGCCTCACTGGGTGTTTCACTGGATGTTTGGGTGTAATGCCCAATGCATCGTCTAGTCGCTGCGGATCTACCTGGACCCGATGAAAAAAATTGGATCACTTCTTATGGATTCGTTGAGAATGATTCTGATCTAGTTCATGGCCTATTAGAAGTAGAAGGCGTTCTGGTGGGATCCTCACGGACAGAAAAAGATTGCAGTCAGTTTGATAATGATCGAGTGACATTGCTTCTTCGGTCAGAACCAAGGAATTCCTTAGATATGATGCAAAATGCATCTTGTTCTTTCTTCATCATCAATCGAATCACTGTTCGCGACCTAGGATTCTATTTTATCATCAATCCAATCACCGTTCACGTTTTTCTTTTTCTTATCAATGAATTGATCTCCTTACTTGTACGACTTAGATGTCTCGTATTTCTCAAAAAAGTGATTCGAATGATGGGATTGGTATGATACTTATGAGATCGATGATATTGCATCCCAAATCAACTTAGGATGATTCTAGGGGTAAGGATCACTCATACTCAAGCTAATATAGTAGCATAGAGAGTTCCTAATCATGGTTTACTAATGGATTGATAGGTTGGGTCCAAGCATCAAAAGAACTAAGCACACAAGGTTGAAATCAAGCATGTAACTACTCCATTTATTGTAATTCATATAGGAATGGATCATACATAACCATTACAACATCTACCCTAAACTAAAATGCATTAAACACATCATGCATGCCAAGATCTACACCTCTAGCCTATCATTTATATGTTATATGTACATATTTTATCATATTCATCTATCTAACAAGGCTGGAAACTAATTTATGAACTAACAGATTATATTTAGTGTAGATGGCAAACATATCATGTGAAATCTAAGCATGCATGGATGATCCATGGCTGTCCTAGTTCTCTAGGTGATGGTTTTACAACATGCACATAAAGACATGGCTAGATGGCTTATGGATTTGACTCAAACACCAAGAACAGGGTACAATTCATGGTAAGAGAGATGGCATGGGCTCAGGTCTGATTACCTTCAAGCTTTGGTAATTTTGGCCAAGGCTTCCCAAGCTTGATCCCACTTCTCTCCTCCTTCTCTTTACTTCTTCTCTTCTTCTCCTTCTCTTTCTTTCTTCCTCTCTTACTCTCCAATGTTAGGAACAGTAGGAGTTCCAATTCTGAAGTTGGGCCCCCTATTTATAGATTTTATGGTACTAGGGTCTATTTGGCTTGGTAGTCCTCTAACTTAAAATGCATTTTTAACTGGATTCTTGCCCATTTTAGCCATATAGGTGGGGCCCACATGGATCCAAAGGTAAGGGATGGTTCCTAAAATTCCAAAGTTCATATAAGGAGTGTTTGCAAGCAACGTACTCAATTCCCACAAGTTTGGAATGGAAAATGCAGGTTACAGCTTCTCTGGAGCTTACACTGGACCTTTGGGCCAATCGTCCAGTGCATTGTCCAGTGAATGCAGCTCTGCTGAGTTTTTGTTGTGGCTTCCACAGGGGTTGGTTCTTCCACATGGTACCTTCCCTACACCCTACTACCAATGCAAAAAGATCATATTTAAGGGCACGACCCTCTTGGTACCCAGGAGAGAGCAAATACCTGTACTTTGTGTTGTACATCAGGTGATGGGCTGAGCAGCTGCAGGGTATTGCAACCCACCTTCTTACAGGTATGGTGGATGTCATTTGCGGGGGCTCCCTACTGATTGTAACCACTAGGCTGACACACCACAAATCATTGATGTGGGTGGCCACAGATTCCTAATCTTGAAGCAGAGCCTTAGTCAGATTGGGGCAGGTTTAACATTCTCCCCACCTAACAAAAATTTCGTCTTCGAAATTGGCATCCAAAGAGTTGAGGATATTTAGCCTGCATTTCCTCCTCATGCTCCCATGATGCTTCCTTTGGTGGGTGATTCCCCCATCGAATTTTAAATAATGCGACTGTGCGGTTGCGGAGGTTATGCTCCTTTCTGTCTAATATCTCCATCGGCTGTTCCTCATAGGTCATATCAGCCTCCAGTTGCTCCAGTTCGGCCAAGAGTACATGTGTTGGATTGTTGATATATTTCTTTAGCATCGACGCATGGAATACATCATGGACGCCTTCCAAAGATGGCGGTAGGGCCAGTTGATATGCTACTGGTCCAACTCTTTTCAGAATTTTGTATAGGCCGATGTATCTCGGGCTCAGCTTTCCCTTCTTATGAATCGCAATAGCCCTTTTGTTGGAGAAACTCGGAGAAATACCTTTTCGCCAACTCCAAACTCAATGTCCTTCCTCCGATTGTCGGCTTAGCTCTTTTGTCTGGACTGAGCCACTTTGATCGTTTCTCTGATCACATCCACTTTCTCACAAGTAGCTTGTATCATCTCAGGACCTAGATACTTTCGTTCCCCGACTTCGTCCCAGTATAACAGTGTGCGGCATTTCCGCCATACAGGGCTTCATATGATGCAATGCCAATGGTGGACTGGTAATTGTTACTGTAGGCAAATTCCACCAAAGGGATGTGGGCGTCCTAACTATCCTTTATCTCTAATATGCAGGCTCTGAGCATGTCTTCCAGAGTCTGAATGGTCCTTTTGGATTGTCCATCCATTTGGGGGTGGAAGGCTGTGCTAAGATTTAGCTAGGAACCCAAGGTCCATTGTAGGCTCTTCCAGAACCTTGATGTAAATCGGGGGTCCCTATCGGGTACGATGCTGACGGGCACGCCATGCAGGCGGATCACATTTTCAATGTAGAGATGGGCGAGCTTTTCCATGGAGTAAGTTGTTTTGATGGGAACAAAGTGGGCTGCCTTGGTTAGTCCATCGACTATCACCCAGATTGCATTCATCCCCTTTCTCGTGTTGGGCAAATTGGTCATGAAATCCAAGGTAATCCTTTTCCATTTCCACTATAGAATTGGAAGTGCTTGTAGCAGTCCATAAGTTGTGTGTCTCTCTGCCTTTATCTACTGATAGGTGTGGCATTCCGACATGTACAAGGCTATGGTCTGTTTCATCCCAACCCACCAATAATATCTCTTCAGATCCTTATACATTTTTGTGTTGCCCGGGTGTATTGAGTAGGGTGAGTTGTGTACTTCCCTGAGGATCCGGTCTTGTATATCATAGTCATTTGGCACGCACAATCTATCCCTGAATCTCAATGCTTCATCATTGGCTATCGAGAAATCGAGGTCTTTATGAATTCCTCGCTCTATCTCCCAGATGATCTTTGCTAGCTTGGGGTCTCTGGGCTGCTTCTCAATTATTTCCTCTTGGATTGACAGCTATACATCCATAGTTGCCAGCCGAGTAGCCATCCCCTCGATCATGAGTTCCAAGTCGAATTTCCGAGCTTCTTCTATTAATTGTCTGCTAACGACCAAAGATGCAAGGGGTGCGGCTTGGGATTTTCTGCTAAGTGCATCCGCCACTACGTTGGCCTTACTAGGTTGGTATTGAATGTTGCAGTCATAGTCTTTAACTAATTCCAACCATCGCCTCTGCATCATGTTTAATTCCTTCTGGGTGAAGAAATACTTCAGGCTCTTGTGATCGCTGAAGATTTCGCTCTTCTCACCATAAAGATAGTGCCGCCAAAATTTTAAAGCGAAAACTACCGCAACCAACTCCAGGTCATGAGTGGGGTAGTTCTTCTCGTGTTCCTTCAACTACCTTGAGGCATAGGCGAACACATTTCCTTTCTGCATTAGTACACCGCCCAATCTTGTTTAGGACGCGTCCGCGTACACAACCACGCCACCGGTGCCATCTGGAATGGTTAGCACTGGTGCCGTCACCAACCGATTCCTCAGTTCTTGGAAGCTTTTCTCGCAGGCGTCAGTCCATTCGAACTTCGCACCCTTCTTCGTTAGCTTTGTCATTGGTGCCGATATGCGCGAGAAATTTTCAATGAATCATCGATAATACCCAGCCAATTCGAGCAAACTACGGATCTCTGTGGCATTCTTTGGAGTCTCCCACTCGAGAATCGCCTTTACTTTGTCTGAGTCTACTTTGATGCCTTCCTTGGTGACGATATGTCCCAAGAATCTAATCTGGTGGAGCCAAAATTCACACTTGTTGAATTTGGTGAATAGTTGGTGTTCCCTTAATCGCTGCAACACTAACCTAACGTGTTGAGCATGTTCCTCTTCGCTTTTGGAGTAGACTAGGATGTCATCGATAAATACGATGACATACTTGTCTAGCACGTCGTGGAATATCCTATTCATCATGTCCATGAATGCAGTTGGGGCGTTGGTTAATCTGAATAACAACACCAAGAATTCATAGTGTCCGTATCGGGTTCTGAACGCCAGCTTGTGAATGTCGTTACCCTTGATCTTCAACTGATGGTACCTAGACCTAAGATCAATTTTAAAGAAAACCCTTACACCTTGTAATTGATCGAATAGGTCATCGATACGTGGCAATAGGTATCAGTTCTTGATTATGAGTTTGTTAAGTTCCTGATAGTTGATGAACATTCGCATACTTCCATCCTTCTTCTTCATGCACAATACGGGTACTCCCCAAAGAGACACGCTTGGTCGAATAAGTCCTTTCTTCAGTAAATCTTGCAGCTGAACTTGCAACTCTTTTAGCTCCACAGGAGCCATTCTGTAAGTTGCCTTGCATACGGGTGTTGCACCAGGGATTAAGTCGATCGCGAACTCCGTCTCTCGATAAAGTGGTAGATGGGTCAGATCTTCTGGGAAAACATCGAAAAACTCCATAACAATATCAAGTTCCTCTAATGGCATAGTCTTCGCCTCGGATGTCCATTAGCATAGCCAAATAGCCCTGACATCCTTCGTCCAACAACTTTCGTGCTTGAAGGGTGGATAAGGTTATCCTCTTGGGTTTCTTCATTGGTTCACTTTGATAGGTGAAAACTGAGCCGTCCTTCATCTTGAATAAAATCAAAATTTTAACAAGAGTTAGCCCAGTAGCATATCAGTTACCTCTGCCTCCCTCATTAGAGGGTGTCCATTGTGTTTCACGTGTCGATGCTAAAGAAGTACATAACCAATCCGACACATGTTTTTGGCCGAACCAGAACACCTTGACTCTAACATGACCGATGTAAAGCAACCTGCAGAAATTCTGGATCAGAAAGAACATAAGCTCCAAAATCATACCGCTACCTACATGAAGGTGCGATGGAGAAACCACAAACTTGAGGAAGCATCGTGAGAATGTGAAGAAGAAATGCAGAAGGATAAGGTACATCAATTATGGGGACAAAATTCTTGTAAGGGGAGGAAGATGTTATATCTATACCCTAACTCCGAATGTAGGCCCGGAACCTAGAGAATCCAAGGTCATGCCCACTAGCAACTTGTGGTGCATTGACCAGGTGATCATTCGAGAAGAAGAAAGTCTGGTGATGACATCATACTTACCAATCCAGAGGCAAACACCAACCCCATGCAGTTGTTCTGTGCATCAAGTGATGAACAACCTAAGGTAAACCCTTCACTTTAATTGAATTAGGATTCTAAATGTTTGAACACTGTTAGTAGCTTCATAATCATGTTTGGCAAGTACCCAAACAATGGGTTTAGCATCTATTGTGTCTAAATGCAAAAGCAGCAGGAAATCACCTACTAGTCCATTCCCACTGGTTGATTGGATCGACCACTTCAATTGACCAGTGCTGCTATCATGTGTAAATTCCACTCCTATTGTGTGGGGCCCAATGTCTCGCACCCGAAATTATCTCCCCACATTCCAACTAACCTGTGGGAATGTTGCCCCGACAATGTAACCATGTAGGCCCACCTATAGGACTATGCATAGTTAGAATGGGCTATAGAATGTGTTTCTAGCCAAAATGACTTTAGATAAACAGGCCTTAAGCCAGCCCCTACACTATATTAGTCTTCAGAAATTGGCCCTGTTAATTTCGTTGAGAGAAGGAGGAGAGGGAGAGAAGAGAAAGTGTTGGGAGGAAGCTTGGATCCCTCCTTGTGCTTGAGATCATCAAGGTAAAGCCCTCCACATCGATTACACTCTGGTTCTCTAAGTTGTTCCTACGATTGAGCATGATCAACTTCTGGTTCTTGCCATATAGCTCTGAACCACCATATAGCGTGAAGTTATTTCATAATTTTCTTATTTAGAAGACTAGATCCTTGCATGCATGTAAGAATCTGCACTTTTCATCTCTATTCTGCCTTCTTACAAGTTCAGATTGCTGTGATTACCGTTCTAGCCTAGGAATGACCCATTACCATGCCATATAGAAGGCCTAGAGCATGGATTAAGGTGTAGGACTTGCTTACCTTGAATGCATATTGAATCCAAGGCCTATTATTTGTAACAGAACTGTTATACAGCAATTTAAACCCTCCCATATATGAATTCTACAGAGCCTTGTGCAAGAAACCCCATGCATGTTGGCTATATGAGCCATAAACCCTAAAACCCCCATGCATGTTCAATCTTTTCTTTTGAATATGTGAATTTCCATAGATGTAGCTTACCTATGCTCCCAGATCATTTTTATCAGCCTTAGATCAGTAAAACCAAGCCAAAACACTGATTGCATGTGAAATCCTCTAGCTGTACAGTAACAGGTCGATTGCCACTGGTCGATTGGATGGATCACTTCAATCAACCACTACCAGAACCTTGAACTAGGTTTGCACTTGATCAACCCCATGGCCTGAGACATCATGTGCGAGGGCATTTGTGTAAACCAAGTTGGAACCCAAGCCTTCCCAGCCCTGGTGCCATCTTTAGGTGACAGGTTAATTCACTCGGGTTGATTGGAACAACCAATCCAATCAACCAGTATAAAACCATTGATTGAAAACCTGACCAAAACATGTGGGAATACTTAGAACCTCACCTAAAAGCCCTGTGGTGGGAAGCCACATTCAAATCCATAAATGCTTTTTAGTTTTTATTGTTGTAGCACTATTGGTCGATTCCCATAGGTCGATTGGATCGACCATTGCTGCTGTCTTTCCAGAATTGAGACTGGCCTTGGTTTAAAACCTAAACCAAGGGTACCCCTGGACTCCATAATCATTTAAACACTCATTAATGATTGCTTTTGATTTAATTAACTTTAGGCTATAACAACTTGTTCGACGAGGTGTATCAAAGTGCTTTTGAGGACCAGCAGTCCTTCGAGCAAGTGGATCATAGCCAAGGTGAGTGGAGATGAATCATTCTTGTAGGTGTAATGCTGCTAAATACTGTAAAGATAATTAAATGCTTTTCTATCTTTTAAAATTGCTTTGAAATTATGATATCAATGATATAAATGTGGAAATGATTATGTTATGATTGAAATGCTACATTATGATGAAATGCATGATATTGAACTGGTAGAGTAGATGTCGTAGTCGGCTCGGAAATGAATGGTATGGTGAGCCGTAGTATGGGCTACGGGAGCACTGTACACTTCATACTTGGAAATGGGGAGTGTGGTAGCCCGTAGAATGGGATACGGTTGACACCACTCAACTCATACTTACCATGTAGATCATATGGTTAGGTTGAACATACCCTTATGCTACAGCCCTTACCAACAAGGGTGCATGTGTTGGGTGATCATGGCCTCGTGAAAGTTGAGGAGTTATAGAATCCGAGATAGGTTATCATGGTTATCTTAGGGTCTGGGAGTTGGTGTTCCTGATCCTAGCGCAGGTTCCATTCATAATGATTAAGGTCGCAACCAAAGTGAGAAGGTGAACTAGAGTAATAAAATTGAATCCAAGCATATAGACTCATGATAATGTGTTACATCTGCATGCATGATTTATTATTCATTTGCTGGGCTCAGTGGAGCTCATCCCTCGGGAAATATTTTCTTGTAGATGATTTTGCAGGTGGATTTCTCCCTGAATGGGAGAATCATTTCGGACAGGATGGTGATGGTGATTGTGACTTTCTTAGTTTGGACCTCGATGGAGGTGATCCCTCTGATGCGGGTGCATAGAGTAGAGCTGGGAGTGGAGATCTCATGGAGGGCTGTCCTTATTTTGATGTTCCTTGAAACATTCTTTTTGTGGATAACCTGATGGCATTTCTTTTTGTAAAGCTTATAGATGCATCTTTTGTTAATTTTATGACCTTGATGTAAAGCTTAGAAAATGTCATGAATGTAATACAAACAACTGTGGGTTGCGAGCTACTTTTGAACATTGTATCATGGTGGTTCTTATTTATAAATCTTTAGTTTCCATAGCACTCTGATTTTACAATTTATTATTGTGAAGGTTGTGTGTGTTTGTGAGTGGTGTTAGCTTCTAGATCTTGGAGATGTAGCGAATGTAGTTTGACATCTGAGTCACCCGCTCAATCCTCCTAGGGAGTGGTTTGGGGTGTCATAGGTTTAGATAGGATTTCATTAATTCTAAATGAGAATCACCTAGAATATGTATGAATTAGCTTACTTACAATAGGGTTAGCTTAGGATAGCAAAGGGGGCAAGCTTCAAGGCTGTAATGGGGATGCAACTCTTCTTTCCCATGAGCTCCTAGCTCCAACCTTGGATCTCCAGCTAGTTGGGAGGTGGTTTGCACTCAAGAGGGGCTCCAATGGAGGTTGGGGCTCATCCTTCTTCCTTCTACTTTTCCTTCCTTCCTCCTCCTTCCTTAGTTTTCCACGTTTTCTCTCCTCTCTCAGGTGTTAGAAATGATAGAATTGAGGAGAGGAATAGTATTTGGCTTAGTTTAGCTAAGTGAGTTAGGGTGTGTTTGGTTGGGGGTGTTTTAAGGTCCAAAATGAGTTTAAAACCCATTAGAGTCCAAATAGGTCCTTGGGTTCCCATCTGAGGGTTTAGTTAGGTCTATTAGATCATAAATAACCTTAGGTTAGACTAGGGTTGAGCCCTGGGCTCAAACCCAAGTCAAAAGTTTAAAATTAGGCTATTTTTAGCCTCTGCGTATGATATACTTTATCTGCAGGCTTTCGTCCGCAGGGGCAAAAGACAGTAGACCTCTACCCACTGTTTTGGCCATAACTTGGTCAATACATAACGAAATGATGCGATTCAACGTTGAAAACTAGACTTAAAGGGGTATATGTTTTATGAAGAAATCTTTGACTAAATTAGAAAGGAAGGCCCTCGAAATTGGCTTCAAAGATGGTTTTAGTGCATTGACAGCAAACCAGAATTGAATTGACTCCAGATGACATGCGGTTTTCCTCCAGGGTGTTTGTATATGAAGTGAGGGCATTGAAGAGTATAATTAATGCACATAAAAACTAAGACAATGGTCAAGAACTAATCATGCAAGATGGACATACAACAAGGTACGAAGTCGATGTCTAAAGCTTACCTAATCAAAGTCTTCCTCTGGGTCTCCGAAGGGCTGTCCAAGCTACGCTATAACATGCACACCAGTACAATAAGAATAGATTGGGCCATGGGTGTAACAAAACTAGCTCTCTTTTCCTTTAACTTTGGATTTCACCTTACTTCCAATAAGTTTCTATGTTCATGCTTTTTCAAATCTTTTATAATCTCTGTATTTTATCTTTTTCTTTCTATTCCCTATTGATATTATATTCTTATCTTTTATTTATTTATTTATTTTGACGTGTTTTATCTTTTACTCATTACCATTCTTTGTTCATCTATTGTTTTGATCCTATTTTTTGAACGCCATTTCAACATTCTATAATCATATTGCAGAATGAACACATAATTTATTTCCATTATAGCAGTTGGCATTAAACTAATATTGTCACACCCCCATCCCAATAAGGAATAAACTAATAATATAGGGGTGACTAGGATGACACGTGTCATCCTAAAAGACTACCAAGATCACGATTGCAGTGTCCTAATACACAGTCTTGGTCTAATATGAAAACACCAAAAAGTCAGAGTACGAAAGGTAAGGACTATTCCCTTTCCAACGATCATAAAAATAAGTGGAAGCATTTACAGTAGTTACCTCAGGTTCATACGACTAAGTGATACATAAATAGTTTTGACGGGTATCCCGAATAACCATAGCATAACTACCCCAAAACATGTATAACAATAAATGTTTATACAAGGCACACAGCCCCAAAATAAAAAAGGAGAACAAGTCCCAAGTAGCAATATGGCCCATAGGCACAGTCGTCACAAGGACATCCATCACCGTGCTCCTCGGTCACGGCCGCTGGGTCCTCTATACCAATATCATTGTACCCGAGGCCTAAACCTTGAGTCCCGCAAAGTAAGCATCACCGGCAACATCATCTAAAAAGGTATGCACAAGGGGGGTTAGCTCCACTGAGCCAGTGAGGGGGAGGAAAAATACATATACACACATACATAGAAAATAGTCCATGGTGTATGTAATTATTACCGTATTGCCACCTAACACACAATTCTAGGTGAAGGGCATATGCTAGTGCAATAAGTTAGGAGACACTGTGGGTCCTTCCATTCTCACCACAGGGAATCCTCAATTATTAGCTTGGGGCCCATGTCGGCCGTAGTCTTATACCACCCAGAGGCAGACCCCGATAACCATTACTACCCCTGTCCTGGCCTCTCAAACTCTCCACAGGCGGTAGGTGCTTTGGCTACCCAACACCTAAACCCCTGTTGATAAGTGTCGTAGCATAGGGAACCGGGCCTAACCACAGATATACTACATGAACCCTATCATGTCGAGAGGTACATCCGGGTGTGTCAACGTCCCATTTCATCTAACACCCGAGTACCAGCACAACATGGCGCATACAGGCAAGAATGAGATGCAAAATACAAATCCACATAATCCGGGGGTTCCAGTGACAGTACTTCTCAGCTCCGTAACCCAACACAAATCCATATCATCATAATCATAATCATCATCAAATAAGAATAAATGCAAATATGCAATCATGCTCGAATGATAATGTAACAATATAATACATAAATCTATGAGTAAGCAATAGTAAACAAGCCCAGACAGTCACTCAAACCCACTCATTGATTACTTGACATAGGAATTTGATTACGTGTAACGATTCCTGCTCGAAATCACTCCCTTGCACATGTGTTGGCGCCTACGGAAGTGAATAAGAGTGTGAGAGATTATAGGGGAGGCCTCATAGAGAAGCCCTGCAGTTTACATAAGTTATAGGCCTTGAAAACAGTGTCGGAGGCAACACCGCATGCTTCCGACCTTACCTCCGACCTTTCTTGCAGGCTCAGGACTCATTCGAGGCAATGTCAGACTCAATGGTGCGTGCCTCCGACCTTGCGTCCAACCTTTCCTGCAGGCTCAGGCCTCATCGGAGGCAACGTCGGACTCAACAGTGCATGCCTCCAACCTTTTGTCTGACCTTTCCAGCAGGCTCAGGCTTCATCGGAGGCAACGTCGATGTCAAACCTGCCCTTGACTGGCTGGAATTTTTGATTGAAGGACAGGAACCTCTGACATGGCATCCAAGCACACTGTGGAGTATCACTCCAGTGATTGAATTTAAGGGAGAACCCCCAAGGATGTCCTCCTACCTACCTGTCAGAAGATGGATAGTTGATCCTAGCAGTTGCACTGCCCACAACATAATGTACTTCTTGGACTCCAGGTATTCTCTCTCCTCTCCCTGAATGTGGGTCCCACACCTCAAAATAGGTACAAAGGGCCTTGAGTGACATGTGGGTGCAACGCCCCAACCCTGGGTGAAACCCCTGTGCAAGCCCAAGGTGAAACATCCTTGCTGTATTCTTTAGGTGATGCACACATCACCCAGAGTGGAAAAATGCATTATTTTAATCTGCAGATGTGTAGGGACCACCCATATTGGACATGGGCACCCTCCATAGGTAGAAGGGAGTCTGGGGGACCACCTTATACCCTTGGACCCCTGTGGACCCCACCTGAGTGCCCAGAATGATTGAAAATCAGTTTAAAAATGCATTTTCAAAAGGGATCTAAGCAGCCAAACAGGCCTCAGTGGGAGCTAGCCTATAAATAGAAGACCCTAGCTCAATTTTAGAGCTCTAGTCACTGTTGAAACCATGGAGAGAAAAAGAAGAGAGAAAAGAGAGAAAGAGAAGGAGAGGAAGAAGAAAGGAAGGGAAAGAAGAAGAGAGAAGGAAGAGAAACTGTCCCTACCCCCAAGCTCAGTTGCATTAGCCTTCTTTGCACAATCAAGGTATGAAATCATACCTTAAACATGTTGCCTTATTGCTGTTACTGTTCACCTCCTTAGATCTCTGTGTTTTTGGATGAGTTTTGGTCATGGTTTGCCCAAAACACTAAGGGGCTGCCATGTATGGCTTCAGATCTGACATGCAAACATGTTGCATGGAAGATCTAGGCCTTGATGCATGGATTTGGTTGTTGTTACCTACCTGAGATCAAAATCCATGCATGTGCCAGACTGCACTGCACTGTTGCACCATGAACAGGCAGTCTGGGCTCAAATCTTTGTGCCTTGGCTGGATGTAGCCTAGCAGCCTTAGATTACCCTAACACACGTGAAACAACCCTTGCATGTAGCCAAATCCATGGTCTGTAGCTAAAGCTCTACTGGGTTACTATTCACTGGGCTGTCTGGGTAGCTCCTGGCAGCCAAGAGGTGGGCCCAGGTAAAAATCGACGAAGACCAGTGCAAACTACACCCCATGGGGTCCCTGATGACCTAACATGCATGGGGGATTGATCAAGGCACTGCCCGTGGTGCAAAACATAGGAATTGGAGCCTGTTCACATGCTAAGCAGGCTCTGGGCGATGCAGACATCACCCAGAGACATCGCCCAGAGAATTAAAATAGGCAATTTTGCTGATCTGCTTTGGGGACCTCCACATATGGACTATAAACAGTGTAAGGAGGTGGTAAATGACCAAAATACCCCCTCACATCTGTCCATAATTATGAACACCTTGGGTGCCCAAGTGGGCCCCGTAGGGGTTGGAAACCCTGTCTGTGTTGGTCCTGCAGCACTGCTGAATTGGGGACAGTGTTGTAAGGCTGTTATGACCTCGAACCATGTACTGTGGGGTAAATGACCATTCTGCCCCTAGACCATATTCTCCGGATGATGTTTCGGGACTTAGACCTAAGACCCAGTGTAAGGCCCAGAGAATTCCAAGTGATGCCCAATTGTGCACCGAGTCGGTGAGCCTAGATCAACCCTAGGACGTCCATATTTTTTATTTATATTTAGGGTTTGATCCCGCGCTCGAGGTATACTGCCAGACTGCAGTCGGAACTGAAACTACAACTGATTTCATAGAACCAGACCCAGGTGAGCGAAATGTTATCGTGTATGTACGTGTAACAATATTATTATGCCGATAATTAATTCTATTATTATAATGCTGTGTTACTTAATCAAATTCAATGTCATAATTATTACACATCGTGTGACTGTTGATCAACTCTGTTTGAATATATCATGATGATTGTGAATGATAGACTAGATGCCGTAGCTGGCTTGGAAATGAGGCCTGTGGTAGCCCGTAGAATGGGATACAGTTGACACCGCTTGACTCATACGATGCCATATAGATATGGGGCTAGAGATTCATCACCCGTGCTACCCACCCTTGTCAACAGGGTTTAAGGTGTTGGATGACTGTGAGGACTACCATAAAACCTTGGGCCAATACGTCAAGAAGCCTCAGCAATATGCTGGGATGCCTCGGGCAAATATGCCGGGAAGCCTCAAGCTATATGTTTGGGAAGCACTGAATGGTGAATTATGGCTACAAGCCAAACAAAGTTTATCCTCGAGCTACAAGCCGGGAAGCACCGAAAAGGTGAATTATGATACTAAGTCGGTTACCTCACAGGACTAATCATAGAGGGCTGGTCGGGTTGACCATGGATTAGTGCGCTGGAGCTGACTGGTCCTCTCCGACAACTCAATGGGTGTATCGCGGGAAGGGGTTACCAAGCCCACACCAGGGATACATGTATTGGGGATTGTAGTAGTACTAACCTGCCTTAGCTGTATTGGTAGGTGGTTAATAAATAATCCGGTCTTGCATATCATGTAGGATCATGTGGATTGTGGTTGCATATGCATGCATGATGATATGTTTTACTCACGGGCTCAGTGGGGCTCACATTCTGTTATATATGTTTTTCTTTCTATTAGATGATTGTGCAGATAGATGCCACTGTGGCGTGGAAGCTCATTTACGAGGAGGAGAGCCCTTGTGGTTATGATGATATTGGTATGGACCCCGACGAAGGTCGTGCCGATGATGCAAGCGTTCTCAGTGGTTATTGATGAAGACCCGTGAAGGGTGCTCTTGATGCTTTTTGTCTTGGGGGCTCCTTTTTTATTTTTGACAGGAGTTTACCCTGTTCTTGTTACTTGTTTTAGTTTCTTCTTTCTTTTTGGGGTTGAGTTATCTCACCCTGTATATATTTACTTTATTTCCGCTTATGTATATATCAGATCTTATTGTTCAGTTTGTGGGTTGTATGGGGGAAATGGACCAACTTTACTTATGTATATATATCACAATCATTTTTCGTATCGCTACGCTTTCTCTTTCTTCCTTTACAATTGTAGATTATCTGCAACACTCTGATTTTACTTATGGTAATGCTATGGATGTTTGTCTATGAATGTATTAACTGCTTTTAGATCCGTGGGATTTGGCGGATTGCCGTTATGCAATTCGGGTCACCTACCTAATCCTCCCTGGGGGTGGTTTGGGGTGTGACAGTCGAACTCAACAGTGCATGCCTCTGACCTTGCATCCGACCTTTCCTGGAGGCTCAAGCCTCATCAGAAGCAACGTTGGACTCAACAGTGCGTGCCTCCGACCTTGCATCCGACCTTTCCTATAGGTTTAGGCCCTATCGGATTTAACATCGGAAGCACGCAGAGCTCGGCCTCCGATGCAACCCAGGTGCGATTTTAAGGTCCTTAACAGCCTAGAATTGTCCCATTTGATTCTTTAAGTGTCAAGGGACTAGGGAGGGGGTGTCCTAGAGTCTATTTGGGTCTTAGAAGTACCCAACATCTAAAGATTAAGGGGGTTTAAAAGGACCAATCACTCCATCTCCAGATTTGGGGTTTACCTTTGGTGGTTGGAACCTTAGGTCAAGAGACCCAGTTGGAGATCTCAAAGGATGTAAGGAAATAGGACAACATCCTACAAGGGGAAACCAAACACGGCTCAAGCCAACCATTTGGGTTTCAAAAAGGAAAACCTAATCTTGGGGCTGCAACCCAAAGAACCATCCAAGCTCAAACGAGCAATGGGGAAAGAGAAAAGGAGGAGAAGGGGGCACTTGGCCTACCTGGTTTGAGGTACACAAGAGGTGCCCTCTTTAAAGCTCCATGCCCAAGCAACAGTTTCCTTCTTCTTCCCTTCCTTCTCCTTGCTAATCCTCTCTCCTCATAACTCCCTTCTCTTAGCACGATTAGGTTAGGTAGAAATGAACTAAGACTAATGAATAGTCCTACCCACCTCACTTATAGCAAACACCTTTATTGGCCTGTTTGGATAAGGCCTCATAAGTGTAAACCTAGGGTCTGTTTGGGTAGGGTCAAACATGGCAGGGCACCAACAACACCATAGTCACAGGGCATGTGAGCCCCACACAGAGTCTCACCCACAAGAGTCCTTGTCAGCAGCATCGGATGCAGGGTCGGATGCAGCCAGTAACCTTGCATCCGATCCAAGCAAGAAGGTGGTTACCACCTTAAGAGGTTAGGGATTTTGTACCACACCTCGAGGGCTTTGAGAGAGCAGTAAGCACACAACAAACTTAGGTCAGCAACTTACCCCTCACTCGTCATGGTGTAACCTCCGTGATCCCGAAGAGCTTTCCCACCGCGATGCTAAGTTCATCACCAAGTGAAGTGTCTAAGTGGGGCGATAGGGGGTGTGCCGTCCGATACTCCTCATTCTTAGGACTGGTACTTGGAGGATAGTCGACGAAGTCGTCGTCAATGAATTTCCCCCACTCCCGCACCATCGTGAATAGCTCACCGGCAGCAAGGATAAAAGAAAGAAAATATTAGGATTCCGGGTGCGGATATAACATTCTCCCCACCTTACAAGAAATTTTATCCTCAAAATTTTCCGTACCTTGTTGGTAACCCAGGGAAGGGTACTTTTTCCGCATCTCAACTTCTGCTTCCCAAGATCTTCTTCTTTCGGGTGATTGCACCATTTCACCTCCACATAGTGGATAGGTCAGTTACGAAGGTTAATGACCTTGCTGTCTAGAATCTTTTCAGGCTGCTCCTTGTAAGACATATCGGTTGGAAGCTCCGGTGGTTCTTGTGATAGAACATGACTTGGGTCATGAACGTACTTCCGCAACATCGATGTCACACCCCAGACCACCCCTAGGAGGATTGGGTAGGTGACCCGAATTGCATAATGGCAATTCACCAAATCCCACGGATCTAGAAGCAGTGCTTACGATCATGGAACCATAACCATCTCTTTACCATAGGCAAGATCAGAGTACAGCAGATAAACTACAGTTCAATAATAAAAGGAAGCATAGCGATACAGGGAAACAGTGATAATATATACATATAAAAGTTTTACATTTCCCATCAACCCACACACAAAGAAAGCAAAGAAACAAAGCTGATAAGTACAGTACTTCATACAAAAAGATGTACAGGACGAGCATACTCAACCCCAAAAAGGAAAAAAAAGAAAAACTACAACCACCAAGTCAGAACGGGGATAACTCCAAATAACCCGAAAGGAGTCCCTAAGTCAAAAAGCTATCACGAACACACTTCAATGGTCTTCATCAACAACCACCAAAAATGTGCGCAGGATCGGTATGACCTCCGTCAGGGTCCACACCAATATCATCGTAACAACCAAAAGTCTCCTCCTCGAAATGACCCGCCATGCCACAGCGGCATCCACCTGCAAAATCATGTAAGAAAAACATTGTATAACAGAGTGTGAGCCCCACTGAGCTCGTGAGCAAATAACATCAATCATGCATGCACATGCAATCACAATTCACAATTCATAGGGTCCTACATGATATGCAAGTCCAGTTTAATTATTAGCCACCTAGCAATACAACTAGGTCGGGTCTATGCTACTACAATCCCCAATACATGTATCCCTGGTGCGGGCTTCTAACCCCTTCCCGCGATACACCCATTGAGTTGTCGGAGAGGACCAATCAGCTCCCACATTCGTTCACCAAGGTCAGCCCGACCACCCCTCTGTGATTAACCCGTGGGACAATCCATTTATTTTCTCTTTTCTTTTCTTTTCTGGCTTATAGCCTGGCATATAGCTTAATATCACCATTCTGGTTTTCTTTCATTCATACACCATTCCGGTGTTCTATTCATTTCTTTTTCTCTTTCCTCATTTTCTGATGGTCGCCCCCACAGGCATCCAACACCTTAACCCCTGTTGGCAAGGGTGCGTAGCACGAGTGATGAAACTCTAGCCCCATGTCTATATGGCATCGTATGAGTCAGGTGGTGTCAATCGCATCCCATACTACGGGCTACCACGGGCCTAATTTCCAAGCCGACTACGGCATCTAATCTAACATTCACAATCATCATAGAAGAATTCATAGTGTTGATCAATAGACAGTCATTATGCAGTGCTTTAAGTAATTGAACAGAAGTAGATAACACAGCAATTATATTCAATTCTTATTAGCCGGCATCAGATCATGATTACATTTACACATATGATAGAATTATTCACTCACCTACACTTGGCTCTAGGTATTCAGTCACAATCTCAATTCCAGTAGTTGTCTGGTCGTTGACCTCGAGCACAGAATCAGGTCCTAGATGTAAATCAAATGTTGTTATGTTAAGTTATCAGTCTGTCACTGGAAGTCCTAGGGTTACCCTAAACTTACTGGGTTGACCCGGGGTTTAGTTGGTTACACTTGGAATCACTGGGCCTTGCACTGGGCCTTAGACTCATATCCCGGTGCATCAACCAGTGCCAGTGGCTCAAAGGGTAGAATAGTCATTTCAATGGTAGTACCTGACCCTAGGTCAGAATATGTTTACAGTGTTGTCCACAGCTTGTCTGTGCTGTAGGACCAAGCACAGTAGGGCTTCCTTTACCTGCGGGGCCCACTAGGGTTCCAAAACATTTCCATACAAGGACAGATGTGGGGAAGGGCTTTTTGGTAATTTTTCAACCTTCCCACAGTGTCCAGGGGTGAAAGGGTGAGGTTCCCCAAGTCTGTCCATCAATCCAGCCAATTTTCCTTCACTGGGCGTTGGCTCTAGGCGATGTCTGCATCGCCCAGTGCCCTCAAATCGACATTGGGCTGAGTTCCCAAGGCTGGACTTTTCAGGCTAGGCTTATACTTGATCCTCTGCATGTTTGGGGGATCAAGTAGCCCCTGAGATGGCCTACCCAATGGTCCAATTGGATCATCCATCAGATCCACTATCAGGCTGCTAGAACTGCCCAAGCAGTCTAGATAAATAGTGCCTCAGGGTTTTAGCCAGGCTTGGGAGTTGGTTTTAGCCACATGCAGGGCTGGAAATGCATGAAAAACAAGGGTTCAAGGCTGCAATCACTTAGGGTTTGGTCTCTGCAGCCCTAGCTTGCACCCAGGGTTCCAAATCACAGATCAATAGGGCCATCTAACAGTGCAGGTGGGCACAACCAGGTTTTGGCCATAAGAGCAGCATAACTGAATGTTTAATAGCCATAAATATTCCAGATCTTCCATGCACAAGGTCTGCATGGAAGATCTGGACCAGTACTGGGCCAACCCTACCAGGAAGCATAAACACAGAAAATGAGAGAGGGAAATAGTAACAGCAAGCATAGAGGGTGTTCTTATACCTGCACAGAGCCAGGGAGGGCTAGGTTTCCAGCCTAGATGGGTAGTGGTAGCAGCCCTTCTTCTTCTTCTTCTTCTTTTTCTCCTTTCTTTCCTCTCTTCTCTCCCACGGATTTGAGGTTTACTAAGGGTTCTAAATGAACTCAGACCCCTCCTATTTATAGACTCAGCCCTCACTGAGGCCTGCTTGCCTGTGGAGGCCTCTTTCAAATATCAATTTTGAAACTGATTATGACTGATTCTGGGCACACTGGTGGGGTCCACAGTGAAATGAGGGCATGAGGTGGTCCCTCAGACTTCCCTCTATTAGTGGAGGGTGCCCATGTTCATATTGGGTGGTCCCCATAAATAAAATCCATTAAAATATTTAAAATCAGTCACTGGGCGATGTCTCTGGGCCTTGCTGCATCACCCAGTGCCATCGCCCAGAGAATTCCAGCAAGCTGAAATTCAATGGGGCTTACACAGGGTTTGACCGTAAGTCAGGGTATTGTCCCCACATGCCACATAGGGGATTTTACACACTTTTCATATAGGTGGGTCCCATTATTTGGGGAGGGGAGAGAGATTACCTGGGATCCAAGTCATACATCAGGCTGTGAGCTGCACAGTTGCATGGGTCTGCTATCCATCTTCTAACAGGTATATAGGGAAACCTGTTCAAAGTATTCCCATTGATCTCATTGAGTGGTGTGATGTTCCACAGTGATCCTGGTTGCCTGGACAAGGGTCCTGCCCTTAAATCAAGAATCCAGCCAGTCAGGAGCAGGGTTTGGCATTTCTCCCCACCTTACAAAAATTTCGTCCCCAAAATTTGCTTACCTTGTAATCCAAAAAGTTGAGGATACTTCTCTTTCATTTCCTCTTCACGTTCCCATGAAGCTTCTTCTACAGGGTTATTTCCCCATTGAACTTTCACAAAAGCGACGGTACGATTACGAAGGTTATGCTCCTTTCTGTCCAATATCTCCGTGGGGTGTTCTTCGTAGGTCATATCCACATCCAACTGTTCAGGTTCAGCTGACAATACATGTGTTGGATTGTTTAAATACTTTCAAAGCATTGACACATGAAAAACATGGTGGACGCCTGACAAGGATGGTGGTAGAGCCAGTCGGTATGCTATGGGTCCCACTTTGTTAACAATTTCATATGGACCGATGAATCTTGAGCTTAACTTGCCCTTCTTGTTGAAACGTAGCAATCCTTTAGTTGGGGATACTCGAAGGAATATTTTTTCTCCAACTTCAAACTCGATGTCCTTCCTTCTATTATCTGCATAACTTTTCTGTCTTGACTGAACTGTCTTGATCTTTTCTCTTATAATATCCACCTTGTCGTAGGTCACTTGTATCATCTTAGGTCTGAGATATTTCTGCTCGTCAACTTCATCCCAATATAACGGAGTTCTACATTTCCGTCCATAAAGTGCTTCGAATGGTCCCATGCCAATGGTGGAGTGGTAGCTATTATTGTATGCAAATTCCACCAGAGGTATGTGAGCATCCCAACTGTCATTCATTTCCAAAACATAGGCTCGGAGCATGTCCTCCAGAGTCTGAATGGTTCTTTCTGATTGTCCGTCTGCCTGCGGATGGAAAGCTATGCTAAGATTTAGTTGAGATCCCAATGCCTTCTGCAAACTTCTCCAAAACCTTGAGGTGAATCGAGGATCTCTGTTAGACACAATACTGATAGGCACGCCGTGTAGGCGGACTATGTTTTCAATGTATATCTGGGCAAGCTTCTCCATTGGATAACTTATTTTGATCGATATGAAGTGAGCTGCCTTTGTTAGTCCGTCTACAATCACCCAAATTACGTTCATGCCCTTTTTGGTATTGGGCAAGTTTGTCACAAAATCCATAGTTATCCTTTCCCACTTCCATTCAGGTATAGGGAGCGGCTGCAACAATCCGTATGGTCGGTGTCTCTCCGCTTTTATTTGTTGACAGGTGAGGCACTTAGACACGTATATTGCTATGGTTGCTTTCATTCCCATCCACCAGTAATACTTCTTCAAATCTTTGTACATCTTTGTACTTCCGGGGTGGATTGTGTAGGGTGAGTTGTGTGCCTCTCTAAGAATTCAGTCTTGGATATCATAGTCATCTGGCATGCACAATCTATCTCGAAACTTCAATGCGCCATCTTGGGCCAAGGAAAAATCTGGGTCCTTATGGACACCTTGTTGAACTTCCCAAATTATTTTGGCCAGCTCGAGATCCAATGATTGTTTCACAATTATTTTCTCTCGTATCGATGGCTGCAGGTTCATAGTTGCTAATTGCACAGCCATTCCTTCGATCACGAGTTCCAAATCAAACTTCCGTGCTTCCTCTATTAACTGCTCACTTACAGCCAAAGATGCAAGGGACGCAATCTGAGATTTTTTGCTTAGTGCATCCGCCACAACATTGGCCTTGCCGGGGTGATACTGGATTTCACAGTCGTAGTCTTTCACCAATTCTAACCATCACCTTTGTCTCATATTCAGCTCCTTTTGGGTGAAGAAATACTTCAGACTTTTGTGATCGCTGAAGATCTCGCTCTTTTCACCATATAGGTAATGTCGCCAGATTTTTAAACCAAAAACTACCACCGCCAACTCTAAATCATAAGTGGGGTAATTCTTCTCGTGTTCCTTCAACTGCCTGGAGGCGTAGGTGACCACCTTTCCTCTTTGCATCAAGACGCCACCCAATCCTGTCCTGGATGCGTCGGTATATACTACCATTCCTTTGGTGCAGTCCGGAATGGTTAGAACTAGAGCTGATACTAATCGGTTTTTCAATTCCTGAAAGCTTTTCTCACATGCTTCATTCCATTCAAACTTAGCACCCTTCTTTGTGAGTTTCGTCATGGGCGCCGAGATGTGCGAGAAGTTCTCAATAAATCGGTGGTAGTAACTAGCCAATCCTAAGAAACTTCGAATCTTAGTGGCATTCTTTGGAGTCTCCCACTCGAGAACCGCTTTCACCATGCCGGGGTCTACTTTGATGCCGTCCTTGGTGACGATATGCCCCAAGAATCCAATTTGGTGAGGCCAAAATTCACATTTGCTGAATTTGGCAAAGAGTTGGTGTTCCCGCAACCGCTACAGCACGAAAGTAAGGTGTTGCGCGTGCTCTTCCTCACTCTTAGAGTACACCAGGATGTCGTCAATAAATACTATGATGAACTTATCCAGCACGTCATGGAATACTCTATTCATCATATCCATGAATGCTACCGGGGCGTTGGTTAATCCGAACGACAGAACTAAAAATTCATAATGTCCATATCGAGTTCGGAATGCCATTTTATGAATGTCACCACTTTTTATCTTCAGTTGATGGTAGGACCTAAGATCAATCTTGGAGAAAACTCTTGCTCCTTATAGCTGATCAAATAGGTCGTCGATACATGGCAACGGATATCGATTCTTGATCGTCAATTTATTCAACTCGGGGTAGTCGATACACAATCGCATGCTACCATCCTTCTTCTTTACGAACAACACGGGTACTCCCTAGGGTGATACACTAGGTCGAATGAATCCCTTCTTCAGCAAGTCTTGAAGTTGTGCTTGCAATTCTTTTAACGCAATAGGTGCCATACGATATGGTGCCTTGGATACCGGTGCTGTACCAGGAATCAAATCAATTGCGAACTCTATATCGTGGTCCGGCGGCAGCTGAGTCAGATCTTCTGGAAATACATCAGGAAACTCTCTGACGATGTGGAGTTCCTCCAAAGGTTTTATCTTCGCCTCTATGTCTATCACAGTGGCCAAAAAGCCTTGGCATCCTTCTTCTAGTAACTTCCGCGCCTGGAGTGCGGATAATGTTATCCTTCTAGATTTCCTCCTTGGTTCACTTTGATAGGTGAAATCTGACCCATCTTCCAGTTTAAATTTTATCTTTTTCTCCGCACATAAGATGATTGCACCATATTCAGATAGCCAATCCATGCCTAGTATCACATCAAAATCATTTATATCCATCTTTAGTAGTCGTGCGGTTAGTTTTCTCCCGCAAATTTCAATCTGACAAGGGTTGTAGACCTCCTTCAAACTCACAACACTCCCTGTCGGTGTGCTGACTACTAGTTCGTGCCCGATGTCCCTTTGTTGATCTTTCATCTTACTCACAAAGGTTGAAGAGACGAAAGAGTGGGTCGTGCCCGAGTCGAATAATACTCTTGCGGGTCTGGTTGAGACATTCAGGGTACCTAGGATTCTTAGGCAATTTAGGTTACATGTAGTAAGCCAATTATTCCCTATAGTTAAGTAGTGTTCAACAACTTACCTGTCAATACGTTAGGGTTTGCCTCAGCTTCTTCATTTGTTAAAGCATACACCTTTCCTTGCATCCGATTGTCCCGTGGCTGAAATGGCCTAGCGTAGGGTTGGTTTGATGAGTTGTTGCCATACCCACGCGATCTGCAATCTCTGGCCATATGTCCTTCCTTGTTGCACAGATAGCACTTAAAGGGTGGAGCTCCAGGTGTTGAAGCTTTGCTCGCTTGACTTGTTGCTAGTTGGGTTAGCGAGGCTGCTGTCGTCGCTTGACTGGTAGTAGGTTGAGCAGGTCGAGTAAATGTAGGGCGAAAAAAATTTTGACCCATGCTCGGCCTACGATACAGAGTCGAAGTAGGGCTTGAACTCAAACCTCTATAAACTTTATTCGGCCATCCAAAGGTTTGAAAATTGTTTGGCCTTTTGTTCAAACTAGACGACGTCACAGTCTTTTCTTTCTCCTTTTCCTTAGACCTATCCTCCATTGTCTTCGCTTTCTCGACCATTAGAGCATAATACCGAATATCCATGATTGACAGTACTGACCCAATTTCAGTTTTGAGTCCCTTCTCAAATTTCTTGGCCTTACTAACTTCCCCTTTCAGGTGCTTTGCAACAAAATGGAACAGATCTTCAAATCGTTGTTGATAGTCCAGCACTGATTTAGTTCCTTGCACCAGTGCAATAAATTCTGCTTCTTTCCTGTCCTTAAAACTCTCAGGGAAATAGTTCTTGAAGAAAATCTCCTTGAACTGCGCCCATGTGACATTTGGGTGAGCAGCTTCCAAATTAGGCCTAGTTGCCTTCCACTAACCTTCGGCTTCATTTTGTAACTGATAACCAGCACAAATAATCTTTTGTGCGTCCGTGCACTCAAGTACTTCAAATGCCTTTTCTAGGGCACTGATCCATCGTTCCGGCTGCATTGCCTCAGAGATTATTTTTTAAAATGCAGGCGGTTCAAGTTTCTTGAATCTCTCCATAACCTTGGCGGTGGAATTTTCCCCTAAATGCTGAGGCACAGGTGGTGGAAATAGCACTGGTCAATTGGGTGGTGGTGGGGGTGTTGCGCGCTCGTGTATCATGGTTGCAAACTGTCTAGACATCTGACCAAGCAATTCCTGTTGTTGTTGCATGGTCCGCATCATCGTGGTCATGAATGCAGTCACGCCGCCGGCTGCCACACTTGACTGAGGTGCTGCTTCAGTAGCTTGTGCAGCCGTTGGTGCTCCTGATGAAGCAACTGATGCCTCAGAGTTTTGAGCCTCAGTTCCATTAGGTAGCTCAACCTCCGGTACAACTCTAGGTTGTTTACCTTTACGACCTCCATGAGAAATTCTAGTGTTGACCATTGTCGCTTCTCTGAAAAGAGGAGCGTGTTCAATATTCTAATTTCATCTATATGGATCAACAGTTGTTTTCTAGCTAAGCGGGTACAAATCCAGTCTACAATTCCAATGAGTATCATGAGTCACACCAGTAAGGTGGATTGTTAGATTCACTGTCTTGGTTTATTAGGTGACGTGTCTTATTGAATGCTTTATGTTCCTCTTTCTTATGCATTTTATGTGTCAATATGCTATGGATGGCACTATTGAAAATTTTCAGATTTTTAAATAAAGACTTTTAATTATTTACCTGATCTAGCAGACAGGCATCTCCAGCTTCTTCCCAGTTACAAACTCCATTGCCAGTAGAAATTCTATGTCAGCTCTTACCTCTCCAGCTAATCTCATAAAATATTCTCGTTCCTTGGGTCCACTAATGGTAGCGATGGCCAAGTAAAAGTCCAGTCGATTCTCAGCTCGGGGTAACACTAACCGTATCCGTCTCAGTCTCTCTCATAGATGTCTAATGTAAATCTTGATGCTGGGGTCTCCAGCCTTAGTCAAGATAGTGGGTCCTGCCACATAGAATGGTTCTAGACATTAGGGCATACTTAATTAAAAAAAATTAAGTACACAACTACTGAAACTTAAATAACTAAAGATCAATGAAACAAATTCTTAGGTTGGCTCGAGGTACCCTGGCGTCTAGGTGTTTGATTTACTACGAACCCTATTAGGTCCTATTCTCAGCTATCCTAGGCCTTGGTTAGGATGAGATCTACGCTCCCTGTACTTACTAATCCCTTATTACAACATACCTACATATCTAAGTTCTGTTTGCATAGCAACACTCCAAGCAGTTCGTACATCACAATATTCAAACATGTGGTAATTAGGTAGTACACACCAATCATTATACACATTTATCTATATATATTAAATATTTATCATAAGCACAACAACAAAAGTTTTTCAAGCCCTATGTGCTCTATTCAACCCTCAAATAGAAATTTCACCCCTTTGGGTTTAAGAAGGTTGTGTTTGCTTAGTACTCGCTTAATTTATTGTTATATATATATATATATATATATATATATATTTTAAACCTTCTGAGAAAGTTCATATTTTTATGTTCATTAAGGGTAATATGGTCAAATCTCAAGTCCTTATATGTGAATAACCTAAAACAGCAAAATGGCACACACTGGGCGATGTCTCTGGGCATTGAAACATCGCCCAGTGCCATCGCTCAGAGAATCGGGCACAGGCTTTTTAAGTCCGCAATGGCCCATTTTGGTTCTATTCCTCTCAATACTCAACTAAACACCTAGGAGAAGCTCTTAGAGGGTAGTGTGACCTAGTCCACACCAAATCCTCACAATCCCTCATGGTTTTTGCGAGTCTACGCGTGCCTAGGTATGCTTTCTTCTCTACATTACCTAAATAGTTGTTTGTTTCTTTAAATCTTTCCTTGGGTTAGGGTTTCTCTATTTTTCCTTGTCCTAACCTAATTATTTTTGTTATTCCTTGTAGAAGATGTCCACAAGTCGCCGTACCACTAGGAAATCGGTAGCCCAAAAGAGGCTACGGGTCGAGTCCGAAGAATCTTCCTATTCTTCGGTACCACCTTCGTCCCCTAGAGAGGATTCTTCTTCTGAGGAACTAGATTTTGACCACCATCTTTTCTCTAGGAATGAGTACGCTAAGGAGTGGAAGAATTTCGTTTCCGTAAAGATAGTGAATGGTCGGGTGGTGCGAGTAGAGGACTTCCACCAATATAACCTCTTCGCCAGATTCAATGCCCTAGGTTGGGCATCGATGTTGTCTCCTACCGAGCCTTGTTATCCCAATTTGGTTTGGTACTTCTACTGTAACCTGGGGCCTTCTAGTGCCCAGGAGTTTGGAGTGGAGAGTAGGGTAAAGGGAGTGGATATCAGGCTGACCACTACCCTATTGGCAGAGATCCTGGGTTTACCTGACACAGGAGAGAGGGTTTACTATCAGCCTCGTATGGACATATCTGAGATGTTTTCTTTGGAGACTAGGAGAACAGTCTTCCAAGCTTTGACAGGTTCTCCGAACATGCCCAAGTCTGAGACTTCTTACAAGCCCAGTGCTAGGGTGATTAGTAGGTGTGTAACCTACAATATTTACCCAAAGGGTGGGAACAAGGGCAGTATATCCATGATGAGAGCATACATTACCTACTGCCTTTTGGGAGCTGGTCAGGGGGGTCCAGTCATCAACCTCCCGTATCTGTTACTTCAGGTGATGCTTTGTCACGCTTGGAACCCAGCTGATGGGAACCTTCTTTATGGGAGATTTCTCACCTTGGTCTTTCGATATTTTGGGGTGCCATTGGAGGGCGAGTACATTGATAAGACCAGATCCAGGCCCATAGATAAGACTTCCATTCTGAAGATGAAAGTGCCTAGAGAAGAACCACTAGAGGATGAGGGACAGATGGGGATACAGCAGGGAGAGGAGCATGGAGTGGAGCATGGTGATGAGGTACAAGTTGAGGAGGTGCAGGGGATGGAGCTAGGAGACATTCAGGGGAACACCCAGGGCATACATGTGGAGGAGCAGGGTATAGGTCCAGGCGACTTCGAGGGTTTTGACACTCAGTTTACTGACTTGCTTGCATATGAGATGACAGGTGCTACTAGCTCTCAGGTTCCAGGACCTTCTGATTGGGCGCAGATGTTGACACATCTCCAGAGTCTTGGCACTCAGCTCTCTAGCTTGGCGACTAGGGTGGATCAAGGCTTCACTTCTTTGGAGACGAGAGTGGGGTCTGTCGAACAGCGTCTGGACTTCTGGGATAGATTCTACAGAGTTGACTCTCGCCAGACTCAGCCTCCTCCTAGTGATCTGCCTTTGACTGAGTAGCTCCAGCAGTTTCGGACATTCTTGCTACGTGGTTTTGATCACTTTGTTTTTATTCTTATGTACTTTTTTTTATTTTATATATCAGCTATGTATTTATTGCACTGTAGCCCATGTAATTAAAGCGTATGCAATGGCTTAACTGCAATTATCTTTTAGTTAATAGAAATTGTGGACTTTTGTTTATTTACATCTACCCCCTTATAGATTTTAATTATTACCTATTTTACTGTTTAAGCTTATTAGTCTTAGTCTGCGATCCATAATCGTAAGAAGAGCCTCACGCTCTGATACTAAGCTCTGTCACACCCCAAACCACCCCCTAGGAGGATTGGGTAGGTGACCCGAATTGCATAACGGCAATTCGCCAAATCCCACGGATCTAGAAGCGGTGCTTACGATCATGGAACCACAACCATGTCTTTACCATAGGCAAGATCAGAGTGCAGCAGGTAAACTACAGTTCAATAATAAAAGGAAGCATAGCGCTACGGGGAAACAATGATAATATATACATATAAAAGTTTTATATTTCCCATCAACCCACACACAAAGAAAGCAAAGAAACAAAGCTGATAAGTACAATACTTCATACAAAAAGATGTACAGGGCGAGCATACTCAACCCCAAAAAGGAAAAAAAAAAAAGAAAAACTACAACAACCAAGTCAGAACGGGGATAACTCCAAATAACCCAAAAGGAGTCCCCAAGTCAAAAAGCTGTCACGAACACACTTCAATGGTCTTCATCAACAACCACTGAAAATGTGCGCAGGATCGATATGACCTCCGTCAGGGTCCACACCAATACCATCGTAACAACCAAAAGTCTCCTCCTCGAAATGACCCGCCATGCCACAGCGGCATCCACTTGCAAAATCATCTAAGAAAAACATTGCATAACAGAGATTGAGCTCATGAGCAAATAACATCAATCATGCATGCACATGCAATCATAATTGACAATTCATATGGTCCTACATGATATGCAAGTTCAGTTTAATTATTAGCCACCTAGCAATACAACTAAGTCGGGTCTGTGCTACTACAATCCCCAATACATGTATCCCTGGTGCGGGCATCCAACCCCTTCCCGCGATACACCCATTGAGTTATCAGAGAGAACCAGTCAGCTCCCGCATTCATTCACCAAGGTTAGCCCGACCAGCCCTCTGTGATTAACCCGTGGGACAGTCCTTTTCTTTTCCGGCTTATAACCCGGCATATAGCTCAAAATCACTATTCCGGTGTTCTTTCATTCATGCACCATTCCGGTGTTCTATTCATTTCTTTTTCTCTTTCCTCATTTTCTAATGGTCGCCCCCACAGGCATCCAACACCTTAACCCCTATTGGCAAGGGTGCGTAGCACGGGTGATGAAACTCTAGCCCCATGTCTATCTGGCATTGTATGAGTCAGGTGGTGTCAACCGCATCCATACTACGGGCTACCACGGGCCTCATTTCCAAGCTGACTACGGCATCTAATCTAATATTCACAACCATCATAAAAGAATTCATAGTGTTGATCAACAGACAGTCATCATGTAGTGATTTGAGTAATTGAACAGAAGTAAATAACACAACAATTATATTCAATTCTTATTAGCCGGCATCAGATCATGATTACATTTACACATATGATAGAATTATTCACTCACCTACACTTGGCTCTAGGTATTCAGTCACAATCTCAATTCTAGCAGTTGTCTAGTCGTTGACCTTGAGCACAGAATCAGGTCCTAGATGTAAATCAAAAGTTGTTATGTTAAGTTATCAGTCTGTCACTGGAAGTCCTAGGGTTACCCTAAACTTACTGGGTTGACCCGGGGTTTAGTTGGTTACACTTGGAATCACTGGGCCTTGCACTGGGCCTTAGACTCATATCCCGGTGCATCAACCAGTGCCAGTGGCTCAAAGGGTAGAATAGTCATGTCAATGGTAGTACCTGACCCTAGGTTAAAATATGTTTACAGTGCTGTCCACAGCTTGTCTGTGCTGTAGGAACAAGCACAGCAGGGCTTCCTTTACTTGCGGGGCCCACTAGGGTTCCAAAACATTTCCGTTTAAGGACAGATGTGGGGAAGGGCTTTTTGGTAATTTTCCAGCCTTCCCACAGTGTCCAGGGGTCAAAGGGTGAGTTTCCCCAAGTCTGTCCATCAATCCAACCAATTTTCCTTCACTGGGCGTTGGCTCTGGGCGATGTTTGCATCGCCCAGTGCCCTCAAATCGACAATGGGCTGAGTTCCCAAGGCTGGGCTTTTTAGGCTAGGCTTATACTTGATCCTCTACATGTTTGGGGGATCAGGTAGCCCCTGAGATGGCCTACCCAATGGTCCAATTGGATCATCCATCAGATCCACCATCAGGCTGCCAGAGCTGCTCAAGCAGTCCAGATAAATAGTGCCACAGGGTTTTGGCTAGGCTTGGGAGTTGGTTTCAGCCACATATAGGGCTGGAAATGCATGAAAAACAAGGGTTCAAGGCTGCAATCACCTAGGGTTTGGTCTTTGCAGCCCTAGCTTGCACCCAGGGTTCCAAATCACAGATCAATAGGGCCATCTGGCAGTGCAGGTGGGCATAGCCAGGTTTCGGCCATAAGAGCAGCATAACTGAATGTTTAATATCCATAAATATTCCAGATCTTCCATGCACAAGGTCTGCATGGCAGATCTGGACCAGTACTGGGCAAACCCTAGCTATTTTGGGCTGCCCAGGAAGCATAAACACAGAAAATGAGAGAGGGAAATAGAAATAGCAGGCATAAAGGGTGTTCTTATACCTGCACAGAGCCAGGGAGGGCTCGGTTTCTAGCCTAGATGGGTGGTGGCAGCAACGCTTCTTCCTTCTTCTTCTTCTTCTTCTTTTTCTCCTTTCTTTCCTCTCTTCTCTCCCACGGATTTCAGGTTTACTAAGGGTTCTAAATGAACTCAGACCCCTCCTATTTATAGACTCAGCCCTCACTGAGGCTTGTTTGTCTGTGGAGGCCTCTTTCAAAAATCAGTTTTTAAATTGATTCTAACTGATTCTGGGCACACTGGTGGGGTCCACAGTGAACTGAGGGCATGAGGTGGTCCCTCAGAATTCCCTCTATCAATGGAGGGTTCCCATGTTCATATTGGGTGGTCCCCATAAATAAAATCCATTAAAATATTCAAAATCAGTCACTGGGCGATGTCTCTGGGCCTTGCTGCATCGCCCTATGCCATTGCCTAGAGAATTCCAGCAAGCTGAAATTCAATGGGGCTTGCACAGGGTTTGACCCTAAGTCAAGGTATTGTCCCCACTTGCCACATGGGGGATTTTACACACTTTTCACATAGGTGGGTCCCACTGTTTGGGGAGGAGAGAGAGATTACTTGGGATCCAAGTCATACATCAGGCTGTGAGCTGCACAGTTGCATGTGTCTGCTATCCATCTTCTGATAGGTATATAGGGAAACCTGTTCAAAGTATTCCCATTGATCTCATTGAGTGGTGTGATGTTCCACAGTGATCCTGGTTGCCTGGACAGGGGTTCCTGCCCTTAAATCAAGAATCCAACCAGTCAGGAGCAAGGTTTGACAATTGATATATGGAATACGTCATGTACCCCTTCCAAAGATGGAGGGAGTACTAACCAATAACCCACTGGTTCGATTCTCTCTAGGACCTCATACGGTCCGATAAACCTCGAACTCAGCTTGCCCTTCTTGCTGAATCGCATCACCCCTTTAGTAGGTGACACCTTAAGAAACACCTTATCGCCGACTATGAATTCCAAGTCCTTTCGCCTCAAATCGGCATAACCCTTTTGTCTAGATTGGGCTGCCTTGATTCGTTCACGAATCAAGTCCACATTCTCACATGTTGCCTAGATCAACTCGGGGCCAAGGATACATCGCTCACCTACCTCATCCCAATACAAAGGTGTTTGGAAATTCTTTCCATACTGTGCTTCAAACGGTACCATACCAATGGTAGCTTGGTAACTATTATTATAAGCAAACTCGATGAGCGAGATGTGATCATCCCAGCTGCCTTGCATGTCAATGGCACAGGCCAGAGCATATCTTCTAGAGTCTGTATGGTCCTCTCCGACTGCCCGTCTGTTTGAGGGTGGAAGGCTGTACTAAAATTCAGCAATGTGCCCAAGGCCTTCTGGAACCCACCCCAAAAATTAGATGTAAACATGGGGTCACAGTCAAAGATAATACTAACTAGGACTCCATGTAGGCAAACCACATTATCAATGTATAAACGGGCCAGCTTATCCATCTTGTAGGAGACTTTCATAGGGATGAAGTGAGATGTCTTTGTCAATCGATCTACCACAACCCATATGGCATCAACTCCTCTAGGGGTACGGGTTAACCTAGTTATGAAATCTATAGTAATATTCTCCCATTTCCACTCCGGAACGGGCAATGACTATAAGAGGGCATGGGGTCGCTGTCTGTCCGCCTTCACCTACTGGTAAGTGAGACATCTTGCTACAAACTCATCCACGTCTCTTTTCATTCCACTCCACCAGTAGTGACCCTTCAAATCTCTGTACTTTTTTATGCTTCCTGGGTGGATTGAATAAGGGGAGTCGTTGGCTTCTCCCAGAACTACCTTTCTAAACTGAGCATCACTAGGAACACATTACCGGTCTCTAAACATGAGGACACCGCCCTTTGTCAATGTAAAGTCTAGATCTCGCAGTGTGTCTCCTCGGATGGCCTTAATAATTTCCTGAAAATTTATATTGAAAGTCTGGGCTGACTGGATCCTCTCTACCAATGTTGATTAGACTGATATGGCTGCCAAAGATAGAGTAACACCCTCTACTAGCAACTCCAGATCCATCCTTCTTGCTTCCTCAACTAGTTTCTCGCTGACAGCCAAGGATGCCAAAGACAAGGTTTGAGATTTTTGGCTCAACGCATCTGCCACCACGTTTGCCTTACCCGGGTGGTAATGGATGGTGTAGTCATAATCCTTCATCAGCTCCAACCATTACCTCTGTCTCATATTAAGCTCCTTCTGTGTGAAGAAGTACTTCAGACTCTTGTGGTCATTGTAGATCTCGCTCTTCTCACCATATAGGTAGTGTCTCCAGATCTTTAGAGCAAAGCCCATAGCTGTAAGCTCCAGGTCGTGGGTTGGGTAGTTCTTCTCATAATCCTTCAGTTGTCAAGAAGCATAGGCCACCACCTTCCCATCTTGCATCAGAACACATCCGAGGCCCATCTTCGATGCATCACTGTAAACTACCATTCCCCCAATACCATTAGGAATGGTGAGTACTGGAGCAAAAACCAACCTCTGCTTCAGTCCTTAAAACTCTTCTCACACTCGTCTGACCACTCGAACTTCACTCCCTTTGGGGTTAGTCGAGTCATAGGAGCTGAAATTTTTGAGAAGTTCTCTAGGAATCTTCTATAGTAGTCGGCTGGGCCCAAGAAACTACGAATATCTACCACGCTCTTGGGAGTCTCCCAATCAACTACTGACTTGACTTTGTCTGGGTCAACTTCCATTCCCTTGGCAGAGACGAGGTGCCCAAGGAATGCCACCTGCTTCAGCCAAAATTCACACTTACTGAACTTGGCATATAGTTGCTTCTCCCTCAAGCGCTGCAGTACTAGGCAGAGGTGGTCTACATGCTCTTCTTTGCTTTTGGAGTATATCAGGATGTCATCAATAAAGACAATGACATATTTATCCAGAACATCGTGAAACACAAGGTTCATCAACTCCATGAAGGTGGCCGGGGCATTGGTTAACCCGAATGACATAACCAAGAATTCGTAGTGACCATAGTGGGATCTAAATGCTATCTTGCTAATATCACTATCCCTGATTTTCAATTGATGGTACCCCGATCGGAGGTCAATCTTTGAAAACACCTTAACACCTTGTAACTGATCCAACAAGTCATCGGTCCCGAGTAGAGGGTACCGGTTCTTGATTGTAAGATTGTTGAGCTCATGGTAGTCGATGCACAACCTCATACTACCGTCCTTCTTCTTCACAAACAAGACCGGTGCCCCCCAAGGAGATACACTAGGTCTAATGAAACCCTTCTTCAATAGGTCTCGAAGTTGTTCTTGTAGTTCCTTTAATTCCATTGGTGCCATCCTGTAGGGAGGCTTAGATACTGGGGCTGCACCTGGTATCAGGTCTATCATGAACTCCGTCTCACGGTCCGGTGGCAACCATGTCAGATCTTCTGGAAAGATGTCTAGAAAGTCCCTCACCACACTTATCTCATCCATAGGCTTAATCTTAGCTTCAGTATCCACCACAGAGGCTAAGTAACATTAACATCCTTCATCTAATAGCTTCTGCACTTGAAGGGAAAAAATGAAACCTTCTTGGGTTTCTCCTGTTTAATGCCCTTGAAAGTGAATTCTACACTCTCTTCTGGTTTGAACAGGATGATCCTCTCAGCAAAGATTAGATTGGCACCTTGAGCGGATAGCCAATCATACCCAAGATCACGTCGAAATCCTTCATATCCAGCACTATTAAACTTGCTATTAACCCGCGGTCACATACACGTACAGGGCAAAGAGCATAAATCATGTTTTCAATCTTGCTACCCGTTGGTGTACTAACCATCAGATTCTGGGCCATTAGCTTTGGTTTGATTGGCATCTTCTTAGCAAAAGAGGGGGAAACAAATGAATGCGTCGCCCCGAGTCAAACAACACATACGCTGGTTAGGAACAAACAGAAATCATACCTAAAGACACCAAAGCAAACAACTATAGCAATAACACCTACATGCATGCAACACCTAAGAATTGAGTGTGATACCTGTGATGACACCTGGATCCGCATGGGCTTCCTCATTGGTGATCGAGTACACACGGCCTTGAGTCTTGTTGGCTGTGGAAGTAAGGGGAGGGCGAACGACTATCTTCGCTTGAGGTGCCTTAGAAGACACAGTTGGCCAAGAGTTTCCCTGACGGGTAGGGGGCAGTCTCTAATCATATGCCCGACCTCATTGCAGTTATAGCACGTAAGAGTCTGAGTGCCATAATGAGGGGCTACAGCTGTCTTGGGTGCTCGGGCTGCATCAGGTTTGCGGTACTGAGTCGGAGAGGTGATAGAGTAGAATCCCCTCTAAAACTTACCAGGGCCCTTAAAGCCGAAAGAACTCATGGGCCTTTTGCCAGCTTGTACGGCCCTGTAGTTCTCCCTCTGTTGGTCTTTGATGACCTTGGCGGCTTGAACTACTTCAGCACAAGTAGGGTACTTATGTAGCACCACAGAAGTGCTAATACTGTGCCTTAAACCTCTCTCAAGCTTCCTTGCTTTGAAATCCTCGGCCTTCATGTGCTCTAGGGCAAAATAGAAAAGGTCCTCGAACGCTTGTTGGTACTCAAGGACAGACTTGGATCCTTGACTTAGGGTCGAGAGCTTAATCTCCTTCTTGTCATGGAAGTTCCCGAGGAAAGTAGTTCTCAAGGAAGGCCTCAGTAAATTGTGCCCAAGTAGCATTAGGGTATTTGGCCCAAAAGTTCTCCTTGGATGAACGCCACCAAGCATCGGCGTTCCCAACATCATCTCCCAGAGGGGAAGGGTTCCCATTCGAACGAGTGTTAACCATGATGGGCACCTGCTCAAGTTTAGGATTACCACGCACCGTTAGCACAAATTAAGCAAGAGAAATGCAAATAGTACAAAACATCTCATCATCGATGCGTCTGCAAGTCAACCCTAAGGCATATTAGAGAAGTCAACATTAAAGTGTAAAGAAGGCTAGAAGAAGATTGACAAGAAATCAACCCAAAAATAGGTTCTGGGCAGGTCGGAGGCAACATCGGAGGCAGTCATACCCTAAGTCCGACCTTAAGTCCGACCCAGCCTGAGGTTCAAACCACATCGGAGGCAACATCGGATTTTACCTGGGCGTGCGTCTGACCTTGAGTCCAAACCATCCTGAGGTTCAAACCACGTCAGAGGTAACATCGGATGCAACATCGGATGCCTCCGACCTTGAGTCCGACCCGACCCGCGATGTGAGTCACTTTTTTTTTCCGGTTGTTTTTAAACTAGCCCGCATCTCTTCCTCTTCACTCTATCTTCTTCTACTTTGGCTTGGAGGCAACTTAGGGCTGTGTCCGATCTTGGTTCTCCTACATGGCTTGAGGATTTTGAGCTCCAAATCTCAGATTCCATCATCAAAACGTATTCAGGTATGAGAGCTCTCCCCTAAAACCTGAAATTTCCCAGATTTTCCTCCCTTCCAAAACCCTAAATCTCGTCTTCTTCTTTGCTTTTTATTTTTTTATTTTTTTATTTTTTTATTTTTTTATTTTTTTGAAAACGACCATTCAAGGTTGTCGTTAACCTTGGGTTTCACATGATGTGGGGTTATTTGCACAACCCATCAACCTTCCAGTTGCCCCATCCACAATTTCAAACAGGGCTTGGAAGCCATGCCCAAAATTATAGGGTTTTTTTTTTTCTCTGTTTTGGGCAAAACGTGGGAGGGCTTTAGTTAACTGTTGTTCTCACTTGTTTGTTTATGGGCCATAATCTAGAAGCATCATTCACACATGCTTAGGCCAAGATTCTGTAAAAAAAAAATTTTATCATAGATTATGCTAAAATTTTGGTCTATTTTTAGGGGGTAAGGAAATGGGAAATGTAAAGCCTGGTTTTCACTCCTTTCTAGCCATAGGGACTGAAATTTGCCCCAACATGTACTTGAGCCACCATTGCCATCCTACACCCAAGTTTGGAAGGTTGTCCAACCAAAAACTGAGATTTCCTCTACCATTTTAGGTCAAATTCCTTTCCCTGTTGAAGGTTTATTAATCATTATTCATTTAAAGTTGTTAAATGTCTATTGCTTGCGGGTTTGGATTTGTTTGTGCACCATAAACACCTTCTAGCACTACCTTTTATGGATTTAGGAAAGGGTTTTGGATGAACCAACCCAAAATTTGAAAATTGCTACTGTTGGAACTTCTGCCCTGTTTTGGGGAAGAAGGTAGCTTGTATATGGATGCTCCTCTTCTTGCTCTTTTTTTTTTTTTTTTTTTGTTGTTGTTGTTTTGGTTCAATGTAGTGGACTCATGTAATTAGCCCTTGATTGGTTTTAGTCTTCTATGGCTTTTAAACTTGATTGAACCATTACATGTTACACATATGCATGTAATAATTTTTTTATTTTTTTTAAAATTTTTTTTTATTCCTTTCTTCCATGTGGAGTATAATGGCTACCAAATTTCTAAACTCTTTTTTTTTTTGTTTTTTTTTTTTTTTTGGCTTAGCTATACTCACCCAATGACTTAATTTATTAGGTTTTGGTATTTCTTATGCTTTTGGTTTGCATGTGGGTGTCTGAGGTGGGTGTCTACACCCTTTACTGACTTGACATCAAGCTGTAGGGACTTATGCATTACTGTTTTAGGCTGTTGCATTGAGTTTCACAATATTTCAGTTTGCCCAAAAGCAGAATTATATAAATAAATTTTTTTTTTGTCTTAACAACTCCCTTTCTCCTGTGGTTTTCCTTGTGTGCAGGTCCTTGAACATCATGCCTCCAAGATTGAGGAATGCTAAAAATGCTCCTGTTCAAGCCAATGCGCCTGCAGCTTTGGACCCTCTGTGGTTTCAGTCCATGGAAGCCTATAATCTGTACCGGCACCACTTCCGGTTGAGGGAAATCCTAGAGGGCAGAGAGATTGCTGTCAATGAGCTCGAGGCATACAGGGTGATGGCCAGGCTCGAGGCACTGGGGTGGAGTACCATGCTCAATCTTCCTCAGTTCTATTATCCCAACTTGGTGCGGCATTTCTACTCCAACTTTACGATTGAGCGTGAAGACACTCCACACTATCGGATCCACAGCTATGTGAAAGGGGTGGAGATATCCTTCGATTCTCGACAGCTTAGTGAGATCATTGGGGTGTCCATCGGTGGAGTCCTAACTTACCACCAGTCTCATGATGATGCACTTGAGTTTCTTAGTGTAGAGGGGCTGGAGGAGCTCTTTCATGACCTCACGAACGGGCCCACCGCAAGAGGTTATCAGAGACTCTCTACGGCAAGTCCCAATGGATTCTCAGTCGCCTCATGTCCACCAACGTGCTGCCGAAGGGAGGGCATTGCACAGAGCCTCGCATCCTTGTAAGTTACTTTGCCAACTGCCTCTACAAATCCAAGCCCGTGTGTCTTCCTTTTGCCATCCTACAGTCCATGGCTTACCCGCTGGCCTACCCAAAGAAGAAGGCCGATTTGCCCTACGGATGACTCCTTACGAAGATCTTTGAGCAGTTTGGGGTGAAGTTAGAGGGTGAACCGAGACTGATGTCTGATGAGCTCACGCTCAACCATCTCTCCCTTGGTCGTATGGGTGTCAAGACTGACACTTACATCGACGGGATACCTCTCCCTCCTATGTCGATTGGTGGTACTAGCACTCCTCGCTGCCATGGCACCGATGTGGCATCCTCTTCTTCAGCACCT
The DNA here is from genome assembly GCF_018873765.1 of Telopea speciosissima. NCBI lineage: Eukaryota > Viridiplantae > Streptophyta > Magnoliopsida > Proteales > Proteaceae > Telopea > Telopea speciosissima. The sequence goes on along the minus strand of NC_057919.1, from coordinate 47,251,485 downwards.
ACCCCTCCATGAGTGACATTGACAGGATCCTTATTACGATGGGACAGTTACGAGTAGACATGACCCAGGGTTTTGCAGACATTCATAGATAGCTTGCTAGGGCGGAACAGTGCTTCGACAGGTTGGAGAAGGAGATTCACAACATTAACGCCCATCTGTACTACGAGGGTGACGATGAGGACGAGTACTGGGGTGGCAGCAATGCGATGGAGGACTAGACCTCATCACATCAATCTCTTCTTTGACGATAGCAGTACTTTGGACTTTAAATTTCTTGTGTTTTTTTTAACAGTAGTAACTTTAAAGTATGCAGCTGCAGGTTTTAGAAATTTTCTTTGGTGTTGTTAAGTACTATTGGGATTGATGTTTGGAACAGTTGGTTTGTTTTTTTTTTTGAAACATGTATATAAATATATATATATATATATAACTCTTCTTTCCACAGTTGTCCCTAGCATTTGCTATTAATATTTTTTTTATCGGGTTTCATACCTCACCAGTCATCTTCCTAAGTTTGCACGCAATTAATTATTCTCATTGGAGGCTTTTAGATTCATTCTAATTGTATAGAGTAAATCAGGTGTTTTCGATAGACTGTGTTGGTGCAGAGCATCACGCTCTGATACCATGCTATCACACCCCCATCCCAATAAGGAATAAACTAATAATAAAGGGGTGACTAGGACGACGTATCATCCCAAAAGACTACCAGGATCATGATTGCAGTGTTCCAATACATAGTCTTGGTCTAATATGAAAACACCAAAAAGTCAGAGTACGAAAGGTAAGGAATATTCCCTTTCCAACGATCATAAAAATAAGCGGAAGCGTTTACAATAGTTACCTCATGTTCATACGACTAAGTGATACATAAATAGTTTTGACGGGTATCCCGAAATGACCATAGAATAACTACCCCAAAACATGTATAACAATAAATGTTTATACAAGGCATGTGACCCTAAAATCAAAAAGGGGAACAAGTCCCAAGTGTCAATACGGCCCGTAGGCGCAGTCGTCACAAGGACATCCATCACCGTGCTCCTCGATCACGGCCTCTGGGTCCTCTGTACTGATATCATCGTACTTCGAGGCCTGAACCTCGAGTCCCGCAAAGTAAGCATCACCTGCAACATCATCTAAAAAGGTGTGCACAAGGGGATTAGCTCCACTGAGCCAGTGAGGGGGAGCGAAAATGCACAAATACACATACATAGCAAATAGTCCATGGTGCATGTAACTATTACCGTATTGCCACCAAACACACAATTCTAGGTCAAGTGCATATGCTACTGCAATAACTCGGGAGACACTGTGGGTCCTTTTGTTCTCACCACAGGGAATCCTCAGTTATTACCTTGGGGCCCACACCGGTCGTAGTCTCATACGACCCAGAGGTAGACCCCGATAACCATTACTACTCCTGTCCTGGCCTCTCAAACTCTCCACAGGTAGCAGGGCTCTGGCTACCCAACACCTAAACCCTTGTTAATAAGGGTCGTAGCATAGGGAACTGGGCCTAACCACAGATATACTACATGAACCCTATCGTGTCGAGAGGTACATCCAGGTGTGTCAACATCCCATTCCACCTAACACCCGGGTACCAGCACAACACGGCGTATATAGGCAAGAATGAGATGCAAAAAACAAATCCATATAATCCGAGGGTTCCGATGCCAGTACTTCCTGGCACCGTAACCCAACACAAATCTATATCATCATAATCATTATCATCGAATAAGAATAAATAGCAAATATGCTCGAATGATAATGCAACAATATGATACATAAATCTGAGTAAGAAATAGTAAATAAGCCCAGACAGTCACCCAAACCCACTCACCAATTAGGGGAAATAGTAGCATTCCCACTCGAGATCACTCCCTTGCACATGTGTTGGCGCCTACGGAAGTGAATAAGAGTGTGAGAGAGTGAAGGGGAGGTCTCATATAGAAGCCCCGTAGTTTACATAAGTTATAGGCCTTGAAAAAGTGTTGGGGGCAACATCGGATGCAACACCGCCTACCTCCAACCTTGCCTCGGACCTTTCCTATAAGCTCAGGCCTCATCAGAGGCAACATCGGACTCAACAGTGCGTGCCTCCGACCTTGCGTCCGACCTTTCTTGTAGGCTCACGCCTCATCGGAGGCAATGTCGGACTCAACAGTGCGTGCCTCTGACCTTGTGTCTGACCTTTCCTACAGGCTCAGGCCTCATCAGAGGCAACATCAGACTCAACAGTGCGTGCCTCTGACCTTGCGTCCAACCTTTCCTGTAGGCTCAAGCCCTATCAGACTTAACATCGGATGCACATAGAGCTCTGCCTCCGATGCAACCCAGGTGTGATTTTAAGGTCCTTAACAGCCTAGAATTGTCCCATTTGGTTCTTTAAGTCACAAGGGACTTGGGAGGGGCTGTCCTAGAGTCTATTTGGGTCTTAGAAGTACCCAATATCTAAAGATTAAGGGGGTTTATAAGGACCAATTACTCCATCTCCAGATTTAGGGTTTACCCATGGTGGTTGGAACCTTATGTCAAGAGACCCAGTTGGAGATCTCAAAGGATGTAAGGAAATAGGACAGCATCCTACAAGGGGAAACCAAACACGGCTCAAGCCAACCATTTGGGTTTCAAAAAGGAAAACCCAATCTTAGGGCTGCAACCTAAAGAACCATCCAAGCTCAAACGAGCAAAGGGGAAAGAGAAAAGGGGGAGAAGGGGGGGCAGTTGGCCTACCTGGTTTGAGGTACACAAGAGGTGCCCTCTTTAAAGCTCCATGCCCAAGCAACCGTTTCCTTCTTCTTCCCTTCCTTTTCCTTAGGTAGAAATGAGCTAAGACTAATGAATAGTCCTACCCACCTCACTTATAGCAAACACCTTTATTGGCCTGTTTGGATAAGGCCTCGTAAGTGTAAACCTAGGGTCTGTTTGGGTAGGGTCAAACATGGCAGGGCACCAACAACACCCTAGTCACAAGGCATGTGAGCCCCACACAGGGTCTCACCCACAAGAGTCTTTGTCAGCAGCATCGGATGCAGGGTCGGATGCAGCTAGTAACCTTGTATCCGATCCGAGCAAGAAGGTGATTCTCACCTTAAGAGGACAGGGCTTTTGTACCACACCTCGAGGGCTTTGAGAGAACAATAAGCACACAACACAATAAGGTCAGCAACTTACCCCTCACTCATCATGGTGTAACCTCCGTGATCCCAAAGAGCTTTCCCACTGAGATGTTAAGTTCATCACCAAGTGAAGTGTCTAAGTGGGGCGATACGGGGTGTGCTGTCTGATACTCCTCACTCTTAGGACTGGTACTTGGAGGGTAGTCGACGAAGTCGCCGTCGATGAATTTCCCCCACTCCCGATTGAGGAATATTTCATCGACTGGCAAACCCATGTCGAAGTCAACAATCTTGTAGCTTGGTTTGACCACCATCGTGAATAGCTTACCGGCATACATGGCAGCACCCTCTACACGTCACAAGGATAAAAGAAAGAAAATATTAAGATTCTGGGTGTGGGTATAACAAATATCTTATGATATTATAAGTCTATTTCTGAACTTGGTTTGTTAATTTCCTATCATCTTATTGCAGAAGGTCACAGTCAATAAAATTAGATGATAAGATTGTAAATCATCATCATATAAAAGGAGGAGGTTTGTCACTTGAAGCTTTCATCCATGCAAAGTCCAAAAACAACCTTGACCTCATAAGTGAGCTTTTCTATTTTCTCATTAATTCTTTACTTTTTCCTGTCTTTACTTCTCTCTCTCTCTCTCTCTCTCTCTCTATAATGCAGCCTAGTTGGAAGCTACAAATCGGGAGAGTCAAATACATGAGCACAAGAAGAAAGAAACACAATGGGTTTAACGTGACTCTTCAAGGACACAGGAAAATTGCAACTCTTCATGGATGCAACATAACTTTCCAGGGTTACAGGGGAGAACACTTCAAGGTTCAAAATACTCAACAAAGTAAACTTTCATTAATCAATTCTTCGCTATTGAATGAGCATAGCTCTTACATATTTAAACAGAAAAATAAACTTTAGTTTTTAAGCCCTAATTGCAATCTATCCTACAGCTGTGATTAAATTAGAAATTACATCATAAAATAAAAGAAAAATAAATATTAAAATAAATCCTAATCTAAGCTAAACTCTTGACAATTAATAAATACTAAAATTAATAAAACTTAAATTAAGCAAGAGGTGGCTATAGAAGTAATTCGGCCAAGGCTTGAATGCTTATCATTAAAACGTCTCTCTTCTCTAACCGTCCAAGGTTGGCTGCCTTCATGATTTGCTTTAGGCCATCCATGTGGCAAGGGGAGGGGGAGCTAGGATAGTTGCTAATACTTCTCAAAATCGTCTCCCATAGTTCATTCCAAAATTAAAGCCAATTAAATAGGGAATGAACTTAAAATATCGGCTTGGCTAATCCTCCTCAATCTCCTTTGCTATTAGATAGGAAATATCCTCTTCAAATTGATTTCCTACAAAATAGGAAAATAGTAATATCTCCTAAACATAATCTTCCTCATAAAAATAGGAAAGTGGCCGATTGCGTTCACACTTTTAGAAACCAAATTTCGGCTGATGTGGCAATGCCCAACATGGCTTGCATCATTCCCTCCAGGTTGAAAAAGAGTTCATCCTCGAACTCTTGCCCTGATCAATAATGTTCGTTGTCCACCAGAGTCAAATTGGAACCAAGTAAATTCATTGGTGTTGTCTCCAATTGAATGAAACAAAATTTGCATTACCGCTTCAGATTTGATGATGATAGCAATTGATGTGTTCATGGATCGAATAGATGAGGCATTCAAATACAGCCTATTGATGATGCACATACCTCGAAATTGAAGAAGAGACGTGAAAGCACTATATTCGTCGCAGTACTCATCCTGGTACTCGTAAAAAATTGGGGTTCTCCTCAAATCCTGTAGTGCTTCACAAACGTAATCTAGTTCAAGACTTTCGAAACCACTATATTCGTCGTAATACTCATCCTGGTACTCATAAAAAATTGGGGGTTTACTCAAATCAACCTGAACAATGATTCGTTCGTCTGCAACTTCAATCATTATCATATGAACTTCATCTCTTGTGTTGATGTCCTCCACGGAAGATGTACAATCACCTCTATGGCTGGGTGCCATCATAGCTTCTCGCTCTCCTCCAAAGCTCTGATTACCAAATAATGCAGCCTAGTTGGAAGCAACGGATTGGGAGAGTCAAATACACGAACACAAGAAGAAAGAAACAAAATAGGTTTAATGTGATTCTTTAAGGACACGAGAAAATTGCAACTCTTCAAGGTTGCAACGTAACTTTCCAGGGATAGGGGGGAGAACACTTCAAGGTTCAAATTACTCAATAGAGTAAACTTTCATTAATCAATTCTTCACTAACATCGGTCGAGCTCCATCGGGATTAAAAGGGAACATGCCTTCGTCAACAATCATCTTCCTACCAAATCCCGCGGTGACCCACAACAAACCAATGCCTCTAGTTGCCATGGTCTCCATGGTTACTATAAGGATTTGAGAACCAGTCCATCGAACTTCCATAGCAGTGATGATAAATCAAACCGACTGTACTCCCATGGTCAACAACTCGACAAATTAGGTGATATGGGGAGCGTGGTGTTTGAGTTAAAATAATACCGCAAACGTACGGGTCAATCGTAGCTACGGGTCGAACATGAGGAGATATACGCCACTCTATTTAACTAACTTAAAAGTAATGCAAAGTGAACCAAATTAAAGTGTTAAATTAAACTAATGAAAATTAATGCAACCTAACTCATAAGCATCTAACAAAATTAAGGGATTAAATTGGCATCCTAACACATTAGCATCTAACCTATCAAACTAACGTAAATTGAAAGGAATAAAAATATAGCCACACATAATAACCACATAAAAAGGAATAAAGGAATAAAAGTGCATCCACAAACCACAACCATATAAAAAAAAAATAAAAGAAATAGAGGAAGAAGAAGAAGAAGATAGAGAGAGATAGAGGAGAGGGAGAATGAGATTAAAGGTTTAGAGAATGAGATACCTTGATGTGCTTGAATAAACTTACCATGGCTTCCTCTTCTAAATCTCCAAGTCTTGTCATCAACATAGGAACTTAGACTAGAAAGCTTTAAACTAAAGCAACTACAACCATTAAACTAGACTTATGAAATCAAAACTAAGAACTTGAACGAACTAATCTTATGAAATCAAAATTAAAAACTAGAAAGCCAAAAATCACAATTTAGAAGGAAAAGAAGAGAAGAAATTTCACTAATTAATTAAACTAAAAACTACACTAAAAACTAAATTAAAATTGAACTAGAAACTAACTGAAAACTGAACTAAAAACTAACTTTTTACAATCCAAAGGGCAAGGGGTATTTATAGGGGGAAGGGAGAAGAGAGAAGAGGGAAGTGGTAGGAGAAATATTCCCTAAGAAAAGAGAATATTCTCTTCTCCATCCTCCTTTACGTTGCCTTGAATCCCAAGAAAAAAGAAAAAAATAGAAAGAGGGAGAAAAAAGAATCCTAGATACATAAATCTTCTATTTATTAAAAAGTAACTTTCTAGTTCTAACTTGTGCTTCCTTTTCTTTGTAGGTGTCTTCTCCAAGCAATGAGATCAAGGCATCTTTGACTTTTCAACCTTCCATAGATGAGAGAATATTTTCCAAATTAAATCTATCCATAGTCAAATCCCAAAAGTGCCCTTGGAAAGTTGGAAGAGAGAGAGAGCAAGGGTGATGACTAGGATTCCACTCACAATTAATGAAATGTCAAATTTGTTCTTCAAAAAACATGGAGTATGGGATGCTTATATGGGGCTCACTGTTGTATTCTTTACGAAAAATCACCCAAAAGAGACCCAAATTTCGTCCAATTTGGAGTTTGGGAGCCCAAGATATCTCAAGTTGAAGTTGGGCTACTCCAGAGCCTTCCAAATGGAATCTTTTGGCTGACAGAAAGATAACTTCTGATAATTGCGCTAAGGCCTCTGAAATCCAAACTTCAGCTTTACTCTGTCCCCGGCCGACTGTCAATAATTATAAATAAATCCCTATCCACGAAAATGGCCGTAACTTCTTTGTTTCAACTCGGAATCAAGTGTCGTTTGAACTGTTGCGAAGCTGACTCGACGGGCTACGCATCCATACTATTAACACCTCAAAATTATGCTAAGGGGCCCACTGTAATCACATTTAAATTTGATTGATTAGCATGATTATTTCAGTGCTCAATCCAAACTTGATTTTCTCGACTCCTGGGCGCTTCCAGCTATTCTTAGCATCTGTTGCTCCATTTTCACAAGAATTCACCTAAAACCTGAAAAGCACAAGAAAGCACCAAAGTAACTCTGTCCAATGTGGTAAAATGTATGCTTTATACCCTAAGATTTCACACATAAATGTGCTCATTAGATTCCCCCACACTTGAACGTTACTTGTCCTCAAGTAAAGCAAAAGAAAAACTAATCTAGAATGCAAAAAATCCTAACTAACTTTTGTAGGAATCACGGTTGCACTAAGCATGTGCAACAAGCCTTTGAACCCCTAGGTTATCCCTAGTACGTGGACGAGTTTAGTCTCGTGGGTGTTTGCAGTGAATGGACACCCAAAATTCAATTGTAAATGAATGCTGTAAATTAATTTTAATCATGGCATAAGTAGGATAGTGCACATAATCCCAAAAAGTGCTCAACTAAAGATCAAGGAGCCAAAGGTTCCCCCACACTTGAATTTTATCACCCCACATCAATTCAAATAACAAGCATGCATCAAGATTAAGGGATCTCCTCATATTTCCTGAACACTACTCATCTTCAAGTAAACCACTCATAGCATCGATGGAACCAAAGACTTATGCTTTGAGTATTTTTTACCATACTTTCTTTTCAGGCTTTTCAGGCATTAAGGCAGAAATTTTTTCTTTCACAACAATAAACTCTATTTCTACTTCACTACTGTTCTCTGAATGATATGGTAGAGCATACACTAGACACCCAAATACTTGGTAGCTTTGCTTTTTGCATATATCCATAAAGACTTTGAGACATTAATGCAAGAGTTTTTTGAGTTTCCTTCCAAGGAATTTCGATCAAGTCACCCTGCTTTATGAGGCACAGTGCCCTGTCTAGTCCCAAGGAATTCCACTTTCTTTTTTTCTTTCACCTTTTTTTTTTTTTCTTTCATTCACTTTCATGCCTTGCCTTGCCATAAACAAATTGGTCTCAATTACTAGCCAAAAGATCAAAGGATCCATAAAACACATTGAGAAATCTAGCCATCAAATGAAATAATGCTCATATTTTCCAATTCAGTCCCTCTCACCGGATACAAACCAACTACCGTCCTTGAAAAGGGATTTCTTTATTATTTCGCATGTTAGGGCACCTAATTCCCTCTTTCTCTCGCTTCGCAATCAAAGAAATGTATGCACAAAACCAAACTACCGCTACAATCAAAATTTACCAAATAAGCAAGCTCACACACCCCCCCACACTTAAGTCATGCAATGTCCTCAATGCATGCATAAAAGAAAGAATAAGGACAAGGGAGGAGATGAAGGGGCTTACTAGATATAATCCAAAAGAGGATCATGAAGAGTCATGAGCTCTACAAAAAGTGCTAGGAGCAGCAACAGAAATCTCAATCCATGGCCAATAAATGGAGAAATAGCTTCAGAACCATAAAACACTCGACCATGAATTTTAGTAAAGCGAGAAATAATATAGAAGTTAAGCACAACTGAGAAATATCCAATAGAAAAATCTGTCCTCATGGGACAGTGGAAAATGAAGGCATTAAAACTCATGCCATAAATCCTCCCGTTTGCAATGTAGAACACATGTCATGTTTAGAAAAACCAACCAAAAATGGATCACAGTAAGCATAAAAAGGATTATGAATAATTTCATCAAAATAATCATAAAAAATGGGAGGTTTACTCAAATCAATCCTAGCAATACAACTATCCGCCCTTTGCATAACTTGGTTTTCCAAATAAGGATCGCGATAAAATGCTTGAAGAGCATCAGGACTAACATTATCTTCCTCAATAAAATCATCAAACCTAGGAGGTTTGGACAAATCACTATGTGGGACAAAACAATCCTCAGTATGACAGTCAACTGTGTTTTCCAAAGAAAGAGAGGGAGATCGAATTTTTAGGGTTTCTATGCTATCATGAAAATTTGATTCTAAATTAGTAGAAACACTAGGCGCACTGAAATCAAAAATTTCAGGCAAAAGTTGGACGTCCCTAGGTAGCTCATCAAACCTCGCTTTACTAACATCTTGAGGAGACCCAATCTCAACAAATAAATCATCTTGAAAATCATTGTGTTGGGAGTGACTGTCATTAACCTCAAACTGGGGTGGTGGACTTTCAACATCATTAAACTGGGGATGGGGCGGTTCAGACTGACTAGGTAATGTACCCGTTTCCTCCTCTTGCACCATGGTTAGCAGTTGAGAGAGTTGTTTCTCCATGGTATTTTGGCTTGTCGTGAGAAGGGCTATGTGTTTCTCAAGCTCACTCAATCTAGCCTCCTCACCCATGCTTTGAAACTTAGGGGGTTGGTGATATGGTTCAAGGAGAGGTGGCTCACTGAGATTTAGTGGAGGGTTGGGCATTGGAGGAGCAAACTGGCCATGGTATTGGAAATTGGGTGGTCCAGCTTGGTTATTCCATTGATCCCACGAGAAATTGAGATGATCACTCCACCCCTGATTGTAAGTGCCAAAAGAATTGTATTGAATTAGAGGACTCACATGCCCATCACCATAGCTCCCCCCAAAACGATTAGGGCATCCGTCCATAACATGGATAGCCTGGGGATGAGACCAGTCAAAATTTTTTGAAAGCCCATAGTTGGGTTGGGGAGCAAAATTGTACTGAGAAGGTACAAAATTGTTCTCTATCTTACTACTTTTAGCTTCCCTAACCTGTTTAAACATTTTCTCCAAAGTCATGGTTGCCTTAGCATAGTTCCATCTTTCCCCCAAAGTCATATGTGGAAGTGTATCTCCCATTATTCTAAATTAACCACCTATCCCAAATTGAGATCTCCCTTAAAAAAAAAAAATTAAAGAAAAACAAAAAAACTTAGAAAAAAGTGCTAAAAACAAGAGGGAGCCCAAGGTAGATAGTGCATCTATCCCTCAAAAATTGAAACAGTGGTTTCAAAGTTGTAAGGTTGTCATATAGGTTAACAGCAAGGGAACCCGTATAGTCTTCACGACCCACCTACGGGCAACTCCTAGTGGATTCTGATGTAGAGTGGAGGACTACTATACGTTTATGTTTCCAACGCTCTCACTATGTCACTTTTCTGTTATCAAGAGTGGTCACCTCCAAAGATAAGTCACATGTCAATCCACCCAACCAAGTCAAGATGTAGCGTCATAGGTGGCCAAATCCTATGAGGGACACCAAAAGAGGTTGGGTTTGAGCATAAGAAGGACTTTAGATTGGGCGCAAAGTCTTTGAAACAGAAGAGAAACAAGATGAGGTTTTCAAAAACTTATTTTTTATTTTTTATTTTTAGAAGAAAAGGTAAAATAAAATAAAACACTTCAAATTACTTAAAAATCAGAAAAATAAAGTGGACAATAATCTCTCCGACAACGGCACCAAAAACTTGTTTGAGTTAAAATAATACGGCAAGCGTACGGGTCAATCATAGCTATGGGTCGAACATGAGGAGATATACGTCGCTCTATTTAACTAACTTAAAAATAATGCAAAGTGAACCAAATTAAAGTGTTAAATTAAACTAATGAAAATTAATGCAACCTAACTCATAAGCATCTAACAAAATTAAGGGATTAAATTGGCGTCCTAACACATTAGCATCTAACCTATCAAACTAATACAAATTGAAAGGAATAAAAATGCAGTCACACATAATAATCACATAAAAAGGAATAAGGGAATAAAAGTGCATCCACAAACCACAACCATATACAAAAAAAAATAAAAGAAATAGAGGGAGAAGAAGAAGAAGATAGAGAGAGATAGAGGAGAGGGAGAATGAGATACCTTGATGTGCTTGAATAAATTTACCATGGCTTCCTCTTCTAAATCTCCAAGTCTTGTCATCAACATAGGAACTTAGACTAGGAAGCTTTAAACTAAACCTACTACAACTATTAAACTAGACTTATGAAACCAAAACTAAGAACTTGAAATCAAAACTAAGAACTTGAAAGAACTAATCTTATGAAATCAAAACTAAAAACTAGAAAGCCAAAAATCACAATTTAGAAGGAAAAGAAGAGAAGAAATTTCACGAATTAATTGAACTAAAAACTACAGTAAAAACTGAATTAAAATTGAACTAGAAACTAACTAAAAACTGAACTAAAAACTAACTTTTTACAATCCAAAGGGCAAGGGGTATTTATAGGGGGAAGGGAGAAGCGAGAAGAGGGAAGTGGTAGGAGAAATATTCCCTAAGAAAAGAGAATAATCTCTTCTCCTTCCTCCTTTACATTGCCTTGAATCCCAAGAAAAAAGAAAAAAATAGAAAGAGGGAGAGAAAAGAATCCTAGATACATAAACGTTCTATTTATAAAAAGTAACTTTCTAATTCTAACTTGTGCTTCCTTTTCTTTGTAGGTGTCTTCTCCAAGCAATGAGATCAAGACATCTTTGACTTTTCAACCTTCCATAGATGAGAGAATATTTTCCAATTTAAATCTATCCATAGTCAAATCCCAAAAGTGCCCTTGGAAAGTTGGAAGAGAGAGAGAGCAAGGGTGATGACTAGGATTCCACTCACAATTAATGAAATGTCAAATCTGTCCTTCAAAAAACATGGAGTATGGGATGCTTATATGGGGCTCACTGTTGTATTCTTTACAAAAAAATCACCCAAAAGAGACCCAAATTTCGTCCAATTTGGAGTTCGGGAGCCCAAGATATCTCAAGTTGAAGTTGGACTGCTCCAGAGCCTTCCAAATGGAATCTTTCGGCTGACAGAAAGATAACTTCTGATAATTGAGCTAAGGTGCAAGGCCAGGAGACAAGGGTGAGGCCAAGAGACAGGGGTGAGGCCAGGTGACGGACGTGAGGCTGACGGGTGCGAGGCAACACAGGCGTGGGCACGAGGAGACGAGGGCGTGGGCGATAGACGCGAGGAGGCAACAGGCACGAGGCTGACAGGCGCGAAGCCAGGCGACGGGCCCGAGGCGACACGGGAGCAGGCAAAAAGAGTGAGGAGGCGGCGGGCGTGAGGCAACACAGGCGTAGGCAATGCAGCATGGACGACGAACGCGAGACCAAGCGAAGGGCGAGGCAGGTGACGTGGCACGAGCGACGGGTGCGAGACCAGGAGACGGACGAGACACAGGCGACGGGCGTGAGACCAGGCGACGGGCGGGAGGACGAGCACTACCGCATGACCAAACAAAGACCAAGGATCGCGGGCATGACCGCATGACCAAGACCGTGGACGTGATCAAGATCAAGGATGGAAAAGACTAAGTGGGTCAACAGGTGCGGGCTAGATCAAAAGGCTAATGACTAAGGATAGAGAAGGCTATAGCAAAGGAAGAGGGCAAGAGAGAGGCCACCCTGCTCATTGTAACCCAAGAGAAAACACTTGGGGGGTAAATGACAAAGTGGCTGAGTCCAAATCAAGGGAGAAAAGCTTCAAAGCAAAAGAAAAAAGCAAAACAGTGAGAGAGAGACAAGAGGAATGAAAAGTGAAGAATGGAAAGAAAGAAAGGGAGATATGGCCAAAAAGAAAAGAAAATGCAAAAAGTGTAGTGGGAGGGATTAGAACCCTCAACCTCTCCCACTTTACTAAATATTTCGTAGGAACATCCTCCGAGAGAGCTTATTTACAGCAAGCCCCTCACTGACACAAAGATGGAAAAACTACTCTCTTGAACACTCCGTTCCAAGAGAGTGGGGGACAAGTGATAAACCTAAAATTACACCAGGCAATCATGAGCAGCCATGTGTCCTGGCCCAAGTGGGAAGACCATCCCAAGCCCGGCCACCTTACGTCTCACTTGATTAGCTCGGAAGGCAAAGAACCAACAAGGAAGTCCAAGAACCAAGACCAAGTACAACATGCAAGCTACTACTCATTACCAACTACGACTCTCCACACCGCCACACTCCACTATAAATTCCAAGGTACTCTACCCCATTAACCCATCTTGAATTCTAACTATTCATCTGTTTGCTCAGAGAGATCTAGCTTAGGCATCGGAGAGTCCTCCCACCTTACGTCTCACTTGATTAGCTCGGAAGGCAAAGAACCAACAAGGAAGTCTAAGAACCAAGACCAAGTACAACATGCAAGCTACTACTCGTTACCAACTAGGACTCTCCACACTGCCACATTCCACTATAAATTCCAAGGTACTCTACCCCATTAACCCATCTTGAATTCTAACTATTCATCTGTTTGCTCAGAGAGATCTAGCTTAGGCATCGGAGAGTCCTAGGCAGAACCACACCGGTTCTCCCTTGTCACCTAGGTCCTTTTGCAGGTTACGGCACTCGAAGGGACCACCAAGCAATTTCTTGACGCAACATTGAAGAGACGTATTTTAAATCTACTCTTTTCATAGTTATACAATACCCTCTCTCTCTCTCTCTCTCTCTCTCTCTCTCTCTCTCCTGTTGAGGTTTTAAAGCTAGCTCCTTTCTCTCTCGTCTTTCCCTTTCACACATCACTCCTCTTATTAGGAATTAAAAAACTAATTCCTATTGATCTTTACCATCTTTTCTCAAAGGAAACTAAATTACCCCTCCCACCAATCCCCTCTCTCTCTCTCTTCTACTAACTTATAAACTATGAATTTCCTAATACCTTATTAGACTTTCGTGTCTCAAATCTCAACTGAAAAACTAATTTCTTTATATTGTTCTCCTTTTACATGGACATGGTCCTTGCTTATTCTAACTAATCAAGGTATTTGACTACCTTTTTTCTTCCATTATTCTTTATTATATTTATATCTCTATTTTTGGTGGTTAATCTATTTCTAGGTTTTTGGTGGTTAATCTCTTTCAATCTAGAAATTAAGTCTCTGATTAGGGGCTTTAATTTTCAACTCACAGCCATGACACAATAAGTGGTGGGGACATCTTTAACAACCTAAAATATGCACATGCAAAATTCTGTAGGAATGGAACTCACAAAGGTGCAATCTTGCACCCTAATTCATAGAAGTATGCACATGAGAAATTCTAAGCAGGTTTCTAAGCAACAACAGTGACTAAAAAACCAGAATAATATATCTAAATCATTAAAGTCTATTTTAACCCATTTAAACTGAACCACAAAAGCCTATCTAATCATCATGAAGTTAATGCCTAAAACCCATACAATATTATCCAACTTCAAACCATCAACACTATCATCCTATCTACTCTTTTGCTATTTTCTCGATTGCTCTAAGAATCCATGGAATGCGAGCCGATTCATGCATTTTAATGAACATTTGTCTTTTCATACGATCCTCAAGCACCTCCAAAGTCAGCACATGTTGGTCACTACCGAGTTCAATTCCCTCTAAAGAGGTGAGTATCTCAATAGCCTCATCAAGTGTTGTATCGATGTCATGTAAACTCTTCTTCTCTGCTCTTCTCAATCCTTCCATATCAATGAATCTCTTCAATGTCTCACCAACCTCTTCAATACAATCAACCCTCGACTTCTTGGATGAAGTACCAAGTGATTTCTTCTTCTTTTGTTTCTTTTTCTTCTTATCTATAGCTGACATATCAATTGGTTTGACATCATCATCAGTTGAGTCATTGTCATCCAAATTGATTGCATCACTGGAAGCTGTTACCCCCATTGGTGAAGCTGGTTGGACATCCTCATTGGAGCAAAGTACACCTCCACCATCAGCAAGAGCACCCTTGAATAACTCCCTCAGTTGTTCTTCATTACGTAGTGGAGTATATTTGAAGTACTTCCCATGGGGGTATTTCTGCAATTTAAAATCATGACACACTATATTATATCATCAAACTTCATAAAGTATTAATTATATTGACGTAGTATGTGATGAGTTAATACCTTCACATAAGCATTCCAATGTTCATCGCTTGGTAGATCAACAGTTCCTCGGGTTGCATCCCACCCCTAACCGCTAGTTTTGTTTTTCAGAAATACCCATGCAACCCACGTTGCTTTCAAAATGTTCCATCTATTCTTAAGTTGTTGTATATTAATATACTTATCACATTTGTTGTTGTATTCTTTCAATATGCCCAACCAACCATCATTAGTGAAAGTTGTATTCAACCTACACCCTTTGCATGAAAACTCGATAGCAATGCCAACTAATAACTTCACCCTCTCATCATTCTAAACATAGGTTTCTTTCACCATCTTTACATTGCTCTTCATACATACTTCATTCTCAATTACTCTATCCATCTGAAACAAATCATTTCCAATTTTTACCATTCATTAATTCAACATTCAATAAAAGAGAGCAGAAAAAAAAAAAAAAAGAGACAGAATTATCTCCTCTACACATAACCATTCTCAATGAGGTAAAAAGACAGAATTATACTCAATCAAATAGCTTTCCACTCAATAACACATACTTTCAAGTAAATGAGTTAAAACAAAAATAAACCTCCAAGTCTATACTCGATCAAATAGTTAAAATCCCAGCTTAATATGAAACCATTGCTTATATAATTAGTTGAATATAATTATACTCAACAAGGACAAAAAAAAAAAAATATTCCATGTGAGTATAAATTTTTTGATTACATAGCAAAGAATTTTGAGATAAGATGGAGAAGAAGAACAAAGAGATCGTTGAATACCTCTGAATGTCGAATTGCAAGAGCTTTTCTTAGTTTTTCTATGCAACTCCTCCTTCATCGATGCATCCACCTTGCAATTGGTTAACAATTTTCAATGAGGTTAATGGGGAGAAAGAATATTACCAAAAAAAAAAGGGAGAAAGAATAAAAAACAGAGATTGCTACGTAAAACCAGTGATGGGTATTTCCCTGTGAGAGGAATTATCTCCTCTACACAACCATTTTCAATGAGGTCAATGGGGAGAAAGAATAAAAAAAGAGATTGCAGAGGAAATCCAGTGATGGATCCTCTACACCTAGTCAAGGTACATCCACGCAAGGAAAGGATTCAAAAGAAATCATTGATAAATCCAACCAAGGAAAGCACAACAAGAAAAATCAATCCCACGATTCATTCATCTTGCTGTATTAATCACCTTGGTTTGATTTCAACGTTGAATCTAATCCATCTCTCTACCCAAAAAAAAAAAAAAAAAAATCTAATCCACCTTCATGTAATTATTCACATTTCCTTGTAAAGTGAATCAATCCCACAATTCACTTGTCTCTCCTCCTTTAAGAGGGCTGTTGTGACTGTTGTACAGTGAGGAATAAAAAGAAATTCTACAAACCTCAACCAGAGAGAGAGAGAGAGAGAGAGAGAGAGAGAGAAAGAAAGAGAGAGAGAGATGTTCATACCTTTCTCGTTAACTAGAGAGAGCGAGAGAGAAGATGGTGAGGTCACAATGTTGATCGTTTCATCTTATAACCAGAGAGAGTGAGAGTTGAGGAAAAGCTTCACTATCCCAAAAGAGCCATTGTTTTATAATCTTTGCAAAAATGACTACTTTGCCCATAAAAGGAATGTTGTTTACCCATGTGTTCATTAAAGCACAAAATAGGAAGATATGTGATTTTAATTTTGAAATTGAAAGGACTCATCAGCTATTTTGGAATTTCTATTCCAACTGATTTCTATTTCATTGAAATGAGGTGCAAAAATCAAACCAAACAATTTCTAAAATAGAAATCGCCCCATGAAATAGAAATAGAAATCAAACCAAATCAACCCTTAGTCATGCTTATGAGTTCTATGTCCAACTCAATCCTACAAAGAATCATCAGTCTTCACTCCTGCTTTGGTTTTAGTTTTTATTTTTCCCAGAAGATTGCTGAAATAGTTATGAAATATAACAGCAAGTTTTCCAGGCGTAAGGTAATCACCAACCATTGACCTACTATCCCATGTTGAAGCAACTACAATTGATTCTTCATGTGTCCTAAATAGGAGATGATGTTATAGCAGAAGTAAATATCTATAAAAGACTGGTGGGATATGTTTTTCAAGGATTCCAAAATTCAGTTAGAATCATACCATATCGATGTAAAAAAAGCTCCTCTACTATTCATGATTGTCATTCTACATATTTGCTCTTCGTTGATTGATTCACTAGAAGAAGAAAAACCTCTGTACTATTCATGACTCTCATTTAACTAATTGCACATTAGTTAAATGAAAATTCTCATAATTGGTTGAATGTCTATGCATTTCCATGCCAGAACATTAGGAACTGAAGTTGGTAATGTGTTAGAAACTCAAAATAGTGCACAACTTTTTTAAATACACCTAACTTATTTTGTCCAACATTTTGAATTCTTTTTTTTTCCTCCTTAATTTGCTTCAAAGAATAGGAATACTACCCCTTCACAATAATACCCTTTTATGATATAATTCATCCACTTTCCTTTTCTATCACCACTTTCCTTCTCTCTCTCAAGCTTACCAGTCCCAAATACCTCTCTCTTACACACCCCTTTCTTACCCTCCTCTCCCTCTCACATGGTCTCTCTCTCTCTCTCTCTATTGACCAATATAGCCGTTACCATTCTAGTAATGTGCTTTATTGGATCTCGTTAGTTTCCTTATGTGTATAGATCTCTTACCATCATCAACTACATGTCATAATAAAACCTTCCATCGTTATCACATGTAGGATATCTCATATAGGATTCCAACCCTACTAGGTTTCTCTTGTATTTATATACCATCACTGTAACCAATTGGTTTTTTATGAATATTAAGCAATACTCTATGTCAACATGGTAATCAGACCCGCATAAGCTCAAACGAGTGAATTTTTTTTTTCTTTCCCCTTTCTTTTTTCTTCGTCTGGTTTCCTGCAACCATGCCCTACGATGGTGCTCTTGAGGATGTGTCTTCTGGCAGTGCTTTGCCTCCTTCCACCACACCTATTGGATCCCCCTCTTTGCATCATGCACACCACTACATCTCGGTGAAACTCACCTCAAAGAATTATCTATTTTGGCACACGCAGCTCGAACTGTTCCTTGATGGTCAAGGGCTGTTTGGATACCTTAATGATTCCCACCCTTGTCCGGAAGATCCAACTGCTTCTCTTCAATGACATCGCCAAGACTCTTTAATCCGCAGCCTGCTTATCGCCTCTCTCTTTCTGAAGAGGTATTCCCGCTGGTCCTTGGTAAACACACAAGTAGGGAAATCTGGGACTCCCTACATACAGCCTGCTCTTCTCCTTCTGAGAGTCGCCTCATGTCACTCACCATGGCCATGCAAGATCTCCAATAATAGCCTGAAGAATCTATCTCTGCCTTTCTCAGCCATGCCAAGTCCATCTCTGATGCATTAAGTGCTGCTGGCCAACCTCTTCGCCCCAGTGCCTTCAACATGCATGATTTCCGTGGTCTCAAGATTGAGTTCACTGATATTGTATCCTCTCTTCTCACACGCATCACACCCAGCACCTATGATGACTTGCATTCGATGATATTGAGCCATGAGTTTCTTCAAAGCCAGTCGGATCTCCATCAGCAAATACTGTGCAACGTACTAATACCACTCCTAACTCACGGTCTTCGTCTAACCGTGGGGGTGGGGTTCCTTACCGTGATCGTGGAGGCCGTGGACGCTCTAACCGTGGTGGTGGCCACTGCTACAGTAACCGCCTGTGGTGTCATTGGTGCAACCGTGACACTCATGACACCTCCCAATGTTTCTCTAAACCTAAAAATCCTGGCCAATAGTCCTACCGCCCCCAGCCTCCATTCCATTATCAACCTTCCTCTAACCCCACCACTCATTGTACCCAATATTCGTCCTCTTCCCAACCTCCTGTTTTACCCACTCCCTTTTATCCCCCATCCTCTCACCTCACCTGATACCCGGATACTGGAGCAACTCACCACGTCACACCGGACATTCACTCCCTATTTGCCTATGATCCGTATACTGGTTCAGATACACTATAGGTTGGAAATGGTAAGGGTATCCCTATTTCCAATGTTGGTTTTGGTTCTCTTTCTTCTCCCTCTTCTGGTCGTCATTTTCTTTTATCTGATGTTCTCCATGTACCTTCAATTTCCAAACCCTTACTTTCTGTTAATCATTTTGCTAAGGATAATGATATCTATTTTGAATTTCACCCCTCTTGTTTCTTTATGAAGGATCGGAGAACCAAATTCACAATTCTATCTGGTCCGAGTGATGGAGGTCTCTACACTATACCTCCCTCTTTGGGTCCTTCTCCTATTGCATTCCTCACCTCCCGCACATCACTTGATGGTTGGCATTGTCGTCTCGGGCATCCTCACTCTCAACTACTTCGTCGCATTGTTCGTGATTTTAATTTATCATGTCAATCTTCCAGACTTAGTTCATTATGTTCTACCTGTCAACTTGGCAAGTTGTGTCGTCAGTCCTTAGGAGAGACTTTCTCTCGTAGTTTATTTCCGTTGGATTTAATTCATAGTGATGTTTGGGGACCATCCCCCACCCCTTCCCCTACTGGCCATCGTTATTTTATAATTTTCGTGGATGATTATTCAAAATTTATTTGGTTTGATCCCATGCTTTGTAAATCTGATGTCTTTTCTTTATTCAAGGAATTTCAACAGTTGGTTGAACGGCAATTTTCCCGTAAAATTAAGTCTCTCCAAACCGATTGGGGAAGGGAATTTTGATCTCTATCTCCCTTTTTTTTAAATCCTTGGCATCTCTCACCGTGTATCTGCTCCTCACACCCATGAACAGCAAGGTGCTGTTGAGCGCCGCCACCGTCACATAGTGGAAACCAGACTTTCTTTACTTGCTCATAGCTCAATTCCACATATTTACTGGCACTTTGCTTTTGAGTCTGTTGTGTTTTTAATAAATCGGTTACCATCATGTGTCTCCAATGATGTTTCCCCCTATCAACTCATCTTTCATCACCCCCTAATTATTCTTATTTACTTGTTTTTGGGTACTTGTGTTTTCCTCATCTTCGTCCATACAACACTCATAAAATAGACTTCCATTCCTCCCCTGCATTTTCCTGGGTTACAGTACCAACCACCTTGCCTATCACTGCCTTTTTGTACCACCAATTGCATTCATCATGTCCGCCACATTCGTTTCTCTGAAGATGAATTCCCCATTACATTTCCTTTACTTTCCTCACCACCACCACTTGCTCCTTCACCTACACCGTGGGCGAGTACACCAACCATGGCCTTACCATCACCCCATGCCCATACTCTCTCTCATCCATGCTTGCCAACACCGTAGCCTACAGCCTCACTCTCTCCATCCCTCGCCACCTCTCCATCGCTCTCCCCATCACCGCCCCAATCTCCACCACACCCACCACCTCTCCTTTTACCCCACGCTCCACCCAAGTCCCCATCTTCCCAACCAACTCAAACCTAAACCCTTGTGGACCTTTACCAAGTCACCCAACCTATACCCAACCATCCTACCACTGCTCTGACCGCCACCCTCCCCCCCCCCCACTAACCCTACTTGTTTTTCTCAGGTGGTGAAATTTCCAGCATGGCAGACTGCAATGGCAGAGGAGTTTAATGCTCTTCTCCACAACGGTACTTGGTCCATGGTTCCTCACTCTCCTTCCATAAACTTAGTGGGCTGCAAGTGGGTGCACTGTGTGAAACGTAAGGTTGATGGCTCTCTTGAGCGCTACGAAGCTCGCCTAGTTGCTAAAGGATTTCATCAACTGGAGGGTATTGACTACAGTGAAACATTCAGTCTTGTTGTCGAACAACCTACTATTCGGACTATTATTTCTCTTGCTATCTCTAATGGATGGCCCATCCGTCAATTGGATGTGCAGAATGCGTTCCTCCACAATGAAGAAGTCTATATGGTGCAGCCACCTGGTTTTGAGGGTAGGTTTAAACCCAATCATGTTTACCGCCTTCATCGGACTTTATATAGTCTTAGACAAGCCCCCCGGGCTTAGTTTCATCAATTGACAACTTTTCTCCTAGCTTTTGGGTTTACTGCTTCTAAGATGGACACTTCTCTATTTATTTTTCATCGTGGGACTTTCATTATGTATGTTCTGATCTATATCAATGATATGTTGGTTACTGGAAACTCTTCTTCGCAAGTGTAGGCTTTGCTGTCTAGTTTGGCAGCTGAATTCTCCATTAAGGACCTTGGGCCGTTATATTTCTTCTTGGATGTTGAGGCCACCCCTCAATGAAACGGTCTTCTTCTCACCCAAACCAGATATATTCATGATCTATTATAGTGGGCTGGGTGGCTGATTGTAAGCCTTATGGACTCCCATGGCAACCAGTGTCAAGCCCTCTCACACAGGGGGTGAAGCTTTCCTTGATCCCAGTCGCTATCACTCCATAGTAGAATCCCTTTAGTATGTTACATTGACCCATCCAGATGTCGCATTTGCAGTCAATTGCGCCTGTCAGACAATGCATGCTCCCACTGTTGATGACTAGAGTCTGGTGAAGCGCATCTTACGTTACCTGAAAGGAACCTCCACATCTAGTCTTCTCTTTGATTGGTCATCTTCATTTACTCTCCAGGCTTTCACTGATGCCGACTGGGCTGGCAGCCCCACTGACCGACATTCTACAGGAGGTTATGCAATCTTCTTGGGTCCAAACCTAATTTCTTGGAACTCTCGCAAGCAGAAAATGGTGTCTTGTTCGTCGACCGAATCTGAGTACAAGGCTTTAGCTGACGCTGCTGGCGAACTTATTTGGCTTCAATCTTTATTCAAGGAACTTGGACTTCAACAACCTATGGCACCCATCTTATGGTGTGACAATATTGGCGCTACATACTTATCAACCAATCCAGTTTTCCATGCCGGCACCAAGCATGTGGAAATCGACTTCCATTTTGTTCGTAAACGTGTTGCCTAGAAACAACTTCAGGTCTAGTTCATCTCCACTACGGACCAAATAGCTGATGCATTGACCAAGGCTTTACTAGAGGCTCGCTTCCAATTCATGAGAGACATGCTAAAGATTCGTTGCTCAGAATCTTCATCTTGAGGGGGTGTATTGACCAATATAGCCATTACCATTCTAGTAACACGCTATATTGGATCCCCTTAGTTTCCTTATGTGTATAGATCTCTTACCATCATCAACTACATGTGATAATTGAAACCTTCCATTGTTGTCACATGTAGGATATCTCATATAGGATTCCAACCCTACTACGGTTCTCTTGTGTTTATATACCATCACTGTAACCGATTGATTTTTATGAATATTAAGCAATACTCTATGTCAACTCTCTCTCTCTCTCTCTCTCTCTCTCTCTCTCTCTCTCTCTTTCTCTCTCTCTCTCTCTCTCAAAGTCTTTGAGAGGACTCGAATCTCCTTTCGCTGCTTGGGGGCTAAAAGTCCTCTTCGGTCTCCCCCACTTTATGAAACTATTCATTATAAGATGAATATATGCCAGTGAAAAGATTGAAGGACATAATTTTTTGCAATCTCTTTTTTGTTCCATTAGCTGATTTACAGTGCTTATTAATTACTGTTGAGGAATATACCTCTAGTCAGTGACCTGTCGACCATCATCTTCAGTTCAGAGGTGAAACATACCCCATACTGATGAGGACTCTAGCCCATCCATTGCAATTGTTATATATTTTTTTTCTTTGGCAATTTCAAAAACTATTTTCTTATTTTATAATCAATATGTATCTCAGTGTTCCTTACTCTTAATCATGCATTTGTACTTGGTTATATGTAAGCCTTTAGCAGTATTCAACTTTTATTTGAAACTACAGATTTTTTTGTTCTGGTTTTAATTTTATTTTGATAATTTTGTTTACATGTTCTACACCAGGTTGTAGCTTCTCTAGATTGGCTGGAAATTACAAAGTATACAACTATAGTTAGTGCCCAAATAAGACTTTAAACATTTAGTTTGTTACATATATATACTCTCTCCACCATCTAACAAATTTCTTGTCTCTCTCTCTCTTTATTGATTTTACTTCTTTACTTCCTACTTTTGATAATTTGAAGTTGTAAATTGTAATACTTAGAAAAGAAAACAGCATGCCCCATATGGTAAAATGTTCACATTGGTGTGTACACAATCTCATGGGATCTACTACACTTTCTTCCTATTGTTATGTTTCATATATTTTTGTTGAATTCAAGTTAATGCAAATCTTGAAGCCATAATTCTCCAAAATAGGACCAGAAAATAGACATAATTTTTCAGCACCAGATACTTTAATGCAATGATTTATTTATTATACATTTTGTAGTAGATCAACTTAAGGAGGCATGAGGAGGGAAGTCAGATGCTTGTTTAATTGGGTATGACTTGGCTAAACATTTTTGGTTATCAGTAATAAAGTAAATTCAGCATTCTTAATTCAGCCCTTTGAAATTTTAATTGTTTTCAATTTGGCTAAGATCTTATTCATCCCATTTAATAGGTCATTATGTGTGTATGATGATCATACGTCAATTTTGTTTTTGCAACTTAATCTTTTGAGTTAGTTACAACATGCACTCTATCTCTCTCTTTCCAACATATGGGCAAACGTGCATATGCATGTGTGAGTTTACTAGTGTATATATATATATGAGACATATATTTCTTTGGGTGATCTGCGTGTTTACACATTCTTTTATAAACATGTCACCAGGCTTGAATCGGTCCAATCACATGGATGATTCACCTTGGTGCTTGAAGATAGCGAGCAAGATGAGCCAAATTCACCTTGGTGCTTAGAGATAGCGAGCGAGATGAATGGATAACTTTTAAGCTAAGTGGAGACTTAGTTATAGCTAAGATGAGACATTTCTATGGTCGAGCATAGAGATTCCACATCTCTGGTAGCCTACTTATAGCCGAGTGTGAGACTTCAGGGAGGTGTCAGGGTAGCCTACTTAAGCCACCTCGAAGCTGATCCCGCCAATGAATAAAGGAAAGCCTGACCCATCTGATTCTCCATGAGATTCCATGTTTTGGCCACAGTAACAAAGATGTTCAAGTGAGCCTTGGGATCTCCTGTCCCGTCAAACTTATCAAGCTTCCATTTGAAATCTTCAGGTATTCTCCCTTCTGGAAAGAAAACCAAGTCATCTTCCGATTTCTTAACAGATTTGCCTTTCATTGTCATTTCGAGCTTCTCCACTTTTTCCCTCATCTGCCTTTCCCTTTTAGTTTCGAGCAGATTCTTGGAGGTATTGATAGCTGCATCTTCTTCTTCTTCTATTACTATTCCGGGTGGTGCCCTGGACATTGTCGGGGCTACCCTGGGTTCTCCGAAGTCTGGTGTTGCGTCCCCTTGAGATTGACCTTGCATTGCTTGAATCATCCATCTATGTGACCAACTGCTTCATCTCTGCCATCTCTCGCTGCATACTATCCATTTGTTGATTTCATACTTTTTCTGATGGGCCTACTTCTGACGGATCCATGGTGTCCATACCGGGGGATGACCTTACTAGACTTTGTCTTGATGAGTTGGAAGGTGGAGGAGAAATATTGGAGTTCCTCTAGACGAAGAAGGTGGAGCCTAGCGGAGATCGGTCCGAGTCAACCGGCCACCATGACGGGTCCATGCAGGTAATGGAGATCTTCTTTGTTGTGGAATTGTGCCTTACAAAGGCAACAAATTTTTATTTTAGGACTCAAGGAGAAATATTATTATATATATATTTTTTATTTATGTACATAAATCTTTACTTCTCTTTTTTTATTTTATATATATGTATATATCTTTTTTAACCCCTCCCTTTTTTTTGAATAAATGCATACAGGCAAGTATATACAAGCAAAGTTAGTTTGTGCAAAGATTCACCTTCAACTTTCTGATTCCATCTTACTCGGGTAATCGATGGTGGAATTTCATCAGAATTCAGGATTATTCAGGGGAAACCCTTATAATCCCACGAAGTGATGTAATCTTATCATAGATCCTTTGTCACTCGATGGTTCTTTGAGGTCGAATTCGAATTACCACATGTCAACATATAGAAAGGCTCAATTGAGAATTTCTTGGTGGTCTATCCCTTGCTAATACAGAGTGCCTTTCATTGCGGGATGATTGGAGCTCTATCACTGATGTACCATATTGACAGTGTATCTTTCTTCGAGGGGCAGTTGAGGCTACATTTTTTTTCAATACACTGATCCAAGTAGATGCGTGACTTTTATGGAGGGACATCCAAGGAATGGATAGAGCTCTTTCCCTCACAGGTAATCTATATTAGGAGGGGTACAGCACTGAGAATCTCGCTTTTGGTCTCAATAGATTATAATGTTAGTTTGTGGCGTATCCTAGTCATATATGGTCTAATTTCCTACATGATGCATGCAATAGGTAGGTTTATAGGGCAGAACAAGGTCACCTTTGACAAAATCAATATACTTATCGCTTTACGCGAGTCGTGGGTAAGTGATTCTTTTAATATACCTGGGGAATAGGTCACGCGATCTCAAAGTAATCAGCCTAGTGTCTTTTTTGGATATTAAAAATATCCCACGGCATACTAATGAGTGCCCTCACCGGTGACTCTAAACCCGTAAAGTAAATATCAAAGATTATGGCTTCGTCGTGAATTACCCATGACTACACATGGGGTCCAATGACTAACCACGGGGGTAAATGTGTTTTCATACCGTGTGTGTGTGTGCATGATAGTGGTGCAGGAAGCGACTATCATCCGATCTCAGAGTACTTAGTATGATGTGTCCCACCTCCCTAGGGATAGAGGCACAACAGAGAGTACCCACGTCGATTGATTTCACTTCGAACACATGCATGATGCAATTAGTACAACCAAAGGGGTTAGCCAAACATGTTATAATTCAAATAATGTATATAGGAGAAAAATTCTTACGTTTAATGGTAGCATCTAGTATTGAAAGCTTGACCATTGTCTCCCCAGTGGAGTCGCCACTAGGAGGATCCGTTCCCTCGGGATTGGGGGTTGGTATATCCTAGGGGGTCTCGTCTGCAAACAGCGTGGGTCATCCACACTCCTCGATAGAAAGAAGGGTCTATGTTATCTTATTGGGGGATGGGGGTCATGCAATCATATAGAATGCAGCCGCCACCCAGGGTCAAGGCCTATGACCTAATTGGTGTAGCCCTGTGAAGGGCTACATGGTTCCATTTGGTTTAGTTAGAGATTCGAGTAAGTGATCCGGTTACAAGAGTGGGAAGCTATTAGGCATCCACCTCACTCGGGTAAACCGGTCTTTCTACTAGATACCTTTTTTGAATATTTTCTCATTATAAGATGTCCTATACCAACATACATGGCTAAATGATGATGCACAAACTACTTAAAGAAAATCAAACTACATTATGCTAATATTGCGTACAGTTCACTCGAAAGCTTAAAGGTCTACATTGTGCCAAAATCAAAGGTTAACGATAGAAATGAATACCTGTATGCTAAACCAAGGTGATTATGAAAGATGTAAGGCGGAAGACATCCCCCAGCTCAGGTGGAGACAAATGACTAACTTACCCTCTATCAAACAGAATAACGACTTCCAAAAGTTGAATCCCAAAATCTCAGGCAGAGTAAGGGTCTCATGAGGTCTTGAGAGCCAAATGCTTGATCCGCAGACGAAGCGACTACACCATGAGGAATTCTCAAGTCTTCAAGGGAATCGGATAGAAATAGACCAAAAAGTTGGGTTCGGATGACCTGGGCTTTGAACAAAGTAACAAGGCTCGAAGATTTAGAGTTGGGGATGGGGAAGACCTAGAAGTAGGCAAAACAGAGTTTTGGAAGGCGAAAAAGGGTAAAAATAGGGTTTGGCACTACCGTGGCACCGTGGGCCGGCGGTGCTACGGTAGTGCCTTGCACTACTACGGTGTCGTGGGCCCCTGTGGTGCCGCGGTGGTACCTTATCCTTGGGCGACACGGCTGCCTTGCAATGGCTTGGATGCGGGCCTATCTTTTCAGGTGTTTCTGGTCTTGAATACTGGAGAAGCGTCCATGGGGGACATCGTCAGTCATTCGTGTCTGGTTGTCATCATTGCCGGGGATGATTACAAAATTCAGCGTCTACCGCCCACCTAAAGAAAACATGTGTGCTCCCTTGTCCTCTCTCCCTAAACAGAAAGCTCTCTCGAGACTTGGTCTTCCGCTTCCATATTCTATGGGTGCATCTCAAGAGCATACATCACTGCTTCGTGATTTGAACTATGGAAGATCACAGCCATTGTGATTAGGGATGTAAACTTAACCCTATCTATAATACCCTGATCCTAGAACTATCGATTTAATATTGGTTCATTGTTTGTTTTACATAATAACTAAACTTGACAATGAAGGAGACCGATCCTATCGTATGATGTTTCTAGATTATGATAAGATTTTTATGTATTTATGATTTTACATAATTCACGATGGTTTTTGGGCATATGTATGATTGATGGCCCTATATGGACATTTATGTTAATTTATAGCCCATGATTCTATATTATAGACTATGATGTGAATTTATACACTATGGTTCTATTTTCCTAGACTATGGTTATTAATAGAATATATGTATTTATGTGACCTAGGTGTATGTGAGACATTATTAGGTTCACTTATGATTATGGTTTAATGTTGGATCAATGTTTTCATTCATATTAAGTGATTTTGGTCTAGTATATTTTTAGGCTAAGGAACCAAGGGCATAATAGGAAATACCCTAAATAGATACTCTATAATGATTCACTATTGGTTGATGGATTTAGGATAAGGATTAGTGGTTTGATTTTTTAGGCATTCTCTTGAAATGCCCAAGATTTACTGTTGCGTCAGAAAATCGTTCAAGGGTCCTTTCGAGTGCTGTAACCTACAAAAGAACCAGGGGATGACAATGGAGAACCGGTGTGGTTTCGACCTAGGACTCTCCAATGCCAAAGTCAGATCTCCTGAGCAAAGAGATGAATAATAGTATTCAAGATGGGTTGATGGGATAGAGTACCTTCCTTTTTATAGTGGAGTGTGGCGGTGTGGAGAGTCTCAGTTGATGTAGAGTGGCCTTCGTAGTCGATAGAGTCCCTGAGTAGCAGGGCTCATCCTTGATTGGTTATCTTCCTGTGAGACGTGGTGTCATGATAGACTTGGTAGTTGTTTTCCCATGAGACGTAGTATCATGATAGACTTGGTAGTTATTTTCCCATGAGACGTAGTGTCATGATAGACTTGTTAGTTGTCTTCCCGTGAGACGTGGTGTCATGATAGACTTAGTATCCTTAATGGATAGACCTATCTACTTGGTAGATGAGGTTCCCTGTGTATGAGTCCATCCAGACTACGTGACTGGTAGGTGGTGGCCTAGAGTCCTCTATGATGGGACATGTCTTATTTATGGTGGTGGTCGCCGTGTACCCATGAGATGATGTATATTTTGTTGTTGGCGGTAGTAGTCCGTAGTACCTGGACTTCCTTATTGATAGTAGCCCGTATGAACCAATCAAGTGAAATATAAGGTGGCTGGCTTTGGGATGGTCTTCCTACCTGGGCCGGGACACGTGGCGGCTTCTGATTGGTTGGTGTGATTTTGGGTTTATCATTTTATAAATTTGCCAGTGACTATAAGTATTCTTTATGAAGAAGCTAATTCTCATGGCAATGTTTCTTCTCAATTTTACCAAATTAGGGTAAGAAAGTGAGAAGAGAGAAATTGCCTTGAAGATGATGGAATCAAACTGGAATTAGTAGAATGAAGGCTTATGATTGAAGATTAAAATGATTACTGAAGGATTGGAGCAATGAATGAAGAGGTGAACTCATTCAAGGGATTTTGAGGTATTATAACCTTGATTTTCGTTTGGTTTCATCATAGGTAGTTGAATCATGATTTGGTTTCATAGATTATTATTAGAATAGCTTAATTAAGAGGGTTATTGGTTGTATTCCATAGGTATTGCATTATAGGAGGAGTTAATCCCGTTTTTTAAAGGATTTTTGGATATTTTCATGGTAAGAAAGCTTAGAACTGATTTGATTTTGAATATAAGCAAGGGTTTATATTTCAAATAGTTTAGATACTATATTTATGTTTAGAGCTAGAACCATGAGGGTTTGAAGAGAATTCATGATTCAAGAACTCAGATATGGATTTTAGCCAAGAACAAAGTATAACAAGGTGATTTGGATTTGATTTCGAATCCACATTTTTTATGTATTAATTTAATGCATGTATAGTGTTAGAATGATGTTTTAAAAATGAAATGTTGGTTTTCATGAGATTTGATATGGGGATGAAAGCCCCAAATTTGGGCAAGAACCATAGTAGAAATCTGCTCATTCGAGCTGTAATTTACGTGGCTGGATGTTTTAACCGATCAAACGGTCAGTGACTGAATTATCATTAACGAATGCACTGATTTATCATTGGATGATCAAATTAGTCAACCTGTGATACTGACCGAATGATCTGAAAGGATGATCTGGTAGCATCATCTGATGGACAGTAAAAACATAATTTTTAAGGATTTATCTTGGGGGTTTTGTCCCATATTTTGGTTAGTATTGGGACATTAAAAATCACCCCATAATATGGAGTTTTGGTCATGTATAGGACCACTCAAAGTTAGCTTAAGTTGAAGATTTAAAGCACAGGTGAAAGGTGATTGGAAATCTATTGAAAGGTGAGTAACGATACTCAATTATGTTAGGACATGTAGCATATAGGTTACGCATGTATGAATGATGTTTGAAATGAATGAATGCTATGATTTATGCTAACTATGAACTATACCCACATAATAGATACAAAAGATGCATGTTAGAATATGAGTATGAAAGCTCAATATGATAAGAAATGTTAACTATGCATTATGTGTATGGTGAATGGTTAAATGATCAGAATGTAAGTTTGATGAACTAGGAGTAGGAATCTAAGTGCGAAGTTATGATTGATGGTGATACAATGTTTATCCTATATGTCTATTACAGTGTGAATGATTGAATGAATGCATGATTCCATAGGACTATGAATGAACAAATGAATGGAATGAATGTATGTGCTCATATTGTGCATGCAAGTATGATATGCTCCCTGTGTATCATGTACACGTTCCTGGTAAAGTTAGGAATGGTTAATGATATGGTACATTTAGTACATAATGAATGTTCAAGGATAAGGAAAGAAAGTCATTTGAAGTCCTAAGTCAATAGACGACTCGGGATGGTATGAAATGGTGTCATAAGAGGCATTGAGTCTAAGGTCAAGACATGACTCGACACAAATGTTATGAGAGGCATTGAGGCCAAGGCCAAGACATGACTCGGCATAAATGTTATATAAGACGTTAAGGCTTTTGCCAAGACACAGCTGGCATAAAGGGACAGCACACCCAAAAGGAGTTTAGACTAAGGCTAAGAATGAAACTGGTTAACATATGTATGATTTAAAGAATGATAGAAATGATGCACGATGCATGTTGTCCTAGGAATGGTTATGGATTATGTATATGTATAGTTATGCATGATTATTTATCTTGCTCACTAGGCTGTAAAGCTCATCCCATTATTGTTAAATGGTTTAACAAAGCAAGGAATTAAGGATAAAGGAAAGGGAATTGTGATCGAGCAGGATCACTCGGATTGAGGAAGATCTTTCTATTCTTTCAAGTTTAGTTATGGTCAATGTGATGGATGTTTAGACATTTATTTTGATGAATGTTTAAAAAATGTTTTTGAAGGGTGATAGTAAATAATAGGGATAGATGCCAATAGTGTTACTACCCAATGGATGAGTATTTGAGGTTTATGAATGTTTGAATGGTTTAACAG
Organism: Telopea speciosissima; assembly: GCF_018873765.1. Lineage (NCBI taxonomy): Eukaryota > Viridiplantae > Streptophyta > Magnoliopsida > Proteales > Proteaceae > Telopea > Telopea speciosissima. Next base: position 47,220,583 of record NC_057919.1, on the reverse strand, counting down.
TTTTGAATTTTATTACCTCTAACTCATGAATGTTTTTGCTGAACCCTAATAGATATTAAGTTATGGATCTTAGATGAGCTTTGACTCCATAAATGTTTACGATCCATGCATAATATATGTTTAATGTGAATGTTTAAGTTTACCTTGCACAGACTCCAGCTAGATCTGGTGTCATGGACCCCATAGGTATAGACAATTTAGGGGCCTGTCAATGTTGGCCCTAGCCCGCCTTGATGGACTGGATTTTTCAACCCTGAGGGCGGGTTAGGGTTGAAATTTTCAGGCCCTGGGTCAAGATCAGGGTCAAGGTCGGGTTGGGCTAGGATTGAGGCTTCCGACTAAGCCCAGTTCGGCCCAATCCTATGCCAAGTTATGCTCTACCATTTATTTTTTACATTTGTAATTTTTTTACTATCTCATCTATCGGTTTACAATAAAAAAGGCTAATTTATCTATTGAACGAAAATATTTATAATGTTAAGATTGGGTTAAATTTTTTAACCCGAAGAAAAGTCTAATAGTCAATTGAGTATGAAACAAATCAATACCCAATCACATGTCTCATTTTTTTAATGCAATATGATGACGTAAATGGAAAAAAAGTAGGGCAAGTGAAGCCATCCAAGTCCTACTAAATTTTAGGGTCAACCCAGCCTAGTTTGGCTCGATCAAGGTCAATGAGGGCCGGGTTGGGCTAGGCTGAACCTAGCAGGATTGGGCTTGGGTCGAGATATCTCAGCCAGAAATAAGGTCTGATTGGGCTTGGATTGAGCTAAGAGGACTCAAGGTTGGGTTAGGGTTTAAAAACCCTGGCCCAACCCGACCCTGTTTTACCTCTAGGTTGATCACCTATCAATTAGACTGTACGTGTTCTCTCCGCTTGCGACCCGTTTGTTTGGCTTGTAATCAAGAACGACACTTGTCAAGGGCTGGGGAGTCCCTCGACAATTCGCTCCTTCAACCATCTCCTCAACAAGGAAAGGTTGGGCATTGTTTTCTTAATGGAAACGAAAATGAAGAGAGAAAAATTTGATGTGGTTCAGCGTAAGAGAAATTTCACTGGTTGTGTTGTAGTGGAACCTAGAGGTGCTTCTGGTGGGCTGGCCTTGCTCTGGAATGACTTTGTCACTCTAAATGTTCTGAGCTCTGATGCAAGAATTGTGGATGTGGAAGTCACTGCGGCCGATCACCCACCTTTTTTTCTCACGTGGGTGTATGGTGACCCTTTAAGGCATAAAAGAAAAGAGGTGTGGGATCGCATTACTTCCATTGGGGGGCAACGACAAGGTAATTGGCTTTGTTTTGGTGATTTTAACTCTTACCTTGCATGGCATGAGAAAATAGACAGATCCCAACAAAACTCTCAAGATCCTGATACCTTCCGAGATTTTCTCAACTCTTGTAATTTCATTGATCTTGGGTTCCATGGTCCCTCTTACACTTGGAACAATAAGAGAGATGGACCTACAAATATCAGAATATGCTTGGAGAGGCAGTGATCTTTGTGAAGCCGACAGTGAGCTCCGATCACTGCCCCATAGTGGTGGATACCGAGGGAGGTGTGTCTCATGATCAGAGGCCATTCAGATTCAAATCCATGTGGCTAAAGCACCAGGATTGTCGAAATGCTGTGGTGAAAGGTTGGTCGATTCCTATGGCAGGACCGACTGTGTGTCAAGTGATGGGAAAAATTCAGCATTGCCAAGGGTCTATAAGAGATGGAATAGAGGTATTTGGAGTGATCCAGGACAACATAAAAAATCTAAAGGAAGAGTTGGAACATATTCAAAGTCTCCCTGTGTCGCTCTACTCTCAACAAAGAGAATCACAGGTGCATAAGCTTCTTGAAGAAGAGTTACTCAAAGAAGAAGAGATGTGGAGACAAAAGTCTCGTATTGCATGGCTTCAGGGTGGAGATCAGAACACATCCTTTTTTCACATCACAACCATATGGCGACGTCATCGCAACAAAATTTTGAAGCTGAAATTCCCCTCGGTCCAATGGTCTAATTCGGCTACTGATGTCTCAAACATCTTATGTGACCACTTCCAAGCCCAGTATGCATCCGAACCTGTTGATAATGCGGCCTTAACATAGGTACTTGATGTTGTTCAGCCTATTGTTACTAAGGAAATCAATGAAATATTATGTAAAGCTCCCACCTTAGAAGAGGTACAGGCTGCTTTATTTGCTATGGCACCATTGAAATCCCCAGGCCTAGACGAGTTTCCTCCTATCTTTTACCAACAGTACTGGGACTTAATAAAGAGCAATATTTTCTCTTATGTTACGGAGTTCTTTGCATCGGGACACATCCCATTGGATTTGAACAAGACATATGTTTGTCTTATTCCAAAAGTGAGCCAACCAGAGTTGGCAAAGCAATTCCTCCCCATCAGCCCTTGTAATGTGGTCTTCAATATTATTACCAAACTGGTGGCAGATCGCTTGCATGGAGTCCTGAACCAACTCATTGCTTCTTCCCAATCAGCTTTCATTCCCAACCGCCTCATCTCCGATAACATCTTAGTGGCGCATGAGATGTTTCACTACATCAAAAAACACAAAAGAGGAAAAAAAAATTTAGCCCTAAAGTTAGATATGAAGAAAGCATATGATAGGCTTGAATGGTGTTTTATAGAAGGCATGCTTTTAAAGTTGGGCTTTTGTAATGACTGGATTAATTGGGTGAAGACTTGTATTCGGACTGTTTCCTACAACCTTCTTATTAATGGATGTATTAAGTGTGCCATATCTCCCTCAAGGGGTATACGGCAACGGGACCCTATCTCTCCAGCTATTTTTATCTTATGTTCTCAGGCACTCACAATGGTGTTAAGACAAGAGGAGGTCGCAGGTAGCTTGCATGGAGTCAAGTGCGGCATAGAGGTGTCCCTATCACCCACCTCCTTTTTGCCGACGATTGCCTCTTATTCACAGAGGTTAAACTTGATGAAACTCAGACTTTGAAGCAATGCTTGGACCTCTACTGCAAGGCGACGGGTCAGGCTATTAATCTCTAGAAATCTAGTCTTACTTTCAGCCCGAATACACCTTTGAAGTTTAAAAGATGGTTTTCAAGAATCTTGAAGATCCCCTACGGTGATGGCCCTTCAAAATATTTGGGACTACCTACTGACTTTGGTGCCACAAAGAAGGACTTATTCCAAGAAGTCAAAGAAAAATGTCTTAATAAGCTTCAAGGATGGAAGGAGTGTCTTCTTTCACATGCTGGAAAGGAGGTACTTTTGAAGGCTGCCATCTCCCCTATGGAAAATTTTGCTGGCTCCCACTTCAAACTTCCTGCATCTTTCCATGAGTCTGTTAGGAAGGCCTCATCCACCTTTTACTGGGGAGAATCTAAGAAAGGGGCAACAATTCATTGGATGTCATGGACTAGGCTATGCAGGTCAAAAAGCAAAGGTGGTTTGGGGTTCAAGGATTCTAGACTCCAGAATCAGGCTTTACTAGCCAAGGCAGCCTAGAGGTTGTGGGAATCACCTGACTCCTTTTGGGTGAACTTTATCAAAGCTAATTACTTCCCAACTTCAGACTTTCTTCATGCAAGATTGGGAAACAAGCCCTCGTGGGGCCGGCGAAGTCTAATGGAAGGGAGAAAAGTCCTACAGGCTGGATTATTGTGGCAAGTGGGAAATGGTAATCAAATTAATATTTGGGAAAATTGATGGGTACCCTCCTTACCAGGCTATAAACTCCAATACACTTGCCCATTGAATTACCATCTCTCATCCGTTGCGGACTTTATTGATCGTGGAAACCGGACTTGGCGTATGGATTTACTACAACTTTACTTTCAACCTTCTGACAGAGAAGCCATCCTTAAAATCCCTCTTAGTTTATTTGTGGCTGAGGATAAGCGTATCTGGGGACCATTACCGAATGGGATCTTCAGTGTCAAATCAGCGTACCAAATGCTGGTGAAAATGCAGGATGAGAAAGAGGCTGCAAATGCATCATCATCAAGGGTGCGTAATTGGGATCTTGTTCCAGATTCTATTTGGAAGCACATCTGGGCTATAAGAACCTTACCCAAGATAAAAACCTTCATTTGGCATGCATGGAATGAAGGTTTAGCTACTGGAGATGGATTAGCTAACCGCAAGGTTCCTATTGACCCGGTTTGCGCTAGATGTGGAACACAAAGGGAAACAATGGGACACCTGCTCTTTGAATGTTCGTTTTCCAGAGCAATATGGTTTGGAAGCTCTCTAACGCACTCTCCCTCCTTTACCTCGGCTCCATCTCTACATGAATGGCTAAGTGGTTGGGATGTGCTATTTCGCAAGGATAAAGGGTTGGCTCGAGAATCACTTGCGAAAGCTTCTTTCATATGCTGGTACATTTGGCGTGCAAGGAATGACATGGTGTTTAATAGTAAATCCTAGACACCTACAGAGGTTATTTCAGCTGCAGAAAGGGCGTATAATGAATACGGTTCTGCAATGGCAACCTAACAAAGGCTCATGCTCCTGCTACTTCTCCGACGTCAAATGATAAGGCGTGTTGGGCTCTCCCTCCTGTTGGTGTGCTGAAGGCAAACTGTGATGCAGTACTTACAAAGGATAAATCTAGAGGGGGCTTGGGGGTTATTTTCAGAGATCATAGAGGTGTACAAATGAAGGCCCTCTCGATCCCCTTCCATCTCAGTTCGGTTCTTCAAGGGGAAGCAGCGGCAGTTCAAAGTGCTCTTATCCAAGCCCTTGAAGATGGACACCAACGATTGCAAGTGGAATTTGATAGCAAGGAACTTCTCTCCTTTCTCCTCGACCCCAACCGTGTACCACCCTCTGAAGCGGCTATCATGATTGCGGACGTAAGGCGATTAGTTGCCTCTTTTATGTCTATTTCCTTTCTTTGTATTCCAAGGGATCTAAACTCTATTGCAGATACCCTGGCTAGGAAGGCCCTGTCCATCATGTGTAAGATAGATTGGCCGCTTACCATTCCGTGGCTTCATACCCTTTGCCTAAATGAAGCCACTGGCTGTACACATGCCTTTGATCAGTAAATTTATTTCTAACCCAAAAAAAAATAAAATAAAGAACGACACAATCTGTCTCCACTACATTTCACTATTCTTTCAGGTAACGCTTTAATGATGTTCATGATGCTCATTTCAATACTCTGGAATTGGAAAATCATCCAAAAAAATACTCCATGGAGCATGAAATTAGACCGGTATAGCCAAGCCAAATGGGTCTCAGGAATTACCTAGGAGAGCAAAGAATTTCAAATTTAGCCCTCAACTTAAGAATAACCTAGGAGAGGAAAAGTTGTGAGCTACAAGGTGGAATTTCAATTTGCCCCAGAACTCTATTTCTTTTCCCACTCCAATTTGTGCCCCGCATTGGCAGTGGCTTTGTGTAGAGTCCAAGTGCCAAATTGTTAATGCTACCGATTTCAACTGGGCACATGTCAAAATTTAGCTTCGAATAAAAATAGAACGGAAAAAGCTCTACATGGTGGTGTTTTCCTATTCTCCAATGGATGAGCATGCCTGGATATCTATCCAAAGGGGCAGGGGCATCATCTCACAATGCCCTGTTAGAGGGCATAGGGAACTCCACCAAGTAGAGATCTCTTGCCCAAAACAGAATCATTGACCACTAAAAAGCATGACCAGCCAACCCCAAGGGTGTAGCTTGATTGGCAAAAGAACGTATCTAATTTGACAATGGTAGAGGGCACCATCCCCTCAATAAATTGGAACTATTCTGTTAAGGCTTTCTTTAATGGTTAATTTTAAACTCAGAAAGCAGTTATTTGAGTCAATAAATTGATTTCTGAAGCAGGAAAAGTATTAAATAGCAATCTACAACTGAGAGTTTCTGTAAATTTTCTTACAAGCCATTGGAAGCATCTATGCTAACAAATAAAAGGGCCTTGATATCAAAACGCGAACAGAGAAAATAATGATTAAAAAAGAGGGGTGATTCTTTTCCTCATGTGCTTTACAAGTATATAAAACGTCCAAAGAAAAAGCTTCTATCTCAGAAATAATCATCATCCGTCCGCCGAGAAGCACTAGCATCGTCTCCTCGCTTGGTCATACTTGATCGCTGAACTAACCTCACAAGTGCCTGAACCACCTCTGACATAGGTGGCCGGAATTCTGGCTCCGACTGAAAAAAATATTAAACAAATAAGCAAGAGAGAGAGAGACGGTTGAAAAAACCAATAATACATCCACGTAACTGTTTAAGAAATTTCTAACTAAAAAAAAACTGTTCAAAGGGAGACCAGCACTTTTCAGTCTTGGCTCCCCCAACACCCCCCCCCCCCTCTCCTCTTTCCAACACAGGGAACAGATCCTCAGCTACCTAAGCATATATGGAAGACGCATCAAAGGTGATGGTGGCATGAGAAGGCTTATCAAGGGTATTTCGTTAAATAAACGTGTACATCCATTGCCAAAATGCTCTAGAGATGCTTTTTGTCTCCCATTTTGAATTGTGCTTCCAAACCCAGCCCAAAAACAAACCAGGTTGGGTGGGGTGTAGGTTGTACAAAATCCTCATCATCCAACTCTTCACACAAGTTCAGGGCATGTTCATGGGATTATTAAAACAATAGTATCTCAAGAAGCAATGACATCAACCCGAGATAGCAGTTAGCAAATGGAACTCATCATGACCATGAATTAAATAAGGTTTACATATAGGAAATAAGAATACTATATGGAAATGAATGAAACAGAACTTGCACAACAATTCCTACCTGAACACAGAGAGCAATGACATCAGCAAATCGAGATAGTGACTTGGGAGGGTACAGCCCATGCAGAGCTGGGTCCACCATCTTGGCTAATGCATCAATGTCATGAAGCTGGGGTGAGGCCCATCTGACTAGAGACTGTTCCATTCTTAGTTTTGAACTGGAAAAAAAAATTAGTTAAGAGTTGTTAAAATTGATCACGTAAAATGGTGGCTAGGACGGTAGGATCAGAACAACGATGGAAGCAGCTCTATTTCATTGGACGCATCATACCTGTCATATGGCATCCGCCCTGTCAAAAGCTCTAACATGACCACTCCAAAGCTGTACACGTCACTTTTCAATGTATATGCAGAAGGATTTGTGCACTCTGGAGCATTGTATCCAAGTCCCAGGTTTACGCTTGTACGCTGATGAAAAGCCTTTTTCAGTTGCTTGTAAGGTCAATAAGTATATACACTCACAAGCACATTGGAATGTTGGGATGTAGTGGGTCATGCATCCATATAGGATGGATCCCACCACGCCTCTCCTCCCATGTGATTGTGAGGAACAATGTTCTTACCCTTGGCATTTTCGAATGTACATACATTCACGTTATCCCCATTTAGTTTGGGATAAGCCTAGTTGAGTTGAGTTGTATACACATTCATGCATGTGGCATATATGCCCACACATTTATATAGGCAGACATTACTTCATTATCATATTTGTGAACATCAATAGTGGGTCTAGCCACCTTTCGAAGTTTCAGAATTTCAAAAGAACAAGGTGTCCAAATCACTGCAATTGTGCCATAGGTTCAGACCCATATTTTTCACCCATGACCCAAAAAACAAAATATTTTGCAGGAAAGCAGAATAAGTCCTCACAAACATTGTCAAAACATGTGGTACATATGGAAGGGGGTGTCTACAACCAGTAGTCAATATATCCAACGTCCTGGACCCAATTGGCTGGTTGTAGCTAATTGGTTCTTACTAGTTAGCGTAACTCATACAATTTGATCCCCTAGCATGTGTTCCACAATTAAGGGATAAAGTAGAAGAGGACTTCCTACAGTTCCTGCAGTTATCCTTTGCTCAAGCCAAGTGATGAAGCTAGGAATTATCATGCACATTTTAAGGACAAGAAAGTAACCTGGTAGAAATTTGCCAACCCACAGTCCATGAGGCGGGGATTGAGTTCGGCATCAAGCAAAATGTTGGCTGACTTAATGTTCTTGTGGATGCAGGATGGGGAACAGATCTCATGTAGATACCTGAAAACAGAAAAGCCAGTGATGAAGGGTGAAAGTATCATTTGCAAGCCAAACAAAAGGAACCAAAAGAAACTATCCCAATGATCCTGTAACAGTCCTACTTGGGTTGGGGAATTCCTACTATGATGGTGTACTGCCCGATAATAGGTTGTGATGAGAATGCTGATCCATCCATGCACGCACAGGAAATACAATATACATATGCATATCCGTATAGATGTACATGCATACATGAAAATATTTGCTAGCTACAAATTGCTACAAGAGGATTTTATCCAAGTCGGATCAAATTAAATATAAATTTTCCTGCACCATGGCAGAGTCAGACTTGCCAAGGTGCTGCTTAATCATCCTAGCTGTTTCTGACCAAGAGATAAAAACCATAAATCATTAGTTGATAAATAATAAGTTAAGGTATGTAGTCAACGACCCTAATTGTGCAGTAAAATAAACAAATAAGAATGAGATTTCAGAACAGCAATTATTGTGCCCTACCTAGGAAATCTCCAAGGCCAAAAACCCAATCAGAATAAACCAGCCTAATGCTCAATCTTTATTCATACAGGCAGAAAAATGAGGCAAAGTCAAGAAGAATTTAGCAAACAGATTCACTTACTCCACAGCACGGGCTGTGCCAAGAGCGATCCTGATTCTGGTGTTCCATGTAAGAGGCTTGCTATAATCATCTGAGAGGTGTAGGAATTCATGAAGTGATCCATTCCTGAAGTACTCATAGACTAGCAGATTATGACCCTGTTCTGAACAATGCCCAACAAGTTCCGCAATGTTTGGATGGTGTAGTTTTGAGATGTTTGAAACTATTCCTGAAAATTCATCAGGGCCAGCACTTTGAAGAAGTGTAGAGTCTATCTTCTTCACAGCCAGAACCTGATTTAAAAAATAAAAAATAAAAAAGGTGCTCACTAAACAACATCTATGAGGCAAAAGAAACAAACCAGTTGGAACTATTTTGGATACACAACATCCATCTGAATAGAGAAAGGGAAGTGGAGACTTTCAGAAATGAAAATTAAACGGATTAATTAATTAAACATAAAGAACCAACTGATGATTAACAAAAACAATTACAAAGAATGAATCGATACCATTCAGAATAGAACTATATTTAAATTGGACAAAGGCATATCAAAGAAGAAATTAATCTGGTCCGAGTTAAAGCAGGCCGACGACATATTTGAAATCCATCTACTGTTTTCAATGGTGTGTCTGATCATTCAGACAATGGAAAACAGCTTTCAGCTCTCACAGACTTAGGGCTGGTGCACTTTTGAGGCTATGGCGCAGCCCTAGAATATCAATGCCTATCAGACTGGACTCCAAAGTGCTATATAGTAGCAAGTTAAACAGAGAACTTACTTTATAAATGCAAGAGAGTTCAGTTGTCAACAATAACATAGTTTAATTCATTTGGGTATTTCATCATGTGACAAGTGCAAGGAGATATCCAACATATGAAAAATAGTGAGAAAATCGAGTAATACCCATAACAAAATAACTCCATAAATATATATATATATATATGGTGGGGAGGGAGTTGAACATTGAAGGATGCTTCTCATTGAACTAAAGCAGGTTGATGGAATAGATAATGCATGTAAAGTTTCATGACCGTTGTATGTAGACAAGATTTAAGGGGATATTCTATCGGACATAACCAGCATATTCAAAATGTGCATATATTATATCTGTTGATGACTAGCCAAAACAAGAAACAAAACCTATTCAGAATCTCTAACTGAAGCTTTACACTTCAGGAAAGCTCAAAACTGTAGCTTCTAATTAAGAGAATGGGTCCTAAACTCAGGTGTGCATTAATTTATATGAACAATGAATATTTAATGCTTCAAATGTTAAACGAACATGCATAGCCAAGCCAAACAATGATATGGATGACTGTGTGTTACGTAATGCTAGGCAAATATGACCAACAGCTGCCTAGTGCAGTTGGTAAGCTGTGGTGCACTTCATGCTCATGCTCACCAGGAGGTCTCAAGTTCGAGTCTCCTGGCTGGTACCTCCCCCCTCCCTATTCCCCCCCCCCCCACCCTAAAAAATATGCTAGGCAAATATGCATTGCGACAATATAATATTGTAATTTCACAAATCACAAAAAAAAAATGCTTCTTTTTTTTTTAAAATCACGATCAAAGATGTCTTAGATTTCACCAAGATGTTCTACACAATTTTCTTTATTTTTATACTTTTTCCATTATTTCTTCCTACAAATTCTTAGAATTGATTAAACAATTGATATGTCCAGCTTTCTATTCTAAACCCTTAGTTGACCCTGAACTAAATGGAAAAAAAAAACCACATAGTAATCAGCCATCAATTCCACAACCTTGCATCGTATGCTTGATCTTTCTACTGCCAAAAGCCAGATCATGGAAACTTTACCTAAGACTGAACTTGGTTGCATTCCCAGCAACATGTGTGGGAACAGAAAGGAGAGAGAAGGAAAAATGAAGGGGTTTCTCTCGCAACGTTATTAGATGTTGGACAGACAAGTCAATAATGAGAAAAGAGTTCACTTCGCAATGTTTCCCACCTCTTTTGAGGGACAATTTTGTGGAAGCACTGATGCGATCCAGGGTTTAAAAAAGAAAAATTATGATCGCTACTGGCCCACAAGAATGTGAAATAACTCGAGCTAAGAGAGCAATGGGAATTTCATAATTTCTAGAACAATTTAGGACCCTTTTGAAAGGCCAACAGAGCCTAGGACTGAAATGTAACTAAAATTAAAGAGAGGCTAATCTCGAATCACAGATTAGGAGTTGGGACAAAATGTACAGAATTCAGAATTTGGAGGGGTATTTGGTAAATAACAAAAGTTGGGTTAAAATAAGACGTCTTCTTCTACCTTACGTTACAGCAATGGGTTACAATAACCAGCACTCGTATGAATTGAGAAAATTCTCTCATCCAAGTTCGGATTATCCTGAATTTTTGGGTAAGATCGCCAACTTAAGTTCCTCTTGAATGCAACTAACAACCACTCCAAATAGTATGTGGATAAAGAGGATTTAAGGTCTGAAACTAGGCCCAGCAAAAGAGGGGTACCAGGTCTGAAACTGACATAGTAACTCACCATCCACACAACGCTTTGGGCACCAAGCTGTACAGTTTGAGTCACCCTTGGGTGAGGAATGAACATACAAAGTATCACGGAAAAAGGAAGCGAGACGAGAAAGATCAATCAAATATCCTTCAATCCTACAGGGAAAGGGTGTTGAATAAAAATTAATGGAAGAAAAAAGTACAAAAAGGAGAACGAAAAGTAATGGTGGGGTAGCACGAGGAAGTCCTACCTGTTGAGGAGCAGACTCAAAGGAGAGAGAGAGAGGAACCAGTTACCAATCATGCAGAGCAGCACAAGTAAATCAAATAACTTCATACAAAACTCCTTATATGTCCAATCATGGACTACATGCACCTATTTAAAGATTTGTAAACAAGAAACAAAACCTATTCAGAATCTCTAACAGAAGTACAGTTTGAATCAAACTCCACCTTCATCCTACGACTCTATTAACATGCATTAAATAAGGGAAATTAGAAAAACAACCCTTTAATTAATCCAGCATATAACTGCATCAAGCACCTTCCCAAAATTGTCCCCAAGATGGCTTTTTCTTTCCTTGGGAAAGCAACCCAATGCAGCATAAGGGATTCAAACACCCAACCATGCCCAACATTAGCAAACTACCATATTAATGGTCTGTAACCTAAAAATGATTTAATATTGTAGTATCAAAGATACAAATACTCCTCCAACCTATTAATAGCCTACATACCACCACTTGTCCCTGGTTTGGGCATAAGATCGCACATCATTGAATGAAATTGTGTTAGTCAAGTCTGCATCTAGTCCATTCTAATATATCTGCTACGTTCTAAATTACTATACTAATCCTGATGCAGAACTGGGGATTGATAGACCTAGTTGGGTTCGCTATGGGCACACCCAATTAACAAATAGCTCAAATTAAAGATCCAATGGCAACCTTGTAATTATATGGGAATTTATAGGACCCCTTTTTAGGCAATAGATGAAATCAGGACATGGAGGTAATATAATAAAGGGCAAGGACTATCATGGAACAGTTTTTTTTTATAAAAAAAAAAAGGACAAAACAGAATTTTAATTAAGGGGGTATTTATGTAATTAGACTTTAATGTAGTCCTAGGTAGGAGTAATCCCATTAGGAACCAGGGTAATAGGATCTCTTAACAAGGCTGGCCGATTGGGACAGCTTAGGCTAATTAGGGCAGAATTAGGGTTATGGTTAGGGTTTTGACTTAGGGTTTTATTTGGTAATGATGTGCAGAATTTTATGAGTCTAATGGTATAAGTTGGATCAAATTTGGTTGAGGTTGGAATTCTAGGGTTTTGGGTAGGATATTGGGAAAGGGGTTTATAGGGTATTAATGGGCAGGTCTAAGGGGTCAATATGGTATTAAAAGGTTAGGGGTTGGATGAGTTTTGAAATTCTGCAATTCTGGACAGAATTGAGTTGTAGGTTTTGGGTTTAATGGAGTGGAGGAATGGAAGGGTTAGAGTGGGAGTTTGGGGCTGAAACTTGGATCGAGTGTCAACAATGATGTAAGGGATGTATGCTGAAAGTTTGGTTTGAAACTGATGGATAGATTCGAAGTTATGGAGGTTACCTAGTAGAAGTAGGAGAGAGGGGTACAACTGTAATTTCAGACAATCGGCTGGGTGGATGGTGCTGAAATTTGAATCGAGTCGCTCTTAGGGTTTGAGGAAGACTCGATCAAATTTTTAGCAGGTTCTAATGATTAGATTTGGCTGGGCAGAACTCTCACGAAAATCACCTTGTATGTGACCTTCTAGAAGGAAGAAGAATAGTTGCAGAATTTCTTACTTGTTGCAGGTCTTCAATTGCAGCAGCTTTGAAGATGAACAATGGGGTCTCCCGATCTTCACGATGCAAGGAGATAAGTAGCAGCCCTCCTGATCTTCACGATGCAAGGAGTCGATTGGAGATCCACCAATCCCTTCAACCTTGATATTACTCACAAGGCACACTCACGATGGAGCAAAGGCAGCAACAAAGGCAGCAAGCATAAAGCTAATTTTTATTAATCAAATTCGTGTGTAATGCTGGCCTCCCTTACAAACTTATATAGAAGACTCAAAAATAGACTTAGACACTAAAAAGAAATGGCCTAACCTTATCCCTAACCTATTAGGTAACTTAAACCAACTAGGAAACTAAAATACTAAAAGAAATAGACTCAAAACATGGCTGGACTTATAGAGTCCTAATCCAGCCCAACTTACATCACATGACCACTTAAGTTGTCACATGACCACTTAACCAAGTCACATGATCACTTAAATTGAACCAATTGGATGCAACCAATTTAAACCGGTTCAATTAAAAACACACAATAAAAACTAAGTATTGGGCTAATCCCGTATGCAACCTATGTACCCCTAGTTTAGGCCCAGAAAAGTGGCCTATTACATTAGAAACTCATGGGATCAAAGGCCCAACATGTATGTAACCCAACCCTAGACTTATTTCTAATGAAACAAGCCCCATTTGGTGATGAATCTGAATCAGACTTGGATGTAGATTAAACAAAGAGACACTGTCTTCTTCCTCATAACAGGAAGAAGAAACCAACGGTAAGGGAAGACTTTCGAATGGATGTTTTCTCTCACCTATTCATCATTCGACCTGAGAATTTAAACAATGAATCGCCTTTTCCAACCCTCTCGAAGGCATCCAACATTGAGCAAAGAAACCAGTAGCTATTTCCTACAACCAGGGTTCGTGTCTGAGCTACATAGAATGAAGACTCCCTACCCAGAATAGCAAGTAGAAAAAGAAGGCACAAAGGAGATTGAACCAACCACATTTCACAACTCCACAACCAGGAGGTACCCACTCAAACTTTCATTTCATCAAATCTGTGTTCGTTGGTTACACTGCTTGCATATATAAAGAAAAATATATAAGACTCCTAATACCAATCTAAAGCTATAGTGGAATCAAACTCTTAAGACTAAAAGTGGAATGGAAATTCACCACTACTTAGACAATTCAAACTAAAACAGAAGATTACAAGATAAATCCAAATAAATAAATAAACTACTAATAATATCCTACTAGACAAAAACTAAATTTGGACCCAGTTCATCTCCATCTGGGCTCCCCAACGGGTTTGGGTCGATCCAAGGAAGTGCTCCTTCAGCAAATCCTTAGTACAGCTTTAATTCCTGCACCTTATATTCATATCCTCTAGAAAAATAAACCCTAGAACTCAATTTTAGCTTCTTTGGAACCCAGGCAATGAAGGAAAAGGACATCTAGTTCTCAAGCTTCTGTCCTCCATATCATATTCGTCCAGATGAGACCGTAAGAAGACACCTTTCAATGGATACTCCCTAGTAGATTTTTCATGTCAATAATTAGATCCATATGTTGTGTTACAAATTCCACAGGAACATTGCTTGTTCCAATCTGGCAGTTAGAAGATAACAGGGGAACAAATGAAGAAATCATAGTGCACTCTTGAAGATTTGGTGATGCTCCGCAACCCACAATAACCACTGGCCCACCCCAAGACACCAAAATAAATTAAATATATTAGCAGCTTGTGAACCAAAATGGAACCAATAGATAGTTGACAGGAAAAAATTTCCATAAGCAATTTCATTAACTTGATAAACCAAGTAATCACTAATTAGTAGAAAGCAAGAGAGAGAACCAGTACCTTCCCATCTGCATATTTTGCCCTATAAACACGTCCTACGGTTCCTTCACCCAGAAGGCGGCCTGTAGCGAAGTTACCAGTTGCAGCCTGCAAATCTACCAAGGTAAAAACTGTAGTGCGAATAGATGTGCTTCTTCTTCCAAGTCTGTTTGCGAATTCGGTTTCATTAAATGATTTCAACCGATCAGAAGGTGGTGGCTTAAGATGAATTGAAGGAGATGTTTGCAAAGACTTCGTGTCAATTGAAGATGTTGAATCCAAGGACCTGCGTTCTGTAGCAAATCTATCGCTTGATTAGTTGAAACACATAGAGTTTACATAGCTTAGTAATCACCAAAAAGTGGTTGAGGAGGGGAGGGGGGATCAACATGCTGGAGCATCTAAAACACATCTGCTAAAGTTAGTTTTGGTAATAAAGGACAGAAACATATATATAATAGACCCAATAAACTGAAACAGCCCACACCAAAACAATTGTCAGTTATAAAATAAATTCAAACAAAATATGCCTGACCCAACTTCCCCACCTCCACAAACCATATTATTCATAGATATTCGACCATTCAGACAACCATTAACAGAAATTCAAATTTCAGAAGGAACCAACTCTCCAGATCATAGTTGTCATGGCACCTAGGTGAACCAAGGCAGTCGAGGGGGTCAAAGGCGACACCAACAAGGCGCCTAGGTGACCAAGGCACCAAAAAAAAAAAGTGGCCAGGATGCCTAGGCGACACCTTAACAACTATGCTCCAGATTGTAGATATTGTAGCTCATCTCTACAAAAATTTGAGGTATATAATATATCAGAGATGTCTACTGAAGTTTCAAATGTTTATTCCCCAGATTTCCTATATGTTTTTTATTTATGGTCCTTCAAACTGAAAGCTTATGCTTGCATTAATATTAAGGATCGATGGCAAAAATATCATTGATTGCAAAGAAGTTTGCACTTAAAGATGTGAAACAGAATTACCTTTGAAGCTCTTAGGATCAGGGGGATAGAGCCTTGAGTTAGATAATTCACGCAATACCAAGGGGGTAAATGGTCTGTGCTGACTAAGATTCTCGTCATCAAGATAATGTGAAGATGAAGAAGATTTTCGTGAAAATAAAGTGATCAGAATCACAAGTGATATCAATACGCCCATCACTATTCCCCCTATAGCAACTCCACTCAAACCTGATTTATTGTTGCCACTTTCGGATGAATGACGTTTGGGAATTGCAGGTGTACCTGGAGGAGGTGGAGGAGCAGACCCTGAAGACCAAGAGTTCCCTCCAGTTCTTGAAAAAAAGACAATTGCAATGTCAAAACAGAGAACAATTGAACCTCATTCAATCTGACTGAATAAAGAAATACAGTTTTTTATTGAAACTCACTCAATGTTATCTATATCCTTCAATTCATCAGGGATCCAACCACTAAACTGGTTATTTGCAACATTCCTGTGCAGCCAACAGGAAGAATTCTATGGTTAATGTTTCCCAGGATGTTAAACAACTCCAGCTGGTAATAGCAAAAAACTAACAACATAATTAGAAAATAGTGGCTGGAGAATAAAGTATACAAGAATAGAATGGGAAAAAAAATCACTGTTAATTTCAATGTTAATAGATTATAGATCTGCTCCATGGTTTTTGATTAGCCAAATTATTTAAAATGAAAACCTCTGACAAAGGGTATTAAGATATTGAAAATCACCTCAATCCCATTGTTATTTAAGTACCACAAACAAAGGTAAGGAAAAGAGAAGCTAATTTGGTTATTTTCACTCCCCGAAAACAAAAAAAAATGGTTATATTTTATAAAGTTCATATTTTCAGGTCTTAAAGCATGACAACCAATTAGCAATTATGGAGCTACAATTGTACAGTAGACTTACAGGTCATCAAGGGGAAGTCTTGCAAGCACAGTTATTGGACCAGTAAATTTATTGTTCTGCAAATACCTGGCATAAACATTGTTAGCTAGAAGAAAATCAGCAGATCTCACACTTGAGATTCGTTCCTTACAATGTACTGAGATGAGAGAGGGATCCAAAACTCTGAGGTAGCTTTCCAGACAGGCTGTTGAAGGAGAGATCCCTGAATTTCAGAAGCAAATCAGGAAATACAACTTCAAAAATCAGAGAAGTTCTTCCAGTTAAAATTAGGTCAATGAAAGAAAAAGATAGAAGCCAAGACAACACCGTTACGTGGCAACCAAATTGTCACAAGTCTTGTTCTCATTAATATCTCAGTAAAGTAATTTTTTCTTAATATTTACAGCTTGAAGAAACTGAGAGAAATTTAAAGCTTTAATATTCTTGTTGGAATATGGGTATTTGGGTATTACGTGTGACCTGGGTCGATCCATGATATAAGATCGACCCATGGGGTGTTATTTCTATTTTAGTTATTTTCCCTTTCCTAGTTCTATTCTAGCTCTATTTAACTAGTTAGAATTAGAGTTATATTTGGGCTGTGACACTGTTCATGTGAACAGTGTTTCCCTTTGTAATCTCTTTTATTATTATTATTATAAATAGAGAGCTTGACTGATCTCATTGATCAATCAAGCCATTCACTTATTTCTACATGGTATCAGAGCCTAAACTCGATATCTGAGAAATTAATTCTGCTCTCCTCCATCGTCTCCCTCCACAATTGATCTCTCCTAGATCAACTAACCCATTACCCTAAAACCCTAAATCAACCGAGACCCTCCTCTCTTCCCTTCTCTCGTTTCCATTATTTCATGGGGGCAATACTTGAGGTGATCTAAATATGATCTAGTACTTGCCCTAGAGTTTACCTCATTTACTTTATCCTATTTTATGATCTCCATGCACAATGAGATCCATGTTTGAAGATTGAAGAACTGCAGATTTTATTTTAGAAGACCTGCAGATTTTTTTCTCGAAGATTAAAGACCTACAGATTTATTTCTCTTGAAGACCTGCAGATTTATTTCTCTCGAAGACCTGCAGTATTTTTTCTCCATGTTTGAAGACTGAAGCACTGCAGAATTTAATTTAGAAGACCTGCAGATGTTTTAAGACCTGAGAATTTATTTTCGAGACCTGCAAATCCATATTGTGCGAAGATCTGCAGACTCCTTTCCTCTTTTTTTGAAGACCTGCAGCTGTTTTAAAACACCTGCAGCAGTTTTTTATTGAAGACCTGCAATTTTTTGAAGACCTACAGCAACTTTTTTGTTGAAGATCTGTAGATTTTTTTGCGGGAGTGCAGTATTTTTTTGAAGACCTGCAGATTTTTTTTCTATATACAGATCTGCAGCTTCTCTTTGTTTGACAACACTGTAGTTGTTTATTTATACAACCTGCAGAGTTTATTTTGAAGAACTGCTACCTATTTACCTATTGCAAAATATTCTGCAATTTCCTGCACTTCTCGGTTATTGAGGTTCTATCAATATGTCTGATTCAGCTGCATCCACTGCTACCACCAACACTGGCCAATCTTCTACACAAGGGACCCATCATGATTATCCCTCTTTTCCAGTCAGCCCGATAAAGCTCGATGGCACTAATTATTTACTTTGGTCTACACAAATGTTTCTTTCCATTGATTCAAGGGGCTATAAGGGATATATATATGGTACCATTGTCAAACCAAGTGAAGCTGGTACATTACAAGACAAGTGGAGTTCCAGCAACTCTCTTGTTATGGCTTTTCTTCTTAGTGCAATGACTCCATCCATTGCCCGTGGCTATACACTACTTGATTCAACGGCAAAAATTTGGAAAGCTGCTAAAGGTACCTATTCCCAGGTAGGGAATGATGCACAAGTTTATGATATTCAACGAAAAATCCATGCAACCAAACAGGGTGAACTTACTTTATCTGAATACTACTGTGAACTCCATAGCCTGTGGCAAGAACTTGACTATTATGATAACTTTCAGCTTGATTGTCCTTCTGATATTACCAAATTTCAGCGTCGGGAGGATAAATTCAGAGTATACACTTTCTTGACTGGCCTTAATGTGGAATATGATCAGCTTCGGTCTCAAGTTCTGAGTCGTTCACCTTTTCCCACTTTGGAGCAAGCCTACTCTATGATACAATTGGAAGATACTCGTCGTTCCACCATGTTACCAACTACACAGCCAGAGAGATCTGCTTTAATTTCTTCTAGAGGTAGCTCTTCTAGTACTAGTACACACGTTCCTTGGCTGAGAAGGAACCTCTTAAATGTACTCATTGTGGAAAGGAACGACATACTATGGATTTTTGCTGGAAGTTACATGGTCAGCCATCTGACTCTTCTGATGGTCATAGTAGTGGTCGTGGTCGAGGCCGTGGCCATGGTCGTGGTGGCACACAGGCCCATCTTTCTGAAGCTACTGAAACAGCCCCTACTACCACACTTTCTGCAGAGGAACTTGCTACCTTTCATCGTATGATGACTACCTTCGCCTCTTCATCTGCACCTGCCTCTACCTCGACTGTGGTTCCCTCTTCTGAATCGAACCTTGTTTTCTCCAAACCAGGTATTTCTTTTGCTGGACATTGTGCTTCGGCATTATCTCATCCTTGGATAATCGATTCCAGAGCCACTGACCACATGACTGGTCAATCCAATTTATTTTTTCGTTATTCTCCCTGTTCAGGCAAAGATAAAATTAAAATAGCCGATGGTTCTCTTTCCTCTGTCTCAGGGAAGGGAGCCATCCATTGTTCTCCTTCTTTATCTTTGTCCTCTGTTTTACATGTTCCTAAGTTAACTTCTAATTTGCTTTCTATCAGTAGTCTGACATCTGATCTCAATTGCAAAGCTATTTTTTATCCTTCACATTGTGTCTTTCAGGACTTGGGGACAGGGAGAACGATTGGAACCGGTAAAATGCGTGGTGGTCTCTACTTGCTTGACGATGATCTTATCTCTAATGCTTGTTACTATGTCGGCCAGGCTCTTCTCGCTACTTCATTGAACATCATTTATCTCGAATTGCACCGATGGCATCGTCGACGGGCCATCCACCTTTAGGAACCTTAGCTAAGATTTTTCCTGTTTTATTTCAGCATTGTAACCCTCATTCTTTATTATGTGAGGCTTGTGTTTTTGCAAAACAAACTCGTTCTGTTTATTCTAGTTCAAATAAAAGATGTTCTAAGCCTTTTTCTATGATTCATTCTGATGTCTGGGGTCCCTCACGTACCTCTTCTATTTCTGGCTTTAAGTGGTTTGTCACCTTTATTGATTGCCACACACGCACCACTTGGGTTTATTTAATACAACACAAGAGTGAAGTTTTTTCCTGTTTTAAAGTCTTTTATAGCATGGTTCAAACTCAGTTTCAAGCTACCATTCAAACTCTCAGGAGTGACAATGGTCGTGAATATTTAGATGGAGCCTTTCAATTATTTCTTGCTACTCAGGGTATTATTCGTCAAACCAGTTGCGTTGACACTCCACCCCAAAATGGAGTGGCTGAACGCAAAAATAGACATCTTCTTGATGTAGCTCGCTCTATTATGTTTGAAATGCATGTTCCTTCTCATTTCAGGGGAGAGGCTGTTTTAACAGCTGCTTATCTTATCAATAGGATGCCCTCTCGAGTACTTGACTATAAATCTCCTCTTGATCTTTTGAAGGGGTCTTCTTCTTATATTATTCCTCCCAAAATTTTTGGGTGTGTTTGTTTTGTTCGAAACCACTATGCCCATGGCAAACTTGATCCCCGCGGTCTCCGCTGTATTTTCATTGGTTATTCTCCCACCAAAAAGGGGTATAAATGTCATCATCCTACATCTCATCGTGTTTTTGTTTCTATGAATGTCATTTTTCATGAGGCCGTGGCTTTCTTTCCATCTTCGGCACCTCTTCAGGGGGAGTCCATTCCTACTCTAGAAGAAGTGTCGATTCCCATTCCTCCTCTACATGAACCTATTGATGACTATCATGTACCTTTAGATAATGATGTTCAAGGGGAGCAGCAGGTACAACCAGGTGAAAGATTTCACACAGCGGTATATCGAAAGAAAAAGGGCAACAACAGCCCACATGCAAGATTACCGGACCAAGAGTTGTCCTCGACCCAGGATCGAATGACACCTCGCGTAATATTTCTAATCCTTTAGATGCTGCTACTTCTCCTATTACTTTTGATCCATCACTTGATCTACCCATTGCTCTTAGAAAGGGAAAAAGGTCTTGTACGCAACATCCAATATCACAGGTTGTTTTGTATGAATCTTATCCCCATCATTTCATGCTTTTGTTTCCTCTTTATCCTCTGTTTCCATACCACAGACTTGGCAGGAGGCATTTGCAGATACTAGGTGGAAGGAGGCCATGATCAAAGAAATGCTAGCTCTAAAGAAGAGTGGTACATGGGATCTTGTCACACTTCCACCACAAAAGAAGACTGTTGGCTGCAAGTGGGTCTTTGTAATTAAACAAAAAGCTGATGGAACTGTTGATCGTTTTAAAGCAAGGCTGGTTGCTCGCGGATTTTCTCAGACATATGGGATAGATTATTTGGAGACTTTTGCACCTGTTGCCAAAATGAACACTATCAGGGTAATTCTCTCTTGTGCTGTGAACTTAGGATGGAGTCTACAGCAGCTTGATGTTAAAAATGCCTTCCTCCATTGTGAATTAGAGGAAGAGGTATATATGGATGTCCCTCCTGGGTTCTCATCTGCTGCAACTCATGGCAAGGTTTGTAAACTTAAGCGTACATTGTATGGTCTAAAACAATCACCACGTGCATGGTTTGGTCGTTTTCAGACAGCGATGTTGACATTTGGTTATAAACAAAGCAATGCAGATCACACTTTATTTATCAAGACATCGGGCAGCATTATTACTCTCCTCTTAGTATATGTCGATGATATAATTGTAACTGGAAATAACCCTGCTGAAATTTCCAAGTTGAAGAATTATTTGGCCAAGGAATTTGAAATTAAGGATCTAGGCATACTTCGCTATTTTCTAGGGATTGAAGTGGCCCATTCTTCTCAAGGGCTGTTCTTATCTCAACGCGAGTATACTCTAGATCTTCTTTCTGAAATTGGTATGTTAGGCTGTTCTCCTGTGGATACTCCCATCGAAGCAAATGCTCGTTTCCGAGACACTGATAGTGAACCAGTGGACAAAGGGAGATATCAGAAGCTAGTTGGGCGACTAATTTATTTATCTCACACTAGGCCTGATATTGCCTATGCTGTGAGTCTTATCAGTCAATTTATGCATGATCCCCGGTCTAATCATATGGACGCAGTATTTAGGATTTTGAGATACTTGAAGTCGGCTCCTGGTAAAGGAGTATTATTCTCTCGTCATGATCATCTACAGATTGAGGCCTACACCGACTCAGATTGGGCTGGTTCCCATGATCAAAAATCCACCACAGGTTACTGTACATTTGTGGGTGGAAATTGTGTTACATGGTGCAGCAAGAAGCAAACAGTGGTGGCCCGTTCTAGTGCAGAGGCTGAATTTAGAGCTATGGCTCTTGGTATTTGTGAACTATTGTGGCTCAAGACTTTGTCAAGATTTGAGTATTCCTATTATTCTGCCTATGCGACTCTACTACGACAGTAAATCAGCAATAAGCATTGCCCATAATCCAGTGCAGCATGATAGGACGAAACATATTGAAATTGATCGTCATTTTATCAAGGAGAATCTGGATAATGGGACGGTTTGTGTTCCTTATGTGCAATCTGGGGAACAGTTGGCTGATGTGTTCACCAAAGGCTTGAGTGGAAAAAATTTTCAACCTCTAGTGTGCAAGTTGGGCATGACTGATATCTACGCACCAACTTGAGGGGGAGTGTTGGAATATGGGTATTTGGGTATTAAGTGTGACATGGGTCGATCCATGATATAAGATCGACCCATGGGGTGTTATTTCTATTTTAGTTATTTTCCCTTTCCTAGTTCTATTCTAGCTCTATTTAACTAGTTAGAATTAGAGTTATATTTGGGCTGTGACATTGTTTACGTGAACAGTATCGTAAACAGTGTTTCCCTTTGTAATCTCTTTTATTATTATTATTATAAATAGAGAGCTTGTCTGATCTCATTGATCAATCAAGCCATTCACTTATTTCTACAATTCTAAAAAGAATAAGTTAGTTGTATACCATGATAGGGGGAGTCCTTCTAAAAAGAATAAGTTAAAATTATTTTTGGAAGTAAAAATAAAAAGTGAAGATTTTCCGATGAAACTTTGTTGTTAAACCGTGGAATAGTTAGTTGTATACCACGATAGGGGGAGTCCTATCATGGACTATGGTTGTATCCCTGCAGTAGTAGAACTTTACTTAGATATTACTTCTATTTCTTCTTTCCTAGTTAGTCTATGATTCCTTATGTTTAGTTGTTTACTTCTTGTTTACTTGTTATTCACTTTCCTAATCTGAATAGGGAAGTCTTCAATGTAATCACATTATAAATATAACGGTAGAGGGGGGGGGCCTTGCTACCGGTTGTTAGTCCTCTAGCAGCCTTCTCTCTTCTCTTCCTCAATCTCTCTTTGTCTTCTCTCTAGGTTACTGATCTTAGATTCTGATATTGTTACATGGTATCAAAGCTTTTAAGGACCAGTAATCGATCCTCCTCCATTCCTGGTTTGGTCTCTAAGGATTTATCTCAGTTCCTGGTTGCAGCCGCCCATGCTGCCTATGTATTGTCTACAGCCCTAGTTCATGATGGTATGAAGACAAACTAGGGCTCTCTAATATCTATCTTGCTGATCTATGGAGATTCAAGTCTGTTATCATCAAGTAATATAAAGATTTTTGCTGCCACCTACTATTCTGAGTGTTTTTTATAGAAGAGATTTGATCTTCAATTAGTTCTGATCCAACCACACGATTCCTCTTAGATTTTGAGGACTAACTCACCTTGCTACAAGTACAAGGTATACTCGTTGCTATTATTGGGCTGATTCGAGCCTCTAATTTGCTGCAATAGAATTTCTCCTTTGGGCTGGCGGATGCTCTGTTTTTTGGACTGAAATTAGTCTATCGATTTCTGATATCGGTTAAGATCTAACCATCTGATCTTCTTACTTTTTGAGATATTATTACTGTGTGAATGGGTCCTTCGACCTTAATATCAGGTCCATCTGACCTGAGCTCTTCCTGCCACTTCAATATCACCCAAATCTGGGTTTTTTTGGCTCTCGGTTTGTAGCATTGTTGCTGCCGTTGGGTTGTTCTCTTTAGAACACTGCTGATATTGCCTGGATAGATCTTCTATTGTGCTGCTGTTGTTTCTGATTGCTGATTTGCAGAGTTAATTCATCAGTACCTTTTTCGGTTGCTTATCTATATGCTCTCTTTGGTTCCCATCCTTCCTGTTTGCATGATGGCTGATCCTAAAGTACCAGTGGAGAATGTTCATGTTCAGATCACCAATATCAAGTTGAATGGTGTATCTAACTACATGCTATGGTCTCAAGCAGTCTTAGTCTACATCCATGCTAAGGGGAAGATAAAATATCTCACAGATGATTCCCCTACTATTGATTCTAAGGATTCAACATCTGTTACTATGAGAACTGAATGTGGGAAAATTCCTACTGCATAGTTGTCAAGGCATCCAAGAGGAGTTCTAGGTGCCTAGGCGGCTGACGCCTTATTGTAGGGCGCGTTGGATTGGTTTAATTGGTATCGAACCAGGTTCTGACACTTATTTATGTCAAATATCATTTAAGTAAATGTTTTTATATTCGGTATTTCATTTACTTAAGATATTATTCATAAATAAGCAAATACCCCCCTATTTGAATCCAATAAAAATAGTTAAAAAATAAAATTCCAAAAGGATAAAAAGTCAAACCCCCAGTTCAAGAAAAAAAATTGGATTTTTAGCTGTAGGTGAAAATTTCAACTTTTTAATGCTGGTGTTTTTCTCAAATCTAAAAATTCCATAAATCTTAATATGGTAAACCATTACTAAAACCCAAAAGTGCAGTAAAATATTCATTTGTTTTGATATCTAAAAAATATTTTAATTTAGAGCGATTTTGACAGCATTCGCACACATCAAATAAGGTTTGACCAGAACATAACTCCTTCAATACAAATCGGATTTAAGCAATCTTGGATTTGTTGGAAAGCTGGTTTTGTGCTCTACCTAATACAAAAAAATCTCATGTAAAAATAAAATCATTTGATCAATCAAATTTCTTAGAGAACAAGAACATTTCTCTAAATCGAGAGCAGGTTAATTATTGATTGATAACATCATATTTTCTAAGAACAGTATAAACCAAATGTGAAACTAGGTATACTTGAAAATGACCAATTCCAAGAACATATAAACCATATGTGTGTTTTGATTGTTTCTCACATATACTTGATATATTAAAAAAATAATATTGGAATGTGATTTAGGCCGCCTAAGCGCTTAGGGAGGACCTCAAATGCCTTGGATCGCCTAGCGCCTTGACAACTATGTTCTACTCTCAAGATATGGTTGTTGAATAGCATTGATCGTACCATTGTTGCAAACGTCATGTTTCATTCTACTACAAACAGAGTTTGGAATGATTTGAAGGAAAGTTTCTCTTGGGAGAAAAATATTTCTCGACTTATGAGCATTATGAGTAATTATTTAATTTTAAACAGGGTGAAAAGTCATTGAATTAATACTTCA
Organism: Telopea speciosissima; assembly: GCF_018873765.1. Taxonomy (NCBI): domain Eukaryota; kingdom Viridiplantae; phylum Streptophyta; class Magnoliopsida; order Proteales; family Proteaceae; genus Telopea; species Telopea speciosissima. Next base: position 47,195,191 of record NC_057919.1, on the reverse strand, counting down.
GTAGTTACAAGGGCATTATTGAAGAACTTCAAGTTCACCAACCATTTACTACTGATCTGGAACAGTTGAAGCATTAGCGAGCTGAATTTTGTGTTGCTAAATTTCAAGTCGGTCTACAAGAGTCAGCTTCTTATTGGTGAGAAAGTGCCTTCTTAAATGAGACATTCGCCCATCTTCAACGCACTTCTACTCCATCCAAAGCTGATCCTTCCACTACTCATAAGGAAGGCTCAGCCTTTATTGCTGGCCGAGGGTGTGTTTCTAGCATTCCCAGCAGAGGCCGTGGCCAGTGGAGAGGTCGTGGTTGTAAACCAGGTGGTCATAGTACCAGTGGACAGCCAGTTGACAGTTCTTCTCAACAATGTACCTTCTATGGCAAGAAAATCACTTTGTTAACACTTCTTGGGCAAAATATGGTCGACCAGATTGGGACAATGGGTTAGCCAACATTGTCATGACTGATAACTCTACTGAGAGAGTGATTCTGAGCATAGTTAGCAAAAACGGGAACAGAAAAAAAAAACGGAGTCTTACGGTATGGGTTTTAAACGGTAAAAAATTGCAAATGGACGGTCAAATAAAACGGTCAAAAAACAAAGAACGGTAAAAAACGGAAAATAGACTGTACGGGTTTTAAATGTTTATATTTCAAAAAAACAAAACCAAAAAAAGGGTACTATTCTCTCATATAAATTGAGGAACTTTTTTTTGAAATGCATGCTTCTAATTTCTGTATCCATGCATTGACCTTGAGTTGAAGGTGATATCATCAATCTTGGACGAGACATAGCATCAAAGGCAAGCTCTTCTGCAAAAAAAAAAAAAAGGTGATTTCATGAAAAATGTAGCCCTTCAAGCCATCTTTACATTGGTGAGAGAATCAGGCCGATCAAAGTTCGGACGAGAGAGATATGGTCACTTAAGTCCAAGGTCTTAAAAAACGCCAAAAAAAAACAGGAACATGTTTAAAACGTGTTTTAGATGCGTTTAAAACGGGAATGCTTACCATTTGCCATTTTTTCCAATATGTTTGGGAAACATATGGCAAAACGTGTTTAAAATGGTAAAAAACGAGAATACATTTAAAACGGAATTTTTACTAACAAAGATTCTGAGTAATACTACTTTTGCATCGGTATCTGGGACTCCTTCCATTGTTTTTGTGCCTTAGGCTGATTATAACCATATTCTCATGTGCCTCCAACACCTTGAGGCATCTACTTCCACCTCTACAAACACTTTAGCACACACAGGTAACTCTTCTTACCACCACCTCATCTACTCTGTAGATTATTAACTCTGGTGCATCCTCACATATGACTGGTAAGCAAAATTATTTTCTTCTTTAACAAAAAATTCAACATTTTTCTCTAGTTATTCTTGTTGATGGTTCCTACACCATGGTGCAAGGTCATTGTGCAGTTTCACCTACCCCATCCATGAACTTGTCATCAGTACTTCATGTTCCTCATTAACCATTAAATCTTTTATTTGTTAGTCAATTTACTCAATCACTTAACTGTTCTGTCACTTTCCATCCTTATTGTATTTTTTCAAGACCTTCAGACAGTGAGGACGTTTGCTGGAGGGCTTGAGCAGGCTGGACTTCACAACTTGGATGGCACTGGACCTTCTACTACTACTACGACTGCTACTACTAGTGGATCCTCTTCTCTTCAATGCCATCTTCGTCTAGGTAATTTATCTTCATCGAAGCTTCAGCTTATGGTTGCAAGTCCATGTCCCGTCTTGAATGTGAAGCAAGTGAATTGGGGAAACATCACCTGTCGTCATTTCCTTCTCGTAGTGTGTTCAGGAGTCCTTATTATCTTTAGTTCATTTAACATTTGGGTCCCTTGTCGTGCTTGTAATAGATTAGGTTTTACTTAGTCAGTTTTGTGGATGATCATTCCTGCTTGACTTGGGTATATATGTTGAAAGATCGATCCGACTTTCTTAATGTTCTTAAAAATTTTCATCAAAAAATAAGAACTCAATTTGATGCTTCCATTAAAATTTTCCGATCTGATAATGCTCGAGTATATTCAGCATGAGATTTCTGATTTTTGCTTAGCTAATGGTATGATTCATCAAACAAACTGCCAGTATACACCTCAACAGAATGGGGTTGCAAAACGTAAAATTGGGCACTTGTTGAAAGTTGCTTGGTCACTTATGTGGCATATTAATGTTCCAAAAACGTTTTAGTGTGATGCTATGCTCACTGCCCGTTTTCTTATTAATAGGATGCGCTTCTTCGGTTTTAGATAACCAAATACCTTTTTCAATTTTATATCCCAACTATCCCTTGTTTAATGTTCTGCCCCGAATTTTTTGTTGTGTTTTGTTTATATCTTGCAACCTCAAGTGCTGATGTGACATTTTTTTTTTTTGAGAATACATCATCATATATTCCCCCTTCTACTCCTCCACGAACAGCTCCTGCAAATAATGCTCCTGCACCTCCTATTCTTGTTGTCATACCTGTAGATGCTACTCCACTACAGGGGTATCAGCAGCGCAAGAAGATAGTTCCTCCTGACTTCCAATTGCCCTTCGGAAAGGTATCCACTTTTGCACTCAAAAATCCATAACTACCTATCCCACAGAAATTGTGTCTATTTCTAATCTTCCATCTCCATTTCATTTTGCTTTTTCCTTGTCTACTAACTCTATTCCAAAAAATCATCATGTGGCTTTTTCTCATCCTGGTTGGAAAGTGGCTATGAAGACAGAGAAGGATGCTTTTTTATTATCCCGATTGACATAGACTGGTGGATTTGCCTCCAGGTAAAGATCTTGTATAGTGTCACTGGGTGTGGGTGTATACCATCAAATACAACCCAGATGGCTCTATTGTACGCCTCAAGGCTTGTTTGGTTACCAAGGATTATACTCAGGCATATGAAGTGGATTATTTTGATACGTTTTCTCATGTTGCTCGTTCAAATTATGTTCGTGTACTTATCCTTGGCTGTGAATTTAGAGTGACCTCTGTATCAATTGGGCATAAAAATGCATTTTTATATAGTGATTTATAGTGGGTGTCACCCTTGGCGCAATGGTTAAGTAGTGCTATTGCAACCATCAGGCTGCGGGTTCAAAACTTGGAAATAGCCTCTCCTCGAAGAGGGGGTAAGGCTGCGTACATTCGCCCCTCCCAGACCCTACAGTAGCGGGATCCTCGTGCACTGGGATGCTCTTTTTTTATTTATTTATAGGAAGAAGTTTATATTTTGCCACCTCCAAGGTAAGTTGCTTAGGGGGAGAATTCTAATAGATTCTACAAACCTCACATGGCAAATGGATTTAAACAGTCACCTAGAGCCTGGTTTGAAAAATTCGGTTCTATTACCAGTTTACCACTAGCTATGGATTCTCAACCACTAGCTATGGATTCTCACAATGCTATTCTGATCACTCTAAGGTGGTTGCATTGGTTATATATGTGGATGATACTATTATATCTGGAGACGATGTCTCTAGAAATGCAGAGGTGAAATCTTATCTTCATCAAAAATTTCAGATGAAAGATTTGGGTGCTCTTAGGTATTGTCTTAGCATTGAAGTTCTACGGAGCAAGAAAGGGATTAGTCTCTCACAGAGGAAGTATGAGCTCGACCTATTATCTGAGACTAGTATGCTTGCTTCTAAGCCTATCAACACTCCTATGAACCATGGTTCAAGATCTCGGTTTCGCAAGAAACCGAGACAAAATCAAAGGTTGATACCACTATGTACAAGGTTTCGACAAGTTTCAGCTAGGTTCGAAACTGTTTCGATCAAGACATGGTTGGAGCAAGCTTATAAACAGCCATAACTCGATCGAAACTTGCTCATTTCAACAAGTTTTGAACAAGAGACAATGTGTTTCCCAAGTTTCGACTGCAGTGACCAATATTTGCCCAAAAACTCTACTTTTTGGCCTCAAGTCAACATCTAACTTAGAACTTGCATTCTCCAAGTCAATCAACCTTGCTAGACACACATTTGGAGCTAAAGCTTAACGGTAATAGTGTTTTTTTCCCCAAATTAAATTTTTTTTGTACAAATATATTACAATACATGGTAGATTTCTTTCATGTTTTTATATGTTAGCAGTAGTGGCTTGATATACAACTATACGAAGTCGGATTATTTTTTAGGTAGTTCAATTAATTTTTTAAGAGTAAATTACACAGACATCCCCTGTTTTAAGCCTTAATTACACTGACCTCCCTGTGTTTCTGGCAATTACACAAACTACCACTACTTTCCAAACCTTGTTATAGACAAGCCCTCACCGTTATTGATTTACGGTTAGTTGCTAACGTCCCGTGGAAATTAATTTCTAATTAACGATTCTACCCTTGAGAAGGATCAAGTTACCGATTTGCCCATATGTTTACCCTTACCCTCTTTTTCTTCGAACACCACCACCTACCTATCCCTTGCAAGACTATAAATCCACCTCCACCCTTGCAACCCAGCCCCAGCCCCAACCCCTGTTCTTCATCTGAATTCACCGCCCAACCCCTGATCTTCATCAGCAGCGTTCAGGAGGATGGGAACGAAAAGCAAATAAATGTCAATGGAGAGATACATTGATCCTGGTTTTTTATTTCATTTTTCCCTAATGAATGCCATAAACAGTATGTGAATCATGTAAACACCGTCTTCAAGATCGAGCTTTCCTGTGTACTTCAAAGGAAAAAGCAGTGGAGAAATTGAAGACACAATAGAACATAAAAGGACAAAACATGGGCTTCCACGAGACCCAATAAATCAATGAACCGAAATTTCATATAGACTCACAAAAATCACAAAGAACACACAGTTTTGAGGAAATTGAAGTCCAAAAGCAAAGCCAAATTGACAGAGTTTGTTTTTTATCATCTCTCCCATAACAAGCCAAATAAACATACATTTAACAGATACAGAATGAAATCATCAATATGACTGCCAAGTGGAAAAAGCTAGAAAATCAATCGTATTGACCCCTTCTGGAAGTCCCAAAACCACTATCTTCTTTTCCTTCTTCCATCAAAGGTCAGAATCTGTTTTCAGTCTTGCGCATACTATTTCTTCTTTGGTTTGCTCTCTTGAATACTATTCTATGCACTAATTGTTATTTAAGTTTCTTAAGCTTGGACAAATCCTTAGGCTGCAGTAGACCCCAAAGGCAAATCCCACTGATACTACTAACGGGTGGTTACACACAGCCTTCTAGAAGACCTGTGGCAACACCTTATTGGCTTGGTTTCTAATTCTGTCCTGCCAGTTTCTATTTTTACACCAACTCACTATTCTGTCACATCAGTTACTAGTTACTAATTCCATTCCCCACTTCCTACTTTGTTTTCACTTGCTATTTCTCCTCTTTAGTTGTTGTTTCTAACCTTCAATTTCTAAATTTAATCCACTTTCTATTTTCACAACTCCTTGGGTATATTCCTCTCTAATAGCTCTTACGAATGACATGGTAAGTCACTTTCAAATAGGGCTGTAAATGAATAACTGAAAATTCGAATTTGATCCACATCCGTATTCGTTTAGAGATATCTCGATAAAAATCCGTGTAGAAAAAATCTGAATACTTAATAATAAAAATTAAGTAAATAATGATCATTAAGGTTTTTGAAGATTCAACAGGTTATAGAATATGAGGAAAAGAGAATCATGATCTAAGAGACATTGATTGAGAGTGAATTGTATCCGCTAGGGGGAGGAAGGTCCAGCTTACAAAGGGCAGAGATGTGAACGGATGGTTGAAAATCCGAATTCGATCCGCATCCGAATCCGTTTAGAGGTATCCGTATTAGGCCAGGGAATATCTGGATCCGATCACATCTAATCTGTATCCAAGCCGAATCCAATCCGTTTACAGACCTACTTTTAAATCAATTTGAAAACCCTTTTTTATCCATGACTTCTCCAAAATTGACATCTCCGGTCTAGGAATGCATTAGATATTTACCTAAACCAGTAGGTCCTTGAGCGGATCCCACGAAGAACAATTGGGTATAAGACAAGGGGCAATCAAAAGAAGGTTACATATTCCAAGTACAGTAGTACACCTATATATGTACACACACACACCAGATCTTATGGTCCTAATATGAGCATTACTTTTCTACCAAAAAAAAAATAATGAGTATTACTTACAGCAGAGTTAGTTTAGAGAGTTTCCCAAACATATCACTCAATTGGCCATTAAGCTTATTGTGACCAAGATTTCTGCATGCACTCAAACAGGTCACTGATGAAAAGAATCAACTGAAGGGAAAGACACATATGCCACAGAGAAACAAACATCACTTACAGTTCTTTCAGATCAGCCATTTGAGAAATAGAATAAGGCACACTACCAGTAAAGCCATTTCCAGCGAAGTTTCTGCACATCAAGTTCATTTTATCACTGTTGAGTTCATGGAATCATTGAAATGGTATTTCTCTTGATGATGAAATACCGTTTGAATACATTTATTGAAGATCAATGTAGCCATATGATAAGTTGACATATAGGTTCACTTCATAACAGTTGTTATCTATATCTTCATATGTTTAACATATCTAAGAGGACACGATTATAAAATTCCTCCCAAGAAAAACATATTTTCTTAAATTGTATATGAGAGTCATTCAACCAAAAAAAAAAGTATATGAGAGTCATTTGTTTGGTGCTGACTTACATTTGAACAGCATTGGGTGGAAGTTGATATGGTATATCACCTTTGAGGTTGTTCTTGCTCATATCACTGTACTATGACAAATAAATGCACATTGCCATCAATTGAAATCCTTTCAGGAGAGGTTTAAAAAAAAAAAAGGGGAGGGGGGGGGGGGGGGCATAAATGCTTATGTACAAAAGTTGGGCCTCACAAGTATGTTACAGATGTCAATCCTGACAGCTGGTAGCCCATGGATCCAGTCAATCCAAGACCAGATAAGTTTCTGCACAATTCAATGGAGGGAGGGTTAATAGTTTACCATCATTAATGACTTTACTAGAACTAAATGTAACTGTTATTCATTTATGTTCTTGTTTGTTAAAAATACATACGTGGGTAATTGGCTTAGCTAAGTAAATTGGGATTTAATTGTTTCTCTTTCCTAGTATAGTTATGTTTCAGTTCCTATTGTAACTAGGTTCTAGGATTACCTATTACCCACGTATGTATTTTTAACATTATTTTTACCAAGTGAATCAAATTATGTAAGTATCTTCACTTTGCAGTTCCCTTAGAAATCAAATTCTAAAAGTAAACGAATAAGGACCGTAGCACAAACATTTCTGTCACAGAAGAGCCTGAGCAAGTGATTCCTTCCCAAGATTGGCCACAAGGATCACCTCCACTTGATTTCCATCCAGTCAATTGTTGAGGGGAATTTAAGCTTGTATACATCACATTGAGAGCAGAGACTGCAGAGACAATTACGAAATAAAAGGCTAAAACACATCAAGATCTGAAAATACAATGACAGGCACAAACAAAGGCACGTGCTAACATCATCCCTAGAAAGAACATCTATGAATTGGATCTCATTGAAGTATTGAATATAACTTTCTTTCAAGAAACCTTCACCTCAAATGGTGAAATATTTCTTAGACATTAAGTTGAGACAAAAGGATAACCCAAATGTCAACAAGTATAGACATGACAACTGGAAATTTTATTCAGGAGGGAGACCAAGGCACATTTAAAAAGAAAAAGACAGAACTTCCAATTACGGGGGGGGGGGAACATATCTCAGCTATTGCTACCTCTATTATAAATGAAGCACGACAACATCCACACGTTATAGCAATTTCTTCAGCTAAACTAAGGGTGTGTCCAAATCACTAAAATATTGGACACACAAACTTCCTCTAGCTGCTTGGATTGCTATATCAGTAGAATGATATGTTTTACATTCTCAAAAACTCCACGAAGACTTGTCTCAATTTCTCGGTGTCAGCTACATCCAGTCCACCTTCCAATCTATCTAGAGCCCATATCTTCCAACTTCCCTTTAATCATAGGTTCTCCCTCTTCTCCCTGCCCAATGTACCACCTTGTTGGTCTTCCCCCTGTGCTTTTTTATAATCTTCAAGTTGCATAAAATCGCTCTTCACTGGTATTACGGTCATTTTTTGCACACAGAGAACCAACTCAATCAACTCCCCCCCCCCCATCTTGCGTCCTTATGGTTAATATAGTCCTAGATTGAAAATAACCAACCTAGAAGCCAAACCAGGATCTGTTCTGCAAAAGGGGAGTTCGGTTAGGGTTAAATCAATGGAAAAGGTCAATTTTAGGGTTGGGATTTAGTGGGGTCTAGGGTTTGATGCTAGGGTTTAGGTAAGTTAATTAGGGGAGTCTTCCAGTGAAGGTCTTGTTAACAAATAATCAGTCTAAGGCTGCTGAACAGAATCGGCAGCCAGGTTGGTTGAGTTAGTGTTAGGTTTTTAAAAGAGAGATGAGTGAAGTTTCTAGGGTTAGAGTGGACAGATTAGGGCCAGGGTTGGATCGAGTCTTCCAAAGGGCTGGAAGAACACTCAGTCAAGGTTCGGTAGTATTCTGATGGTTAGATTATGCTGGGCAGGTTATGGGTGATCTAGAGGAGAAGAAGAGAGTGGTTAGGTTTGGTTCAGGTTCAACTTACTTGGTTATTGAAGAACAAGCTTGAACAGAATTTCTTTGTTGATGTAGAACAACTCTTGGAACCAGAACTTAAACAAGAACTTGATTAGCAATGGAGAAAACAAGTAACCAAATCGAACCACCCAGGCTCCCCACTGCAAGGTTTCAATCGGATCATACACCAATTCCATCAGTCTTGACCAAACACAAGACAAATCTCCCTGGAGAAGACAAGGTTGCAGCAGCAGCTAAAGAATTTTTTTTTCAAAATTGTGAGGTGAATGAGCCCCACGAAAATTAGTTTATTTATAAGGGCCATAAGGCCTTCTCCTATTACGCCTAGGAGCCAAAGAGCCCCTAGCCAACTTCTATTACAATGCCAACAATTAAAAGGGTCATGTGACCACTATAAGTAATCACATGACTACTAAACTACCTAGGCGATTCTAATGCATCAAGGTGACAATTAACTTGTCCCATAAACTTAAAAAGTCATATGACAACTAAAAATAAATAAACTAATTTCAAATTAAAAGGGTCATGTGACCACTTAAGTAGTCACATGACTATTACATCAAAAATCAAAATAAAAACTAAGTATAAAAACTAACTACTAGCAACTCTACTTGGACAGCTTTGACTTCTTCTTTCGGACATAAGTCTTCACACCAGCATCAATGGTGGCACATTATTTATTTCCATCCAGTTCTTTCTAGTCTTGCTAGTAACTCATAGCATACTGTGCAATGTATGCATTGTTTCTTTCATCACCCAGCATTCACTTCCATAAGGATGGTTGGTCTTAAAGCAGTCTATTAAAGATTACATTTCAGTTGATATGCATCTATTATAGGAGTCCATAGGAACTGCTAAAAACCTATGGGCAAGATCCTCCTGAAATGGGAGAAGAAGAGGACAAAAGTTGACATGGCAATCCATTACAAATCATTATATGTATAGATCGTCAAAGCCCATTTTATGTCTTCAAACCCAGCCTATCAATTCACTCTATAATGCAAATAGTTAATACAGATGACTGAAAAATGATATCAATGGGCTCCAACCATGGAGCCTTCCTCCCTAAAACCCAAGTATAGGCATTGGTAGAACATAATTCTTTTCCCTGATTAACAACAACAAAAAAAAAGAATTTACCGATATAAATCTACTTACAATTCCAGTACAAGATTACCCATTAAAGAGAAAAAAAAAATGCCTCCACATTTGTCCCTTAAACAAAACTTTTCTTAGACGGAGCAAAAACCAAAATTAAAAATAGAAGATTAACTGACGCAATCGAGAGTGAAGAAGCCTGTTATGATGATGTATGGATGCAGGCTTGCATTTTTGTTGGGTGTCCTTGTAATGAGCTTTATTATAAGACCCAAATATTAGGTATGGAGGCCTGGGGAGGAGCACCGAATTAATTTAGTCTTAGGGACATTTATGTTTTTTTTTTAAGTTTAGTGGTGTCAATTTACATCTGGCACAAAGAAAATGCCAAATGAATGGAGGAAAAGCATTGTGATGCCGATTTACAAAAATAATGGTGATATTCAGAACTGCAATAACTATAGAGGCATAAAACTAATGAGTCATACGATGAAGTTATGGTAGAGGGTTATTGAAACCCACCTGAGAAAGGAAACTACTATTTCGGAGAACCAATTTAATTTATGCCAGGAAGATCCACGATGGAAGATATTTTCTCACTTAGGAGACTCATGGAAAGATATAGAGAGGGCAACAAGGATCTCCATATGGTCTTTATTGACCTAGAAAAAGCCTACAACAGAGTCCCTAAGGAGTTAATCTGGCATACCCTAGAAAAGAGAAGAGTGTCATGTGAATATGTGGAGCTAATCCTCATCAAAACAGATAGTTAACTTAAAAGGAAAATTGAAAATAGGTCCACACGCAGGTGGGGGGGAAATAAAGGACTTAAAATGCTAACTAATGGACCCAATGATGTGCTGAACCAAGTCCATGAATGGGCTGGAAAAATAGACTAGTCGAGCAAGGCTGCAGCAGCTGGGGCCTGCTGCCCTTTTCTTCTTGCAGAAATATGTCTTCAGCTCCTGCCCTGTATCAGTCCAAATTAGGGGTTCTTAAAGTAATTAGAAATTTCTATTTTGTACCTTCTAATTTTATTGCATAAGATAATCTATATAACCCCAACAGTTTTGGAGGTTGAAGTGAAATAACTTTTATCTCTCTCTAAACCAGATTTTTTATCCTTCTCCTAATTTCTTCAATTTATTAAAACTAATCAGTAATCAGTTTTAACCTTTACCCCACCACCTTTCCTTGTACTTCGGCCCAAGAAATCTAAATACCTAGGTTGTCCTACATAATTAACAATCAAAACCTTCTTCATTCCTCAAACAAGATGGAACTCCATTATCCAAACATTAGAGCAGTCAAAAAAAAATTTCATAGACAGGCCAAATTGAAACTACAATTGCCATTGTCCCTACAAACACCAGAATAAACTATGCCTTATCTTAAAATATTCTTCAGTTTCTTTCTTCACTTACATTCCACATAAATGCATAAGATATCCTTTTCTATGGTGTGCAATCCGATAACCAAAAGTCATCGTATCCAACTAATAAAGTGCCAAAGATCTAAAGGTATGGTCCATGCAACTCCAAATAGACTAAAACAATAACTCCATACTACCATAGATACCTCACAATGGGGAAAGAGATGTGAAGATTTACATGTGCTACACACACATCAACCTAAACCCCAGTACTTAGGTGAACTAAACAAAAGATCCTGTTAAGCACAGCCACCTAGCCAAATATCTCAAGTATTGGATATGAAGAGAGAAGAGAAGATAGGCTCATTGGGACTATACTGCCGTAATCTTCATCACATGATAAACACAAGTATCAATTTTAGTAGGACTTCAGTAACCAAAACCTTTTGTACCATCCTATGTACCATCCTTCCATGTTCTTATAAATTGAAGCATTCAATGGTTTCTAACCAAAAAAAAAACGATGTCAAATTCTTTGCATTGTCAGAAAAGAAAAAAAAAATGCATGAATCGGAATGACGCGTTCCTATTTTTTGGATAAGATAAATGGAGCTCCAATTCTACAAAAGAATCTGAACTTTTAAAACACATCATAGGTGAATTTAAAGATTCTACAATAGTAGTCTTCTTTAGCCTTCTTTTAAGTACAGCTGAACATGATTTGTTCATATCCATCACAAAAATGACTGAATTTGATCCAATTCGGCACCGACTTCAGGGGAAAAAATCATATTGCCAAGTTCCAACAATCATCACTTGTACATTTAAAGAAAGATATTTGAATATAAGGATTAATGTACTATCATTGAACAGATAAGTAAAGGTCATACCGTCTGGCTTATCGGTTTTAGCATTGACAGGGATTAAAATCCCAAAAACAATGGCCCAAAACCCTAGAAAGATCGGGACCATCTTCCCACGCAAGAAGACCATGCATGCAAAATCAGCGTTTTCTCTTCATCACATAACCGAGATTCTGAAGGTCCGAGGATGGCGATGATGAAGAAGGATAAGAATGTCCAGATTCTGCCATGAATGCCAAGAGGAAGAGAACCCCTCCAATGATCCAACCCCCTCGATTTCTCGCGGACTCTGTTGCTTTCAGTTTTAGCAAATCGCCGCTAAATCTGGAGGTAACACAGCCGGAGGACCTTGAGAGCGCCATGGTAGTCAAAAGCGAGACAATCGCCCCAAGTGATGGAGAACCTCTGGAAATTTATTCGAACACTCGGGTCATTTGAAACTGGCTGCGGTTGGGTGAATTTTTATCCTCTCAATTACACTGTCCGTACTTAGACCTCAAGTACATCTAATAGAGGGAGCTGGATCCCACCTCGGGTTGTGTGTTCGGGCAGGGGGTATGATAGTCATTTCTGCCTCCTATGTTAGATGTACTTGAGGTCAAGTACGGGCAGTGTAACTAAGAGGATAAAGATCCGCGGTTGGGTAGGATGTAAATCGGTTCCAAATTGCGTTTACGGTTCGGTTGCAAAAAGTGGCAGCAGGATCCAGATCCGGACTTCTATAATTGAATACTCTAACCAAACCTAAGGTCTTTTTGGTATCATAATTTCATTTTGTTTTTTGCCTATTTAAAAAAAAATCAAAAATCATTTTGATCAAAAAATAAAAACTGTTTGGTAACTACTAAAGTCAATAGATTGTAGAATGAATGAGTTCGGTTTTACAAAAAAAAAATTTAAAATAAAATGAGTTTGGTAACTACCATAAATAATTTTCACAATAGATAGGTGAAGAAATTCTCCCATCACCCATCTTCTTTCCCAAATCAACTCTAAACCATAAGGGATGGGATCATCCACCAGAGCTGCATTCTCATCCCCACAAACCGAATTGCCATCACTGCCTGATTCTGAACTCCTGTATCTAAAATTCACAGTAATCCTCTCCTTTTCCATAACCCTATAAGCAAACATCTCGAATGGGATCTATGATACTGTTGTTGGATTAGGATTCCCTTTGCATCAAACTTCTTGGAGAACCAAGCCTCAACATCACAGAAATCAACAAGTGACATTGGAGGGTCAGGCTATCTATGGTCTAGTTCAGCACTAGGAACCGCTTGATATAGCGGAGGATCCTACAGATGGATGAGAAACTTGGACATTGAGTTGGGTCAGTATGCCAACATTTCTTGGTCAAGTTGGTGAGGTATTTTGGTGAATGAAATGGGAAGAGTAACCTGTCCCTTGCCCTAATGTTTCGGCTCATCTTGTCTCCCTAGAGATGCCTATCTTCAAATGGGAGCTTCCTTGACAAAAGCTCAAAGCAAATCATACCAAAGCGGTAAATATCGGACTTCTCTGTGTACTTGGAACTGGAAGTAGTCCTTGATTGTTCTTGCTCCAATAGAATCTATGGTGCATACCAGATGAATAGTGCCTCACTTTGATTCGAGGAAGTTTGAGGGGTGGAATTCATAATGGAGAATAGGCCAAATCCTAAAATTTTAGTGTGCAGGTATCCATCAGGGGAATTCCTCGGTCGAACAAGGACATTGTATGGATTTAAAATCTCCATGGTACATCTTTAGGGAGTGGAGATACTTCATCCCTCTTGCAATCTGAAGCATTAGGTCGACCGATACAGCTAAGGAAAATGGAACCTTTCTCTGTGGGCTGCAAAGCTCTTTGATGCATGTGATGAGGTCCTCATTCATTAGCTCCATAACTAGGAAACACTCTTTCTTTTCCTCATTAAAGAACCCACAAAGGAATTGCAGAATATTAGGGTGGGCAAGGGAAGAGAGAAGAGATATTTCAGGAATTGCAGGCTCAATCTCTCCAAAGAAATGTCATAAAACAAAGCTTTCCCCTAACCACTGAACCTCCTTAAATTGGCTCCCACTCCCTAGTCGTCTCTTCAGCTGATAATCCTTTGAACCCACCAAAATGGAGCTTGGGAAAAGCTTCCCATCAGAAGGCTTGTTGTGGTCAAGATTCTTTTGTAGGAGCTCCATAAGACGTTGTTCTTGCTTGCTAAAGACCCTGACACAGAAGAGACCAGAACGTCTCTTCTCTCTGATTGTCTCTAGAAGAAGCTGCATGTCCTCCTTCCAAACCACATCTAACTGGTTTTAGATTTCTTGAGAAACCAGGTAATGCTTCTCAAAATTCCACTGGAAGAGTTTTGGATCCATCCACTCCATCTCATATTTCTTGGACAAGACAACCCTCTTCTTCAGGATCTCATCATGGTCACACCCAGAGATTTCTCTTGCAATTTCAATGGCTTTAATGATGATTGGGATGCATGAGAGCAGCAAGTTGTGGATGTGGAAGAAGCAGAAGGGACTTTTCTAAAATCAAAACCAAATGTCTATGTTACCTTCACTTCTTCTACCTTACAAGCACGTGCTCATTAAACTTAAGCGAAAAACTGAAGGAAAAACATTTTGTCTATTATTTTAAATAAAAAAAAGTTTAAAAAATTCTATCAAACACATGAAAAAATGAAAAATTGTCAGTAAATGAAAATGAAAAATGATACCAAAAAGACCCCTAGTCGATTCAGTTCGGATCTAGTTACAATTTGGTTCATGTATATGGTTCTTATCTTGTTACTTTATCCTGTTCTTATCTGGATACATTCAAGTCTCATGGAATCATTAGTTTCTCCAAAGCAATGATACTAAAACAACAACAGTAGCAGTACATCATACAAGGACTAAGAACAAATGCACAATGGCTACGATGGCTTCTGTAGACTAGAGACCACCCTACACCTAAGTGGATAAATGAATATTCATGATGGAATATCAACTCCAAAGCACAGTCTTGGTCAAATAACCCCGATTATGTCAAATCATCAGCCACAACCTCGTTTGCAGCTCTCGGTTTCCATTGAAATTGAAACTAAAATTTCAGAGTAGCATGGTTTTAACGAGGCGAGTAATTCGGTCCGGACTCGGTTAGATCCGATGGTGTTATACCCAAACCCCAAACCAAGACTAATTTGGACTTGTGTGTAGCTACTGCCCCTATAATTGACTACACTAGTGATTTTGGACTACAATAGTTGATCCCAGATGACTAATGGTAAGCACACTAACCATGAAGATTTGACACACAATAGCATAATAAGACATTACCTTTTATATTGCTTAACCATTGCCTAAACACCCTTGAAGATGGGTGAAGGAACTGGGAAAAAAACCCAACTATTATCAGCTACTTTGGGGTAGCCGCTTGATCAGTGCAAACTGATCAAGACCAGCTGGCAGGTCTGAAAAAGCCCAACCATGTAATATTAGTTGTGGGGCCCAGTATATTGGGGTTTTTATTCTTCACTCTTATGTCCCCACATATTTATTAAACCTGCCCCAATCTGACTGAAACCTTGCTTACAGATCAGGAGCCTGAGGTCACACATACCAGTACTCTGTGTTGTATTACTCCTGTGGTTGAGTTCATGTGAGGTGCCCCCACTGATGACATCCTACATACCAGCAAGGAGGAGAATCCCATCACCATGCAATTACTCAATGCACCACCAGATGTACAACTCCAGGTAACCACTCCTTGTTATATTCCTAGGGGCCATGCCCATATTCATACATGTGACTTAGTAAACATGTGAGGGAAGGTGCCCATGCGAAAGCCCCAACCTTTGTGAAGAATTTAAGCACAAACAGCAAAACAAGATTCTCTGGACGATTCCAAACGCCCAGTGAAAGATCCAGAGTTGCTGAAACGTGTAACTTTCATTCCAAAATTATGGGAACCCAGTGTCTTGCAATGGGGATCCCCTCAACACATCCCCAATGTCATGTAGGAACTATCCCCCATCCATGAAACCATGTGGGACCTACCTACATATCCTTACACAAAGAAAAGCTAGGGAAATAATTAGATTTTCTTATTACAGCTCCTAGCCAAACAGACCTTAGTAGAGTAAGAGACTCAGCCTTAGACATTAGCTTCTACTGTTCAAAACGCTGAAGGAGAGGAAAGAGAGAAGGAAGAGAAGGAAGGAGAAGAAGAAGGATAGAAAGGGAGAGAGAGCTTGGACCTTGGCCGAATTCTACAAACCTTGAAGGTATACCTCCATTAGAGCCTATCCAAACCCCTAACATGTCTCTCATTTCTGATTCTTGCATAAAATTGTAGAATTAAGCTATGTAGCCATGTCCTACCATGCTCCCATATGTAAATGCCATGTAGAATGCTTAGGAAACCATAGATCCTTACATGCATGCCTTGAATTCTATGTTATTGCTCTTCATCTACATTCTTACAAACCCAGAAATGCATAGACATTAGTTCCAGCCATATATATAACTTAGTTTTATGCTAAACCATGAGCATAATGCATGAATGGTAGGATAGAACCATAGATCCTTACATGCATGATGAGATTCCTACACTATTGCATTAGTTATGTACTATAATAGGCTAATATAATTATCCCCATACTATTTTGTATGATTAGAATGCTAAGAGACCGATCTTGGTCTTGCCTTGCTTGAACCTTGTATGCTTGAACCCAATCCATCACCCAAAATGGCAAACTAAGATTAAAATCATGTAAACCTATCAGAGAGACCTAAACTTATCCATTGCTAAACACTGAGCACCATCCCAAGTCGAATTGGGATGAATTTTGCAGAGAAACTCCTGTAGATATTCAAAAATCCGGTGTTTAACAGGCACTGGGCGTTCTACCTTGGGTGTTTCAAACACCCAGTGTAAGGTCCAGTGGCAGTTTTGTGACCAAACTTAATCTAAACTTTAAGAGACTTAACCCAATGGCCCCAAATGGCATTTAGGACCTGAAACCCATTATAAACCCCTAGCCCATGCAGCCTTGGTGCTGTCATTACCTTAGGAGCACCAATGGCCATAATCCAAGGAGGGACCATGGGACCAAAACATGAGCCAACCATAGGGAGAACCATTGCTATCACTCCCCAAGACTGTTGTGGTGTAAACAAAGGAATCCTAGGAAGAACCCCCACTTTTGCTGTATTTTGCTCTTTGGGCATTCCACTCTCGGCATTTCAAAGGCCCAGTGGAAGGTCTAGAGATGCTGGCTATACTATTTTGTACTTGGACTTGGTTCCAACCTAACCCTAAGTTAACTCTAGGACTCTAAACCCCTTTAAACAATATTTAACATATTTTAGTAGTCTCATCAACATAGGTTATAGCCCTAAGTATGAAGAGTCGTATCAAAGTCTAATCGGGACCTGACAAACAGAAGAACAAATAGGAATTAGTCAAGGTGAGTGGAATTACACCATACGTGTAGGTGTAACATAACTATTGGGTTATGATAATAAGAACAATTTACTTTACTGTCTTTATAAACTCTTATTCTTATTGGAATTATATTAAAAACTGTTGATGAAAGTGCTTACATAAGATTGCTAGTCTAGATGTCATAGCCGGCTTGGAAATGAGGCTAGTGGTGGCCGGTAGAATGGGATGCGGGGCACCACTCGATTCGTACTATATCATATAAAATGCATATAGCTAGGGTATCATTCCTATGCTACGAACCCTTGCCAACAAGGGTTAAGTGTTGGGAAAACCTTACCTACCTCCATGATTATTTTGATGATAACAAACGTGTTGGAACAAACCATTGTGTATAAATATCTCAACAGGTTTGATGATGGAACCAAGAAGATCAAGCCAAGAAATTGAAGGACACAGAACACAAGAATGTTCAAGATAAAACTTGAAAGATTAAGGCTTTGATGACACCTCTCTATTCTCACTAAAGAATAATAGAAGAATGAAGATTGAGGATTGAAGAACATCACTTGAAGAATTCAAGATGAAGACCTTCATGAAGATGCTCGTGTGCACACTTACAAATACATACATACTTGCATACTTGTATTTGCATTTGTATATTATTAATAAAATTGCATTTGCATCATATAGAGACCTTAGGAGGTTGTCATTTGAACTCACATGACCTTAGAAAATGTTGAAAAAAGGTTGGAGCAAAACCCCACAAAATCCCATGGTCAAAACTGTTAGAATCAAGTAATACAGGGGAACGAGACTGTGTTCTGATCGACCGGATCTCAGGACCCATTCCATCCCGATGCTGGCAGTATCATCACAAGAACGTACCCGTGACTTAGTCCGGTTGACAGGATCAAATGGGATGATGGTCCGGTCGACCAGATTGCGATCGGATGAAATTCTACCCTCCAACGACTATATTTCTTTAACAGCTTTAATCCGGTCGACTGGATCATTCTTCAGGTCGACCGGATGGACCAAAAATAGATCCATTAGAGCACTTTTGCACATGTTTTTAATGCATTAAATGACCCTATAAATAGAGGACTTGTGAGAGTTTTCACTCATCCAATACAGTCCAAAATACTACTTTTGTGAGAGGTGAAAAGTCATTCTAAAGCCCTATTGATTGAAGTTGAGTTATCTCCATAAAGATCATTCTAGTTTGACTTCAACACTTAAGACCTTACAAGCTCTCATTCTAAAGAGAAGTTCTACATGAGGTCAAAGCATTGAGCATTATTACATATCATTCTTCATTTGTAAGGAGTACATGTTACACTCATTGTCTAGGTAATTCTTATATTTTCTTCATTGTATTGTTTATGCTTTTGAGTTAAGAAAGCATTAGTATGTTAATCTAGACTGTACTTAGATTAATACGTTAGGATCCTCTTATCCTGTGAAAAGAATTGTAAATGTGTTCTTCCCACCTACTGTACTGAAAGGAAGAAACTAGTGAAATTCTCTCAAGGTTGAGAGGAGTGGATGTTGGCTGGGTTAGCCGAACCACTATAAATCTTGTATGTTATTCTCTTTGAGTATTTGTTTTATCTATCTTATCTTAATCAAAGAAAATTTTAAAAAGGTTAATATTTCACTAGTGATAATCTATTCACCTCCCTCTAGGTTATCTCACAATTGGTATCAGAGCGGGAGCTCAATTCTTGAGACTTGAAAATCTATGAGATCACACCATCCAAATGCACTTGAGGGACTAAATGTCTCCAGACCCCCATTGTTTAATGATGATAACTTCGCATATTGCAGAATTATATTAAAAACTTCACTTGTGCTTATAACCTTGATGTGTAGCATGTTATTGAACATGGACCATATGTCTTTACCAAGAAAGTCAATGAAGAAGATGTACCTAAGACCACAGATGAATTAACTTCTGATGAAAAAGAAAAAGTTCAATAGAACTTTAAAGCTATCACATTTTCACAATATGCATTGAGTAAATCTGAGTTTGATAAGATAGCTATGTGTGAATCTGCCAAAAAAATTTGAGACCCACTTATTATTTTCTATGAAGGAACCACACAAGTAAAAGAATAAAAAATTGATAAATTTGTTACTGAATATAAACTATTTAGAATGTTAGAAAATGAAAATATTGCTAGCATGTTTCTGAGATTTACTAACATTATAAACAAGTTGAAGGGCTTAGGGAAGACGTATACCAAGTCCAAAAATATTCGAAAGATTCTTAGGTGATTACCTCCCAAATGGAGACCAAAGGTAACGGCTGTAAAGGAATCAAAGAATCTCAACATAGTCAGCATGGACAAGTTTATGTGATCCCTTCTAACTCATGAAGTTGAGTTAAATGAAGATGATAAATGGATAGAGACAAAAGAGTCCAAGAGGAAGATCATCGCACTCAAAACTACAAACATCTCCGATGAGGAAAGCGATGAAGATGAAAACATCAGTATCTCAGAAAAGAAGATGTCTCTAATTACTAAGAAGTTTCAGAAATTCCTCAAAAAGAAAGGAGAAAAATACTTCAACAAGGAACAAACATAAAAGGAGAACAAAAGTAAAAATCTCTATAAAGATAAACCTCAGTTTTCTAACAAGAAAGATATTGTATGCTATGAATGCAGAAAACCAGCTTACTTCAGAACTGAGTGCCCAAAAGGACAAGATAAAAAGAAAGCATATGTCACTGAGATCACATGGGACTCAGATGAGGAACAACAAGAAGAAGAATCTGATGAAGAGACCACTAACCTGGCCTTGATGGCACATATTGAAAATTAAGAAGAAAAAGATATGGAGGTAAGTTCAATCTATTTCAGTTCTAATTCTAGAAGTAGTGACTCTCTTGATGATATAAATATTGACGATATAGATGAAGATCATATTGAAAGAGGCTTTGAGGCTTTCTATGAGGCAAGTCGTAAACTAGAGGCTTCAAACTCAATACTAGAAAAGGAAGTCATAGGGTTACATGATAAAGTAGATGATTTACATGCCTATATTGCCATACTTGAAGAGGAAAAAGAAAAATTAACGTCGACTTTGCTCACCTTCACAAAAGGACAAAAATCCTTAGATACTCTTCTTGGTACACCACAAAAGACACCATAAGACAAAGAAGGACTTGGCTACGATGGGAGAATTCCACACCATGCTAAAGGAAAAGAAAAAGTGGTGTACATAGACGAGGAGAGAATAAAACAAAGTCAAACGTCAACATTTCATACACCTCATCCAAGAAATATAGGACAAAACAATCAAAGGTATAGAACCCAAAATCATCATGCTTTTCAATACACTTCCTAGAGAAAGAATAGACCTCAAAGGGAGTATATACCTTAAAGACCATAAAAGCAATTTTATCAACCTCAAGCTCCATACATGATGAAAAGAAAGACTAGACCCCAACAGGCTCATAGGCCATATTTAGATTATCATCCAAGGCAATATAACTCCTATAGACCTTATGCACCTCAAAGACACCAAAGGGGTAGAAGACCTCAAAATTCATTTGACCATCAAAGATCTCAAAAATGGGCACTATCTCCATTTGATATCTGTGATCCTAGATATCAACGACTTAAGAATTATGTTCCAAACAAGAACAGTAATTATAAGAAAGTTTGGATGCCTAAAGGAACTTTTGATCCTAACAATGATGGACCCATGAGATTATGGAGACCAATGAATGTGTGAAATTCTGTTTTGTAGGTATACTTGAAGAGTAAAGGTCAAGTTGAATGATACATTGATAGTAGCTACTCTAAGCATATGACAACGAATGCAAAGATTTTCACAAAATTGAGAAAATATGATGGAGGATGGGTAACATTTGGAGACAATGGTAAATAAAAGATTGCTGACATCAAAAATATCGATATCAGAGGTACTACTATCTCAAATGTTTGTCTGATTAACAAACTTGCTTACAATCTTCTAAGTGTCAGTCAACTCTGTAGTGTTGGCTACAAGGTAAACTTTGATGTATCTTATTGCTTAGTTGTAGATGCAAATAACAAAATAGTATTGAAAGGATCTAAAAGAAACAACATATACAATTATATTATTGATGAAACAGCTCTAGCAACACATGCTTAGTCTCACATGATGAATCTAATATATGGCATAAAAAACTTGGTCATATAAATGTCAAATTAGTTGAATCTATTGCATCTAAAGAATTATTTCAAATTTACCAAAATTAAAATTTGACAAAAATTATTTTTGTAATGCATGTCAAAAGGGTAAGCAAGCGAAAGTGTCTCATAAATTAAAAAAATATTGTTTCTACAAATAGGCCTCTTGAATTGCTTCACTTAAATCTTTTTGGTCCTATACCTACTCCAAGTTTGAGTGGTAAAGTATATACTTTTGTTATTGTTGATGACTATTCAAGATATATATGGACTCTATTTCTTAGACATAAAAATGATGCATTTAATGAGTTTATGACCTTATGCAAAAAAACTCAAAACCAAAAAGGTTACTTGGTTACTACCATAAGAAGTGATCATGGTGGTGAGTTTGATAACTCAAACCAATTTGAAAAATTCTGTGACGATGAAGGTATCACTCACAATTTCTCAGCTCCTCGAACTCCTCAATTTAATGGGATTGTTGAGAGAAAAAATAGATCTCTTTAAGAGACTGCCCGAACTATGCTTAGTGAGTATTCCTTACCAAAATACTTTTGGACTGAAGCTGTAAATACAGTTTACTATGTTTTAAATCGTGTTTTGATCAAATTTTTTTTGTCAAAAACACCTTATGAATTATATTTTGAAAAGAAACCAAAAGTTGATTAATTTCAGATTTTTGGGTGTAAATGCTCTATTTTAAATACAAAAAATTCTAAAAGTAAGTTTGATGAAAAATCAGATGAAGGGATTTTTCTTGGGTACTCTGGCAATAGTCATGCTTATAGAGTATTTAACAAAAGGACCTTGGCTGTGGAGGCATCTATGAATATCAGATTTGATGTTTCCCCTCCCAAAATACAGACCATTGGTTGATGATGATGAGGATGTTGTATCCGAAATCATGAAAAGAGTTGAGACCTCTTCCTTAGAAGAAAATGATAATTCACCTTTAGAATTATCTCAAGAAAACTCAATAGAACGGCCCAAGGAAATAAGACCTATAAGAGACCATCCCTTAGAACAAATCATTGGAGACTATGAGAATGGTGTTCAAACAAGATCCAGACTCCAAAACACTTGTAATTATGTTGCATTCCTATCTTTAATTGAACTTAAAAGTACTAAAGAAGCATTATCTGATAATGATTGGATTTTGGCCATGCAAGCTGTCAAACCTGCCCCTGATTGACTGGGATTTTAGATGAAGGACAGGAACCTATGACCAATCACCAAAAGACCCTGTGGAGCATCTCCCCAGTGGTTAAAATCAGTGGAGAACCCTTGAGGATGTCATCCTATATGCCTGTTAGAAGATGGGTTATAGACCCATGCAACTGCACTACTCACAGTTTGATATACAGCTCCAACTCCAAATACTCTCTCTCCTACCCAAATATGTGGGGCCCACACCTGTTCAGATGTGTGTCAGACCTTGGAAGAGGTGTTGGTGCAATGCCCAAGACATAGGCCAAACACCTGTGCAAGCCCAAGACCAAAACAGCAAAGCTGTATTCTTTAGGCGATGCACTGGGCGATTGGCCCAAAGGCCCAGAGTGGCTGAAACTACTTACTTGGACTCCAGACACCAGGGGACCACCCATATAGACCATGAACACCCTCTAGGGGTAGACAGTAATTTTAGGAACCATTACCCACCCCTAGAACCATGTGGACCCCACTAGTACAGCCAGAATGCACTCAAAAATGCATTCTTGGGAATGGGACCTAAGGCCAAGCAGGTCTTAGTCTTCCTAACAATATAAATAGGAGGGGACTAGCCCCTATATTTCGTTCACTACTGCTGTAGCTGAAATAGAAAGAGAGAAAGAGAAGGAGAAGGAAGAAGAAGAGAAGGAAAGGGAAGAGAGAAGGAGGGTGTGATTTGGGTTATCTCTAGCACTGAACCAGCCTGCATATAAGCTCTAGATAATGAACTTAGCCACTGTATGCTGCTGTTCTCTATGTTTGATCACAGTCCTTTGGTCTGATTGATGTTTCTCTAACCTGTAATGCCCAGAACATCACTGGGATGTCTTGGGAAGCTTCAGATCTAGCATGCATAACCATTGCATGCAAGATCTGGTCATTAAATGATAAGATATGCTGCTGCTTCTGCAGCTGGGACTGAAGTCAGTCTTTGTGCTTGACTGCACTGCATATTTGTACCTAGAACAGGCAGTTTGGGCATGGATCTCTGCATACAATGTGATCCTTGCATACTTTAGCATAGGATCAGTGTCATATCATGTAAATACACATAAAACAAGCCCTGCATGTAGCCAAAGCTGGATCCATGAGCCTCAGCTCAGCCTAGATAGCTGTTCTTTGTGCTGTCAAAGCTCCCCCAGCTTCCAAATGGGAAAACCAATCCCAAATCTAATTAGACCAATGAATTTTACCTTAATTGTGGTCTATGAACATCCCTTTGGCATCCCTGCTCGAGATCATGGCAGCCCCTGCTGCAAAATCCAAGAAAATGAGCTCAAACCTGTGTTAAACAGGTTCTGGGCGATGCACTGGGCGATTGGCCCAAACGCCCAATGAAACGCCTAGAGATATCAATTAGGGTCAGATTGTGTTTTGCCTTTTTAGACCCTCACCAGTAGACCTAGGGCAGTGTGATGGGGTGGTAAATGACCAAAATACCTCTCCCCACTTGTCCTTGGTGTCATCCATACCCTGGATGCTCAAGTGGGCCCCATAGGGCCAAGTAACCATGCCTAGGATTGGTTTCAGCTAGGCTGTTGGCCTTGGCATTGGTTTGAGTGGTTGTTTGGGCCATGCATAGGCAGGCTATGCTGTTGAAATACCAAGTCAAGTAAATCTCTCATCTCTAGATGATGCATCGGGAGATAGACTCGAAAGTTCAGTGCAAGACCTAGAGAATTCCAAGTAACACCTGTGTAAATACAAAGTCAGTCTAGTTAAGCCTAGATCAACTATAGGACATTAATGTAATTTTAAACG
Organism: Telopea speciosissima; assembly: GCF_018873765.1. Taxonomy (NCBI): domain Eukaryota; kingdom Viridiplantae; phylum Streptophyta; class Magnoliopsida; order Proteales; family Proteaceae; genus Telopea; species Telopea speciosissima. The sequence goes on along the minus strand of NC_057919.1, from coordinate 47,170,671 downwards.
TTATTTGACACACTTTTATGATCCAATAAATTAGGTTTTGATCCCGTACTCGAGGTGCACAGTCAGATACCAACTGGGACCAAGCCGACAGCTGAACCAGTAAGACTAGAACAAGGTGAGTGAAATTACACCGTGTGTGTAAATGTGATATGGCTATCGAGTCATGACAATATACAATGATACTACTTACTCTGTTTACTTATTCCAAATACAGAATGTTCTGTTAAGTAAGAAATGCTTGACTAATGAATACTGAGAATGAACAATGGATGCTTGTATGTGAATTGCTAGACTAGATGCCGTAGCCGGCTTGAAATGAGGCCTATGGTAGCCTGTAGAATGGGATGCGGTTGACACCACCCGACTCATACTATACCATACAGATGCATTGGGCTAGAGTATCATCACCCATGCTATACACCCTTGCAAATAGGGGTTAAGGTGTTGGATGCCTGTGAGAGTGACCATATGAAAGAGAAAAAGAAAAAGAAAAAGAAAAGAAAAGAAATGAAAATGTTATGCACCGAAAAGGTGGTTATGGGGTTATAAGATAGAGAAAGAAATATGATCTATGAAAAGAGGATGGATGCCTCACAGGTTAATCCCAGAGGGCTGGTCGGGCTAACCTTGGTGACTGATGTGGGAGTTGATCGGTCCTCTCCGACAACTCAATGGGTGTATCGCGTAAAAGCCCGCACTAGAGATATATGATTGGGGATTGTAGTAGCACTTACCCACCTTAATTGTGATGTTAGGTGGCTAATAAATAAAATGAACTGCACATCATGTAGGACTTATATGGTTGTGCTTGCATGTGCATGCATGGTGATATTTCATTCACGTGCTCGGTGGAGCTCACACTCTGTTGTATATGTTTTTGTTAGATGATCCTGCAGGTGGATGTCACTGTGGCGGGGAGGCTTATCTCCCAAAGATGGGCGATGGGCTATGGTTGTTATGACGATATTGGTATGGATCCGGATGGAGGTCATACCGTTGGTATGAATATTTTCGATGATAGCTGAGGAAGACCCGTGAGGGGGTGCAGCTGACTCTGTTTTGACTGTGGGACTCTTTTTGTTTTTACTGGAGTTCCTTCTTTTGTACAACTTTGTTTTGGGGCTCGGGTTGCCTTGCCCTGTTTATATTCTTTTGTAAAGCTGGGTCAAATAGAGTTGGGACTGCAGATGTTCTGAGAGAGAGAGTGAACTAGAACAATGTTGTTGTATATATTTGCTTCCTTTGTTTTCTTTCAAGCTTAATGTATATATGGCTTTCCGCAGCACTCTGTGTTTTACATCTTGTATTATTGTGGATGTGTGTGTATGTGAATGGACTAACAACTTCTAGATCCTTGAGGTTTGGCGGATTGCTACAGTGCGATTCGGGTCACCTACCTAATCCTCCCGGGGGGTGGTCGGGGCGTGAAAGAGCTTGGTATCAGAGCGAGAAGCTCTTTTTACATTCATGGACAGCGGAATAGGATTAACAACTTGTAAGAAGTTAAACATGTAATAATTAAATTAACAGGGGCAAATATAAATAATAAACAATAAGGAAAGTTAGAACACTAACAATAAGCTTTAATAAAGACTGAAATATGGTGGAAGCCATTACATAGATGTTCAAGATGGAAATACTACTTCCAGATACAACCAGTAGAGAAACAAATAGAAGATAAAGGCTGAAAACAAAGAACTACATAAGCCAAAAAAAAAACTACATAATGTAAAGCTGAGGTAAAAGACCAAATCCGAAGTAAGATACTGAAGCCTGAGGAACTATTCCTGTAGAGGATCATCACTCTGTGGAGGCTGAGCCAGCCGTGAGTCAACCCGATAGTAGGAATCCCAGAAATCAAGGCGCTGCTCAACAGAACCTACTCCCCCTTCCAGGGAAGTGAAACCCTGATCCATCTGTGAGGACATCTGGGTAAGTTGAGTGTGGAGACCTCAAAACTGTGCCATTATGTCAACCTAACCATAGGATTTAGGCGCCTGAGGTGACACCAGTGAACTAGGAGCTCCTGCAGGCTCAAAGGGAGGTACTGTCACACCCCTATCCCTAAGCTTATACCACAAGCACAGTCAAGAGGGTGATTGGGATGCACACATCACCCCAACCCTACCAGGATCAATGACACAGTGTCCGGGCGCCTGATAATCACCCAAGGCCACACCCAATAATTACATTGAGTAAAAAGGAAATATAATTCCAATATCTATTAGAGTCATGAGAAGCGGAAGCATTAATTACATAAGTAGTTACAATATGTTCAGCCATCTAGGTGATAACATAATAATAGTACTGGCGTTGGCTGACCATGACATAACTACTCAAACTATAATAAGTTATTATAAAAAGAGTTCTTAACGGGCTTGACGCTCCAAAAAAAACAAAAGATAGGGAGATATCCCGAAAAGTATCAGTGCCCATAGGCACAATCATCGTAGGGGCAACCGTCGCGTGTTCCTCTGACACGTAACCAGGTTCCTTTGACCCAATACTATCATAGTCTGTAGACTGTACATCCAGTCTAGCCAAGTAACCACTATCTGCATCAAAGTCTAAAAAGTTGTGTACACAGGGAGTTAGCTCCACTGAGCCAGTGAGGGGAAAGGGGAGTGCACATACATACAATCGCACATAGTCCATGATGCATGAAATGTTAAATTCATATTTTTCCACCTAACAAGCAATCTAAAGCATGGCATTTGTTGCTGTGATAACTTGGGAGACACTAAGGGTCACTTATCCTATCGCCCCAGTGAAACTTCAATTATCACAAGGGACCTACGCCGGTAGAAGCCATCATGACCACCCAGTGGTAGACCCTGATAGCCATCAAAATCCCTGTCCTGGCCTCTCCCACCTCTACAGACCACAAGTGCTAAGGCTATCCCATACCTAAAGCCCTGTTGGCAAGGGTCGTAGCATAGGGTACAATAGATCCTAACCATAGATATACTACATGCATTTCTATCATCCCGAGAGCTACTCCGACTGTATCAACGTCCCATTTCATCTAGTACCCAGGTACCAGCACGGCACGACACATATAGACCAGGATGGCAAATAAGTATTGATCATATTTATAAGAATCACAGGGTTCCAATACCAGTGTAACCGGCACCGTAACCCAATATTGCAATACAAAGCATCATGCTCACATCTCATCAAATCATATCCACAAGTTTCATATGCAACATGTAACATGGAAAGAATGAATATAAACACGAAAATCAATATATATTTCTAACTAATGCACCCCTATAAATATATTTATCAATCCCAATCATCACCCAAAGCCCACTCACCGATTGCTTGATTGATCACTGGGGTGTTTGGAAAAGTTTGTTCTAAGGCATGCACTTTCGTGTAGATTCTAAGGTCTGAGAAAGCATGGGAATGGTGTTAGAAGTATATAAATGGGTCCCACAAAAGATCCTAACAAAAGAAGGTGATTTGGGCCAAGACAGCAGGAACGAAACCAGACGGGTGAATCCGGTCGTGGATCCGCCCAGGCTATGCCCAGAAAATTATATGGAATGGACTCACGGGCGGATGCAGAACATGAGTTCGCTCGCAGATCCGTTCCAACCCTGAGACACGCTCGAGAGCAAGTTAGGATTCTGGGTTTCGGGCGGATTCATCTTAGGTGGGTCCGCTCGTAACTCCGCTCTGGAGGAAAGCCATAATAGGCTGAGCGGAATAACGAACGGATACACAGCAGTGAGTCCGGTCATTCGTCCGCTGCCCTTCCTTTAAACAGCAGAGAAGAGCATCACCTCCAGCCCTTCAGTTATGGATCCAATAGGGTTTTTGGGTAGAGAAGGTGAGCTCAGACCTTCGTTGGAGGTCTACCACACGAAGCCCAACAAGAATCACATAGGGTTTTATGGATTTGGATCCATCTCCAAGGTTCCTTACAAACCTAAGCTAGGTTTAGAATGTTTGAACAACATAAGGTCATTCAAAGGTCATAAATGCACTAAAGAGGGGAATAGAGGCTAAAAAAGGAGAAATTTATGAGGTTCCATGGATTCTCAAGAGAATCCCCAAGCTTGGAATCGATCCTCATAGGATTTCCAAACCTAGAAATGGAAGAGAGGAAGAGGTAGGTGAGGTCATTACCTCAAGGTTGAACCAATCAATGTCTTCTACCTCTACAGCCTCTCAAGCCCCTTCTTCTCCAAGCCTTCAATGCTCCCTCAGCTCCACGGTTTGGGTAGGTAGAGAAGTGATGAGATTTGAGGGTTATGCTTTAGTCTTAAAACTAATCTCCCTCCTAAGGTCTGTTTGGCTTGGAGCCTAATGAGCCAAAACTCATTAAAAGGCTTACTTAGCCTATGGGTCCACCCAAAGGCAATTTATAACCCAAGGAAAGGTAAGAATAAGGCTACCCTCGTCCAAGAGACAGAACTAGAGTGTCTGAAGTACGGGGTGTAGGTCCCACACAAGGAAAATACATAAAACCCAAAGACAGCACAGGCGGACTAACGGATGGATGCAGTGCTGATGAGTTCGCTCGTGCGTCCGCTGCTGCTGTAAGGGCAGAAACACAAGGGAAAAGGGTCGGGCTTTGACCCACGTTTCAGGGTCGACTAGAGTAAGAGTCAGTATTATTTATAAGATTAAATCTTACCCCTTGACCGTCACGACATGTCCTTCGTGATCCCGAACAACTTCCCGATCACAATACTAAGCTCACCTCCAAAGGAGGTATCTATCTGCGGGGACACCGGGTAAGCCTTTCGATACTCCTTACTTTGCGGACTTGTGCTGGGAGGATGATCAACGAAATCACTGTCAACAAATCTTCCCCACTGCCGGTTAAGGAACCTGTCTTCCACAGGCAGGCTTGTGATGTGGTCAACAATCTTGTGACTAGGTTTAACCACTAGCGAAAATAACTCGCCAGCATATACGGCAACAAAATCTACACGTCACATGAGGAAAAACATTAATAAATAATAAATCCAGGCATGGGTGTAACATCCTCCCCACCTTACAAGAATTTCGTCCTTGAAATTATCGTACCTTGTACAAATCCCAAGGAAGGGTATTTCGCTCGCATTTCCACCTCGGCTTCCCAAGAGGCTTCTTCTTCCGTGTGGTTGCACCACTTCACTTTCACATAATAAATAGGTCGGTTGTGGAGATTCACCACCTTACTGTCTAAAATCTTCTCAGGCTGTTCCTTATATGACATGTCTGCTGCCAGCTCTGGTGGCTCCTGAGACAGGATGTGATTGGGGTCATGCACATACTTCCGCAACATAGATATGTGAAAGAGGTCGTGTACGCCGTCGAGAGATGGTGGAAGTGCTAGCCGATATTGTCACACCCCAAACCACCCCCTAGGAGGATTGGGTAGGTGACCTGAATTGCATAACAGTAATTTGTCAAATTCCATGGATCTAGAAGCAGTGCTTACGATCATGGAACCACAACCATCTCTTTACCATAGGCAAGATCAGAGTGCAGCAGATAAACTACAGTTCAATAATAAAAGGAAGCATAACGATATGGGGAACCAGTGATAATATATACATATAAAAGTTTTACATTTCCCATCAACCCACACACAAAGAAAGCAAAGAAACAAAGCTGATAAGTACAATACTTCATACAAAAACATGTACAGGGCGAGCATACTTAACCCCAAAAAGGAAAAAAAATAGAAAAACTACAACAACCAAGTCAGAATGGGGATAACTCCAAATAACCCAAAAGGAGTCCCCAAATCAAAAAGCTGTCACGAACACACTTTAATGGTCTTCATCAACAACCACCGAAAATGTGCGCAGGATCGGTATGACCTCCGTCGAGGTCCACACCAATATCATTGTAACAACCAAAAGTCTCCTCCTCGAAATGACCCGCCATGCCACAGCGGCATCCACCTGCAAAATCATCTAAGAAAAACATTACATAATAGAGTGGGAGCCCTAATGAGCTCGTGAGCAAATAACATCAATCATGCATGCATATGCAATCACAATTCATAATTCATATGGTCCTACATGATATGCAAGTCCAGTTTAATTACTAGCCACCTAGCAATACAACTAAGTCGGGTCTGTGCTACTATAATCCCCAATACATGTATCCCTGGTGCGGGCTTCTAACCCCTTCCTGTGATACACCCATTGAATTATCGGAGAGGACCAGTCAGCTCCCGCATTCGTTCACCAAGGTCAGCCCGACCAGCCCTCTGTGATTAACCCATGGGACAATCCATTTCTTTTCTCTTTTCTTTTCTTTTCTAGCTTATAGCCCAGCATATAGCTCAATATCACCATTCCGATGTTCTTTCATTCATGCACCATTCCGGTGTTCTATTCATTTCTTTTTCTTTTTCCTCATTTTCTGATGGTCGCCATCCAACACCTTAACCCCTATTGGCAAGGGTGTGTAGCATGGGTGATGAAACTAGCCCCATGTCTATATGGCATCATATGAGTCAGGTGGTGTCAACCGCATCTCATACTACGGGCTACCACGGGCCTCATTTCCAAGCCGACTATGGCATCTAATCTAACATTCACAATCATCATAGAAGAATTCATAGTGTTGATCAATAGACAATCATTATGCAGTGATTTGAGTAGTTGAACAGAAGTAAATAGCACAGCAATTATATTCAATTCTTATTAGCCGGCATCAGATCATGATTACATTTACACATATGATAGAATTATTCACTCACCTGCACTTGGCTCTAGGTATTCAGTCACAATCTCAATTCCAACAGTTGTCTGGTCGTTGACCTCGAGCACGGAATCAGGTCCTAGATGTAAATCAAAAGTTGTTATGTTAAGTTATCGATCATCCTTGGAAGTCCTAGGGTTACCCTAAACTTACTGGGTTGACCCAGGGTTTAGTTGGTTACACTTGGAATCACTGGGCCTTGCACTGGGCCTTAGACTCATATCCCGGTGCATCAACCAGTGCCAGTGGCTCAAAGGGTAGAATAGTCATTTCAATGGTAGTACCTGACCTTAGGTCAGAATATGTTTACTGATCTTTGTCCACGACTTGATCTTCAGTAGGACCAAGCACGTAGGGCTTCCTTTACCACGGGGCCCACTAGGGTTCCCAAACATTTCCATATAAGGATAGATGTGGGGAGGGCTTTTTGGTAATTTTCCAACCTTCCCACAGTGTCCAGGGGTCAAAGGATGAGGTTCCCCAAGTCTGTCCATCAATCCAGCCAATTTTCCTTCACTGGGCGTTGGCTTTGGGCGATGTCTGCATCGCCCAGTGCCCTCAAATCGACATTGGGCTGAGTTCCCAAGGCTGGGCTTTTCAGGCTAGGCTTATACTTGATCCTCTGCATGTTTGGGGGATCAGGTAGCCCCTGAGATGGCCTACCCAATGGTCCAATTGGATCGTCCATCAGATCCACCATCAGGCTGCCAGAGCTGCCCAAGCAGTCCAAATGAATAGTGCCATAGGGTTTTGGCCAGGCTTGGGAGTTGGTTTCAGCCACATGCAGGGCTGGAAATGTATGAAAAACAAGGGTTCAAGGCTACAATCACCTAGGGTTTGGTCTCTGCAGCCCTAGCTTGCACCTAGGGTTCCAAATCACAGATCAATAGGGCCATTTGGCAGTGCAGGTGGGCACAGCCAGGTTTCGGCCATAAGAGCAGCATAACTGAATGTTTAATATCCATAAATATTCCAGATCTTCCATGCACAAGGTCTATATGGTAGATCTGGACCAGTACTGGGCAAACCCTAGCTATTCTGGGCTGCCCAGTAAGCATAAACACAGAAAATGAGAGAGGGAAATAGAAATAGCAGGCATAGAGGGTGTTCTTATACCTGCACAGAGCCAGGGAGGGCTCGGTTTCTAGCCTAGATGGGTGGTGTCAGCAACCCTTCTTCTTCCTCCCTGCTTCCTTCTTCTTCTTCTTCTTCTTTTTCTCCTTTCTTTCCTCTCTGCTCCCCACGGATTTCAGGTTTACTAAGGGTTCTTAATGAACTCAAACCCCTCCTATTTATAGACTCAGCCCTCACTGAGGCCTGTTTGTCTGTGGAGGCCTCTTTCAAAAATCAATTTTTAAACTGATTCTGACTGATTCTGGGCACACTAGTGGGGTCCATAGTGAACTGAGGGCATGAGGTGGTCCCTCGGACTTCCCTCTATCAGTGGAGGGTGCCCATGTTCATATTGGGTGGTCCCCATAAATAAAATCCATTAAAATATTCAAAATCAATCACTGGGCGATGTCTCTAGGTCTTGCTGCATTGCCCGGTGCCATCGCCCAAAGAATTCCAGCAAGGTGAAATTCAATGGGGCTTGCACAGGGTTTGACCCTAAGTCAGGGTATTGTCCCCACATGCCACATAGGGGATTTTACACACTTTTCACGTAGGTGGGTCCCACTGTTTGGGGAGGAGAGAGATTACCTGGGATCCAAGTCATACATCAGGCTGTGAGCTGCACAGTTGCATGGGTCTGCTATCCATCTTCTGACAGGTATATATGGAAACCTATTCAAAGTATTCCTATTGATCTCATTGAGTGGTGTGATGTTCCACAGTGATCCTGGTTGCCTGGACAGGGGTTCCTACCCTTAAATCAAGAATCCAACCAGTTAGGAGCAGGGATTGACAGATATGCCACTGGCCCAACCTTTGCAAGAATCTCATAAGGCCCAATATACCTCGGGCTTAGTTTACCCTTCTTACTAAACCGCATCACCCCTTTCGTAGGCGACACCTTGAGAAATACCTTGTCAGCAATAAGAAACTCCAGATCCTTTCGCCGTTGATCGGCATAGTCCTTTTGCCTAGACTGGGCAGCTGTAATTCTCTCCCGGATCAAATCCACTTTTTCACAGGTTGCTTGTATTAGTTCCGGCCCAAGAATACGGCGCTCACCTACTTCGTCCCAACACAAGGGTGTCCGACACTTCTTCCTATACTGTGCCTCAAAAGGAGCCATCCCAATAGTAGCTTGTTAACTGTTGTTATAGACGAACTCGATAAGCGAGATGTGCTCATCCCAGCTGCCCTACATATCAATGGCGCAAGCTCGAAGCATGTCTCCCAATGTCTATATTGTCCTTTCCGACTGACCATCAGTCTGAGGATGGAAGGCGGTGCTAAAGCTCAACAGAGTACCCATAGATCTCTGGAATCCACCCCAGAATTTGGAAGTAAACCTGGGATCCCGATCTGAGATAATGCTGACTGGAACTCCATGTAGGCGAACCACGTTATCAATGTACAAACGGGCCAATCTATCCATAGAGTAGGTGACTTTGATGGGGATAAAATGTGCTGTCTTTGTCAACCTATCCATAATGATCCATATAGCATCAATGCCCCTAGGTGTACGGGGTAATCCTGTGACGAAGTCCATAGTAACATGCTCCCATTTCCATTCTGGCATAGGCAATGACTATAATAGTCCATGGGGAAGTTGTCTATCCGCCTTCACTTGCTGGCAAGTGAGGCATCAGGCTACATACTCAGCCACATCCCTCTTCATTCCACTCGACCAGTAATGTTCTTTCAGGTCCCTGTACATCTTAGTACTACCTGGGTGGATAGAGTAGGGAGACTCATGAGCCTCTGCCAACACTTCCTTTCTCAGCCGATCGTACTTGGGAACGTATAGACAATCCCTAAACATGAGAATGCCACTGCTTGTCAATGTGAAATCCAGATCACGCTGCATGTCACCCTAGAGAGCTTCAATAATTTCCTTAGAATGTTCATCAGAAGCTTGAGCGACCTTAATCTTTTCAACCATAGTTGATTGTACGGTTAAAGATGATAAGGATAGGGTAACGCCCTCTACTAATAACTCCAAATCCATCTTTCTAGCTTCTTCTATAAGCTCCTTGCTGACAGCTAGGGATACGATGGATAAGGTCTGTGATTTTTGACTGAGAGCGTCTGCTACCACATTTTCTTTGCTTGGGTGGTAATGAATGGTGTAGTCATAATCTTTCATAAGTTCTAACCAGCATCTCTGTCTCATATTAAGTTCCTTTTGAGTAAAGAAATACTTTAGGCTTTTATGATCACTGTAGATCTCACTTTTCTCTCCATACAAATAATGTCTCCAGATCTTCAGAGCAAAGATTAGAGCTGCCAACTCTAGATCATGAGTTGGATAATTCCTCTCGTATTCCTTCAACTGACGAGAAGCGTAGGCCACCACTTTATCGCCTTGCATTAACACACATCCAAGTCCCATTTTCGACGCATCACAGTAGACTACCATTCCCCCAGTACCATTTGGTATGGTAAGTACTAGGGCAGAAATCAGTCATTGCTTTAGATCCTGGAAATTCTTTTCACATTCGTTCGACCACTCGAATTTCACTCCCTTTCGGGTTAATTGAGTTATAGGAGTAGAGATTTTTGAAAAGTTCTCGATGAATCTCCTATAGTAACAGGCCAGACCAAGAAAACTGTGAATATCTGCCACATTCTTGGGTATCTCCCAGTCAAATACCGACTGTACCTTGCCAGGGTCAACTTCAATACCCTTCGCAGATACCAAATGACCCAGAAAAGCCACTTGTTGCAACCAAAACTCACACTTGCTGAACTTCGCATACAATTATTTTTCTCTCAATCACTGAAGCACAAATCGAAGATGGTTAGCATGCTCTTCTTCGCTCTTTGAGTAGACCAGGATGTTGTCAATAAACATAATAACGTATTTATCCAACACATCATGAAACACCCTGTTCATCAACTCCATAAAAGCTACCGGGGCGTTGGTTAGCCTGAAAGACATAACTAAGAATTCATAATGGCCATATCGCGATCTAAACGCAGCCTTGCTTATGTCACTGTCTCTGATCTTCAATTGGTGGTACCCCGAGTAGAGGTCAATTTTAGAGAAAACCCTAGCACCTTGCAACTGATCAAATAAATCATCGATCCTTGGTAACGGGTACCGATTCTTGATTGTGAGCTTGTTGAGTTCACGATAGTCAATACATAAACGCATGCTACCATCCTTCTTCTTCACAAATAGAACAGGCGCACCCCACGGGGAAACATTTGGCCTAATAAAACCCTTCTTCAGTAGATCATTAAGCTATCCCTGAAGTTCTTTCAGTTCTGATGGGGCCATTCTGTACAGTGCCTTAGACACTGGAGTAGCACCGGGTATCAGATCAATCATAAATTCTGTCTCTCGATTCTGTGGTAAGCGTGTAAGGTCTTTCGAAAAGACATCAGGAAAATCCTTTACCACACTTATTTTTTCCATCGGTGTAACCTTAGTTTCAACATCCACCACCGAGGCTAGGTAACATTGACAACCTTGGGCTAAGAGCTTCTGGACCTGGAGAGCTGATATGATCAGGTTCTTGGGTTTCTTACTTTTATTACCCTTAAACATAAACTCATTTTCCTTTCCTGTCTTAAAAAGTATCTTCATTTATGCACAAATCAGACTAGCTCCATGCAGAGATAACCAGTCCATTCCTAAAATCACATTTAAATCTTTCATGTCTAGGATGATTAAACTGGCTTCGAGCCTGTAAATTCACCTAGAGGGGGGGGGGGTGAATAGGTGTAGGTTCAAAAATTAAAAGAACTATGCAGAATTAAAAACAACAATAAAGATAGAGAAGAGTAAAGACAAGCAATGCAAAGAGACACAAGTAATTTATAGTGGTTCGGCCAAAATGTGCCTACGTCCACTCCTCTCACCTTAGAGAGAATTTCACTATTTAGAATCTTGAGTGAGCAAGAGGACTCGTACAACTACTCTTGAGAAATGAGCATGAGGACTCAAAAGCTACTCTTGAGTTAATGAGCAAGAGGACTCCTTCTCTTGATTCCGAGCAAGAGGATTCAACAACAACTTTAAACAAAGTAAAGTAAAATACTAAAAAGTTTAAGATTACCTCAAACCTTAGTAGAATAGGTGCTACCTTTCAATCTATGCAGCTTGAATGCAAATGCGTATGAAGGGAGCAAGAGTGAGATTAAACTTCTTTGATCCTCTTTGATCTTGAGTGTATAATCTCACTAGGGAGTAATTGATCTTTTAAAGCTCTTGATTGTGGATAATTGTTGTGTTTAGAACACAAATCAAGAGGGTATTTATAGGCTAGGAGCCTAGAACCAATAAGGAATCCAATTAACATTCGGATTCCACAGTCTATAAATAATCCGGTATGCTGGATGGGAATCCGGTATGCCGGATTACCTACTTTCCTTAAGGAACAGGGGAATAACGGTCATATTTCAACAGTCAGGAGTGATCCGGTATGCTGGATGGGGATCCGGTATGCCGGATCAGGGCACTCAGCAGTACTCTGGAATCCGGTTTACTGGATCCTCATCCAGCATGCTTAACTGAGCTGCTATTTTCCATTTCCTGAGATTCACCATTGATCCGGTATGCCGGATTGGGAACCGGTATGCTGGATTGGGAACCGGTATGTCGAATTAGGCAAATACAGTGTAGTTCCAGTCTAATTTCCTTAGGGATTGTTTTGGATATTTCAACCCCATTTGGTCACACGGTTAAGGAGTTAAATAGCCTCCTAAGGTCATTCTAGATGGATGTATGCGTGTGTGTGTGCATTACATCGAATGTGACTCAAAAATAACAAAAATTACATATTTGTAATTTTATAAAGTTTTCAATCTAGAGTCTTTAATTTTTCAAGACTTTAAGCTTTCAAAAGTTTGACTTTGTCTTCTAAGCTTCAATCTTCTTTGAGTATGATCTTCGTATACTTATATACGCTCGCCCTCACTTGATGCTATGCTTTAACTCTTAAAACACTTAGAACACAAACATTAGTCCAAGTCTTATTTGTTATCATCAAAACATCATCATAAGGATGATTCGGAGGGTATAGGGTGTAGGGTCATTTTTCCTAACAATCTCCCCCTTTTTGATGATGACAAATAGGACATAAAAGATAAATAATGGAGAGCAATAATGTATGCAAGGGATAACAATTCATATTTTATTATAATAAGACTATAAAACATAAACATTCATTACTACAACTTTCAAGCTTTTAAACTTCAAATACTTCTCCCCCTTTGGCATTATCAAAAAGAGGGGTAAAAGCTATCAAGCAGAAGGATCAAAGGGTGGAAGAGAGGGAATAGAGCTTGATGCACCGGCGAACATCGGTGGAACTCCTTGTGGAGTTGCTCCTAGTGTATTAAGAGAAAGATGTCCAAGATTGAGAGCAAGAGTTTGAATAGAGTTAAGAAGCTTGTCTTGGTGCAGGTACATGTTGTTAAAGCCAGTCTTCACATCATCACGGAGGGATGCCACATCATCTTGAATCCGTTGTTGTCCAAGTTCAAGTTCCATGATACAAGTGTTGGCTTCGTCCATGTATTCATCAATCCTTGACACCCAATCATGTAAGGATGCCGGAATACCTTCTTAAACTTGAGTAGGAGGGGGAGCAGTTCTATCTAAGTCTTCTTCTTCTTCAACAAACACATCCGAAGGAGGAGGAATGGCAATAGTGTGGAAACTGTTTCGGGTGATGTGTTAAAATGTCACAGTGGACTCTTCTTCACGAGTGAGATCAATGTCAAAAGCCTTGAAAAAGCGAGTAAGAAGATGTCCATATGGAAGATTTGTGCTCTTTTGGGGGTGGGCACAAGATTCCATATAACGCATTATAAACTATGGAAGACAAAGGGGTGTAGAGGTATACACACAATATGTGAGATAGGCTTGAGGAGTGAGGCATTTGCTTTGATCACCTCCCCTAGGAATGAAATTGTGCTGAATTATATAAGAAATCACATGGGGAATGAGGCGAAGTCTATCGGTTACAACGGTGCCTGCTTGGGGATCATCTTGCTTCAAAATGGATGAATAGACTTCATTGTGGTCAATGAAATCTCTGAAAATGGTGCTCTTTGGTGTCCAAAAGATGCAAGGTCCATCGCACGAGATTTCAAGAAGACTAGTAAAAGCGGCAATAGTAAGCTCTATGTGAACACTCTTCACATAGGTATGAAGCTGCAAGGATTCATCCGCCCCGCTGAAATAGAGATTGGTGTAGAAATACTTGACGCGTTGAGGGTTGCAAGGGTCATCCATGTTGAGAAGAGCTACCCAACCGATGTCTTTGAACATCCTCTCAAGTTGAATGCTATTGAAGGAGAATGTGTCAACTTCATGGCCTTCTTCAATTTTTCAGGCGAGATAGAGAGGCCAATTTGAACGGCATTCGGAAGAACGAAAGAGACGATCTTCTCCTAGAGCATATAAAAGTCATGAGGAGCTTCCGGTTCTTCCTCTCTTGGATGGTTGTTGCTCCTCAGGCATGACATTCTTGCTTCTTCGACTTATTTTCAAGGGAGATGTTGAAGAGATTGAAATTTTAAGATGTTTAGAGTGTATGAGAAAGAGGATAGGAAGAGTGGATTGAACAGTGAATCACAAAGAGACAAAAAATAGGGCTTTATATAGGCTTTTTATGCACTGTAACAACCATAAAACGGGCAAAAAATTTGAACATCCGGTATATCGTTTCCCAAAATGGTATACCGTTTCAAGCAGTAACGGCTAGAAACTGCCAGAAACAGCCAATCCGATATACTGTTTGAGGGTCCGGTATACCGTTTCACGCAGAAACAGTAAAAAAAACAGCAATTTTTGAAACGAAAAGATTTTGAAAAAGCAGTTTTTAGTTTATTCAAAGGGGTCACACAACCCTAGGTCTCTTCTAAGTGAGCAGAATCTTTCTTCACTCAAGGGTTTTGTGAAGATGTCCGCAATTTGCTTCTCAGTCTCAATATAGTCGAGTCAGATTTCACCTCTTTGGGCTGTATCACGCAGAAAGTGATGACGAACATCGATATGCTTAGCTCGAGAATGTAAAATCGGATTTTTACTAAGATTAATGGTTCTTGTGTTATCACATTGGATTGAGGAGGTGTCAAACTTCACTCCGTAGTCTTGGAGGGTTTGCCTCATCCAAAGTACTTGTGCATAACATCGTCCGGCTGCAATGTATTCAGCTTCAGTGGTAGAAAGAGCAACTGAATTTTGTTTCTTACTAAACCACGACACTAAACACGATCCCAAGAAGTGACAAGTTCCACTTGTACTCTTACGATCAACATGACACCCGGCAAAATCGGCGTCGAAGAAGCTAACAAGGTCAAAGTCATTTTGCATAGGGTACCATAGTCCAATGCTTGGGGTTCCCTTTAAGTACTTAAAGATTCTCTTTACAGTACTCAAATGGGATTGCATAGGTTTGGCTTGGAACCTAGCACAAGCACAAACACTAAACCTGATGTCCGGTCTACTAGCCGTTAGGTAGAGTAAGCTACCTATCATGCCTCTATACTTAGTTGGGTCAATAGGGATTCCATCTTCATCTTTGGACAAAGTTACAGATGTACTCATTGGAGCACTGGATGATTTTTGTCCATTGATGTCAAACTTTTTCAATAATTCTTTAAGGTACTTTGTTTGACTAATGAAGATCCCATTAGGGGTTTGTTTAATTTGAAGTCCCAAAAAGAAATTTAGTTCACCCATGAGACTCATCTCAAATTCATTACTCATGCATTTGCTAAAATCATGACAAAAAGATTCATTTGTAGATCCAAAGATAATGTCATCTACATAAATTTGAACTATGATCACATCATTCTTATCATGCTTAACAAATAAAGTAGTATCTATTTCACCCATTGAAAATCCAGTATCAACTAGAAACTTACTCAATCTATCGTACCATGCTCTTGGGGCCTGTTTTAAACCATACATAGCCTTTTTCAGCTTGTATACATGGTTAGGAAAGTTTGAGTCTTCAAAATCAGGCGGTTGAGAGATATAGACTTCTTCATTGATGTAACCATTTAGGAATGTGCTTTTGACGTCCATTTGGTGCAACCTGAAATTCTTATGACAGGCAAAAGCAAACAGCATTCTAATTGACTCAAGTCTAGCTACAGGTGCATATGATTCATAAAAATCAATACCTTCCTGTTGGTTATAACCTTGAGCAACTAACCTAGCTTTGTTTCTAGTGATGTTACCATCTTCATCAAGTTTATTCCGAAATACCCATCTAGTTCCAATTATCTTGGAGTTGGAGGGTTTTGGCACTAAGTCCCAAACTTGATTCCTTTCAAATTGATTAAGTTCTTCTTGCATAGCAATTATCCAATCACTATCCAAAGGAGCTTCTTTAATGTTTTTGGGTTCGATGGCAGATATAAAAGCAACATTGGAACAAATATTTTGGATTTTACTCCTAGTTTGTATACCTTTATGTAGGTCTCCAATGACAAGGTCAAGGGGATGGTCTTTAATAGTTCTAACCTCTTTAGGAAGTTGATGTACTTGATCATTAGGATCATCTAAGGTAACTTTTTCAACTCTATTCCTGATCTCAAGTACTTCATCTTCATCATCAGCTTCTAGGTCTTTATACCTATCTTTTACCATAGATTCATCAAATCTGACATTCATAGACTCTTCCACAACTAGTATTTTCTTATTAAACACTCTATATGCTCTACTATTTGTGGAGTAGCCTAGGAATATGCCATCATCAGCCTTTTCTTCAAACTTTTCTAAATTATCCTTAGTATTAAGAATGAAACAAGCACATCCAAACACTTTAAAATAATCTACTTTAGGCAATTTATTATGAAACAATTCATAGGGAGTCTTTAATAGGATGAGTCTTATCAAAACCCGGTTTAACACATAGCAAGCCGTGTGGACAGCTTCAGTCCAAAAATACTTAGGCAATGAGTACTCATTGAGCATTGTCCTAGCCGTTTCTTGGATTGTTATATTCTTTCTTTCAATCACACCATTTAATTGTGGTGTTCTAGGGGCTGAGAAATTATGTGTTATACTTTATTTTCTACAAAACTCACCAAATTCTTCTATATTATCGAATTCACCACCATGGTCACTTTTTATGGAAGTAATCATGTAACCCTTTTGATTTTGTATTCTCTTGCAAAGAGCTACAAACTCCTCGTATGCATCATTCTTATGCTTGAGGAAAATGATCCAAGTAAAACGGGAGTAATCATCTACGATAACAAAAGAATATTTTTTTTCTCCCAAGCTAGTGGTTTGTATAGGTCCAAATAAGTCCAAATGAAGTAATTGTAGTGGTCTAGTAGTGGCAACAGAATTAATGGCCTTATGAGAAGCTTTAGTAAGTTTCCTTCTTTGACAAGCTCCACAAGTGTGATGCTTATCAAAATTCAACTTAGGGAAGTTTCTCACTAGGTTCTTAGAAGATAAGGATTTAATAATCTTAGGATTAATATGTCCCAATTTTCTATGCCACAAGGTTGCATCATCAAACTTAGATATGAGACAAGCATCATGAGAGTTCATATTAAAAGTACAAATATAAACATTATTTTTCCTAGAACCCTCAAGAATCATATTATCATTGGAAACTTTAATTTCACATTTGGAAGCATTAAAATTAACAAAATAGCCATTGTTATAAAGTTGACTTACACTAAGCAAGTTATACTTTAAATTTTCAACTAGGCTAACGTTAGAAATTACTGTACCTCCAAACTTTATTAATCCATTTCCAATGATTCTTCCTTTGCTGTTGTCTCCAAAAGACACCCACCCACCTTTTTGCTTCTTGAGTTCCAAAAATAGCCTTGGGTTGGATGTCATATGCTTTGAGCAACTGTTATCAATATACGATTCATTTTTGCTTAGATGTACCTACAAAACAAGAGTGCTTAATAAAATTTTGGTCCCCATTGAGTGTTGGGTCCATCATTGTTAGTATTATACATTCCTCTTGGTCTCCACATCATTTGGTGATCATTTGCCTTTTGGTTCCCATACCAACTTGTGTATGATTGAGGGTTCCAAGGTCTTTGATTTTGAGACATTCTAAATGAGCTTTGGTTATTGGGTGGTCTTTGCATCTTTGGTGAATTTCTCCTAGTTTGGCCATTGAAGGGTCTTTTAGGAGTTTGACCATTGAAGTGTCTTCTAGGAGGGCGAAAATGTTGCTTTATATGATAGCATTTCCAAATAGTGTGTCCCTTTTTTTTACAATTGTTACGTACAATAATTTGAGGGATATTTGGACTTTTAGTCTTCCCTTTGGGATTTGATTTGTTTATTTGAGGAATTTTCTTTCTAACATAGCATTCCTCAATCAAATGTCCTTTCTTTTTACAATAATTGCAAAACTTCTTCTTCATTTTCTTATTTGTTACTTTACTTGAACTTGCCTCATTGGTTTGATTTGAACTCTTGTTCACATCATAGTCTACTCCTTCCTTGTTAAAGGATGCTTTGGAGACATTTCCAAGTAAAATATCAAGGGTCTTTTTACCATTTGTGAAGGACTCTAAGGCTTTACACAATTTCTCTTTTTCTTCTTCCAAGGTATTTACTTGAGACGTTAGAGATGTGTTTTGGTCTTTGAGGGTGTTTATCTCCTTTAGAAGATTTTTTTATAGTATTAGCCAATTCTATGCTACTTTGATATAAATCTTCAAAAGCCTTTTCTAATTCTAAATAGTCTTTATCTTTAGAAGGAGAAGTAGGAATTACCTCATTTTGAGTTTCTTCTTCTTCAGTAGCCATTAGAGTAAGATTTGTTTGTTCCTCTTCTTCTTGTGATTCTTCATCATCTTCTTCTTCATCATTTGAATCGAAGGTGTGTTCAGCTTTGTAGGCCTTCTTATATTTCTTCATTTTAGGGCAATCTCCTCTAAAATGTCTAGGTTTCCTACATTCATAGCATAAAATTTCTTTTGAAGAAGAGTCAGAATTATCTTTAGAAACATTCTTATCTTTTTGGTTTTTTGAGAATCTTCTTCTGTTGAATGAAGGTTTCCCTTTGTTCTTCAAAAATCTTAAGAATTTCTTTGATAGATTGGCAATTTCATCATCTGAAAGTTCTTCATCATCGTCACTGATGTCATAGGTTTTGAATGCGATAACCTTCTTCTTAGGTTCCTTAGGCTCGTCCTCCTTGGTGTCTTACTTTAGCTGCATCTCATATGTTTGGAGTGATCCCAATAGCTCATCTAGGCTTAGCTTATCAATGTCTTTTGATTCTCTTATGGCTGTAGTCTTGGGTCTCCATTCCTTTGAGAGGGATCTTAGAATCTTTCGAATGTTCTCACCATTGGAGTAAACCTTACCTAATCCTTTCAACTTGTTCATGATGTTAGTAAATCGAGTAAACATGACATATATATCTTCATCATTTTTCATTTTAAATAATTCATATTCATTCACTAACATGTCAATCTTGGATTGGTTAACTTCAGATGTACCTTCATAGGTCACTATAAGCTTATCAAACATCTCCTTAGCGGAGTCACACATGCATGTCCTATTATACTCATTTTCTCCTAATGCACATTGGAGATAACTTATAGCAACACAGTTGAGTTGCATCTTAGCTTTCTCAACTGGGGTCCATTCTTCTTTAGGCTTGTCTATGGTATTAGGTCCATTCTCTATAACTTCCCATGCGTCAATGTTATTGGCACACACGAAGTTCTTGAAGCGATTCTTCCAATAGGAGAATCCTTCACCTTCAAAGAAGGGAGGTCGGGTAATGTTGTAACCTTCAAACTTACGATTAGCAGAAGTTCCCATGGTCTTTAAATCTTAAATAGATTAAAAAATACGGTCTTGAGCTCTCGCTCTGATACCAAATGTAAATTCACCTAGAGGGGAGGGTGAATAGGTGTAGGTTCGAAAATTAAAAGAACTATGCGGAATTAAAAATAACAATAAAGATAGAGAAGAGTAAAGACAAGCAATGCAAAGAAACACAAGCAATTTATAGTGGTTTGGCCAAAATGTGCCTATGTTCACTCCTCTCACCTTAGAGAGAATTTCAATATTTAGAATCTTGAGTGAGCAAGAGGACTCGTACAACTACTCTTGAGAAACGAGCAAGAGGACTCAAAAGCTATTCTTGAGTTAATGAGCAAGATGACTCCTTCTCTTGATTCCGAGCAAGAGGACTCAACAACAACCTTAAACAAAGTAAAGTAAAATACTAAGAAGTTTAAGATTACCTCAAACCTTAGTAGAATAGGTGCTACCTTTTAATCTATGTAGCTTGAATGCAAATGTGTATGAAGGGAGCAAGAGTGAGATTAAACTTCTTCGATCCTCTTTGATCTTGAGTGCATAATCTCACTAGGGAGTAATTGATCTTTTAGAGCTCTTGATTGTGGATAATTGTTGTGTTTAGAACACAAATCAAGAGGGTATTTATAGGTTAGGAGCCTAGAACTAATAAGGAATCCAATTAACATTCGGATTCCACAGTCTATAAATAATCCGGTATGCCGGATTACCTACTTTCCTTAAGGAACAGGGGAATGACGGTCATATTTCAATAGTCAGGAGTGATCCAGTATGCTGGATGGGGATCCGGTATGTCGGATCAGGGCACTCAGCAGTACTCTAGAATCCGGTATGCTGGATTCTCATCCAACATGCTTAACTGAGCTGCTGTTTCCCATTTCCTGAGATTCACCATTGATCCGGTATGTCGGATTGGGAACCGGTATGCCGGATTAGGCAAATACAGTGTAGTTCCAGTCCAATTTCCTTAGGGATTGTTTTGGGTATTTCAACCCCATTTGGTCACACGGTTAAGGAGTCAAATAGCCTTCTAAGGTCATTCTAGATGGATGCATGCGTGTGTGTGTGCATTACATCGAATGTGACTCAAAAACAAAAAAAATTACATATTTGTAATTTTACAAAGTTTTCAATCAAGAGTCTTCAATTCTTCAAGACTTTAAGCTTCCTAAAGTTTGACTTTGTCTTCTAAGCTTCAATCTTCTTTGGGTATGATCTTCGTACACTTATATACGCTCCCCCTCACTTGATGCTATGCTTTGACTCTTAAAACACTTAGAACACAAACATTAGTCCAAGTCTTATTTGTTATCATCAAAACATCATCATAAGGATGACTTGGAGGGTATAGGGTGTAGGGTCATTTTCCCTAACAGAGCCCATGGTCGCTCACTCGAACAAGGCAAGAGTGAAAGGATCGATCCAGCTCTACTTTGCTTCCAGTCGACGTACTAACCATTAACTTTTGCTCCAATAAGACCGGTTCAATAGGTAACTTCTCGGCAAAGGAGGGAGATATAAAGGAGTGTGACGCCCCCGAATCAAATAACACATAAGCAGGTAAAGAGCACACAAAAATCATGCCTGACAGACACCGAATAGCCAAATATGGTGAACCAAAATTAATAAATTTGACTAAGGTGGTTAAGTGTAGTACTTGTGATAACATTGGGATTAGATTGGGCTTCCTCATGGGTGACAGAATAGACTCGCCCCTGAGTCTTGCTCACTGGAGCAGGAGCAAGTGGACGAACAACAGCCCTTGCCGGGGATGGTTAAGAAGTAGCAACCGGCCATGAACCCGATTGTCGTGATTGAGGACAATCTTTGGCCAAATGACCAGACTCCTTGTAGTTATAACATATAAGAGTCTGTGCCCCATAGTGAGAAGCAGGTACAGATTTAGGCACTGGAGCTGAATCAGGCCTGCGGAATTGGATTGGAGCCGCATTGGTGTAAGATCCCCTTCTTTGGAACTTGCTAGGTCCCCTAGAGTCATGAGAAGGCATTGGCCTCTTGCCTGCCTGGATGGCCCGGTAATTCTCCCTTTGTTGGTCTTCTTTCAGTTTAGCAGCTTCAACCACCTCAGCATGGGTGGGATACCTATGCAATACTACTGTTGTACTCAAGCTGGCCCTAAGTCCTCTTTCAAACCATCTTGCTTTCACGTCCTCAGTCTTCAAATGAGTTGGGGCAAAATAGAAGTACTCCTCAAAGAGCTGTTGGTACTCAAGGACCTATTTAGATCCTTGATTGAGGTTCATGAATTCAATTTCCTTCTTTTCCCGGAAGTTTCTTGGAATGTAGTTCTCGAGAAAAGCTTCCTTAAATTGATTCCAAATAGCATAGGGATATCTTGCCCAAAAGTGATCCTTCGAGGAACGCCACCATATATCAGCGTCGCCTCGGAGTTGAAAAGTAGCACACCGGATCTTCTCGAGATCATTACACGACAATACTTAAAAGATTCTCTCAATATCCCAATGCCAAGTAGCTGGGAACATTGAATCATGGACCAGCTTATAAAAAGTGGGAGGATGGTGCTTTTGGAATCTCTCAGAGAGTTTGGAGGCATCAACCCATTCCGGTATTACATTTCTAACCGATAGGGCAGCCAGAGGAGGGGAGGTGGATCTTGGTTTACTTGTGCTGTAGGAACTTTATTAGCAGCCGACCCAGGAGGAGGAATGATAGGAATAACATTAGCCAGAGGATTTGGGACTCCATGTACCTGAGGTGGTACTCTTGGGCCTTCCCTACCAGCATTTTGAAGTTGGGCAGCCACATCACATATAAAAGCATGCTGCTCATTTTGGGAATCTCACTGTTCTCTCCGCATATCACGAAGAATATTTCCCAAGAGCACTGCAACATCGGCATTTGTATTCACCAGAGGAGGTGTAGGCAAACCTTCCTCATAAACATCACCGACGTCATCCCTAGGTGGGGAATGATTTCGATTACGAGTATTGACCATGTTTCAGCACCTGATTTTATTAGATGCTTCACATGTTAGCACAGGCAAGAAAGATAAGCACAATTTAGAGAAAGGGCATATAATTGCACAAGAAATTATGTGTCCTAACACACGGAGGCAACAAGAGTTCTAAGAAGGAGGCTTAGGCCCAAAAATATAGGCCAATGGCCCTTTAGAACACAAGAAGATCCACCAACGGATCAACTCCTTTGAGTCCGATCGTGAGTCCATTCGAAAATTTGAACTAGGCAGAGTTACGAGCGGATGCGAAACATGAGTCCGCTCCCTCGCCCATTTTTAGGGTGCTCAAAGGTCGAGAGGAAAGGGGTCGAACGGATCAACGGGCGGATCCTTATGTCATGGTTCCGTCCATTTGTCCTCTCAGTGCAGAAGATGAAAGGTCAGAGTCTATAGGCTCAGCGATTTCACGAGCGGATTCACGATAAGTGACTCCAGTCGTGCGTCCGCTCGACAGATTTTAACAAAAACTAAAATCGCTCCATTCAGTTTTATAATTTGGAGGATAGGTTAGGAGCAGAAGAGTAGAGCAAGGGTGTCCAAACTTCGTTCGCCCCACATTTCTTGCCTTTAATTCGTGGATTTGGCTTCTTCTACTTCAAATCTTACTCTCCCAATCTCAAGGTATGAATTTCCTTCACCCATTTTGGACTTCTTGGATTGATTGAGTTCCTTCTAGGGTTTTTTGTTCAAGTTCTTCATCCTTATGCTCCTACATTGTGTTGGATTGATCAAAATACATGGGTAGGGTTAGCCAAACCTTAGAAAAATCAAATTTTTTCCATTATCAACATGTCCAACCATATACATTCCCATCGATTTGGGCTAGGGTTAGCCATACCTTAGAAAAATCCAATTTTTTTCGACTGGTTTTGATGGTTTGGTCTCTAAGGCATGGAGTTTAACATCTATTCTCCCCACCTTACATAGGTTGGGTGTGTAAAAAAATTCGATCCCTCATAGAGTATTGCCATTTCCCCCTTTTTTTTTGAATTTTGGGAAGATTTTCTATTTGTCTCTAAGGAGGAATATCTAATTTCTTGGTTGAATTTGTGTACATTGCCCTTAAATCTCTCTATTTTATTAACCTTGGCATGGTCTCTCACTCACATTGTTCCTTGTTGAGTTTATGTGTAAAGTGTTTAGGTGAGAAGAGATGGCTCCCAAAACAAGGAGTAACTGGGCTCCAACGGTGGTTGCAGCACCAGTACCAGTTCCAGACCCGGTACCCTTCGATGCCAATTTCTTTATGTCCACGGAGGCTGAAGCTTTATACACCCAGATATTACGGAAACGAAAGATCGAGATGGGTAGGGATGCCATTGTTGAAGAACTAGCGGCCTTTAAGGTAGGGCCAAGGTTTGAGTACTTAGGGTGGTCCAACATGTTGGTTCTACCTCGATACTACTATTCCAGGCTGATTGGGCATTTCTATGCCAATCTAACAGTGGAGTAAGAAAACATGGAAATGCTCAGGATCCATTCCTTTGTGTAGGGGGTCCATATTACCTTCAATGAGGTGGAGTTGGGGGCAATTTTAGGAATTAGTTCCATGGGTGCTCGAGTGTATCACCCACCTGCCAGGGATCCCTTGTCCTATATGTCCTTGGCAGAGTATGAGCATCTGTATAAGACCATGACCAAGGACAAACATGCAAGTAGGGTGAACATGACCAAGTTTGGCTATTCCCAAAGGATTCTGACTATGATAGTCAAATCAAACCTGATGCCAGTAAAGGGACATGCTACTAAGCCTTCTCTCATGGTCGCCACTCTAGGGTATTGTCTGTACCGGGGACATCAATTAAGTCTCCCTTTTGCCATCATCAAGCACATGGAGCAAGTACTTTTCAAATCTTGGATTGTGAAAACTCTTCCTTACGGGAGGCTTCTAACCCGTATCTTCCAACACTTTCAGATTGATCTAAGTGATGAGCCACCCTGTGAAAGTTTTAAGGAGCCATTTGGGAAAAACTCCCTAGCTCGGATGAAGATTATTGTCACCACTAATAGCGACGGGGAGCCGGTGGTACCTATAGGTGGTGGAGGTACAGGTTGAGAGGCTAGTGATGAGGATGAGGAGGAGTGGCCCATATAGTATACTGCTGAAGCTTCCAGTTTTGGGACCTCAGAGATGAGTGCAATTTTGAGTACCTTGAACCAAATGAACCTCAACATGACCCGGCTCAATTCAGACATGCTAGATGGTTTTGCAGGTGTCCATGGGCAGTTTACATCATACAACCATCGCTTGGAGATGATGGCGAAAGACATTCATGACATCAATGCATACCTCTACTACGAGGGTGGTGATGACGAGGACGAGGAGAATGATGGTGGGATGGGGGACTTGACCCCAAGTCTGATGAAGTTTCTATTGGCCCTTTCTAGTTTCAGCTCTTTTATGTTCTATGGCAGTCTATGAACAATATTTCTATTTTTCTTATCTTTTATTTCTTTTATGATCATGTGTATGTATAGTCCTGCTGGCTGGTATCTTAGACTTTCTATTTTGGATCCTTTTGTAGTTTGCTTGCCCCTATAGGAGGTTAAAGCAAAATTGGCTGGAGCGTATGAACTAAAATTAACATATATATATATATATATATATATATATATATATATATATAACTCTTAATTCTCATGTTGTTCCTATTATGTGCTATGTTTCCGTGTTGCTCCCTAACTAGTCCTCTCCCTATGTTCTGCACACATTCCAATTATGCCTGTAACAAGCTTTTAATTAGATCCTATTATGTAGAGTAAATTAAGAGGCCTTGGTGAATCAGGTCCAGTGTAAAGCACCACGCTCTGATACCATGCTGTCACACCCCTATCCCTGGGCTTATACCACAAGCACAGTCAAGAGGGTGATTGGGATGCACACGTCACCCCAACCCTACCAGGATCAACGACATAGTGTCCTGGCGCCTGATAATCACCCAAGGCAACACCCAATAATTACATTGAGTAAAAAAGAAATACAATTACAATATCTATCAGAGTCATGAGAAGTGGAAGCATTAATTACATAAGTAGTTACAATATGTTCAGCCATCTAGGTGATAACATAATAATAGTACTGGCATTGGCTGACCATGACATAACTACTCAAAACTATAATAAGTTATTACAAAAAGAATTCTTAATGGGCTCGACCCCCAAAAGAAACAGAAGATAGGGAGATATCCCAAAAAGTATCAGTGCCCATAGGCACAATCATCGTAGGGGCAACCGTCGCCGTGTTCCTCCGACATGGAACCAGGTTCCTCTGACCCAATACCATCATAGTCTTTAGACTGTACATCCAGTCCAGCCAAGTAACCACTACCTGCATCAAAGTCTAAAAAATTGTGTACACAAGGGGGTTAGCTCCATTGAGCCAGTGAGGGGAAAGGGGAGTGCACATACATACAATCGCATATAGTCCATAATGCATGAAATGTTAAATTCATATTTTTCCACCTAACAAGCAATCTAAGTCATGGCATATGCTACTGTGATAACTCGGGAGACACTGAGGGTCACTTATCCTATCGCCCCAGTGAAACCTCAATTATCACAAGGGACCTGCGCAGGTAGAAGCCACCATGACCACCCAGTGGTAGACCCCGATAGCCATCACTATCCCTATCCTGGCCTCTCCCACCTCCACAGACCACAGGTGCTCAGGCTATCCAACACCTAAACCCTTGTTGGCAAGGGTTGTAGCATAGGGTACAGTGGATCCTAACCACAGATATACTACATGCATTTCTATCGTCCTGAGAGGTACTCTGGGTGCATCAACGTCCCATTTGATCTAGTACCCAGGTACCAGCACGGCGCGACACATACAGGCCAGGATGGTAAGCAAGTATTGATCATATTTATAAGAATCACGGGGTTCCAGTACCAGTGTAACCGGCACCATAACCCAATATTGCAATACAAAGCATCATGCTCACATCTCATCAAATCATATCCACAAGTTTCATATGCAACATGTAACATGGCAAGAATGAATATAAACATGGAAATCAATATATATTTCTAACTAATGCACCCCTATAAATATATTTATCAATCCCAATCATCACCCAAAGCCTACTCATCGATTGCTTGATTGATCAGTGGGGTGTTTGGAAAGGTTTGTTCTAAGGCACGCACTTCCATGTAGATTCTAAGGTCTGAGAAAGCATGGAAATGGTGCTAGAAGTATATAAATGGGTTCCATAAAAGATCCTAACAAAAGAAGGTGATTTGGGCTAAGACAGTAGGAACGGAACCAGATGGGTGAATCCGGTCGTGGATCCGCCCAGGCCATGCCCAAAAAATTATATGGAATGGACTCATGAGCGGATGCGGAAGGTGAGTCCGCTCGCAAATCCGTTCCAACCCTGAGATACGCCCGAGAGAAACTTAGGATTCCGGGTTTTGGGCGGATTCATCTTAGGTGGGTCCGCTCATAACTCCGCTCTGGAGGAAAGCCATAATAGGTTGAGCAGACTAACGAACGGATACACGACAGTGAGTTTGGTCATTCGTCCGTTGCCCTTCCTTCAAATAGCAGAGAAGAGCATCACCTCCAGTCCTTCAGTTATGGATCCAATAGGATTTTTGGCTAGAGAAGGTGGGCTCAGACCTTCGTTGGAGGTCTACCACACGAAGCCCAAAAAAAATCACATAGGGTTTTATGGATTTGGATCCATCTCCAAGGTTCCTTACAAACCTAAGCTAGGTTTAGAATGTTTGAACAGCATAAGGTCATTCAAAGGTCATAAATGCACTAAAGAGGGGAATAGAGGCTAAAAGGGAGAAATTTACGAGGTTCCATGGATAACAAGAGAACCCCCAAGCTTGGAATCGATCCTCATAGGATTTCCAAACCCAGAAATGGAAGAGAGGAAGAGGTAGGTGAGGTCATTACCTCAAGGTTGAACCAATCGATGTCTTCCACCTCCACAGCCTCTCAAGCCCCTTCTTCTCCAAGCCTTCAATGCTCCCTTAGCTCCATGATTTGGGTAGGTAGAGAAGTGATGAGATTTAAGGGTTATGCTTTAGTCTTAAAACTAATCTCCCTCCTAAGGTCTATTTGGCTTGGAGCCTAATGAGCCAAAACTCATTAAAAGGCTTATTTAGCCTATGGGTCCACCCAAAGGCAACCTATAACCCAAGGAAAGGTAAGAATAAGGCTACCCTCATCCAAGAGACAGAACTAGAGTGTCTGAAGTATGAGGTGTAGGTCCCACACAAGGAAAATACATAAAACCCAAAGATAGCACGGGTGGACTAACGAACGGATGCAGTGCTGATGAGTCCGCTCATGCGTCCGCTGGTGCTGTAAGGGTAGAAACACAAGGGAAAAGGGTCGGGCTTTGACCCACATTTCAGGGTCGACTAGAGTAAGACTCAGTATCATTTACAAGATTAAATCTTACCCCTTGACCGTCACGACATGTCCTTTGTGATCCCGAACAACTTCCCGATCGCAATACTAAGCTCACCTCCAAAGCAGGTATCTAACTGCTGGGACACTGGGTAAGCCTTTCGATACTCCTCACTTTATGGACTCATGCTGGGAGGATGATCGACGAAATCGCCATCGATAAATCTTCCCCACTGTCGGTTAAGGAACCTCTCTTCCACAGGCAGGCCCGTGATGTGGTCAACAATCTTGTGACTAGGTTTGACCACTAGCAAAAATAACTCGCCACCATACACGGTAGCAGAATCTACATGTCACACGAGGAAAAACATTAATAAATAATAAATTCAAGCGCGGGTGTAACAGGTAGACCTCCAAACTGTGTGCCCGGATCCACTGGGTCACCCTCCTGCTCACCCAGCCTTGCTCCCTCTACACCTTGTGTCCCTCCTCCATCTCCTCCTCCTCGAACTTTGAGTTGCTCTTTAGCTCCCCCTGCATCTTCATCTTCTGGATGGAGGTTTTGCTGATAGGCTTCGACTTATCACCTGCCTCGTACTCACTAGCAAGAGGAATCCCAAAATGTAGGAATACCTGGGTTTGGAATCTCCCATAGGGTAGGTTCCCATCAGATGGGTTTTGGGCATGGTAGAGCATGACCTGCATAAGTAAGGGAGGTTGATCACTAGAACCCCCTTGCGTGCCCTTAGTAAATAATAGGTAATATATGCCCGAAGCATAGAAATGTTGCCCCGGTTCCCACTCTTGGGGTAGATGTTATAGGAAATACACCTACTCAGCAATCCTAGCAGTGGGCTTATAATCCCCCTCAGATTTTGGAATTCTTTCAACCCTAGTCAGAGCTTTGAAGACTGTCCCCCTAGTCTCCAAGGAAAACAGGTCAGAAATATCCACCCTAGGCTTATAATAGCACCTATCACCTGTATCTGGTAACCCCATGTCATACCCTGATTACCGAACCACCAGAATCTATGATAGGAGCATACAACTACTGTTACACCCGCGCCTGGATTTACTATATAATAGTGATTTCTCTCTTGTGTGACATGTAGATTCTGCTGTCGTGTATGCTGGCGAGTTATTTTCACTTGTGGTCAAACCTAGCCACAAGATCATTGACCATTTCACGGGCCTGCCTGTGGAGGAGAGGTTCCTTAACTGGCAGTGGGGAAGATTAATCGATGGTGATTTTGTCGATCATCCTCCTAGCATGAGTCTACAAAGTGAGGAGTATTGGAAGGCATTCCTCGTGTCCCCACAGTTAGCTACCTCCTTTGGCGATGAGCTTAGTATCGTGATCGAGAAACTATTCGGGATCACGAAGGACACGTCGTGATGGCCGAGGGGTAAGACATTAAACTTTTGAATGATGTTGTACCCTACTCTAGTCGACCTTGAAGTGTGGGCAAAAACCCGATCGAATTCCTTATGTTCCTGCCCTTGCAGCAGCAACGGACGCATAAACAAACTCACCAAGACTGAATCCACCTGTTAGTCCACCCATGCTGTTTTTGAAATCCTTGTGTTCTCCTTGTGTGGGACCCACACCCCGTGCCTAGGATACCTTATTTTAGCCTTTGGGACGAGGTTGGTCTCATCCTTGGTTCCCTTAGTTTATTGCATTGCCATTTGGGTGGACACATTGGCTAAATAAACCTTTTAATGGGTTTTAACCTTAAGGGCCTAAATCCAAACAGACCTTAATAGGGGAGATTAGTCTTAAAACCAAGACTAATGCTCTCAAGTCCCATTTACTTCTCTACCTACCTGAAATGTTGGAGACTTGGAGCATTGAAGACTTGGAGAAGAAGGGCTTTGAGAGGCTGTGGAGGTGGAAAGCATTGATTGATCCACTCTTGAGGTAGGCATCTTCACCTCCCTCCCTCTCTCTTCCATTTTAAATTTGGGGGAAAACCCTTAAGATCGAAACCTAGCTTGGGGATTTCTTAAGGAAACCCAATAAACCCTGGTTAATGCTCCTTTGAGACTCACATTCCCTGTTCTAGATGCATTCATGGCTTTGAGTGATTCTTTTGCTGTTCAAGCATCTAAACCTAGCTTTGGTTTGAGAATGACCTTGAGAATGGATTTAAATCCCTAAAACCCCTTACCTCCTTGGAGAGCCATATGTATTGGACCTTCAACGAAGGTCTGAGCTCACCTCCCCAACCCCAAGACCCTTAAGGATCTATGAATGAAGGGCTGGAGGTGATGCTCTTCGTAGCTTTTTAAAGGAAGGGCTGCGGATGAATGACCAGACTCACTGTCGTGTATCCGTTCATTAGTCTGTTTAGCCTAACCTGGTTGTTCCTCTGGGAGGAGTTACGAGTGGACCCACCTAGATTGAATCTGCCCAAAACCCAGAATGCTTAGGTTGCTCTCGAGTGTGTCTCAGGATTTGGACGGATGCACGATCGGATCCATGTTCCGCATCCGCCCATGAGTCCGTTCCATATATTTTTTGGGCATGACCTGGACGGATCAACGACCAGACTCACCTGTCTGACTCCGTTCCTTCATCCGCTCCTACTGTCTTGGCCCAAACTTCAATTATTTTGTTGGGACCCTTTATGGGACCCACCTATATGCTCCTAACGTTACTTCCATGCATTCTCAGACTTTGGAATCTATACGGGAGTACGTGCACCTAAGCAAACTCCACCAAACAACAAATAAGCAAACGGTGAGTGGGTTTTGGGTGATGATTAGGTTTGGCATATACTTATATAGATGTAACCGTAGCGATTATATAATGGTTTATGTGTTTGCATTCATTCTTACCATGTTGCATTGCATATAAAACCATGTCAGATATGATTGATGAAATGTGGATGTGATGCTTTACTTTGTTATATAGGATTACGGTGCCGGGTATTGCCGGTGCCGGGGCCCTGAGAATTCTTATTATTATTGATTGCCATCCTGGTTTGTATGCGTCGTGCCGTGCTGGTACCCGGGTGCTAAATGGAATGAGACGTTGATGCCCCTGGAATACCTCTCGGGACGATAGAAATGCATGTAGTATATCTGTGGTTAAGGCTTATACTCGCTTATGCTACGACCCTTGCCAACAGGGGCTTATGTGTTGGATAGTCGGAGCACCTGAGGTCTGTGGAGGTGGGAGAGGCCAGGTCAGGGGTAATAACGGCTATCGGGGTCTGCCACTGGGTGGTCATGATGGCTTCTACTGACGCAGGTCCCTTGTGATAATTGAGGTTTCACTGGGGCAATAGGATAAGTGACCCTCAGTGCCTCCTGAGTTATCACAATAGCATATGCCATGACTTAGACTGCTTGTTAGGTGAAAAAATATGAAATTAACATTTCATGCATCATGGACTATGTGTGATTGTATGTTTGTGCACTCCCCTTTCCCCTCACTAACTCCGTGGAGCTAACCCCCCTGTGTACACAACTTTTAGATTTTGATGCAGGTGATGGGTATTTGGCCGGCCTAGATGTACAGTCGATGGATTATGATTGTGTTGGCATAGAAGAGCCGGAGTATGTGTCGGAGGAACACAACGATGGTTGCCCCTGTGATGATTTTGCTTATGGGCACTAAGGCTGTTGGGCTGTTGCCCCCTCCTTTTGATTCTTTTGGGGCATTGTGCCCCTTATGAAGACTTTTTGTAATAACTTATTATAGTTTTGAGTAGTTATGTCATGGTCAGCTAACGTCAGTACTACTATTATATTATCACTTAGATGGCTGAACATACTATAACTGCTTATGTAAATACTGCTTCCGCTCTTTATATGCTCTGATAATGATTGGAATATTTATTTTTTTTTGCTCAAATGTATTTATTTGGGTGGGCCTTTGGGTGGTGACTATGCGCTGGGACACTGTGTTGTTGATCTTGGTAGGTATTGGGGTGACGTGTGTCATCTTAATCACCCTCTTGACTGTGCTTGTGGCATAAGCTCTGGATAGGGGCATGACAACTACGCTCCCACACTTCCGTCAGGATCATAGATGTAGTAGTTAAGCTAAGTCATCCATACCACACATGATAATTCAAAGATAAAGATGATATATATATATATATATATATATATATATATATATATTCAACCATAATTAGAGTAGCAGAATCTATGTTATAACTTAATACATAACTGTGGCAGTTTATCCAAGTTTACTATTTCAACTCATCCAAACATCAACTGATACTGATCATTCCCATCAGGACTTATGTATTACATAATAGTTAGATAATAGATCGCTCATGACAGGAATCAAAATAATATAGTAGCATGATCAATGTAGCAATATGTAATGTATCAAAAAGGGGCCACCGGTCTAATTAACCAAATAACGCTACTCTCCCAAGTAGCACGACTTGCAGTAGTCGTCAGGTCCATGCTCCCCTTCTACAGGGGCCCACCAATCATTGCCACTGCCATCTGAGTGGCCACGCATTCTAAGCCAATCGGCTCCTCTACACCTGCATCACAATCTAAAAAAAAAGGTTTCCACAAGGAATGAGCTCCCTTGAGACCAATGAGAAAATCGAATCATGCAATTGGTTACTACATGCATGGATGACAATATTCATGATGAAATAAACAATAAACAATGTGTACCAAACTCTGATTCTAAGCAAGGTATAGTACTACTGCAATACCCTAGGTAGCATCCCCGAACCTCCATCACTCCCACCCGGATGGCCTATCCGGCGATGTCAAACCCGAGTTACACGGGGAGCCTACTGGTCCAGATCCTCAATCGGATTAGCCAATCCCAGTACCTCAATCAGAATTGCTGGTTTACTCAGCAAACCCCCAAGGTTAACCCCACTGCCATGGTTCCGGTCCTACATCGGAATCACCGATCCCAGTCCTTAATCGGAATCATTGGTTTCCCCGTGGGGGATCATCCAACACGTAAACCCCTATTGGCAAGGGTCATAGCACTGGGTACGCAATGCTTAGCCAACAACACCTACTGTTTAGATGGACTTCCTCAGACCGGAAGATAGACTTTCTGCACCCATCTTCCGGTCTCAGCTTCCGGTAAATTCCCGAAAAGAATTAGAAGATGGAAGCATCAGACCAGAAGATGGTCACCTGGGCTCCATCTTTCGGTGTGCCCGATGGCATCTTTCGATGTCTTCTTGGGTTTCAAAAGCCATCTTAATTTTATGATTTTTGTCTCTTAACCCAAAATGGACTATACCAATGGCTTTTCATGATCTATTGGTCAAGAGGGATACCACAAATTAGGGTTCCATAGGTTCCAATCACATGGATCTACAAACCCAAGGGTTTAGTGGATCATCACACATAATAGGGGTTTTTGTACATGGAGGTGCACAAGAGGGGAAGATATGCTAAATCAAACCTCCATGAGTTGTTTGACACATAGCCATGTAGGTATAGCTCAAGGTTCCAAAGGAAAACCTTAAATCACAAGTTCTTAGGTTAGGGTTTACCTAAATGGTCTTAGGTTAACATTGATGGAAGCAAGGAGACCATTATAGTTCATTTAGTATAAGAATGGAAGCATTAATGTCCTCTATTGATGGCACTCCCCATTTGGTAGGTAGAGCTCCATTAATGGGAGGACATTACTCTTCCAAGATCCCTTCCAAGGACAACAAAGAGAGGGAGAAATTAAGGTGGAGGAGAGTGTACCTTCAATGGTGAGGTGAGGTGAAGGGGTACTCCTCTCAGCTTGTTCCTCTTCTTCTTCTTTCCTTTTCTTCCTCTCAAATTCGTTTTAGGGTTCCTCTTGGTAAAGTGAATAGTGAATCCTTGGATTCCTATTTACTTTACCCATTTGTGCCTTAGGGTGTGTTTGGGGTAGGTCTAAGTACATAGGTCTATTTATCGAAGGCTTGTTTGGATAGGTCTTACTCTTAGGCCCCTTTGGGTTGTTGGCTTTAGAGTTCACTTAGGCCCATGGGCTAGGTTGTATTTCTAGGTAGGATGATCTTACAGTCCTAAGCTCACTTGACATTTGTATAATAATAGAACATGTTGGTAATGACTTACCCCCAATCATCGTAAAGTGGTACAGGGAACTGGACCGGGCCTTGTGGGTCCTCCTGTAGAGGGAATGCCAAGAACACTCCATTATCGACAAACTTCCCCCTGTCTCCGTCAATGAACCTATCCTTGATGGCTTCACCTGTCGATCGGTCGATGACCTTGTGAGATGGCTTGAGTATCATCGCCCATAACTCCCTGGAGTACTCTACTGCCGACTCTACACAAGTTTAAACATGACCGGTTAGACCAGGCTTCAAATCGGGTTTTGGGCATGGATTTAAAATTCCCCCCACCTTATAAGAATTTTGTTCTCGAAATTGAGGCTTACTTGTCATATCAAATAAGTGAGGGTGCTTTGCCCGAACCTCGCTCTCGTGCTCCCATGATGCTTCTCTTTCGGAGTGGTTCCTCTATTGTATTTTCACGTAAGAGATGACATGGTTGCAGAGATTATGTTCATTCCTTTCAAAGATCTTCACCGGTTCCTCTATATAGGTCAGGTCTTCAGATAGTTTAGGTGGTTCTTGAGTTAAGACATGGGCCAGATCCGGAATATATTTCCACAACTTGGATACATGGAACACGTCATGAATACCTGCCAATGATGGTGGCAATGCCAGTCTGTATGCCACGGGTCCGATTCTAGCTAGGATCTCATATGGTCCAATGTATCTAGGGTTCAACTTCCCTTTCTTACCAAACTGTAACACCCCTTTGATTGGTGACACTCGAAGGAATACCTTGTCACTCACATCAAACTCAATGTCCTTTCGCTTCAAGTCCGCATAGCTCTTCTGTCTCGATTGTGCGGCCTTGATTCGGGTTCTAATCAAGTCCGCCTTCTCACATGTTGCTTGTATCAATTCAGGCCCTGATATTCTTCTCTCACCCACTTTGTCCCTGTACAATGGTGTTTGGCACTTCCTCTTATACTGTGCCTCGAAGGGTGCCATACCAATAGTAGCCTGGTAACTGTTGTTGTATACAAATTTAATAAGGGAGATATGTTCATCCTAGCTACCCTTCATATCAATGGCACAGGCTCTGAGCATATCCTCCTGTGTTTGTATGGTCCTCTCTGACTGACCATCTATTTGCGAATGGAAAGCAGTGCTAAAATTCAGTAGTGTCCCCATAGCCTGTTGGAAGCTACCCCAGAATCTTGACGTGAACATGGGATCACGATCAGAGATGATGCTCACTAGAACCCCATGCAAACAAACAACATTATCCATGTACAACTTTGCTAATTTATCCATAGGGTAGGTTACCTTCATTGGGATAAAGTGTGCGGTCTTGGTAAGCCGATCTACAATCACCCAAATGGCATCAACACCACTAGCTGTTCGGGGCAATCCGGTAACGAAATCCATAGTGATGTGTTCCCACTTCCATTTTGGAATCGGAAGTAATTGCAACAGTCCATAGGGTCGATGTCTCTCCGCCTAAACCTTCTGACAAGTGAGAAACTTTGACATAAATGTTGCCACGTCAGCCTTCATTCCCATCCACCAAAAATGTAGCTTTAAATCCTTGTACATCTTGGTGCTACCGGGATGTATAAAATAGGGGGAACAGTGAGCTTCACTCAAAATTTCTTTCCTCAATTGTATGTCATTGGGTATGCACAACCTACCCTTAAATCAAAGGGCGCCATCTCCTAACAAGGTAAAATCTGATTCCTCTTCCATCTCTTCTTGAATACTATCTATCAACTTCTATAGTTTCGCATCAGTGGGTTGAGCTCCCCTGATCCTCTCTACCAATGAGGACTATATTGTCAAAGTGGCAAGTGACATAGTAGTACTATCAACCAATAGTTCTAACTCCATCCTTCTAGCTTCCTCTATAAGCTGCTCGTTGACTGTCAACGCTTCCAGAGAAAAAGGTTTATGATTTCCTACTGAGTGCATTGGCTACCACATTCGCCTTGCCTGGATGGTACTGGATAGTACAGTCATAGTATTTCATCAGCTCGAACCACCTCCTCTGTCTCATGTTCAACTCCTTTTGAGTGAAGAAGTACTTCAAGCTCTTGTGGTCACTGAAAATCTCACTCTTCTCCCCATACAAGTAGTGATGCCATATTTTCAAAGCAAACACTATCACCGCCAACTCCAAGTCATGGGTAGGGTAGTTCTTCTTGTAGTCCTTCAGTTGCCTAGATGCATAAGCAACCACCTTACCCTTTTGCATTAAAACACATCCAAGCCCCAATTTAGATGCATCATTATAGACAGTCATGCCACCAGTACTTGCTGGAAGTGTCAGAACTGGGGCACTGATTAACCTCTTCTTCAGTTCTTGGAAGCTCTTCTTATACGCCTCTGACCATTCATATTTCACCCCCTTTTGAGTTAGTCTAGTCATCGGTGCTGATATGCGAGAGAAATTCTCAATAAATCTCCTATAATAACTGGCCAATCCAAGGAAACTTTGAATTTCCCCTATATTCTTCGGTGATTCCCAATCCAGTACCGCCTGTACGTTCTCTAGGTCCACTTCTATGCCCTTCTCAGAGAGGATGTGACCTAAAAATGCCACCCGGTGTAGCCAAAATTCACACTTGCTAAATTTGGCATACAGTTGCTTCTCCCTAAGCCTTTATAAAACCAGTCTGAGATGAATGGCATGCTCTCCCCTACTCTTGGAATAAATTAGGATGTCGTCGATGAAGACGATGACAAACTTGTCAAGTACATCTTCGAAGTCTCTGTTCATTAGCTCCACGAATGCAGTTGGGGCATTTGTCAACCCAAAAGACATGACTAGGAACTCAAAGACTTGACCTTGGCTTCCATATCCATAACTGAGGCAAGGTAGCCCTGACAACCCGAATCCATCAATCTTCGTGCTTGGAGGGCAGAGATAACCAACCGCTTTTGTCTCTTTTGGTCTCCCACAAATGTGAATTTCTTCCCTCCCTCAGGCTTGAATACGATTTATTTCTTAGCACACACCACATTTGCTTGGTATTCTGTAAACCAATCCATCCCAAGGATGCCATTGAAGTCGGTCATAATGAGTTCGATGAGGCGTGCTGTCATCTTCCTACCACATACTTCCACCGTATAAGGTTTATAAACTACATCCAACTGCATTACACTGCCTGTAGGTGTACTAACAACTAACCCTTGAGTTAGGTCTTTTGCAGTAATGTGCATCTTCTTAGCAAAAGTGGGGATACAAACGAATGAGATGCTCTAGAATCAAATAACACATGTGCAGTGGAGTTAGCAATAGTTAAAGTACCTGACACATGGCTCGAATTAATGTCATAATATGCATGCATGATCATGGTAATGCCAACATGCAGTTTTGACAAGATAGATATCATACCTGTTACCACTCTTGGTGTGCTCTCTGCGCCTTGGTGACAGTGAATACATGCCTTGGTATCCTATTGCCTTGATGAGGCTGAATAGCACGGTCGGCTGGACAGGGTAGAGGCGACCGTGAAGATAATGGCTGTGACACCTCAGGCTTCTTCTGCTGGCAATACTTGGAGATGTACCCATATTGGCAGCAGATGAAGCACCAGATGGGAACATTCGCTAGTTGCAAGGATCCGGTAGACTGAACAGTATGTGTGGGCTGGGGTGCCTCAAGCTTCACATATTGGAACGGGGCTGGATTGGTATAGTATAGCCTAGAGAATTTGCTTGGTCCCTATGAGCCCTAAGAAGATGCAAACTGCTTCCTAGTACCTTGTTGTGTAGGGAGTGAATCCCTTTGTTGGTCCTCGATGGTCTTGGCCATTTGTACTACATCTGCACACCTCTGGAGACCGTGGATCACCACTATAGCACTGATGGTGGGCCTCAGTCCTCTTTCAAACCTGTTTTCCTTTCCTTAGTCACTTCTATAGTAAGGAGGTGCAAAATAGTGTAGTTCTTCATATTTCTGTTGGTACTCCACCATTGATTTTGACCCCTGAACAAGAGACATAAATTCTGCCTCCTTCTTCTCCCTAAAGTTCCTGGGAAAATAGTTCTTGTAGAATGCCACTTTGAACTGATCCCATGTGAGGTTGGGGTGGATGGCCATGAGGGTTTTACGCTCACTTTTCCACCAAGCCTCCGCTTCACCCTCCAGTTGGAAACCGACACAAGTTATCCTTTGCTCATCTGTGCAGCCCAACAAATCAAATATCTTCCCCATCTGTTGAGTCCACTTGGAGGGAAGAAGTAAGTCATTTGTGGCCCGGACAAAAATCTTGGGCTTTAGCTTTTGGAATCGCTCAATGATTGATATCATGGGGTTCATGGCCATCATTGCATGTGGCCAATGGAGAGGTGTGTAGTGTGCCGGGGGCGGTATGGCAACTCCTGCACAGGCGATGGAGTAATGGCTTGGACTTGTGGTACTTGCCCAACAGTGGTAGTTTGGAACTGAGTCCCAATTTGGGCCAATAGGCGCTCCTGACGCTATTCCGACTGGGTCACCAGGGTCTCCATGTATTGCCATTGTTCCTCGCGGAAGCCCCTAAGGATATCTCCCACAAGGGTGGTGACCTCATAAACCGATAGCCCCGGCCATGGGGAGGAGAAATAGATGAGCCGGAAGGCCCTGCAGCATGCTGATCGGGCCGAGGTGGGAAAGGCGCTAGGGGTGGAGGAGGAAGAGGTAGATTAGCCGGGTCCATACCTTCGACTAGCTCTTGCCCCGGATTGGCGACACTCTCGAAGTTACTCCGAGTTAGAACCATTTTGATACCCTAGAGAAGAAAATTACAAATCGTTAGAATCATTTGCAATAGGGATGATAATTAAGTATGAACATCGTAATTAAGGTAAATCTCAAAAAAATTTAGTCCAAGCGCGACCACGTTCGCTTCCTACAATTATGAGAATCATTAAACAATGCATAACATCAAGTAATGCAACATGGTATGGGTGTAAACATGGGATTTAATTGCATAGGAATGCCCTAAAGATGTGGGGGTGGGTCCCACTTTCAAGCCCTACACAAGCCCATGTTAAAAGGCCCAAAAACCCACACCGGAAGATGTGCCTGGTCACACCGGAAGATGTGATCTTCCGGTGTATTACCTATTTCCATCTTCCGGTATTTTCCCGAGAGGGAACGGAAGATGGGGGTGGTCTATACTAGAAGATGGAATCTTCCGGTGTCCTGGGTTTTCATCTTCCAATCTCCAACTTCATTTTAAAACCCCTTACGGGTTTCATTTTCTTCATTTCAAAACAAAACCCCACTTTGAGAGGAGGCTTCCAAGGGGCTAAGAGGAGGATTTCCAACCTTCCCCAAGGTTTGCAAGGGCCATTGCCATCATCATTCTTCACCATGGTCGATCAAAGGTGAGTTCTTTCAACTTTTTGAAATTCTTTTCCCCTCTTTTACCTTTGTTCATTGGATTTGCCTAAAATCCATTCCTCCTATTGTGATTAGGACACCATACCATCTCCATGCTTATTTCTCCTTGTTAATTTCTACATCTAGTATTACTATTACACTCCACAAACACACCCAAATGAATTGCTTTCCATTACCATCATCTATTCCTCTCCTCTAGGGTTTTGAATAGAGTTTTTTGCTATTGTTCATTGGATATGTTCAGCATTTAGTTGATTTCCTCTAAGATTGTATTTAGTTTTCTTGTCATGTACACAATGTGCATTATACCATAAGGGTTTTGTACCATACCCCTTTCTCTCTTTTTTTTTTTTATGTTCAAAGTACTGGTTTAGAATTGTGCTTATAAGGTGTTTGAGGAATTACCCCAATGAGCATTTCCATGTATAATTTATCTACTTGCTACCATATCTAGTTATGGTTTCTCCCCTCCTTGGGTTTGTGTGTTAGCTATCATCTCGTCCATCACATTCGATGCAACAAATGGGGAACTTAGTTTCTCCAAGCTTACCTGAACAAGTATGCTCTTGACATATGCCTATATAAATTGGTACACTCTCATTATTTACGGTGAATCTCAACTCAATCGTGAGTACTCTAATTTGCATTGGCTTATAGATTACGCGTGGTTTAGGCTATTTAACGCTATGATTTCATAATTATTATGCCCTTTTTCCTCATTTTTGTTTTTTTTGTGTGTGTTTATTTTTGTCTCTTTCCCTTGTGATGGTAGGTATTTGTCATGTCTCCAAGAACTAGAGGACGGGGTCGAGGTGGGGACCAAGGCCAAGTAGAGGGTAGAGGGAGAGCGAGAGCCCAAGCTCAAGATGGGGGAAGAGGTAGAGGTGCGAATGTCCCACCTCCTTTCGATAACCATCTATTTCGGTCATGGGAGAACGAGGCTAAGTGGCATCAATACCAAGCCCAGTCAGTATTATACGAGAGAGATGTTTTCTCGAACGACCTCTCATCCTTCAAGATCCATAAGTACTTCCAATTTCAGGGGTGGCTTCCTATGCTGACGTTCCAAGATGAGATGTTCCTTGCATTGGTGAGGTATATCTATTGTAACCTCAGCTCCGAGGAGCTTGATGATGGTACCCTACGCCTCATGAGCAAGGCTAAGGTATGGACTTCTCCTTCACATCCACGGAGTTAGCGGGCATTTTGGGTATCTCGAATGGAGGGGAGATGACTTACTACCCTCCCCAGTCCAAGCCGCACCTACACTTGGGAGTGCGTGAGCGCAACCACATTTATGGTCTCTTGAGAGCCGATGGTAAAGGAGATGAGTTTGCATATCCCGAGTTCCACCCCCCTGCTAAGGTAATAACCAAGGTTGTGCAATTCAATATACTACCCATCACTGGTCATCTTCCTAAGTGTGGTGTGATGCATGCTTACATAGTGTACTGTCTTCTTACTAATTGCCGGATCAACCTACCCAACATCATCACGCAGAACATGGCCTTCAAGGCCAATAGGCCCAAGGAGAGCAACTTCCCTTATGGAAGGTTACTGACACGTATCCTTTCACACCTTGGAGTGGGGCTCGAGTTGGATGACATGCGGGGTAAGTTGTCGAAGCAGATTGATATTACCACCATTATGAAGATGGATTTGGAAGGGAATGAAGGGAGCGGGAAGCCCCAAACTTTGGTTTAGAAGGGAGTGATAACAAGGAGGATAGTAATGAGGAGAGAGATGATTAAGAGGGAGAATTGGCTGCTGGTGATGATTATCATGGCCTCCATGACGATGTTGGCGTTGAGGAGCCCCAGGCTAGCCAGCATACTAGAGGGAGTGGCCGTCGTGCTAGTGTGGCTGCCCCTTCCACAAGTCGAGGTGGAGGACATGCCTGCTTTATAGGTACTCATGACACCAAGGCTTTTGCTTCCCATGCGGCCAAGCCTAGCCTTGGTTTCTTTGCTGGTCAGATGACCACTATTACCTCACGCCTGGATGCGTTCCAGGGCCAGTTGTCAGAGCTCGGGACTATGTACCACGACATGCATGCTAGTGTGGTTCGCATGGAGCGTCGTACGAGATGTGCCGGTTCTCCTGATACGCCACCACCACCAGCGCCATAGTGACGTAGACAACAATTCCAGATCTACTTCTTTTTGTTGCCCTTGGCCTTAGACCTTTCAGACAAACAGTTTAAAGTTTCTTGGTTTATATTGTAATCTGTTCTTTTCTCTGTTTTTGATTCCTGACTGTGAGTCTGGGTACCATTCCAGACATAACATTATCTTGCTATTGGTACATAGTACTTAACTTACTTTATTGTATCGCTTCTTTACTTATCACTGTTAATGTGTTCTTACAAGCTTTTATTTAACCCTATCATGGAATAAACCGGATCGATCGGATCACGAGTTAACTTAAGGTAGAGCATCGTGCTCTGATACCAAGTTGTCACACCCTGATTCCTGAACCACCGGAATCTGTGACTGGAGCGTACTACTGTCCCGCACCTCCGTCAGGATCACAGATGCAGTAGTTAAGCTAACTTATCCATACCACACATGATAATTCAAAGATAAAGATGATATATATATATATATATATATATATATATATATATATAACCATAATCAGAGTAGCAGAATCTATGTTATAACTTAATATAACTGTGGCAGTTTATCCAAGTTTACTATTTTAACTCATCCAAACATCGACTGATACTGATCATTCCCATCAGGACTTATGTATTACATAATAGTTAGATAATACATCACTCATGACGGGAATCAAAATAATATAGTAGCATGATCAGTGTAGCAAAATGTAATGTATCAAAAAGGCGCTACCGGTCCAATTAACCAAATAACGCTACTCTCCCAAGTAGCCCGACTCGCAGTAGTAGTCAGGTCCATGCTCCCCTTCCTCAGGGGCCCACTAATCCTCGCCATTACCACCCTGAGGGGCCATGCACTCTGAGCCAATTGGCTCCTCCACACCTGCATCACAATCTAAAAAAAAGGTTTCCACGAGGAATAAGCTCCCTTGA
Organism: Telopea speciosissima; assembly: GCF_018873765.1. Taxonomy (NCBI): domain Eukaryota; kingdom Viridiplantae; phylum Streptophyta; class Magnoliopsida; order Proteales; family Proteaceae; genus Telopea; species Telopea speciosissima. The sequence continues at coordinate 47,128,250 of NC_057919.1, read as the reverse complement.
GCCCAATGAGCAAATTGAATCATGCAATTGGTTACTACATACATGGATGACAATATTCATGATGAAATAAACAATAAACAATGTGTACCTAACTCTAATTCTAAGCTAGGTATAGTGCTACTGCAATACCCTAGGTAGCATCCCCAAACCTCAATCACTCCCACCCGGATGGCCTATTCGACGATGTCAAACCCGAGTTGCACGGGGAGCCTACTGGTCCCGGTCCTCGATCAGACTCGCTGGTCCCAGTACCTCAATCGGAATCACTGGTTTACCCAGCAAACCCCCAAGGTTAACCCCACTGCCACGGTTTTGGTCCTACATCGGAATCACCCATTCCAGTCCTCAATTGGAATCACTGGTTTCCACGTGGAGGATCATCCAACACGTAAACCCCTGTTGGCAAGGGTCATAGCACTGGGTATGCAATGCTTAGCCAACAACACCTACTGTTTAGTGGTGTACATACACTATAACATATGGATTCCATCATTGTCAAATCACACAACATTGTCATTTACAATATACATCACTATATTCTCAGTCAAATATCACATCATAATAGTAATTGAAAGTAAAGTGCATCCTAGTGTCTACACTCAACATGGAAGAGTTTGAATCATTAAACAATAGATTTTTGATAAGTAAACATACATGTATGTGTATGATAACCATATAATGAAATACAAGTAGGTTCGGGTATCCGATTTCCTCACCTTGAGATCCGAGCTGATTGTGCATTAAGAGGTATCCGGCGTGCTAGAACGTGGTACGGCCTCCATGCTTGGGTGCCCTAAGATTACACTAAAATGCATGAATTGCCTGCACATAGGTGTTCAAAAGAGTAGGGGGGTCGATAAGGGTTCAAAAACCCAAATACAGGACACCAGAAGATGGACTTCCTCAGACCGAAAGATGGACTTTCTGCACCTATCTTCCGGTCTCAGCTTTCGATAAATTCCTGAAAGGAATTAGAAGATGGAGGCATCAGATCGGAAGATGGTCACATGGGCTCCATCTTCCGGTGTGCCCGATGGCATCTTTTGGTGTCTTCCTGGGTTTCAAAAGCCATCTTAGCTTTGTGATTTTTGTCTCTTAACCCAAAATGGACTATACTAATGGCTTTTCATGATCTATTGGTCAAGAGGGATACCACAATTAGGGTTCTATAGGTTCCAATCACATGGATCTACAAACCCAATGGTTTGATGGATCATCACACATAATAGGGATTTTTGTACATGGAGGTGCACAAGAGGGGAAGATATGCTAAATCAAACCTCCATGAGTTGTTTGACACATAACTATGTAGGTATAGCTCAAGGTTCCAAAGGAAAACCTTAAGTCACAAGTTCTTAGGTTTGGGTTTACCTAAATGGTCTTTGGTTAACATTGATGGAAGCAAGGAGGCCATTATAGTTCATTTAGTATAAGAATAGAAGCATTAATGTCTTCTATTGATGGCACGTCCCATTTGATAGGTAGAGCTCCATTAATGGGAGGACATCACTCTTCCATGATCCCTTCCAAGGACAACAAAGAGAGGGAGAAATTGAGGTGGAGGAGAGTGTATCTTCAATGGTTTGTTTGAGTTAAAATAATACGCAAGCGTACGGGTCAATCGTAGCTACGGGTCGAACACGAGGAGATATACGCCACTTTATTTAACTAACTTAAAAGTAATGCAAAGTGAACCAAATTAAAGTGTTAAATTAAACTAATTAAATTAATAAAAATTAATGCATCCTAACTCATAAGCATCTAACAAAATTAAGGGATTAAATTGGCGTCCCAACACATGAGCATCTAACCTATCGACTAACGCAAATTGAAAGGAATAAAAATACAGCCACACATAATAACCACATAAAAAGGAATAAGGGAATAAAAGTGCATCCACAAACCACAATCCTATAAAAAAAATAAAAGAAATAGAGGGAGAAGAAGAAGAAGATAGAGAGAGATAGAGGAGAGGGAGAATGAGATTAAGGGTTTAGAGAATGAGATACCTTGATGTGCTTGAATACTTAAATAAACTCACCATGGCTTCCTCTTCTAAATCTCCATGTCTTGTCATCAACATAGGAACTTAGACTAGGAAGCTTTAAACTAAAACTATTACAACCATTAAACTAGACTTATGAAATCAAAATTAAGAACTTGAAATCAAAACTAAGAACTTAAGCCAAAAATAGGAAAAGAAGAGAAAATTTCACTAAGTGAATGAAGTAAAAATTACACTAAAAACTGAATTAAAATTGAACTAAAAACTGAACTAAAAACTAACTAACTCCTTACAAACCCAAAGGGCAAGGGGTATTTATAGGGGAAGAGAAGAGAAGGAGAAGAGGGAAGTGTAGGAGAAATATTCCCTAAGAAAAGAGAATATTCTCTTCTCCTTCCTCTTTACAATGCCTTGAATCCTAAGAAAAAGAAAAAAATAGAAAGAAGAAGAAGAGAAGATTGTTTACATAGACCTTCTATTTCTAGAAAAGTAAACTTCCAATTCTAACAAGTGCTTCATTTTCTTTGTAGATATCTTCTCCAAGCAATAAAATCAAAGCATCTTTGATTTTTCAACTTTCCATAGGTGAGAATATCTTTCAAAATAAGTCTATCCCAAGTAGAATTCCGAATGCCCTTGAGAAGTTGGAGGAGAGAGAGAGTAAGGGTGATGACTAGGATTCCTTCAAGAATAAATAAAATACCCATTCTGTCCTTCAGAAAACGTGGAGCATGGGGTGCTTATATAGGTCTCACCATTGTGTTCCTTGCGAAAAATCACACAAAATAGACCCAAATTTCATCCAATTCGGAGTTGGGGAGCCCAAGATATCTCAAGTTGAAGTTGGACTGTCCGAGCCTTCCAAATGGAATCTTTCGGGTACAGTAAAGTAACTTCTGATAATTTCATTAAGGCCCCTGCAATCTGAACTTTCGCTTCACTTTGTCCCCAGCCGACTGTCAATAATTACAAATAAACCCCTATAGACCATTTTCGTGCTTCGCTATTAAACGGCCGTAACTTCTTCGCTTCAACTCGGAATCATGTGCCGTTAAACCGCCCGGCGACTCGATGGGCTATGCATCCAAGCCATTAACACCTTTAAACACCTTAAAAACATTTCCTTAGCATCATCTCCTCCATTTTCACAAGAATTCACCTAAAACCTCGAAAAGCATAAGAAAGCACCGAGTAACTCTGTCCAATATGGTAAAATGTATGCTTTATGCCCTAAGATTTTACACATAAATGTGCTCATCAGTGAGGTGAGGTGAAGGGGTGCTCCTCTCACCTTCTTCCTCTTCTTTTTCTCTTTCTTCTTCTTCTCTCCTTTTCTTCCTCTCAAATACGTTTTAGGGTTCCCCTTGGTGAAGTGAATAGTGAATCCTTGGATTCCTATTTACGGTACCCATTTATGCCTTGGGGTGTGTTTGGGGTAGGTCTAAGTACTTAGGTCTATTTATCTAAGGCTTGTTTGGATAGGTCTTACTCTCAGGCCCCTTTAGGTTGTTTGCTTTAGAGTTCACTTAGGCCCATGGGCCAGGTTGTATTTCTAGGTAGGGTGATCATACAGTCCTAAGCCCACTTGATATTTGTATAATAATAGAACATGTGGGTAATGACTTACCCGCAATCATCGTAAAGTGGTATAGGGAACCGGACAGGGCCTTGCGGGTTGGTCTGTGGAGGGAACGCCAAGAACACTCCATTGTCGACAATCTTCTCCCTATCTCTGTTGATGAACCTATGCTCGTCGGCTTCATCTGTCGATCGGTCGATGACCTTGTGAGATGGCTTGAGTATCATCGCCCATAACTCCCTGGAGTACTCCGTCGCCGACTCTACACAAGTTTAAATCGGATCGGTCAGACTGGGCTTTAAATCGGGTTTTGGGCACGGATTTAACACCCTAAGATCTCTGCCAAAGTGGCTATAGTAAACTTCATGTCTATCCCGAACAAAATCCTTGTACCTCAGAAGTTGGTACAAGGTTACAATAGAAATACCGAACCAGGTTTGGGTAGCACGACTGTGTAGGAGATAACATCGGTACAGAACCAAGGGCATTGAACTTGGCATAGAGCCCGTACTGGTGGAAGTCATCTACTTGCACCACCCTACCATTCACAATGTTCTTGGAAAACTTTGCTCAATCTTGGGAATGTTTGTACCGGGAGAACCAGTATTGATCGAATTCCAGTTCTTCGGATGAGGAATCCTCTTCGGGTACTGTTGATGGTGAAGACGGCAATGGGTCTGACCGTAGGCACTTGCAAGTCACTGCCTTCCTTGCCATGCATTGTTTGCCACTTATAGACATGGCTGCAGCAAGGCAAGAAGATGGGGAATAGGGAATTAGGGCATAAACAGTAAAACCAAACAAAAAGGGAAGAAAAATGGGGACAGTAATACAAATAGTAGTAAAAATGTAAAGAAACTTACTTTGGGCTTGCATAGATGTGCGGGGAACTTGATTGAATGCTTGGAATTGGTGGGGAAATAGCCTAGGACTCCTTTGGAGCATAGACCTGGTGGTTTAGAGCTCTCAAAATGAAGTTTGGAGTGAAAATGTGGGCTCTCGGACTGTTTATATCTGAGACCTGATTCTCTGGGCGATTGAGCCAAACGCCCAGAGAATGGAAAAATAACAGTAATGAGATTTTTATGGAATGGGCTTATATTTCCTACATTGTAACTGTACAATTAGTCCCTTAAAGCATTTAGTGGGTAATGTGAATAAACTAAAAAAATAAAATAATACTATGATTTAAATAATAATAATAAGTAATATACAAGATATGCATATAATGTATGATAAACAAATAAGCAAATGAAAGGTAAATTGGAAAATTTTTTTTACAGCTTGCTTCGGGCATAAATACTATGCAAAAGGTAATGTATATAACCTTGGTTGTATGAACCTTTATGTGGGTGATGTGTGTGGAAATCCAATTATAGATACATAGGAATGTATGATAGTGTGTAGTTGCAGTATTACAAGAATTTAGATATTACCTATGATACTATGCCTGCATATAGGTCATACCATACCATAGCCTAACCGAATCAAGGCTAAACACAATAGGTTATAGGGAGAAATAAGAAATCTATTCACTGCACATGTCCCTACCTGAGTGGTGTGTTAGACCCAATAGGACACTGTGGCATTATGTGCAACCTTGAGCTAATCCATTTAACTTTTTGACTATGATGTTTTAATTTTCCTATAGTGTTAAGCATGATTATGAGATAAGGTAACCATAGAAGCCTGATACCTAGAACTTCTCCATGACAGGACCTGACCGTGTTGTTCGGGCTTAGAGACCCCATCAACATGCTCTACATTAGGTGACTGAGGAAGAGATTAGCTTGGATTCGAGAAATACAGTCCCGGGTAGAGAAGCAACTGATTGTTTACCTGGCACTTGCAGACACTAGTGGAGCAGCGGATCATGCCGTATACCTTGCCCTAGCAGAGGAGGTTAGGAGCGATATAGGATAAATACACATATAGGCTTTTATGACCGGGAAGAGGTTGAAGAGACTCGCATGTTAGGTACAGGTATAAGACTAAATAGCCACTAATTAACATAAATCTTTAATTTTTCATCCTGCATAACATACCATGGCATAAAACACATTACATACATAAAACTCATAGTAACGGTAATTTAGCTAGAAATATGCTTGGTAGTTATCACTTATTACTGGAATGCTAGCATTATTACATTAGAACTGTGGAAATGACAAATACATGTGATAGTTGAAAATTGTAAATTTTTCCCGTTAAGGGTGTGGGAATATTGAACACAAAGCTTCTTTCAGAAATCAATCATGGTCAATACTAGATCCAATCGGGGTGGTAGTCATGGAAGACACCCTCGATTTATTCCAGAAGTTGAGCTACTGGACGGAGGCAAAGCTTAGAATTTTGAAGTGTTAGTTACTTCCAAGCTACTGCTGCTGCACCTTAGCCAGGTATGGCAGCTAGAGAGGTGAACACCATCTTGACCACAATAATGCGAACCATGCAGCAACAACAAGAGTTGCTGGGCCAAATGTCTACACAGCTCGCAGCCACGATGCAACAGCGAGCAGTGCCACCACCACCACCCAACCGGCCGATACAATTTCCACCACCTGTGCCCCAACATATGGCGGAAGGCTCTACAGCTAAGGTGATGGAGAGATTCAAGAAGCTCCAGCTGCCCGCATTTTCCAAACTAAATCTAAGGCGATGCAGCCAAAGAGGTGGATTAGCGCCTTGGAGAAGGCATTCGACGTACTCAAGTGTACGGATGCGCAGAAACTGATATATGCTAGATATCAGCTGCAAAATGAGGTAGAAACACGGTGGAAAGCCACCAAGCCTAATTTAGAAGCAGTTCATCCTAATCCCACCTGGGAGCAATTCAAAGAAGTCTTCTAAAAGAATTATTTCCCTGAGAGCTTTAGAGACAAGAAGGAAGCCGAGTTCTCTGATCTCGTGCAAGGATCCAAGACCCTACTGGATTACTAGCAGCAGTTTGAAGATTTATTGTATTTTACCCCGGAACATATGAAGGGGGAAGCTAGTAAAACAAAGAAGTTTGAAAAAGGACTCAAACCAGAGATCAGGTCTATTTTGTTGGTCCTAGACATCCAGGACTATGCTCAAATGGTTGACAAGGCGAAGACCATGGGGGATAGATTGAAGGAGAAAGAAAAGGCTATAGCGTTGCCCGGCTTGGGCAAGAGGCCAGCGAACTATCAGAATTTCGAATGGCCGAACAAGGTTTTCCAAGGAACTAGTTTGAGCCCCAGCCCGACTCAGTATCATCGGCTAGATGTGGGCCAAACCCCTTTTTGACCCACTTACAGCTGGCCTGCCCAACCCACTGCAAGCCAAGCGACAATTGTAGCTCCGCCAGCTCAACCTGTAACGAGCCAAGCAAGCCAGGCCTCTTCTCCAGCTGCGTTGTCCAATAGATGCTACGTGTGCCACAAAGTAGGACACATGGCCAGGGAATGCATGCACCGCGGATACAACACATACTCGCCAATCCAGTCCCACGCTCGACCCTTTCAGCCATGAGACAATCAGACGCGAGGAAAAGTGTTCGCGCTGACAATGAAGAAGTGGAGGCAAATCCCGAGGTGATGACAGGTAAGTCCTCCTAACACTACTAAATTGTAGGAATTAACCTACGAATGCAAGAAAACTTAACTGCATCCTTATTCTATATAAGACCCTAGGTACCCTGATTGTCTCGTCCGCCCCCGCGCGAGTGTTATTCAACTCAGGTGCATCCCACTCTTTTGTTTCCAACACTTTTGCGAGTAGGATGACCATCCAACCAAGGGACATTGGGCACAATTTAGTAGTTAGCACACCAACCGATAGTGTTGTGAGCCTGAAGGAAGTCGTGTCTGGTGGAAATTTACGGGAAGAACTTAACCGCCCGACTGATCAAGTTTGACATGAAGGACTTTGATGTGATACTAGGCATGGATTGGTTATCCGCCTATGGGGCGAACATCATGTGTGTAGAGAAGAAGACCATATTTAAGTTGGATGACGGCTCAGTTTTCACCTACCAAAGTGAATCGATGAGAATGTCCAAAAGAATAACTTTATCTACCCTCCAGGCGCGAAAGTTGTTGAATGAAGGATGTCAGAGCTATTTAGCCATGGTGATGGACACTGAGGCAAAGATAAAGCCTTTGGAAGAGCTTGACGTCGTTAGAGAATTTCCCTATGTTTTCCTAGAAGATCTGACCCAACTACCGCCTGATCGTGAAACAGAGTTCATAATCGATTTGATTCCTGGTGTGGTACCGGTATCCAAGGCACCATACTAAATGGCACCTATAGAATTAAAATAATTGCAGGTCCAATTACAAGATTTTTTGAGGAAAGGACTCATTCGACCTAGCGTGTTTCCCTGGGGAACACTTGTGTTGTTCATGAAGAAGAAGGATGGTAGCATGCGAATGTGCTATTTGATCAATTGCAGGGAGCAAGAGTCTTCTCTGAGATCGATCTTAGGTCGGGGTACCACCAGCTTAAAATCAAGAACAGCGACATTCATAAGACGATGTTTAGAACTCGATACGGACATTATGAATTCTTTGTACTGTCGTTCGGGTTAACCAACGCCCTGGGTGCATTCATGGACACAATGAACAGGGTGTTCCACGATGTGCTAGACAAGTTTGTCATTGTATTCATCGATGACATTCTGGTTTATTCTAAAAGTGAAGAGGAGCATGCTCGACACCTTACGTTCGTGTTGCAACGATTACAGGAGCACCAGCTGTTTGCCAAATTCAGCAAGTACAAATTTTGGCTCCACTAGATTGGATTCTTGGGACATATCATTACCGAGGATGGCATCAAGGTAGACCCAGACAAGGTGAAGGTGGTTCTTGAGTGGGAGACTCCGAAGAATGCCACTGAGATCCGTAGCTTCTTGGGTTTAGCTGGGTATTACCGTCGGTTTATCGAGAATTTATCGCGCATCTCGACACCCATGACAAACCTAACAAAAAAGGGTGCAAAGTTTGATTGGACCGACGCTTGCGAGAAAAGTTTCCAAGAGTTAAGAAATCGATTGGTGACGGCGTTAGTGCTGACCATTCCAGATGGCACCAGAGGTATGGTGGTATACACCGACGCATCCCGAATGGGATTGGGCAGTGTGTTAATGCAGAAAGGTAAGGTGGTCTCCTATGCCTCAAGATAGTTAAAGGAACACGAAAAGAACTACCCCACTCATGACCTAGAATTGGCTGTGGTGGTTTTCGCGTTGAAGATTTTGCGACATTATCTCTATGGTGAAAAGAGTGAGATCTTCAGTGACCATAAGAGTCTGAAGTATTTCTTCAGCCAGAAGGAGTTAAATATGAGACAGAGGCGGTGGCTAGAATTGGTAAAGGGTTATGACTGTGAGGTTCAATACCACCCTGGTAAGGCCAACGCAGTGGCGGATGCATTAAGCAGGAAATCCCAAACTGCATCCCTCGCTTCCTTGGTTGTTAGCGAACAGTTGATAGAAGAAGCTCGGAAGTTTGATCTAGAACTCATGATCGAAGGAAGGACTATGCAACTAGCAGCTATGGACATACAGTCGTCGATCCGAGAAGAGATAATTGAGAAGCAGCCCAAAGACCCTGATCTAGCCAAGATAATCTGGGAAGTGAAGCATGAGTTCACAGGAACCCAGACTTCTCGTAGGCCCACGACGGGGCATTGAAATTCAGAGATAGATTGTGCGTGCCTGGTGATTTTAATGTACAGGACCAAATTCTTAGAGAAGCACATAACTCACCCTACTCAATCCACCCTAGGAGCCCAAAAATGTACAAGGATTTGAAGAAGTACTATTGGTGGATTGGAATGAAGCAGACCGTAGCACTGTACGTGTCCGAATGCCTTACCTATCAGCAAATAAAGGAGGAAAGACACAGACCGTATGGGTTATTGCAGCCACTCCCTATTCCCGAATGGAAATGGGAAAGAATTACCATGGATTTTGTGACCAATCTACCCAACACCAGGAAAGGGATGAATGCAATCTGGGTGATTGTCGACGGGATGACAAAAGCGACTCACTTTATGCCCATCAAGATAAACTACTCGATGGAAAGCTTGCCCAACTATACATTGAAAATGTAATCCGCCTACATGGAATGCCTGTCAGCATCGTGTCTGACAAGGACCCCCTGATTCAGCTCAAGATTCTGGAAGAGTCTGCAATAGGCATTGGGATCCCAACTAAATCTCAGCATGACTTTCCATCCTCAGACGGACGGACAATCCAAAAGAACCATTCAGACTCTAGAGGACATGCTCAGAGCCTGTATATTAGAAATGAAAGACAGTTGGGATGCCCACATACCCCTGGTGGAATTTTCTTACAACAGTTACCACTCCACCATTGGCATGGCACCGTATGAAGTTTTATGTGGTCGAAAGTGCCGCACACCATTGTATTGGGACGAAGTTGGAGAACGGAAGTATCTTGGGCTTGAAATGGTACAGGAAACCTACGAGAAAGTGGATGTGATCAGCGAAAAGATTAAAGCGGCCTAATCCAGATGAAAGAGTTATGCAGACAATTGGAGGAAGAATATTGAATTTGGAGTTGGAGAGAAGGTATTTCTCTGAGTTTCTCTAACGAAGGGGTTGCTACGCTTCAACAAGAAGGGTAAACTAAGCCTAAGGTATATCGGTCCCTATGAAGTCCTCAATAGAGTGGGACTTATAGCATATCGACTGGCACTACCGCCATCCTTGTAAGGCATCCATGATGTTTTTCACGTGTCAATGCTAAGGAAGTACATCAACAATCCGGCTCATGTGCTCTCAGTTGAACCCCAACAACTGGATGCGGATATGACCTACAAGGAGCAACCAACGGAGATATTAGATAGAAGGGAGCATAATCTTCGTAACCACACGGTCACATTCGTTAAGGTTCGGTGGAGAAACTATTTCATGGGGAAGCATCATGGGAACGCTGATGAACACATTTATGTGTGAAATCTTAGGGCATAAAGCATACATTTTACCACATTGGACAGAGTTACTCGGTGCTTTCTTGTGCTTTTCAGATTTTAGGTGAATTCTTGTGAAAATGGAGGAGATGATGCTAAGAAAATGTTTTTAAGCTATTTAGAGGTGTTAATGGCATGGATGCGTAGCCCATCGAGTCAGCTTCAAAACGGTCCAAACGACACTTGATTCCGAGTTGAAATGAAGAAGTTATGGCCGTTTTCGTAACGATGTGCGAAAATGGTCTGCAGGGGTTTATTTATAATTATTAACAGTCGGATGGGGACAAAGTGAAGCGGAAGTTTGGATTTCAGGAGCCTTACTGATATTATCAGAAGTTACTTTACTGTACCCGAAAGATTCCATTTGGAAGGCTCTGGACAGTTCAACTTCAACTTGAGATATCTTGGGCTCCCCAACTCCGAATTGGACGAAATTTGGGTCTATTTTGGGTGATTTTTCGCAAGAAACACAATGGTGAGGCCTATATAAGCACTCCATGCTCCACGTTTTTTGAAGGACAGAATGGGTATTTTATTTATTCTTAAAGGAATCTTAGTCATCACCCTTACTCTCTCTCTCCTCCAACTTCTCAAGGACACTTCTGAAATTCTACTTCGGATAGATTTATATTTTCTCATCTATGGAAGGTAGAAAAATCAAAGATGCTTTGATTTTATTGCTTGGAGAAGATATCTACAAAGAAAAGGAAGCACTTGTTAGAATTGGAAGTTTATTTTTCTAGAAATAGAAGGTCTATGTAAACAATCTTCTCTTCTTCTTTTTTCTTAGGATTCAAGGCATTGTAAAAGAGGAAAAAGAAGAGAATATTCTCTTTTCTTAGGGAATATTTCTCCTACACTTCCATCTTCTCTCTTCTCCTCTCTTCCACATATAAATACCCCCTACCTCTCTTGTAAAAATTGCTCATTCACTTAGTAAAATTTCTTCTCTTCTTCTCCTTCTAATTTGTGATTTTTGGCTTTTTAAGTTCTAGTTTATTTTTATGATTTTTAATTAATGGTTATAATAGGTTTAGTTTATGCTTTAATTTCAATTTAAGTCTTCAATTGGGTTGTAATTTCTTAATTCTAGTTTAGGTTTTAAGCCTTCTAGTCTAAGTTCTTAAGTTGATGACAAGACTTGAAGATTTAGAAGAGGAGGCCATGGTAAGTTTATGCAAGTATTCAAGCTTTTCAATTACATTTATGTAAGCACATCCAGGTTTTACTATCTAAACTCTCAATCTCATTCTCCATCTCCTCTATCTCTCTCTATCTTCTTCTTCTTCCTCCTCTATTTCTTTTATTTTAATTTTATATGGTTGTGGTTTATGGATGCATTTTTATTCCCTTATTTCTTTTTATATGGTTAATATGTGTGGCTGTATTTTTATTCCTTTCAATTCGCTTTAGTTTGATAGGTTAGATGCTCATGTGTTAGGACGCCGATTTAATCCCTTAATTTTGTTAGATGCTTATGAGTTAGGATGCATTGATTTTCGTTAGTTTAATTAGTTTAATTTAACACTTTAATTTGGTTCACTTTGCATTACTTTTAAGTTAGTTAAATAGAGTGGCGTATATCTCCTCGTGTTCGACCCGTAGCTACGATTGACCCGTACGCTTGCGGTTTTATTTTAACTCAAATAAGTTTTTGGCGCCGTTGCCAGGGAGATTATTGTCCATTTTATTTATCTGATTTTTAAGTAGTTCGAAGTGTTTCAGTTTATTATTTTCTCTTCTTTTTTTTGAAAAAAAAAAAAAAATTCAGTTTTTGAAAACCTCTTCTTGTTTCTCTTCTGTTTCAAATAGTGTGCGCCCAATCTAAAGTCCTTCATATGCTTCAACCCTCCATCTTTTGGTGTCCCTCATAGGATTAAGTTACCTATGACGCTACATCTTGACTTGGTTGCGTGGATTGACATGTGACTTATCTTTGGAGGTGACCACTCTTGATAACAGGAAAGCGACATAGTGAGAGTGTTGGAAACATAAACGTATAGTAGACCTCCATTCTACATCAGAATCCATATTAGAGTCACACGTAGGTGGCTATAGAAGACTATACGGGTTCTCTTGCTGTCAACCTATATGGCATCCTTACAGCTTTTGAACCATTGTTTTGCTTTTTGAGGGATAGAGATGCACTATCTACCTTGGGCTCCCTCTTGTTTCTAGTTTTTTTTTTTTTTTTTTTTTTAAGTGTTTTATTTTTCTTTAATTTTTCTAAAAGAGACCTCATATCTGTTTAGGTGGCTAAGGTGTGGACTCGTGATTCAAGTAATCGTCTTATTAGAAGACCACCTTCTCTACCACCTTTGACCATGGGTGACCAACAACCCAAGACTCTTAAGGATAGGTTTTACCCCACCAGGGCTGCACAACCCTCATGCATTAGTCTGCCTGTTGTTACAGGGAATAACTATGAACTCAAGACCAACTTCATCAGCATGCTACCCCATTTTCATGGGATGGCTAATGAAGATGCATATCTCTTCCTTAGGGAATTTGAGGAGGTCTGTGTTCTAATTAAGGTCCAGAATTTGACTGATGATGCAGTTAGGCTTAGGTTTATACCATTTGTCCTGAAAGACCAGGCCAAGAAGTGGCTCTATGGACTGCCAACAAACTCCATTAATACATGGGATGAGTTCACCATTGTCTTTTTGAGAAAATTCTTCTCTCTTCACAAGACCAATAAGCTTAAAAGTGACATCCTCCAGTTCAGGCAGAAACCACATGAGTCCTTTTCTAAATTCATGGAAAGATTCAAGGACCTCCTCTTAGAATGCCCTCACCATGGTTTTGACTTGTGGCAGCTATGCCAAATTATTTATGAGGGTATTGATTATCAGACCAAGCAACTTGTAGAGTCTATGTGTCTAGTAGGCTTTACTTCTTTTTTTGAGGAGAATGATGCATGGACATTCTTAACCAACTTGGCTGATAAGACTAGGAAATGGGAATCTTCCCAAGAGGCTGAAAGGACCACTAAGGGGTATCTCATTGAGGGTATGCCAGCCAAGGAGGCCAAACTTGACAGCCTCATAAAACGGTTGGAGTCCATAGTTCTTAAAGAGTCTATACCAATTAATCCGGTCAGCCAGGTCAACCATGTGTCGGTATGCAGTTGGTGCCAAACCCCTAGACACCTTTCTGAGGAATTCCCCAACACCTTGGTAGGCAATTTCAGCACTGAGAATGTAAGTGCTCTCTACCAAAATAACCCATATAGCAATACTTACAATCCAGGATGGAGAAATCACCCCAATTTCTCATGGAATCAAGGGAACCAAGCAGGCCCATCCAACTTTAACCATCAAGGCCAGCTTGGTGCCCAAAGGCCCAACTATGCACCACAAAGCCAAAGAATGTCTCCTAACCCCTTTCCCCCTCGTCCTCATCCAGGACCTTCTATTAATTCTGCTAGGCCTCCTCTCCTTGCATCTTATCAGCAACCCCCAGGGTTTACCAATACAGGAGAGGCAACTAGACTGAATGAGATGGACAACAAGATAGCTCTTCTCATGACAAGCCACAATAACATGGAAAAATAACTCACCCAACTTGTCACAATCCTGCATGAGAGGGAAACAGGGAAGTTACCTAGCCAACCTGAGCCAAATCCTAGGCATCAGGTTCATATTCAACAAGGTACCCAAGCTCCTCCAACCAATGTTGCACAAGGCCAACAGCACCAAGGGCCCTCCAGACAGGTAAATGTTGTTTATGCTTTAAGGAGTGGCCGTGAGTATCAACATGCTAGTGCATCTCAGTCATTACGATCTCATACTCCTGTTGACTCTCCCCCTTCTGAAGAGGCCATTGAAGTGCTTACTGTTTCAGGTTCGTCTGATGAACCTAAAGATATACCAGATGATTTGGTTGAGGAAACCAAAGAGGATTCGGTTGAGGAAACCAAAGAGGATTCTGTTGAGGAAGTTAAAAAGACCAACCCTGAAAAAATTTATACCCCACCTGCCCCTTTCCCAAATAGGTTGGTTAGCAAGAAGTCTCCTTCTGTGGAGAAGATATTGGATGTGTTCAAACAGGTTCAGGTGAATATTCCTTTGTTGGATGTCATTGCCCAGATCCCCGCTTATGCTAAAGTCCTCAAAGACTTATGCACCCAAAAGTGGACCACCAATGTGCCCAAAAAGGCATTCTTGGCTGCTAACATTAGTTCTCTCATCTCACAGCCAGTAGCAGCCAAGCATAAGGATCCTGGCAGCCCCACCATCTCTTGCACTATAGGCAATACTACTATTGATCATGCCTTATTGGACCTTGGTGCAAGTGTGAACCTCTTACCCTTTCATGTCTACCAACAACTGGGATTAGGGGAATTGAAACCGACCAAAATTACTCTTCAACTTGCAGATCGATCGGTTAAAGTTCCTAAGAAAATGATTGAGGATGTCCTATTGAAGGTTGAATAATTTATTTTTCCTGTGGATTTTATTGTTTTAGATACCCAACCCACTGCCAACTTCAAGGACCAAATCCCAATCATATTGGGTAGACCATTCCTAGCTACCAGTAATGCTTTAATCAATTGCAGGAATGCTCTCATGAAATTATCTTTTGGCAATACTTTTGTTGACTTCAATGTCTTTAGGTTGGGCAAGCAGCCTGATATGGATGATGAGGTGCATATGCTTCAACGATTTTCCGATGATATTGATACGTTCTTTGAGATTGATTTTGATTCGGGATTTCAAGAATGTATGCAGGAATTGGAGGGTGTTGATGATACCCCCTTATCTGAGGTCTGGAGCATTCAACCACCCTTTGGAGCCCCTTAGACCCCTATCCACTTCCATTCCCAAATCCTCTATTATTGAACCCCCCACATTAGAGTTGAAGGCATTGCCCTCCAACCTCAAGTATGCCTTCTTAGGACATGATCATACTCTTCCTGTTATTATTGCTTCTGATTTGACTTCTATTCAGGAAGAAGAGTTGATTAAGCTTCTAAAGGACCATAAGGAAGTCATAGGTTGGACCATGTCTGACATCAAAGGTATTAGCCCCTCCATTGTTCAACATCATATACATCTGATGGAGAGTTCCAAACCTTCTAGGAAACCCCAAAGGAGAGCTAATCCTGTGATGAAAGAGGCAATCAAGAAAGAGATCCTAAAATGCTTAGATCATGGCATCATTTATCCTATTTCTGATAGCCAATGGGTGAGTCCTGTGCAGGTTATGCCTAAGAAAGGAGGAGTCACTGTAGTTGAGAATGCCAATAATGAGTTGATTCCAACCCGTATCCAAACGGGATGGAGAGTGTGCATTAACTATAGAAAATTGAATGCGGCAACTTGGAAGGACCACTTCCCCTTGCCTTTTATTGATCAGATGTTAGAGAGACTAGCTGGCCATGAATATTATTGTTTTCTTGATGGTTATGCAGGCTATAACCAAATCCCTATTGCTCTAGAGGACCAACACAAAACCACTTTCACATGCCCTTATGGAACCTTTGCTTACCGGCGTATGCCTTTTGGGCTTTGTAATGCCCCTGCTACATTCCAAAGGTGCATGATGAGTATCTTTTCTGATATGGTAGAGCACTTCCTAGAGGTGTTTATGGATGATTTCTCTATTCATGGCTCTACCTTTTCTCATTGCTTGCATCATCTCTCTTTGGTTCTTAAAAGATGCATAGAAAAGAACTTGGTCCTGAATTGAGAGAAGTGCCACTTCATGGTGAAGCAAGGTATAGTTCTTGGTCACATTGTGTCCAAAGAAGGGATAAAGGTTGATAGATCTAGGGTGGACCTTATAGCCAATTTACCACCACCCAAGAGTGTGAAGGACATTAGATCTTTTCTTGGCCATGCAGGTTTTTATAGAAGATTCATCAAGGATTTTAGCCAGATAGCTAGACCTCTCACCTTTCTTTTGGCAAAGGACTGCCCATTTGATTTCTCTTCTGAGTGTCATGATAGTTTTGAGCAATTGAAAAGAGCGTTGACTTCAGCCCCCATTATTCAAGCTCCAAATTGGGCAGTTTCATTTGAGCTTATGTGTGATGCCTCTGATTTTTCTATAGCGGCTATTCTTGGGCAAAGAATCAACAAATTGCCCCATGTGATTTATTATGCAAGTAGGACTCTTAATGATGCACAACTTAATTATACCACCACTGAGAAAGAATTTTTAGCTGTTGTATTTGCTTTAGAGAAGTTTAGGCCCTACTTGGTTGGATCACATGTGATTGTTTATACTGACCATGCAGCTATCAAATATCTTGTGCAGAAGAAAGATGCCAAGGCTCACCTCATTAGGTGGGTCCTTTTGTTACAAGAATTTGATCTTGAAATTAGGGATAAGAAAGGGTGTGAAAATTTGGTTACAGACCATCTATCCCGGCTGCCTAATTCCTTGACTGTTGATTCTCCAGTCAACGAGAATTTTCCTGATGAGTATCTGGTGGCAGTGTCTAGTGAACCTTAGTTTACTGACATTGTTAATTATCTGGTTACGGGTGTGACACCTGCACATTGGTCCACCCAAGATAAGAATCGTTTCTTTTCACAAGTTAAGTATTTCTTTTGGGATGATCCTTATCTTTTTAAGACCTGCCTGGATCAAGTAATCCAGAGATGTGTCCCTGATCATGAGCAACAATCTGTCTTATCTTTTTGCCATGATCAGGCTTGTGGAGGCCATTTTGGGCCTAATAAGACTGCGGCCAAGGTTTTACAATGTGGATTTTATTGGCCTAGTCTGTTTAAAGACGATTTTACTTATTGCAAGGCATGTTCTTCATGCCAATCCTTAGGGTGTCTTACTAAAAGAAATATGATGCCCCTCAACCCAATTCTGGTGGTTGAGGTGTTTGATGTATGGGGTATTGATTTCATGGGGCCTTTCCCTAACTCTTTTGGTAACCTGTACATATTACTTGCTGTGGATTATGTGTCCAAATGGATTGAGGCAGTTGCTTGTAAGACCAATGACCACAAGGTGGTTGTGAAATTTCTGAAGGAGAACATCTTCTCCCGTTTTGGTACTCCCCGGGCTATCATTAGTGATCGGGGCAAGCATTTTTGTAATCGACCTTTTGAGGCCCTCATGAGAAAGTATGGTGTCGTCCATAAGTTGGCCACCCCCTACCATCCCCAGACCAGTGGCCAGGTTGAGGTTTCAAATAGGCAGATCAAACAAATTCTTGAGAAAACCATCAACCCAAACCGCAAGGATTGGTCTAACCGGTTGGTAGATGCGTTATGGGCCCATAGAACAGCCTTCAAGACCGATCTTGGTCAATCTCCGTACCGTCTAGTGTATGGAAAGGCATGTCACTTACCTGTAGAGATTGAGCACAAGGCCTTTTGGGCCATCAAGAAGCTTAACTTTGACCTACCCACTGCAGGTGCCCATTTACAAGGAAAAAACCAAGGCTTTCTATGATAGGCACATTTTGAGAAAATCTTTTGAGGTAGGCCAGAAAGTTTTGTTGTACAATTCTCATTTGCATATCTTTCCAGGTAAGCTACGTTCTAGATGGGATGACCCCTATATTGTTCAAAGAGTTTATCCTCACGGGACTGTTGAAGTCCTCAATCCAAGTACATGAGCTACTTTCAAGGTCAATGGCCAAAGATTGAAGCCGTACATAGAGATGCCTATTCCAGTTGAAGAAGAGGTCATGGATCTCCATGAGCCTCTTTACCTTGACCCCTGATTTCCTGGTATGTATCCCCTCCCTTGTCCTTATTCTTTCTTTTCTGCATGCATTGAGGACACTGCATGAATTAAGTGTGGGGGGGTGTGTTGGACTCTAATTGTGAATTTTATGAATTTTGATTGTGGTGTTAGTTTTTGGTTATGTGCATAAGTCTCTTCGATTTGCAAAGCGAGAGTGAGAGGGAATTAGGTGCCCTCCTAGCATGCGAAATAATAAAAAAAATCCCTTTTCAAGGATGGTAGTTGGTTTGTATCTGGTGATGGGGGTTGAGTTTGAAAATATGAGTGCTACTTCATGTGATGGTTATATTCCTCTATGTGTTTATGGACCCCTTTGATCTTTTGGCTAATAGTTGAGACCAATTTGTTTGTGGCAAGGCATGAAAGTGAAAGTGAATGAAAAAAAAAAAAAAAAAAAGAGAGAAACAGAAAGAAAAGTGGAATTCCTTGGGACTAGACAGGGCATTGTGCCTCATGAAGCAGGGTAACTTGATCGAAATTCCTTGGAAGGAAACTCAAAAAAAAAAAAAAAAAAAAAAAAAAACTCTTGCATCAATGTCTCAATGTCTTATGGATACATGCAAAAAGCAAAACTACCAAGTATTTGGGTGTCTGGTGTATGCTCCACCATGTCATTCAAAGAACAGTAGTAGAGTAGAAAAAGAGTTTGTTGTTGAGAAAAAAAAAAAAAAGCTTTTGCCTTAATGCCTGAAAAAGAAAGTATGGTAAAAAATACTCAATGCCTAAATCTTTGGTTCCATCAGTACTATGAGTGGTTTACTTGAAGGTGAGTAGTGTTCAGAAAATATGAGGAGATCCCTTGACCTTGATGCATGCTTGTTACTTGAATTGATGTGGGGTGATAAAATTCAAGTGTGGGGGAACCTTTGGCTCCTTAATCTTTAGTTGAGTATTTCTTTGAGATTGTGTGCCCTATCTTACATATGCCAGGAGAAAAATTTATGTCATTCTTTTTGATTTATTGAATTTTGGGTGTATATTCACTGTAAACACCCACGAGACACAACTCGTCCACTAGGGGTAACCTAGGGGTTGAAAGGCTTGTTGCACATGCTAAGTGCAACCGTGATTCCTACGAAAGTGAGTTAGGATTTTTTTTGCATTCTAGGTTAGTTTATCTTTTGCTTTACTTGAGGACAAGTAACGTTCAAGTGTGGGGGAATCTGATGAACACATTTATGTGTGAAATCTTAGGGCATAAAGCATACATTTTACCACATTGGACAGAGTTACTCGGTGCTTTCTTGTGCTTTTCAGATTTTAGGTGAATTCTTGTGAAAATGGAGGAGATGATGCTAAAAAATATTTTTAAGCTATTTAAAGGTGTTAATGGCATGGATACGTAGCCCATCGAGTCAGCTTCGCAACGGTTCAAACGGCACTTGATTTCGAGTTGAAACGAAGAAGTTATGGCCGTTTCCGTAACGACGCGCGAAAATGGTCTGCAGGGGTTTATTTATAATTATTAACAGTCGGATGGGGACAAAGTGAAGCGGAAGTTCGGATTTCAGGGGCCTTAATGAAATTATCAGAAGTTACTTTACTGTACCCGAAAGATTCCATTTGGAAGGCTCTGGACAGTTCAACTTCAACTTGAGATATCTTAGGCTCCCCAACTCCGAATTGGCGAAATTTGGGTCTATTTTGGGTGATTTTTCGCAAGGAACACAATGGTGAGGCCTATATAAGCACCCCATGCTCCACGTTTTCTGAAGGACAGAATGGGTATTTTATTTATTCTTAAAGGAATCCTAGTCATCACCCTTACTCTCTCTCTCCTCCAACTTCTCAAGGGCACTTCTGAAATTCTACTTGGGATAGATTTATATTTTCTCATCTATGGAAGGTAGAAAAATCAAAGATGCTTTGATTTTATTGCTTGGAGAAGATATCTACAAAGAAAAGGAAGCACTTGTTAGAATTGGAAGTTTATTTTTCTAGAAATAGAAGGTCTATGTAAACAATCTTCTCTTCTTCTTTTTTCTATTTTTTTCTTTTTTCTTAGGATTCAAGGCATTGTAAAAGAGGAAAGAGAAGAGAATATTCACTTTTCTTAGGGAATATTTCTCCTACACTTTCATCTTCTCTCTTCTCCTCTCTTCCACCTATAAATACTCCCTACCTCTCTTGTAAAAATTGCTCATTCACTTAGTGAAATTTCTTCTCTTCTTCTCCTTCTAATTTGTGATTTTTGGCTTTTCTAAGTTCTAGTTTGTTTTTATGATTTTTAATTAATGGTTATAATAGGTTTAGTTTATGCTTTAATTTCAATTTACGTCTTCAATTGAGTTGTAATTTCTTAATTCTAGTTTAGGTTTTAAGCCTTCTAGTCTAAGTTCTTAAGTTGATGACAAGACTTGAAGATTTAGAAGAGGAGGCCATGGTAAGTTTATGCAAGTATTCAAGCTTTTCAATTACATTCATGCAAGCACATCCAGGTTTTACTATGTAAACTCTCAATCTCATTCTCCATCTCCTCTATCTCTCTCTATCTTCTTCTTCTTCCCCCTCTATTTCTTTTATTTTAATTTTATATGGTTGTGGTTTATGGATGCATTTTTATTCCCTTATTTCTTTTTAAATGGTTAGTATGTGTGGCTGTATTTTTATTCCTTTCAATTCGCTTTAGTTTGATAGGTTAGATGCTCATGTGTTAGAACGCCGATTTAATCCCTTAATTTTGTTAGATGCTTATGAGTTAGGATACATTGATTTTCGTTAGTTTAATTAGTTTAATTTAACACTTTAATTTGGTTCACTTTGCATTACTTTTAAGTTAGTTAAATAGAGTGGCGTATATCTCCTCGTGTTCGACTCGTAGCTACGATTGACCCGTATGCTTGCGATTTTATTTTAACTCAAACAAACGCGAAGAGAAAATGCGAGAAAAGTACCCTCAACTCTTTGAATTACAAGGTAAGCCAATTTCAAGGATGAAATTTTTGTAAGGTGGGGAGAAATGTCAAACCTACCCCTGACTGACTGGGATTTTGGATGAAGGACAGCAAACTGTGACTAGTCACCAAAACACCCTGTGGAGCATCACCATAGTGGTTGAAATCAGTGGAGAACCCCTGAGGATGTCATCCTATATGCCTGTTAGAAGATGAGTTGCAGACCCATGCAATTGCACTACTCACAGCCTGATGTATAGCTCCAACTCCAAGTACTCTCTCTCCTACCCAAATATGTGGGGCCTACACCTATTCAGATGTGTGTCAGACCTTGGAAGAGGTGTTGGTGCAATGCCCAAGTCATAGGCCAAACACCTGTGCAAGCCCAAGGCCAAAACAGCAAAACTGTATTCTCTGGGCAATGCATTGGGCGATTGGCCCAAAGGCTCAGAGAATCGCCAGAGTGGCTGAAACTGCTTAGTTGGACTCCAAACACCAGGGGACTGACCACCCTTATAGACCATGAACACCCTCTAGGAGTAGATGGGAATTTTAGGAACCATTGCCAACCCCTAGAACCATGTGGACCCCACCAGTGTAGCTAGAATGGCCCAAAATGCACTCAAAAATGCATTCTTGGGAATGGGACCTAAGGCTAAGCAGGCCTTAGTCATCCTAACAATATAAATAGGAGGGGACCAACTCCTATAATTCGTTCCCTGCTGTTGTAGCTGAAATAGAAAGGGAGAAAGAGAAGGAGAAGGAAGAAGAAGAGAAGGAAAGGGAAGAGAGAAGGAGGATATGATCTGGGTTATCTGTGGCACTGAACCAACCTGCATGCAAGCTCCAGGTAATGAACTCAACCACTCTATGCTGTGGTTCTCTATATTTGATCACAGTCCTTTGGTCTGATTGATGTGTCTCTGACCTATAATGCCCAGAACATCATTGGGATATCTTGGGAAGCTTCAGATCTAGCATACAGATCTAGCATACATAACCATTACATGCAAGATCTGTTCATTAAATGATAAGATATGCTGTTGTTTTAGTAGCTGGGACTGAAGTCAGTCTCTATGCTTGATTGCACTACATATTTGCACCCAGAACAGGCAGTCTGGGCATGGATCTTTGCATGCAATGTGATCCTTGCATACCTTAGCATAGGATCAGTGTTATATCATGTAAATACACATAAAACAAGCCCTGCATGCAGCCAAAGCTAGATCCATATGCTTGAGCTCAGCTTGGACAACTGTTCTCTATGCTATTAGAGCTCCCTCAGTTTCCAAATGGGAAAACCAAACCCAAATCTAATTAGACCAATGAATTTTACCTTAATTGTGGTCTATGAACATCCCCTTGGCATCCTTGCTTGAGATCATGGCAGCCCCTATTGCAAAATCCAAGAAAATGAGCTCAAAAACATGCTCTGGGCGATTGGTCTAAATGCCTAGTGAAACGCCCAAAGATATCAATTGGGCTCAGATTGTGTTCTGCCTTTTTGTACCCTCACCAGTGGACCTAGGGCAGTGTGATGAGGTGGTAAATGACTAAAATACCCCTCTCCACTTGTCCTTGCTGTCATCCATACCCTGGATGCTCAAGTGGGCCCCAAAGGGCTAGGTAACCATGCCCAGGATTGGTTTCAGCTGGGCTGTTGGCATTGGCATTGGTTTGAGTGGTTGTTTGGTCCATGCATAGGTAGGCTATGCTATTGAAATACCAAGTCAGGTAAATCTCTCATCTCTGGATGATGCACCAGGAGATAGACTCAAAAGCCCAGAGCAAGACCCAGAGAATTCCAAGTAACACCTGTGTAAATACAAAGTCAGTCCAGTTAAGCCTAGACCAACTCTAGGGCATTAATATAATTTTAAAGATTATTTGACACACTTTTATGATCCGATAAATTAAGTTTTGATCCCGTGCTCGAGGTGTACAGTCAGATACCAACAGGGACTGAGCCGACAGCTAAACTAGTAGGACTAGAACAAGGTGAGTGAAATTACACCGTGTGTGTAAATGCAACATGGCTATTGAGTCATGACAAATTACAATGATACTACTTACTCTGTTTACGTATTCCAAATACTGAATGTTCTGTTAAGTAAGAAATGCTTGACTGATGAATGCTGAGAATGAAAAATGGATTCTTGTATGTGAATTGCTAGACTAGATGTCGTAGCCGGCTTAGAAATGAGGCCTATGGTAGCCCATAGACTGGGATGCGATTGACACCACCTGACTCATACTATGCCATATAGATGCATTGGGCTAGAGTATCATCACCTGTGCTACGCACCCTTGGCAACAGGGGTTAAGGTGTTGGATGCCTGTGAGAGTGACCAGATGAAAGAGAAAAAGAAAAAGAAAAGAAAAGAAATGAAAATGTTATGCACCGAAAAGGTGGTTATGAGGCTATAAGCCAGAGAAAGAAATATGATATGTGAAAAGAGGATGGATGCCTCACAGGTTAATCCCAGAGGACTGGTCGGGCTGACCTTGGTGACTGATGCGGGAGCTGATCGGTCCTCTCTGATAACTCAATGGGTGTATCGCGAGAAGGGGTTAAAAGCCCACACCAGGGATACATGTATTGGGGATTGTAGTAGCACTTACCCACCTTAGTTGTGATGTTAGGTGGCTAATAAATAAAATAAGCTGCACATCATCTAGGACTCATATGGTTGTGCTTGCATGTGCATGCATGGTGATATTTCATTCACGGGCTCGGTGGAGCTCACATTCTATTGTATACGTTTTTGTTAGATGATCCTGCAGGTGGATGTCACTGTGGTGGGGAGGTTTATCTCCTGGAGATGAGCTATGGTTGTTATGACGATATTGGTATGGACTCGGATGGAGGTCATACTGCTGGTACGAGTATTTTTGGTGATAGTTGACGAAGACCCGTGAGGGGGTGCAGCTGACTCTGTTTTGACTGTGGGATTCTTTTTGTTTTTACTGGAGTTCCCTCTTTTGTATAGCTTTGTTTTGGGGCTCGGGTTGCTCTGCCCTATTTATATTCTTTTGTAAAGCTGGGTCAAATAGAGTTAGGACTACAGATGTTCTAAGAAAGAGAATGAACTAGAACAATGTTGTTTTATATATTTGCTTCCTTTGTTTTCTTGCAAGCTTAATGTATATATAGCTTTCAGTAGCACTTTGTGTTTTACATCTTGTATTATTGTGGATGTGTGTGTCTGTGAATGGACTAACAACTTCTAGATCCTTGGGGTTTGATGGATTACTATAGTGCAATTCGGGTCACCTACCTAATCCTCCTAAGGGTTGGTTTGGGGTGTGACACAAGAGGAATTGCATCAATTCAAAAGAAAAAATGTATGAGAACCTGTGCCAAAACCCAAGAATAAATCTATCATTGGTACTAAGTGGGTTTTCAGAAATAAGCTTGATGAAAATGGAACTGTTGTTAGAAACAAGGCAAGACTAGTTGCCCAAGGCTATAATCAGCAAGAGGGAATTGAATTCAATGAAACATATGCCCCTATTGCTCGATTAGAAGCCATAAGGATGCTACTAGCCTTCTCTTGTCATAAAAATTTCAATCTCTATCAAATGGATGTCAAGACTCAAGAGTACTTTCTTAAATGGTTTTATTGCTAAATTAGTTTTTGTTTCTCAACCCCTAGGTTTTGAAAATCCTTCTTTTCCATCTCATGTTTTCAAATTAAAGAAAGCCTTGAATGGACTAAAGCAAGCCCCTAGAGCATGGTATGATAGATTAAAAACTTTCTTAATTGAGAATGTATATACTATTGGTAAGGTAGACACAACATTGTTTATTAAACATAAAGGCTCAAATTTAATTATAGTTCGAATATATATAGATAATATCATTTTTAGTGCTACTGATGAATCATTATACCTTAAATTTAGCAACTGTATGAAAAATGAATTTGAGATGAGTTTAATGGGTGAACTAAATTTCTTCTTAAGACTTCAAATTAAACAAACCAAAAATAGAATTTTCATTACTCAGTCTAAATATATCAAGGAACTATTGAAGAAATTTGATATAAATTCTCAAAAATCATCTAGCACTCCCATGAGCACATCAATCACCTTATCAAAAGATGAGCATGGAACTCTTTTTTATCCCACTCGTTATTGAGGTATGATGTTTTAAGCTTCCCAAAAATCTAATTTGAAGGTAACTAAAATGACCATGAAGTTACTCTACAAACATAAACTAACAACCTTAAATGCACTTTCTTAGCTTCTTTTGACATCGATCCAAGGTTTAGATGACATCGCAGTGGTGTTAAAGAACATCATTCGACATCGATTGGAGGGGATTAAATATATAAGAAATAATTTTCATTTTCGATTGTATGTCGCTATTATATGATTCTGTTAGACGATATCAAATGGCTCATCGATGTCTATACTAGGTCAATTTGATGTCGGTTCTGGCCGTTTGACTGTTGACCTATAGTTTGGATGCCGATTGTGCATTCTGTGCCGCTTTTTCTAGTTCTATTGGATCAGACTAGTTCCATAGTGATGGGTTGGGTCTAGCCCATCTAGGGTTAGTTTTTTTTTTTTTTTAAATCGGATATTATCTGGGACCCGGGCTGGCCCCTATATTAATTAACCAAACCAAACAAAAAAGTGAATGCAAGGGGGGTACTTTCCCGCCTTATCCCAACCAGCAAATACAAAAGCTCACACACGCAGCTAAGAGGACAACTCACTTTACCCATCAACCCAACAAAATAAATGCAATTATTTGTGAATAGCAGGAAGACCAGCCACATCTTCCCTAAGAATTTTCCTAATCTCAGTGGGAAGATTGATCGAAGAATTAAAGACTGTGTTAGATGCTGAGTGCTGAGTCACAACCGAAATTAGCTAACCAATCCGCAACTCTATTGCCCTCCCTAAAGGTGAAGCTAATCATCGGCGGGAGAGATTGCATCAGCATAAGAATTTCCTGGAACCAGTACCACCCCCTCTAGATATTGCGATTTTTTTTTGAGATGCAATGAACCACTAATGCAGAATCAGAATTTACATGGAAGTCCCGAAAGCCCATATCTGTGCAAATCTGAAGATCATCTCGTAAGGCCCAAAATTCCGCAATGGAATTAGTACACTCTCCATAGAAGTTTGCAAAGGCTTCCAGGACCTGCGCTCTTCTATCCCTTATAATTCCTCTCCCTCTACCTACTCCAGGGTTACCTCTACATGCGCCATCTACATTAAGCTTTATTGCATTAAAGGGGGGGGGGACCAGTAGACTGTAAAAGGGGCGTTTGAAATGAGCTTGCGATGGAGCTATATTGAAGATTGGAACATCTAAATGCTTATAACTTTTGATCCGTATGCTCGAATCGAGTGATTTAAAAGCCTTTTTTCTCCTTATTTCGTATACTATATTTTGGTATAAAAATAGAGGATAGCATTAGTTAGCATCCAGTATGGGTCCAACTTTTCAGAAATCAAATCTTCTCCCAATAAAGGGGCAAATGAGTTCATTTTCATACCAAATTTGGGTATGATGAAATAATTCATTATTCGGACGTCTCAACACATTTCTGAGATTAATAATTAGTTATTATCATGTTTTTCTCTCCAAGGTTATTTTGATCTTTTTGTATAGACAATTTGGTAGACTTGTCAAAGAGCACGAAAAACTTCCTAAATCTATAGATACAAAGTCTCTCAGCCTCAAAAGATACTCATCATTGTTAGGGCGACCTCCGGGGTGACAAAATGAGGTGTCTACAAAATACCCCTCATTGACTGAAACTGTGAAACAATTGAAAATCAAAAAATTGATTTTTGAGCACTTCAAGTTGTCGGGGTGAGCAAATCTTTCAGCACCTTGCTTAGGGGTACTGATGTAAAAATGTAGTAAAATGATAACAAAAATGACACTCTGTTAGCTAAAATGTCGTCAAAATCATAGAGTGTTGAAAAAACCGGACCGTATGGCCTTAAACCAAAGGACTTTAAAACAATGGGAGATCATAAACTTTTTTGAAATTTCGAGGGTAACCGTATGTCACACCCCTAATCGAGACAAGGGTAATGTGACTAGAATACCCTTGTATTCCACACTAAATCCCAAGGATTGGAACTTTGTTGTGTCATGTTCACTACCTCGAATACAAGATCATATTTCAGAGTATAGGCGAAAGCATACAATTACCTAAGTAAGCTGAAACAAATGGAAGCTAGGAAGATGGTATTATAAGTATAAGTATCTCCTTATGTCATCATTTCAATATCTGTCAAATATTATAAACTCACAAGTCATATAAAATATATCAAATCCAAAATTTAGAAATAAAATTAATTACAGTCATCCTCAAATGTCATTCACAGTAACAAAGTATAAGGAGGCAAGGCCTCCCCACTACGGTGCACCATAGGCACACGCCTCACAGGTACAGTCGGGTTCATTCTCCTCCTCGGGTTGAACACCCCAAGCCTTATAACCATAACTATATTGACACGCCAGATCAACCTCGACCGAATCCATCATTCCTGTGTCCACATCTAAAAAGAGAGGGTTCCCGAGGGATGAGCTTCCACTAACCCAATGAGTGATTAAACCACACACAATCATATAATAATAATAGCAATAACAATGTACGCTAAAGTATACACATCACATATGATGCATGAATGTATTTGTTGATTTTCCCCTAGCAACGATTTCTAAGTCAGGTCAAGTACTACTATAACACAAGGTAGCATCATCGACAATCAAAGTGCCATATACCGGATGACATTGCGAGAATGTCAAACATGTGTTATGATAGATGCCTGCGAGACCGGACTCCTCCCCAAGTTGCCCGTAAACCCCGATACAAACCTCAACCTGGTGTCCCGCCCAAAATATGGTCGGTGCCTGGACTTCATGGTGGGCTACCCCAAAACACGGTCAGGACCCATGGGCTTTCCCGACACCTAAACCCCTGTCGGTAAGGGTTATAGTGTTAGGTAAGTTATAACTTATCCAACAAACAACCACTGCAAATGTAAGGGTACACGCATGTGTAGCCTAGAGGTTGAGTCCATAATGCCAAATCACGAGGGCCCGACTATCCTCTCGCCACCTCTAGCTTACACAATAAAATAGTAAGGCAGGTGTGATACCAAAATACTGGTTGGCCGGTCACAACCCGATCCTAATTCTTCATATACCAATCATAATCATTCATTATCTGCATAATCCTCCTCACAACACTCACATGGCAATCACATGTTACAGTTTGGCTTATTTTAACCCGAACCCTAACCCAAATCCGATTGTAGGTCCAAAACCCGAGGTCGTAGCCTCGTGTACCCTATGGAGCATGGGTTGGGTGTTCGAACGAGTAGCCACGGAAGATGTAACCCTTGTATCAGTACGTCACCTGCCGATAAAATGACGCGTACCTCCCCGTGTAATTACAAAATTCATAAACAAATGTACAGTTCTCAGTAAGCGACCCTGACCATGTTTTGGGTATTTGGGGCATGAAAACATTGTTGGAGATGTGTTAATACACGAAACCGCCAAAGCTTGAGGTGTTCCGATACTTGGATAGCATAAAGATCACACTCTGGTGGATCCCTCTAGTCGACTACTCACATCAACCAGAGCTGCTGTTGTTTGAGTTAAAATAAAACCGCAAGCGTACGGGTCAATCGTAGCTACGGGTCGAACACGAGGACATATACGCCACTCTATTTAACCAACTTAAAAGTAATGCAAAGTGAACCAAATTAAAGTGTTAAATTAAACTAATTAAACTAACAAAAATCAATGCATCCTAACTCATAAGCATCTAACAAAATTAAGGGATTAAATCGGCATCCTAACACATGAGCATCTAACCTATCAAACTAAAGCGAATTGAAAGGAATAAAAATGCAGCACACATACTAACCACATAAAAAGAAATAAGAGAACAAAAATGCATCCATAAACCACAATCATATAAAATTAAAATAAAAGAAATAGAGGGGGAAGAAGAAGAAGAAGATAGAGAGAGACAGAGGAGATGAATAATGAGACTAAGAGTTTAGATAGTAAAACCTGGATGTGCTTGTATGAATGTAATTGAAAAGCTTGAATATTTGCATAAACTTACCATGGCCTCCTCTTCTAAATCTTCAAGTCTTGTCATCAACTTAAGAACTTAGACTAGAAGGCTTAAAACCTAAACTAGAATTAAGAAATTACAACCCAATTGAAGACTTAAATTAAAATTAAAGCATAAACTAAACCTATTATAACCATTAAATGAAAATCAAAAAAGCAAACTAGAACTTAGAAAAGCCAAAAATCACAAATTAGAAGGAGAAGAAGAGAAGAAATTTCACTAAGTGAATGAGTTAAAAACTACACTAAAAACTGAATTAAGATTGAACTAGAAACCAACTAAAAACTAACTTGTTACAAGCCAAAGGGCAAGGGGTATTTATAGGGGGAAAAGAGGAGAAGAGAGAAGAGGGAAGTGTAGGAGAAATATTCCCTAAGAAAAGAGAATATTCTCTTCTCCTTCCTCTTTTACAATGCCTTGAATCCTAAGAAAAAAAAGATAAAAATAGAAAGAAGAAGAAGAGAAGATTGTTTACATAGGCCTTCTATTTTTAGAAAAGTAAACTTCCAATTCTAACAAGTGCTTCATTTTCTTTGTAGATATCTTCTCCAAGCAATAAAATCAAAGCATCTTTGACTTTTCAACTTTCCATAGGTGAGAGAATATCTTTCAAAATAAATCTATCCCAAGTAGAATTCCAGAAGTGCCCTTAAGAAGTTGAAGGAGAGAGAGAGTAAGGGTGATGACTAGGATTCCTTCAAGAATAAATAAAATACCCATTCTGTCCTTCAGAAAACGTAAAGCATGGGGTACTTATATAGGCCTCACCATTGTGTTCCTTGTGAAAAATCACCCAAAATAGACCCAAATTTTGTCCAATTTGGAGTTCGGGAGCCCAAGATATCTCAAGTTGAAGTTGGACTGTCCAGAGTCCTCCAATTGGAATCCTTCGGCTACGGCAAGGATAACTTCTGATTATTGTGCTAAAACCCCTCAAATCTGAAATTTCGCTTTACTTTGTCCCCGGTCAATTTTTGATAATTATAAACAAACCCCTATAGACCATTTTCGTGCTTCGTTACGGAAACGGCTGTAACTTCTTCGTTTCAACTCGGAATCAAGTGCCGTTTGAACCGTTGCGAAGCTGATTCGATGGACTACGCATCCAAGCTATTAACATCTCTGAACAGCTTAAAAACATTTCCTTATCATCATCTCCTCCATTTTCATAAGAATTCACCTAAAACCTAAAAAGCACAAGAAAGCACTGTGTAACTCTGTCCAATGTGGTAAAATGCATGTTTTATGCCCTAAGATTTCACACATAAATGTGCTCTTCAGATTCCCCCACACTTGAACGTTACTTGTCCTCAAGTAAAGCAAAAACAAAAACTAACCTAGAATGCAGAAAATCCTAACTCACTTTCGTAGGAATCACGGTTGCACTTAGCATGTGCAACAAGCCTTTAAACCCCTAGGTTATCCCTAGTGGACGAGTTGTGTCTCATGGGTGTTTGTAGTGAATGTACACCCAAAATTCAATTATAAATAAATGCTGCAAATTTTAATCATGGCATAAATAGGACAGTGCACATAATCCCAAAAAGTGTTCAACTAAAAATCAAGGAGCCAAAGGTTCCCCCACACTTGAATTTTATCACCCCACATCAATTCAAGTAATAAGCATGCATCAAGATTAAGGGATCTCCTCATATTTTCTGAACACTACTCACCTTCAAGTAAATCACTCATAATATTAATGGAACCAAAGACTTAGGCTTTATGTATTTTTTACCATACTTTCTTTTTCAGACATTAAGGCAAAAGTTTTTTTTTTTTCTCAACAACAAACTCTTTTTCTACTCCACTACTGTTCCCTGAATGACATGGTGGAGCATACACCAGACACCCAAATACTTGGTAGCTTCGCTTTTTACATATATCCATAAGACATATATCCATAAGACATTGAGACATTGATGCAAGAGTTTTTTTTTTTTGAGTTTCCTTCCAAGGAATTTCGATCAAGTCACCCTGCTTCATGAGGCACAGTGCCCTGTCTAGTCTCAAAGAATTCCACTTTCTTTTCTGTTCCTTGTTTTTTTTTTTCATTCACTTCCACTTTCTTGCCTTGCTTTGCCACAAACAAATTGATCTCAACTACTAGCCAAAAGATCAAAGGGTCCATAAAATACATAGAGTAATCTAGCCATCAAATGAAATAGCACTCATATTTTCCAATTCAATCCCCATCACCGGATACAAACTAATTACAGTCCTTGAAAAGGGATTTCTTTATTATTTCGTATGCTAGGGCACCTAATTCCCTCTCTCTCTCGCTTCACAATCAAAAAAACGTATGCACAAAACCAAACTATTGCCACAGTCAAAATTCACCAATTAAGCCCAACATCCCCCCCCCACACTTAATTCATGCAGTGTCCTCAATGCATGCAAAAAAGAAAAAAATAAGGACAAGGGAGGAGATGAAGGGGCTTACCAGATATAATCAACAAAGAGGATCATGAAGAGTCATGAGCTCTATAAAAAGTGGTAGGAGCAGCAATAGAAATCTCAATCCATGGCCAGTAAATGGAGAAATAGCTTCAAAACCAGAAAACACTCGACCATGAATTTTAGTAAAGCGAGAAATAATACGGAAGTTAAGCACAACTGAGAAATATCCAATAGAAAAATCTGTCCTCATGGGATAGTGAAAAATGAAGGCAATAAAACTCAGGCCATAAATCCTTCTATTCTCTCCCATTTGCAATGTAGAACACCTATCATTCTTTGAAAAACCAATAAAAAAAGGATCACAATAAGCATAAAAAGGATTATGAATAACCTCATCTAAATAATCATAAAAAATTGGAGGTTTACTCAAATCAATCCTAGCAATACAACTATCCGCTCTTTGCATAACTTGGTTTGCCAAATAAGGATCATGGAAATATGCTAGAAATGCATTATGACTAACATTGTCCTCCTCAATAAAATCGTCAAACCTAGGAGGTTTGGACAAATCAACATGTGAGACAATGGAATCCTCAAAATGACAATTATCTAAGTTTTCCTAAGAGAGAGGGGGAGATCGAATTTCCTGGGTTTCTATGTTATCATGAAAATCTAATTCTAAATCAATAAAAACACTAGGCTCACTAAAATCAGAAATTTCAGGAAAAAATTGGACTTCCCCAGGTAGCTCATCAAATCTCGCTTCACTAATATCCTGAGGAGACTCAATCTCAACAAATAAAT
Source organism: Telopea speciosissima (assembly GCF_018873765.1). Taxonomy (NCBI): domain Eukaryota; kingdom Viridiplantae; phylum Streptophyta; class Magnoliopsida; order Proteales; family Proteaceae; genus Telopea; species Telopea speciosissima. The sequence continues at coordinate 47,095,767 of NC_057919.1, read as the reverse complement.
CATCATGAAAAGCAGCTTGTTGGGAATGACTCTCATTAACCTCAAACTGGGGTGGTGGACTTTCAATATCATTAAACTGGGGATGGGGTGGTTCAGGCTGACTAGGTAATGTACCTGTTTCCTCCTCTTGCACCATGGTTATCAGTTGAGAGAGTTGCTTCTCCATGGTATTTTGGCTTGTTGTGAGAAGGTCTATGTATTTCTCTGGCTCATTCAGTCTGGCCTCCTCACCCATGTTTTGAAACTCAAGGGGTTGGTGATATGGTTCAAGGAGAGGTGGCCCATTGAGATTTAATGGAGGGTTGGGCATTGGAGGACCAAACTGACCATGATATTGGAAATTGGGTGGTCCAGCTTGGTTATTCCATTGATCCCACAAAAAATCAGGATGATCACTCCACCCCTGATTGTAAGTACCAAAAGAATTGTATTGAAATTGAGGACTCACATTCTCATCACCATAGCTACCCCCATAAAGATTAGGGCATCCTTCCATAACATGGATTGTCTGGGGAAGTGACCAATCAAAATTTTCCGAAAGCCCATAGTTGGGTTGGGGAACAAAATTGTACTGGGGTGGTGCAAAATTGTTCTCCATCTCACTACTTTTGGCTTCCCTAACCTGTTTAAACATTTCCTCCAAAATCATGTTTGCCTTAGCATAGGTCCATCTTTCCCCCAAAGTCTTATATGGAAGTGTATCTCCCATTATTCTAAATTAACCACCTATCCCAAATTGAGGTCTCCCATAAAAAAAAAGTTTAAAGAAAAATAAAAGACTAGAAAAAAAAATACTAAAAATAAGAGGGAGTCCAAGGTAGATAGTGCATCTATCCCTCAGAAATCGAAACAATGGTTCCAAAGCTGTAAGGTTACCATATAGGTTGATAGCAAGGAAACCTGTATAGTCTTCATGAGCCACCTACGAGCGACTCCAAATGGATTCTGATGTAGGGTGGAGGACTACTATAAGTTTATGTTTCCAATGCTCCCACGATGTTGCTTTCCTGTTATCAAGAGTGGTGACCTCCAAAGATAAGTCAAATGCCATTCCAAACCACCCAACGAATCAAGGGGCACCAGGATTGGCTGGGTTTGGGCATATGAAGGACTTTAGATTGGGAGCACACTATTTGAAACAGAAGAGAAACAAGAAGAGGTTTTCAAAAACTTTTTTTTTTAAAAAAAAAGAGGAGAAAGAGAAGAAACTAAAGCACTTCGAATTACTTAAAAATCAAAAAAATAAAGTGGTCAATAATCTCCCCGGCAACGGTGCCAAAAACTTGTTTGAGTTAAAATAAAACCGCAAGCGTATGGGTCAATCGTAGCTACGGGTCGAACACGAGGAGATATACACCACTCTATTTAACTAACTTAAAAGTAATGCAAAGTGAACCAAATTAAAGTGTTAAATTAAACTAATTAAACTGACAAAAATCAATGCATCCTAACTCATAAGCATTTAACAAAATTAAGGGATTAAATCGGCGTCCTAACACATGAGCATCTAACCTATCAAACTAAAGCGAATTGAAAGGAATAAAAATGCAGCCACACATACTAACCACATAAAAAAAAATAAGGGAACAAAAATGTATCCATAAACCACAACCATATAAAATTAAAATAAAAGAAATAGAGGGGGAAGAAGAAGAAGATAGAGAGAGATAGAGGAGATGGAGAATGAGATTGAGAGTTTAGATAGTAAAACCTGGATGTGCTTGTATGAATGTAATGGAAAAGATTGAATACTTGCATAAACTTACCATGGCCTCCTCTTCTAAATCTTCAAGTCTTGTCATCAACTTAAGAACTTAGACTAGAAGGCTTAAAACCTAAACTAGAATTAAGAAACTACAACCCAATTGAAGACTTAAATTGAAATTAAAGCATAAACTAAACCTATTATAACCATTAAATGAAAATAAAAAAAGCAAACTAGAACTTAGAAAAGCCAAAAATCACAAATTAGAAGGAGAAGAAGAGAAGAAATTTCACTAAGTGAATGAGCTAAAAACTACACTAAAAACTGAATTAAGATTGAACTAGAAACTAACTAAAAACTGAATTAAAAAAACTAACTTGTTACAAGCCAAAGGGCAAGGGGTATTTATAGGGGAAAGAGAGGAGAAGAGAGAAGAGGTAAGTGTAGGAGAAATATTCCCTAAGAAAAGAGAATATTTTCTTCTCCTTCCTCTTTTACAATGCCTTGAATCCTAAGAAAAAAAAGAAAAAAATAGAAAGAAGAAGAAAAGAAGATTGTTTACATAGACTTTCTATTTCTAGAAAAGTAAACTTCCAATTCTAACAAGTGCTTCCTTTTCTTTGTAGATATCTTCTCCAAGCAATAAAATCAAAGCATCTTTGACTTTTCAACTTTTCATAGGTGAGAGAATATCTTTCAAAATAAATCTATCTCAAGTAGAATTTCAGAAGTACCCTTGAGAAGTTGGAGGAGAGAGAGAGTAAAGGTGATGACTAGGATTCCTTCAAGAATAAATAAAATACCCATTCTGTCTTTCAGAAAACGTGGAGCATGGGGTACTTATATAGGCCTCACCATTGTGTTTCTTGCGAAAAATCACCTAAAATAGATCCAAATTTCGTCCAATTTGGAGTTCGGAAGCCCAAGATATCTCAAGTTGAAGTTGGACTGTCCAGAGCCCTCCAAATGGAATCTTTCAGCTACAGCAAAGATAACTTCTGAGTATTGCGTTAAAACCCCTCGAATCCGAACTTTCGCTTTACTTTGTCCCAGACCAATTTTTGATAATTATAATCAAACCCCTACAGACCATTTTCGTGCTTCGTTACGGAAACGGCTGTAACTTCTTCGTTTCAACTCGGAATCAAGTGCCGTTTGAACCGTTGTGAAGCTGACTCGATGGGCTACGCATCCAAGTCATTAACATCTCTAAACAACTTAAAAACATTTCCTTAGCATCATCTCCTCTATTTTCACAAGAATTCACCTAAAACCTGAAAAGCACAAGAAAGCACCGAGTAACTCTGTCCAATGTCGTAAAATGTATGCTTTATGCCCTAAGATTTCACACATAAATGTGCTCATCAGCTGTTACTGCAGATTTTACCTCAAGAGTGCAGGACCCGGTGCCTCAAGTAGGGGATCTTGTCGCCATGTCCCATTTATCTATTTGAAATGTTTCCCCAACAACGTTGGTATGTGGGACCCGCTTAATTAACCTACGTATACTAAATCAGCCAATTAATCGGTTTTGGAACCAAATGGGATATGACCAAACTTCCCTCTAACCCATTATCTATATAAACCAAAACCCATCACTATTCACATCTCTACAGGCATAAACAATAGAAGCAGAAAGAAGAAAAGGGAAACGAAGAAGAGGAAGGATGCCTTGGAAACCGAATTTTGGATTTGGTAAGAAATCCATCATCCACTCCCTCCATCTCATCCCAGCTGTTCTTCACACCAAATCCTCTTTGAAATCTGTTTGTAAAATCTGTCCAGCTTCTATATACATGATTCAAGTGGGAAATCCATCTAATTGTCTCAAAGTAACAACTTTTGTAAAGGTAACTCTTACCCTTTCCATAAATCTTTCCTTGATTTTCCTTCTTTACCATGATCCTAATGCTAAAGCCATCTCTGGTTTGGGAATCTAAATACCCAGCTTGCATGTATGTGGGTTTACTTGGAAGGTTACTAAATTTGATCAAACCTTCTCTATGCATGCTTGAATTCTGTTAGGAGACTTCACTTTGGTTCTAGTTTGGATGTATTACTATCAGTTAACACCTTATTATGCTTAGCCATGGTTTTATAAATTATTATAGCTATGCTTAGTTAGTTTGATTTAATTAAAACTCAGATACTCCATGCATATTTGAACCATGATCACGAACCTAACCCCAATTCTGTTTTGATTATAATTGATGATTAATTGTCATCCTTTATACCAAATTAAACCATTTGGAAGCTTGATTCTATCATGCATGGTTGAAACCATGCAGTTGGAACCCAAACCCATTGCATGCACCCAATCCCGATCCCAATTCATCAAATTGCCCATCTCCCTAGCCCAATTTGAATCACAAGAACTCAATCCCATATGTGAGAACCATCTCTGATGTCAATTGAACCTACCCAAAACCCCCTTCTAAAACCCTAGTTTTCTTTTAAATTCATTTACTGTTTGTCTCTGGTGGACGTCACTGGTCAACCAATGACACAGACCAGTGTTGTTGTCAGGTGGTTTCTTAACTACAAATCTATTTTAACTTAACCCTAACCTATCTTAGGACTCCGGTAATATTAGGGTACCACCTAACGTATATATTTGTTTGATAAATAATAGGACATAACTCTTGGGTCATCGAACCACCGACAATCTACTCGAGAACCAACCCGGCATCGTAAAATCAATCATAACAAGGTGAGTGAGGATAGGCTTTGATTTTATTTTGGAATGTTTATCATTTTAGATTGATTATTAGGAATTGTGCATATGTATGAATTTATTCTTATTAGAACCTCCATATGATCTTTATAGACCTAGAAAAGGCCTATGACAGAGTCCCTAGAGAGCTTATTTGGCATGTCCTAAATAAGAGAATGAGCTCAAGTAACTATGTAAGTTTAATTAAGGACATGTATGAGGGCGTGATGATGAGTGTCAGAACTGCAGAGGGCCAAAGTAGTGAATTCCCAATTATAATTGGGCTACACCAAGGATCAGCTCTAAGCCCTTATCTATTTGCACTCATCATGGATGACTTAACCAGACACATTCAAGATGAGGTTCCTTGGTGTATGCTTTTCGATGATGATATTGTTTTGATAGACGAGACAGTGGAATGGATTAATGCAAAATTGGAATTATGGAGATCAAGCTTGGAATCAAGAGGGTTTAAGTTAAGCAGAACAAAGACAGAATATATGATGTGTAACTTCAGTCAGACCAGGAGGGGGGATGAAGTGGTGAAACTTGAGGAGTAAGAGCTACCACAAAGTGAACGCTTTTGATACCTGGGGTCAATCATTAACAAAGAGGGTGATATAGAGGATGATGTTTCCCATAGAATTAAAGTAGGATGGATGAAGTGGAGAGGCGCATCGGGAGTGTTATGTGACAAACACATGCCTGTTAAACTTAAAGGAAAATTCTACAAGACAGTAATAAGACCAACTATGACTTATGGGGCGGAATGTTGGGCAGTTAAGAAGAATAATATAAATAAGATGAGTGTAGCGGAGATGAGGATGTTGAGGTGGATGTGTGGCAAGACCAAGAGAGATAGAGTAAGGAACGATTGTATTAGAATTGGTTTGGGAGTTGCACCAATCCAAGACAAGCTCCGGGAGAGCCGCCTGCGTTGGTATGGTCATGTCCAACGGAGACCCATGAATGCACCAGTAAGGAAAAGTGACCAGATTTAGCTTAATGGAGCTAAAAGGGGTAGCGGCAGGCCTAAGATGACTATTGGTGAAGTGGTAAGAAAGGATATGCATGTGGTAGGGCTTGACCCTAATATGACTGCGGATAGAGTTGTTTGGAGGACAAGGATCCGTATAACTGACCCTTTGTAGGGGGATGTTCCTAGGATGCAGCTTTGACTATTGCTTCGACTCCTACCTTTACTTATTTTCCTTTTTTACTTTTTATCTCTCTTGCATCCTTTATTGGCTTAGCATCTATTGGATCCATGTAGCCGACCCCATTTAGTTGGGATAAGGCTATGGTTGTTGTTGTTATCCTTATTAGAACTTGCCTTATTAATTATTTTGTTTATGTTTTATGATATGAAAAATTATGGATTTACACTGCGATGTGGAATGTGTTAAACCTACCCTAGACTGACTGGGATTTTGAATGAAGGACAGGAACCTATGAGCAACCACCCAAACACACTTTGGAGCATCACTCCAGCAGTTGAATTCAATGGAGAACCCCCGAGGATGTCATCCTATATGCCTGTTAGAAGATGGGTTGCATACCCATGTGACTGCACTATTTACAACCTAATGTACAGCCCTAACTTCAGGTACTCTCTCTCTTACCCAAATATGTGGGGCCCACACCTGTTTAGATGTGTGTCAGGCCTTGGAAGGGGTGTTGGTGAAATGCCCAAGTCATAGGCTTAACACCTGTGCAAGCCCAAGGCAAAAACAACAAAGCTGTATTCTCTGGATGATGCACTAGACAATTGGCCCTAAGGCCTAGTGAAACGCCAAGAGTGCCTGAAATTGGTTTATTGGACTCTAGACACCTGGGGATCATACACATAGCCTGTGAACACCCCCATACGTAAATGGGAATTTTAGAAACCATTACCCACCCCTGGAATCATGTGGACCCCACCAGTACAGCCAGAATGGCTTAGAATGCACTCAAAAATGCATTCTTAGGAAGTGGGACTTAAGGCCAAACAGGCCATAGTTATCTTAAAACTATAAATAGGGAGGACCAGCTTCCATTTTCAGTTCCTACTGCTGCTACTGAAATAGAAAGAGAGAAAGAGAAGGAGAAGGAAGAAGAAGAGAAGGACGAAGGAGGAAGGAGGGACCTGAGCTGCATTTGACAGTGATCCCAACTTACCTACAAGATCAAGGTAATGATCTCAGTCTTTGTGTACTACTGTTCACCATGCTCTGATTGTTGTGTCTCTGACTTGTAATGCTCAGAACACCACTGGGATGCTTAGGGAAGCTTGGGATCTTGCATGCAAGATTGCATGCAAGATCTGACCATCAAATGGTCTGTTATACTGCTGCTATTGCAGTTGAGACTGAAATCAGTCTCTAAGGTGAGTTATGCTGCAAACTTGCATCCTGAGCATGCAGTCTGGGCATGGATCTCTGTATGCAATGGGATCTTTGCATACCTTAGCATAAGATCAGTATTATCTCATATAAATACATGTAAACCAAGCCATGCATGCTTCCAAAGCTGGATCCAAAGCCTGAGCTCAGCCTGGACAACCATTCTTTGTGCTGTCAGAGCTCCCCCAAGCTCCCAAATGGGAAAGCCAAGCTTGAATCCATTTGGACCAATGGATCTTGCTTTAATGTTGGTCCATGGTCATCCCATTTGCATCCTTGATCGAAACCATGGCAGGCCCTACTGCAAAATCTAAGATTTTGAGCTTAAACTCGTGTTAAACAGGCTCTGGATGATGCACTGGGCGGTTGGTCCAAACGCCCAACAAAACACCCAGAGATGGCATTTGGGCTCAGAAGTGTATTCTTCCTTTTGGACCTTCACCAATGGACCTAGGGCAGTATGGAGAGGATGTAACTGACCAAAATACCCCTCTTTACTAGTCCTTGCTATCATCCATACCCTAGATGCTCAAGTGGGCCCCACAGGACCAGGTAACCATGCCCAGAGCTGGTTTCAGCTGGGCTGTGAACCTTTGCATTGGTTTGAGAGGTTGTTTGGGCCATGCATAAGCAGGCTATGAACCTTTGCTACTTAGTATGTTTACTTATTTCAATTACTGTATGTTCTGTTAAGTAAGGAATGCTTGACTGGTGAATATTGTGAATGAACAATGAATGCTTGTATGTGGATTGCTAGACTAGATGTCGTAGCCGGCTTGGAAATGAGGCCTGTGGTAGCCCATAGAATGGGATGCGATTGATACCACCCGACTCATACTATGCCATATAGAATGCATTGGGCTAGAGTATCATCACCTGTGCTATGCACCCTTGCCAACAAGGGTTAAGGTGTTGGATGCCTATGAGAGTGACCATATAAATGAGAAAAGAAAATAAAAAGAAAAAAAAGAGAAAAGAGATAGAAATGTTATGCACCAAAAAGGTGGTTATAAGGCTATATGCCAACAAAATAATTATGATATATTGAAATGAGGATGGATGCCTCACAGGTTAATCCCAGAGGGCTGGTTAGGCTGACCTTGGTGATTGATACGGGAGCTGATCGGTCCTCTCCGATAACTCAATGGGTGTATCGCGGAAAGGGGTTAAAAGCCCACACTAGGGATACATGTATTGGGGGTTGTAGTAGTACTTACCCACCTTAGTTGTGATGTTAGGTGGCTAATAAATAAAATGAACTACACATCATGTAGGAATCATATGGTTGTGCTTGTATGTGAATGCATGGTGATATGCTCGGAGGAGCTCACACTCTTTTGTATATGTTTTTGTTAGATGATCCTATAGGTGGATGTCTCTGTGGCAGGGAGGCTCATCTCCTGGAGACGGACTTTGGTTACTATGACAATATTGGTGTGGACCCGGATGGAGGTCATGTCACTGGTGCGAGTCTTTTCGGTGATAGTTGAAGAGGACCTGTGAAGGGTGTGCAGCTAACTCTATTTTTTACTGTGGGATTTCTTTTTGGTTTTACTAGGGATCCCTCCTTTGTACAACTTTGTTTTGGGGCTCAGGTTGCCTTACCCTGTTTATATTCTTTTGTAAAGCTGGGTCGAATAGAGTTGCGACTGCTGATGTTCAGGGAGAGAGAGAACTAAAAACAATGTTGGTTGTATATATTTGCATTCCTTTGTTTTTCTTACAAGCTTAATGTAAATATTAGTTTTTTTGTAGCACTCTATGTTATACATTAATGGGTTAAAAGATTCTAGATCCTTGGGATTTGGTGGGTTGCTACCATGCAATTTGGGTCACCTACCTAATCCTCCCAGGGGGTGGTTTGGGGTGTGACAGAGCTTGGTATCAGAGGGAGAAGCTCTTTTTATATTCACAGACAACGGAATAGGATTAATAACTTGCAAGAAGTTAAACATGTAATAATTAAATTAACAAGGGAGCAAAATGAAAATAAGAAAGATAGAACACTAATAATAAGATTCAATAAAGTTCATAATATGGTGGAAGCCATTACATAGATGTTCAAGTTGGAAGTACTACTCCCAGTTACAACCAGTAGGAAACAAATATAAAGATAAAGACTGAAAATAAAGAAACACATAAACCATGACCAAAAAAAACAAAAAAAAACTACATGAAGTAAAGATGAAATGGAAGACCAAATCCTAAGTAAGATACTGAAGTCGGAGGAACTACTCCTGTGGAGGATCATGGCTTTGTGGAGGCCGAGCCTGTCGTGAGTCAACCTGATAGTAGGAATCCCAGAAATCAAGGCGCTGCTCGACGAAACCTACTCTCCCCTGTAGGAAAGTGAAACCCTGGTCCAACTGTGATGACATCTGGGCAATCTGAGTGTGAAGACCCCAGAACTGTGCCATCATGTCAGCCTAACCATAGGACTCAGGCGCTTGAGGTGGCACCTGTGAACTAGAAGCTCCTAAAGGCTCATAGGGAGGCAGATCTCCAAACTGTTGGGTCACCCTTCTGCTCACCCACTCCAGCTCCCTCTGCTACCTAGTGTCCCTCCTCCATCTCTTGCTCCTCGCACATACATTAGGGTCCACAAAAGCTTATACCTTTGTAGCATTCCTAACATTCTTCTTACCTAGGGTGGTGTAAGAAAGCTTATTTGAACATCGTGAATGGTAGCACTAGTTCTTTTTTTTTTTTTCTCTCTAAAATAGTACTCTATAATGGGAAATAATTTTCTGGAGGGAGAGTGACTGTGGCCTACACCAGCATTTCTATATGTGTATCTCTCTCCTCCTCAAAATAAAGGGGCCATGGTGTCTTTTTATATAGGGGAGCAAAGAGATAGACTCATGGGAGTGATTGCATTGGCCACACTCCCACTCCGAACAGAGTTCTTTTTCCCTTCATTTTAGGACCCAATTCCTTGTCCAAGGAGTTGTTGAACTTCTAAAAACATTCCTAAACCGAGATCATAGATATGTCTCAAGTGTTAACTCTTAACTGTTGAGCTATCCTAACTAACCTTTAAAATATATCTATCTCATGAGTTGGCCGATTTCTCCTCTAGATTTTTTGAGGTTTTTTTCCCCCTCTTATGCGTGGGAGTGCCTCTCCTCCTTGTTTTCTACTCTTTTTTTTTCTCCTATTTTTATACAATCATACAACTCTCCCTCTACAACCTTCTGATTTTTTTCTCTCCTTCCTCCTTTTTTCACGCACACTTTCTTCCTTATCTCTAATTTTTTTCCTCCTCTTGCATCCTCTCTCTCTCTCTCTTTCTCTCTCTCTCTCTCTCTCTCTCTCTCTCTCTCTCTCTCTCTCTCTCTCTCTCTCTCTAAATATATATATATATATATATATATATATATATATTATTGCATCAAGAAACCTCTAGTTTGGTCCGCCTGGGATGAACCTACAAAAAATCGTGTGAGCAAAGGAGAGCCGGTGTGGCTCCGGCCGAGGACTCTCCGATGCGTAAGTCAGGTCTCCAAAGCAACAACTTTTTAACTTAGTGAATAGTTAGATGGCGTTTAAGCCTCATACCTGGGTATTTATAGTGTGGCCTCAGGTGGTTATGGAGAGAGTCCTTATATGGAAAGAGTCTGATTTAGGTAGGAGATCTTGTACTGGAGTTATATTTGGAAGTGGACTCTTTTCATGGTAAGAGTCCTCAGTTGAGAGGGATACAGTTCCGCCAATGGATGATGGTTGATCCCAGCTAACTCAGCATATATCGTGAGCTTCGGGATGAGGTGGGCCCTGCGATTTGCATGGATACGGTTATTGTTCCATTATAGGGTTTCACAGGGAGATCCCACCCTTTGTACTAGGCTGACCCTATGCTAGACCGACTGTGATTTAATGTCGACCCTGCGCAAGGTCCGAGTAGGAACACTCGGCTCTTCTTCTTCATGAGGTGAGTGGGAGAACTCGGCTCTTATTCTTTATGAGCTAAGTGTGAGCACTCGGCTCTTCTTCTTCATGAGCTAAGTGGGAGCACTTGGCTCTTCTTCTTCATAAGTTGAGTGGGAGAACTCGGCTCTTCTTCTTCATGAGATGAGTGTGAGCACTCAGCTCTTCTTCTTCATGAGATGAGTGTGAGTACTCGGTTCTTCTTCTTTATGAGGTGAGTGTAAGCGCTCGGCTCTTCTTCCTCATGAGATGAGTGCGAGCACCTGGCTCTTCTTCTTCATGAGATGAGTGTGAGTACTCGGCTCTTGTTCTTCATGAGATGAGTGTGAGCACTCAACTCTTCTTCTTCATTAGATGAGTGGGAGCACTCGTCTCTTCTTCTTCATGAGATGTGTGCGAGAACTTGGCTCTTCTTCTTTATGAGATGAGTGGGAGCACTTAGCTCTTCTTCTTCATTAGTTGAGTGCGAGCACTCATCTCTTCTTCTTCGTAAGATGAGTGCGAGTACTTAGCTCTTCTTCTTCATGAGATGAGTGCGAGCACTCGGCTATTCTTCTTCATGAGATAAGTGTGAGCACTCACTCGGCTCTTCTTCTTCATGAGATGAGTGCGAGCACTTGGCTCTTCTTCTTCATGAGATGACTGTGAGCACTCGGCTCTTCTTCTTCAAGAGATGAGTGTGAGCACTCGACTCTTCTTCTTGATGAGATGAGTGTTAGCACTCGGCTCTTCTTCTTCATGAGATGAGTGTGAGCACTCAGCTCTTCTTCTTCATGAGATGAGTTTGAGCACTCAGCTCTTCTACTTCATGAGAAGAGTGTGAGCACCCGGCTCTTCTTCTTCATGAGATGAGTGCGAGTACTCGGCTCTTCTTCTTCATGAGATGAGTGTGAGCACTCGGCTCTTCTTCTTCATCAGACGAGTGCAAGCACTCGGTTCTTCTTCTTCATGAGATGAGTGTGAAAACTCGTCTCTTCTTCTTCATGAGATGAGTGTGGGCACTCGGCTCTTCTTCTTCATGAGATGAGTGTGAGCACTTGGCTCTTCTTCCTCATGAGATGAGTGTGAGCACCCGGCTCTTCTTCTTCATGAGGTGAGTGTGAGCACTCGGCTCTTCTTCTTCATGAGATGAGTGCGACCACTTGGCCCTTCTCCTTTGTGAGATGAGTGTGAGCACTCTACTCTTCTTCTTCATGAGATGAGTGTGAGCACTCGGCTCTTCTTCTTCATGAGATGAGTGCGAGCACTCGACTCTTCTTCTTTATGAAATGAGTATGAGCACTCAGCTCTTCTCCTATTCTTCTGGTGTTCACCATCAACTGCGTGTAGTTTCCCATGATCGAGGGTGCCCAATTCAGGTCGTGTAAATTGGTCGCCGATCGGTCTTGGATTGCAGCATGTTCCGACCGATTCTTCTTGCTTTGCCTCTGGGCTGCCACATGTCATTCCCTTATTGGTCCATTATTTCTCAACTCATCATATATATATATATGAGTCCCCTTAATTTTCACTTCTACTTTCTACACGCAATAGAATAGATAGAGTCCAATTCTTCTACCTTGGACTTGGACTGCTACAGCATGATTCTGCGTGGTAACTAATTAATTTAATGGCTCCAAAACGCCTTGCAGTTCAGAACCGATGCCAGAGAATTGGATTGGACATTCGGTGCTTCACCAAAAAGGTAATTAAGGTAATGGTTTACATAAGAAGGCAGGCTGGCCAATGCAAGAAAGAATAAGAAACCTTAAACCTTTTTATCGTGGCCGAAGCAGCGGCGATGTGTGTATAGCAAGCCCCACTGTGCATATATGGTCGCTGCTACACCAGACGATGCGCACAGCAGCCCTCCCGTTACAGTAGCAGATAAAAATTTAGACTATGAAGCGCTTTCTGAAGGTGGTTTGGTGTGTCCATCTCTTGGTATGTAATACTTGACTGTCGACCTCTTTAATTCTTTAATATGATTATTTCTATTTTAATTTCTGTGTGTGATAAACCCAAGATTATACGAACCAATCAAAGGTTGCCATGTGTCCCGGTCCAAGAGGTGACCCGTTCCAAAACCAGAGGAGAGCCAACTTGGACATAAATCTCGAGAAGATCATAGGCGCGACCCTCACAGGCACGACCCCCACGGGCACGGCCTCACACGTAGGCGCGACCCCCACCGACGCGGCCTCACCAGCAGGTCCGACCCCCACGGGTGCGGCCTCACCCATAGGCGTGACCCCCACGGGCGATGCCTCACCCGTAGATGCGACCCCACGGGTGTGGCCTCCATGGGGCGCGACCTCACTCCTTGGGCTTGGCCTCATTCCTTGGGCGCGGCCTCCCTTAGGTGCGGCCCCTTCGAGCCCGGCCTCATCAAGTTCCATATCATCTATATGGCCTACGCAGACGTCGTGGTACCTGGCCTATGATCCAATCACCACTACAGACATATATCATCTCCAGGACTCTAGGCCACCGCCTAGAAGTCACGTCACCCAGACGAACTCAAACACCCAAGGTACTATCCCCACACATAGGTGTCTATCCATCAAGGATCCCAACACCGCCAGAACACTCCCTCCCATAGGGAGGCGGCCAACCAAGGAAGGGCCCTGCTACTCAGGGTCTCTATCCACTACATGCATCACTCGCTATTAAACTGGGACTCTCCACACCGCCATACTCTACTATAAAAGGGAAGGTATTCTATTCCATGATCCCATCTTGAATTCTACTATTCATCTATTTGCTCAGAGAGATCTAACTTAGGCATCGGAGAGTCCTAGGCCAGAACCACACCGGTTCTCCTTTGTCACCTTGGTCCTTTTGCAAGTTACGACACTCGAAAGGACCGTAGACGATTTCTTGACGCAACAGATTGTGTGGGAACGACGCTAGCCATCGTATCTACTAGCTTGTTTCCATAATTGCTCAAGCATGGCACCACAGGGTAAGAAGACCACTCCCTCCACCAATAATGCCCCAAGGAATGGATCACCTCCTCCTGAGAGTTCTTGTCGCAGAGCCAATGACCATGACCATGTCTCTCTGGAGAGGGAGATCCTAGACGACGATCAAGTTGCGGTAGTCGAACCCAACAACGAAGTGGTGGTGGAGGTAGTACCTGACCCCAATGCACCAGCAACTATGGGTTAGATCAATGACCTACAGCGACAGATCCTCGACGACCAATGACTCTTCCGCGACTACCTGAGGTAGCGTGCAACATCACACCATCACAGGACGGACCCTCGACAGGAACAGAGCCCTAGGAGGTCGCCTCCCAGGGGTGATAGGTCAGAGAGGCACACCAGGCAGTGGGGGGAGCCTCCCCAGTGTCCCAGGCGAACAGCAGACCCTCCAATACGATCGGACCTGGGGAGAACACCATCACACCGATTCGTGGTACCTAACCCTGAAGGGTCTATCCGGAGGTCAGTGTTCGATGGTCAACTAGGAGGAAGTTATGTACCAGAGCAAAGCCGGACTTACCGTAAAGAAAGCCCCTCTCATTCACGATAAGATTCATCGCGACGTGACCATTCACCATCCTGCCAATACTCAAGGTGGGAGGGGACTTCAACGAGAGGACGTGAATGAGGTCACAGTGAACGTCCTGTCAGGCGTGAGGGACCAACATGGGACAAAGAGCTAGACAAGGGACTCTGAGAGTTGGAAGAGAAACTGGAAGGGTTGAAGAAGCAGACTAAGGGCGAGACACACTCGATCCCTGGACAGTACCCATTCTCAGAAGAGATCATGTCCGCCTCACTTCCATCTAGGTTCAGGTTACCCACCTTTGAACTCTACAGTGGTACCACCGACCCTAATGACCACATCAACTATTTCAATGGCATGATGACACTATATGGTGGATCGAATGTGGTATCCTGTCGGGCTACATCCCTCAAGGGTGCAGCAACCTCATGGTTTTCCAGACTACGACCACAATCGATTGGGTCGTTTACAGAGCTATGCGAACAATTTATTACCCGCTTCCAGAGTAGCGTCAAGTAGAAGAAGACCACGGTCAATCTATTGAATGTGATACAGAACCCTGGGGAGTCCCTTAGGGAGTACGTCAGTAGGTTCACCAAAGAATCCCTGGAGGTCTGAGACTTAGATGATCAGACCCAGCATGCAGCCCTGGCTGGGGGTATCAGGGACCTTGACTTGATCAAGGAACTGGCACGTCATGAGACCAAGACCATGAAGGAGCTCCTGGAGAGATGTAATGAGTTTGCCAATATGGCAGAGATAGTACAAGCTCGGAAGAAGGCGATCAAAGCCAAGCCCCAGGATAACAAGAGGTCAGCACTAGATGACCGTAAGGAAAGCAATAGATCGAGGACTGAGTGGCGACAGGAGAAGGGCAATCACCCCTCAGGAAGGAGTGACTGTTGTTCAGAAAGGAGTGAGAGAGCAAGCTGCCTAGAGTTCACACCCCTGAACACCACCAGGTCTCAGATCCTTATGCAGATCCAAGATCGTGACCTACTCAGATGGCCACGACCTATGCAATCAGAGCCTGAGAAGCGCAATCCCAATAAGTACTGTCTCTTCCACAAGGACAACGGACACGACACAAAGGATTGCTACCAACTGAAGAGAGAGTTAGAAAACCTTGTAAGAGTAGGAAGTTTGAACAAATACATAAAAGGGAGGTGCGACGACCATTTAGGCCAAGGAGACCGAGGTCGTGATTGAGAAAGAGAAAAGCCAAGAAGGGGAGAAAGGAGGGCGGATCGAGATAGAGAGAGAGAGATCACACCGAAGAGAGGGGAGATGCAGCAGAGTCAAGTAGCACTAAGGGAACCCCCATCCTCACCATTCTCGGAGGACCAAGACAAGAGTCCACCAGAAAGGCCAAAGCCCATGCCAGGTTCGTGGGAGTAGCAGAGAAGCCAAGCAAAGAGGCAAAGACCGAAATGGTGATCTCCTTCTCGGATGTAGATCTGGAAGGTGTAAGCCTTCCTCATGAGGACGCCTTAGTAGTGCAGGTAGAGATAGCCAATCGACCAGTGCATCAAGTATTGATAGATACTGGGGCATCAGTGGATGTGCTCTCCTTGGAAGCCTAAAGCCAATTCGGATTTAGGGATGATCAACTCAAGCCAGAGCCCACCTACCTCCATGGGTTCTCGGGCGCTACAGCCTCCATCAGAGGTGCTATAGAGCTACTTGTCACCTTTGGAGAACACCCTCAGCAAGTGACCATCATGGTCATCAGATCTATAGTGTCATTCAATGGCCTCTTAGGGCGACCATCTTTGATAGCCCTTAGGGGTGTCGTGTCTCCACTCCACCTAAAGCTGAAGTTCTCCACTAACAACGGAGTGGGTGAAGTTCGAGGTGATCAGAAGAAGGCCAGAGAATGCTACGCCACCTTCGTGAAGAAGAACAATGGAAACACACGGGGGATGGCACTATGTATGGAGAACCTGGTTAGTGACCAGAGAGATGAACTAACAGAGAAGAGAGGAAGGCCGATGGAGGACCTTATCCCATGGCCACTCAGCAAGGATGACCCTTCCAAGGTCGTGCAGGTTGACTCATTATTGAGTAATGAACAGAAAGAAGAACTGGGACACCTCCTCCAAGCCAACATGGATTTCTTTGCATGGTTAACCGACGACATGGCAGGCATACCCAAATCCATAACAGAGCACAGGTTGCATGTAGACCCAACCAGGAAGCCCATCCAATAGAAGTGGTGAAACTTCACCCTCGATCGACAAGCAGCTATCAAGGAAGAGGTAGAAACGCTGAACCGAGCTGGGTTCATCAGGGAAGAGAAGTTCCCTACCTGGCTCGCAAACGTGGTCATGGTACCCAAACCTAATGGGAAGTGGAGAATGTGCATCGACTATACTGACCTGAATAAAGCAGGCCCAAAGGACGAGTACCCACTACCCAGGATTGATCTACTGATCGACGCCACCGTCGGACATGAGATGCTGAGTTTCATGGACGTATACTCCAGTTACAACCAGATCCTCATGCATAAAGATAATGAGTCTTACACCGCATTCCGAACGGACAAGGAGAACTACTACTATCATGTCATGCCGTTCGGGCTGAAGAATGCAGGGGCCACCTACCAAAGCACGGTCAATAAAATGTTCGAGGAATAGATCGGGCGCAATATGGAGGTGTACATAGACAACATGCTCGTGAAAAGCATCCAAGCCCATCAACACCTATCCGACCTAGAAGTGGCATTCACGGTACTGAGAAGGAACCAGATGAGATTAAACCCTGCAAAGTGCGCCTTCAGAGTAACGTAAGGAAAGTTCCTGGGGTTCATGGCTTCAGTACGCGGAATCGAAGCCAACCCATCCAATATCAAAGTCATCCAAGAGATGGCACCACCTCGGACGGTCAGGGAAGTACAGAGGCTGAATGGAAGGATCGCCGCCCTTTCAAGGTTCGTGTCACGATTAGGAGACAAGTGTCTGCCGTTCTTCAAGATATTGAAAAACCTTCGAAGTCCAAGAGACTTTGCATGGACAGAGGACTATCAAAAAGCATTCGAGGAGCTGAAGGAATACTTGGAGAATCCACCACTGCTCTGGCGACTAGAACCCCATGAAGAGCTACAGATCTACCTGGCTGCGACCCCAGTCGCGGTGAGTGCGGTACTATTGAAGGAAGAGGGTAAGATACAAAGACCCATCTATTATGTCAGTTATGTACTAATTAACATAGAGACTAGGTACCCAAGGATCAAGAAGGTAGCCTACGCTCTGGTGATCGCGGCTAGGAAGCTACGGCCATACTTCCAAGCCCATACTATCATAGTCCTCACCGACCTACCACTGAAGAAGGTACTGCACAAACCAGACATCTCTAGACGGTTGGTTGCCTGGGCAGTAGAGTTGAGTGAACACGACATCAGGTTCCAGCCTAGGACGGCCATCAAAGGCTAAGCCTTGGCAGACTTCATCGTTGAATGCACCCTACCTGAGATCGAGCTAGATGCAGAGGGACCAGACGAGCATGACCGAGGATCATGGGAGATGTACGTGGATGGTTCGAGTAATGCCATAGGAAGCGGGGCTGGCTTGATAGTCACCAGCCCCAAAGGATTTCGGATCCAGTATGCTCTCCATTTCACCTTCCCAGCATCCAACAATGAAGTAGAGTACGAAGCATTACTGGCTGGACTCCGGGTGGCCAAAGCCATTCAAGCCACACACCTATCTATCCGGAGTGACTCCCAGCTAGTGGTAAATCAGGTGAATGGAGAGTATGAGGCGAAGGTCGAGCGAATGGCGTCGTATCTAGCACGTGCTCGGGAATTGATCGGGGGGTTCGTGAAGTTCAAGATGGTTCAAGTTCCCAGGATCGAGAACACCACCGCCGACGCCCTGTCAAGGCTAGCCAATGATGAGCTCCGTAATCTGGCCAGTGCCATCTGCGTTGAAATACTACATGAGCCAACATACCAGGAAAAGCAGGTCAATGTGATTGAAGAGGGGCCTAGTTGGATGGATCCTATACTAAACTACCTACAGAATGACATCTTACCAGAAGATAAGATCGAGGTAAGGAAGTTAAGGATGAGAGCTGCGAAGTACACCGTCCTAGACAGAGTACTATACAAGAGGGGAGCCACAGCACCACTCCATCGGTGCCTAGGACCCAAGGGAGCTCAGTACGCCCTGGCAGAAGTCCATGAGGGGATCTGCGAAAGCCACATAGGAGGAAGAGCTCTAGCCTACAAAATCCTCTGCCAGGGGCTCTACTAGCCACAAATGCAAGAGGAAGCAATACAGTACATCAAGGCTTGCGAGCAATGTCAATTGTTCACCCCAGCACCCCATCTACCCGCCACCAAGCTGATGTCCATCCTCAACCCTATTCCCTTTGTCATGTGGGGGGTGGACATCTTAGGCGACTTCACACCAACATCCGACAATAGCAAGTACTTGGTGGTCGCCATAGACTACTTCACCAAGTGGGTAGAAGCCAAGCCCTTGGCTAAGATCACAGAGAATGAAATGGAGAAGTTCGTCCGTGACGATGTCATCTATAGATTTGGAGTTCCAAGGATACTAATCTCGGACAATGGGAAGCAATTCAATGACCCTAAGTTTGGGGCCTTTGGTCAAAGTTACAACATCGACTATCGGCCTGTGTCCGTAGCCTACCCACAGGCCAATGGTCAGGTGGAGGTGACAAACAAAACACTGCTAGATGGGGTCAAAAAAGGCTAGAAGGAGCCAAAGGGAAGTGGATCGAGGAATTACTAAGTGTCCTGTGGGCATATCGAACCACAGTGAGGATGCCCATAGGTGAAAGCCCATTCCGCCTAGCATATGGCACAGAGGCACTAGCAGCAGTAGAGGTCCTTGCCATGTCACACAGAGTACTGCACTTCAATGAGAGAACCTACATCGATGGACTGCGAACAAACCTGGACTTCCTGGATGAGGTACGAGAGAAGGCATTAATGAAGAATGTGGCCTACCAACAACGAACAGCCAAGTACTACAACGCCAGGGTGTGAGAATGATTATTCCATCAGGGGGACCTAGTCCTAAGAAGGGCAAGTGCATCACAGCCAAAGAAGGAAGGTAAGCTATCAGCAAACTGGGAAGGACCTTACATAGTTTCCAAGTAGATACGTTCAGGCACATACTGCTTGAAAACTCTGGGGGGCAAGAAGGTAGACCGTACCTGGAACTCAGAACACCTAAAGAAATACTACCAGTAGAAGTAACAGCAGCAGCAGCACTGACAGCACTAGCAGTAAAGTGGCATCAATAGTGGTAGTGGTAACAGTAGTGGTAGCAGCAGCAGTAGCAGTAGATTGCATTACAGTTTTCAAGGATAATTTGAAAAATTTTATTTGAAGTAAATAGTTGATTTTGGGAATACTTGTCTCCTTCTACTACTCAATCGAATCACTGCCAACACACTAAGACCCGCTGGCCACCAAGGTCCATTGAGCACCAAGGTGCAATGCCACCAAGGCTCGTTGGCCACCAAGGTCCATTGACCACCAAGGCGTAATGCCACCAAGTCGTAATGCCACCAAGGCGTAATGCCACTAAGGCCCATTGGCCACCAAGGTCTGTTGACCACCAAGGCGCAATGCCACCAAGGCCCGTTGGCCACCAAGGTCTGTTGACCACCAAGGCACAATGCCACCAAGGCCCGTTGGCCACCAAGGTCCGTTGACCACCAAGGCGTAATGCCACCAAGGCCCGTTGGCTACCAAGGCATAATGCCACCAAGGCCCGTTGACCACCAAGGCGTAATGCCACCAAGGCCCGTTGGCTACTAAGGTCCGTAGACCACCAAGGCGCAATGCCACCAAGGTCCATGGATCGCCAGGGTCCGGGAACCATTAAAGCAATAGGTCGCCAAGTTTAAACAACTAAAAAAGATGGTAGACCCCACACACATGTCAAGCATAAAGAATAGTATGATGAAGAATATAAGAAGTTAACTACTCATAACTAGAGAAGAAGGTCACAATAATCACTTGGTTCAAAATTCACAAGTTCAACAGGCCATATACACAAAAAGTCAAGAAACCTCCGCTGGGGGAGTCACATCCTCCTCTGGTGGAGAAGCCATCTTTGCCTCAGGAGGAGGTGCCACACCCTCCTCCACAGGAGAAATACCCTCATCAGGCTGAACGACGCCCTCCACGGACACCACAATGCCCTCCTCCACTGGGACATCAGTGGTCACAACAGCAACTGAGGTTAGCGCCGTAACACATGCGAATCACGAGAAGTTATAGCTAGGAGTCTCCTCGAGAACATAGGCAGCCAAGTCCTAGATCCCCGCATCGTATATCCCCTGGTTCTCCTTGTAGAACCAATCCACAAGCTTCGAAGGCTGCTTGTACTTTGCCACAACTCGCTTCCCAGACTCGGCTAACTCCACCTCATGACCCTGCCTCACATCTCGAAGCTCCTCCTCCAAGGCACAGATCCAGGCTGAACTCTCAGACTCCATAGTCATGCTCCGGGAAGACATAGCCCGGAGCTCCTCAGCCATCCTCCTCACTCAAATGGTGGCCTCCTTTTGGGTGACTCGGTGCTCCCGGAGCTCCCTCTCCACACTGCGTAGCTTGCGAGCCTGCTGGATCTCCTGGAACGCCTTCTGCTCAAGACGGAGCACTGCCTCAGTGGTGCGATGTTGAACCTGTGACCAACAAGAACATCAAAAGCCCATCACATGAGGACCCTGAAATAAAAAGGGTTGAATGCTCGGCCGGGAGCCTCCCCCGATCCAACCACTCCCGGGGTACACCCATGCTAGTCATGACCACACCCTCCTGAAGCTCCCAAGGAAGCACCAAAGTAGAAGGAGTCGGCGGGCCGACAGCAGATGGCGACAGCGGATCAGTAGAATTAACAGTAGAGGAGGAAGCCACCCCCTGCACTGCAGCAGGAGGGGGAGTAGAAGGCCTCGGGGCTCCAGTCGCAGACTTCAGCCTTCGAAGGATAACTCGTGGACCACTCCTCATGCTACTGGGTGGATCAGGACCCCCTTTTCGCTTAACACCATCAGAGGAAGGTCTAGAGGTAGCGGGAGCACTCCCACCAGAAGATGAACCGCCCTGAGCAGCTCTCTGCCGTACGTTGGCACGGAAGACGTTGATGTCCGACCGAAGGTCCACTATATAGTAACATCCAACGATAGATAAAGTCAACAGCCAATACACTAAGAGAAAAATATAAAAATAAAGATCAAGTGTAGGAGACAGTAGTCTTACCAGGACTCAGCTTCCAAAGAAATAGGAAGGCCTCTAAGTCTAGCTCTCCAACGTTGAATGGATCACGTCCCAGACATCGCTTGAGGGAATCGCCCTCAAAATCACTCAACTCAAGGCTGTGATTGACCCTCTTGAGGTCGATAACCTCCCAGGTAGTCTGCAATGAGCATTGGGGGACCATAGCAAAAAAGAAGCGATCCCTCCAATACTTCACTGAACTAGTGATCCCCTCGAGGAGCTCCAAAGTGGCATAGGGTCCCTTGAGGACACGATGAGCGAAGTGATAACATCCATTATCCCCCTTCTTCAACAAGTAAAAATACGAGAACAGGGGAACAGTAGTAGCACGCCCCATATAGGCGAAGTATACATAAAAGCCCAAAATAACCCTCCAGGAATTGGACAATACTTGCCCAGGGGTGAGGTGCCAGTGCTCTAACACTAACTTGACAAAATGAGGAATAGGAAAGTGAAGGCCCTAGGAGAAGAAAATACTGTAGAGACAGATCTTGTCCTCTCAGTGGGAGAAGGCATAATCATTGGGTCTGGGAATACGAAGCATATTATCCGAAGGAATATGGTACTCCTGGCAAAGGGAGACCAAATCTGAAGGGGTCAGGATACTGGTAACATGACCTGACAAACTAGCAGGACCCTCGGCTGTAGGTGCCGTCCCAGAAGACCTAAGACCTCTACCAAGGCTAGAGGCGCTGGAAGGTCCCACTTCCACATCACTAGCACTAGGGGAAGGCATTGAAGATGGGGTACCCACAGGGGAAGGCGACCCCGAGGAAGGCTCCTCAGAGGATCCAACCACGATCGTGGCAGGATCAGAGTCATTAGAAGACGACATGAATAGCACTAGGGTAGATTACTTACTCAAAGAGTGATCTCCCCCAAAGGCAAGTGGCCGACACAAGAAGGAAGAAGGCAAGTTGCAACAGTTAGCCAACAAATCCATGAGAGAGCTAAAAAAAAATAAAAAAAAATTCACCTCAAATGGATAGGTGGGCACGGCCTCAAGCAAGTGTTGCCTCAAGAGGGCAAATGGGCGTGGCCTCAAGTGTGACCATGGGCGCGGCCTCCGGCGTGACCACAGGCACGGCCTCTAGGGTGACCACGGGCGCGGCACGTGATGGGCACGGCCTCTGGCGTAACCATGGGCGCGGCCTCTGGCGTGGCTATGGGCAGTGCCGCTAGCGCGACTACGGGCGCAGCCTCAGGCGCAACCACAGGGGGTGACCTCGGGCGCTACCACGAGCGCGGACTCAGAGGGGTCGGGCAGACACAGGCCCAGATGGGACGCGGCCTTGGGTGAAAACTTGAACAAGCGCAACCTATGAACGTGACCACGATGGGAGTGACATTAAGTCATAAGCAAAGAGCACAAGCACCAAGCAAGCATCAAACAAGCACCAAGCAAGCACCTAGGCCAATAGTCAAAGGAAGACAAGAAAGCCAACAAGGAGTCACACTACCCAATGTTACTTAAAGACAAACACATGGTGGGCACCAAAAAGGCAAAAGCCAAATGAATGCAAGGAAGAGACAAGATATCAAAAAAGGGGGGAAAGTAAAAAGTAAGAGAGAGAGGAGAAGAAAAAGTGAAAAGTGAAAAAGGAGAAGTGAAGAAGAGAGACATATACCTACAAAAAAGAAAACAAAAAGAAGAAGGAAAAGTGTAGGAGGAGAGGTTTGAACCTACAACCTCCCCCACCTCACCAGAAGATTTTTGGGCACACCCCTCAAGAGAAGCATATTCGTGGAAAACCCCTCACTACAGGAAAGCATTACTCTCTTAAACACTCTGTTCTAAGAGAGTGGGGGCCAAATGATAAACCCAAGATTATACGAACCAATAAGAGGTTGCCACATGTCCCGGTCCAAGAGGTGACCCATTCCAGAACCAGAGGAGAGCCAACTCGGACATAAATCTTGAGAAGATCACAGGTTTTACCCTCACAGGCGCTACCCCCACGTGTTAAACCCTGCCCTCTAACTGGCTGGAATCTGACTGAAGTGCAGGAACCTCTGATCAGGAAATTAGATTCACTGTGGAGCATCGCTCCAGTGATATGGATCAATATGGA
Organism: Telopea speciosissima; assembly: GCF_018873765.1. Classification (NCBI taxonomy): domain Eukaryota; kingdom Viridiplantae; phylum Streptophyta; class Magnoliopsida; order Proteales; family Proteaceae; genus Telopea; species Telopea speciosissima. Next base: position 47,072,216 of record NC_057919.1, on the reverse strand, counting down.
AACTCAGTGCATGTCCTCCTATACACCTGTGAGAAGATGGATAGCAGACCCCTGCTCTTGTACAGCTCACAGCCTGATGTATGACTTGGATCCCAGGTAATCTCTCTCCTCCTTGAAGTGGTGGGACCCACCTTTGAAAAATCATATAAAAATCCATGGTGGGCATGTGGGGACAATACCCTAACCCAGGGTCAAACCCCTGTGCTTTTCCCCTTTCAATTCTGTTGCAGGAATTCTCTGGGCGATGGCACTAGGCGATGCAGCAACGCCCAGAGACATCGCCCAGTAGCTGATTTGCATATATTTAAGTATTATAATTATGGGGACCACCCAACTTGACCATGGACACTCTCCACTGATAGAGGGGACTCTGAGGGACCACCCCATACCCTTGGTTCAGTGTGGACCCCACCTATGTACCTAGAACCAGACTGAATCACTTTAAAAATGAGTTTTTAAAAAGGGACCTTAGCAAACAAACAGGCCTCAGAAGGGGCCAAGTCTATAAATAGGAGGCCATTTGGTTCATTTAGAACCCTTGGCAGTAACTGAATCCGAAAAAGAAGAGAGGAAAGAAAGGAGAGAAAGAAGAAGAAGGAGAAGAAGGAAGAAGGAAGGAGGAGGAGGGCTGTTGCCAGCTCCATCTCTGGCTGATCCGAACCACTTCACAGCCATTTTCAGGTATAGGAAGCTCCCCCATACTTGCTGTACCTATTCTTTGTTGGTGTTTGCTGTGTTTTGCAACCCTAGGCAACCTAGAACAGCTTGGGTTTGCCCAGTCTTGGTCCAGATCAGCCATGCAGACCTTATGCATGGTAGATCTGAGCTTTTTGGTGAAAATCAATATTTGGTTTTGCTGTTCCCTTAGCCGAATTTTGGCTGAGCATGCATGCTCTGCCCAGATCCCCATCTGGCTGTTAGATTGAAGCCCAGACTGTAAGCTAGGGTTGCACTGACCTAACCCTAGGTGGGTACAGCCATGAAACCTTGTTTTGCATTCATTTCCAGCCTTGCATGTGGCTGGACTCCAAGATCTCAGACCTGCAAAACCCTGAACACTATTCATCAGGGTTATATGGGCAACCAGATCCAGCCTAACTGGAACCCTGATGAAGGAACCAATGGTACCATGGGATAGGTCACCACTAGGGCTACCCAACCCCCTAAACATGCAAAGGATCCATTGGACCCTTGGCCCTGCAAAGCCCAGCCTAGGAAGCTCAGTCCTGCTGTCAATTGCAGGCACTTGGCGATGCACTGGGCGATGCAGCAAGGCCTAGAGCCATTGCCTACTGAAGGAATCTTTTGATACAAAAGGGTAGAATTTTAATTTCCTATGGGATTTGATCCTTTGACACTGTGGGATGTGGGAAATGACAAAAATAACCTTCCCCCACATCTGTCCATATGTGAAAATTGGTTGGAACCCCAAGTGGGCCCCACAGGCAGCTGTGCCTTGCTGTGCTTGATCATACTGCACTGTCCTAAGTTGGACAGCAGCATGTTGTAATGTAAAATATATTGTGGACTAAATCTGACTTAAAGGCAGGTATGGGTACTGTAAATGACCAAATTGCCCCTGTGCCCTAGGCACTGGCCCATGCACCGAGATATGACCTAAGACCCAGTACAAGGCCTGGTGTTTCCAAATGAGACCAACCAAACCTCGGGTCGACCCAGTAAGATAGGGTAACCCTAGGGCATCAGTGTAGGGCCAATAACTGATTAAAACACTGTTTGATTTTTATGTTTAGGATCTGATCCTGTGCTCGAGGACAACAGTCAGACAACAGCTGGAATTGAATCTGTGACTGAGTACCTAGAGCCAAGTACTGGTGAGTGAATGATACTATCGTATGTGTAAATGCAATTATGATCTGATGCCGGCTATTAATAATTGAATCTTGTCTGTTATGCTATTTACATACTTATAATCAAAGTTACTCAAATCACTGCATAATGACTGTTGTTGATCAACACTGTGAAATGAATATGATGATTGTGATTGTTAGAATAGATGCCGTACTCGGCTTGGAAATGAGGCCTGCGGTAGCCCGTACTATGAATGCGATTGACACTACTGGACTCATACTATACCATATAGACATGGGGCTAGAGTTTCATCACCCGTGCTGCAAACCCTTGCCAGTAGGAGTTAAGGTGCTGGATGCCTGGGAGGCAATTATCAGGGAGTGAATAGGATCGGAACACCGAAAGGTGCAATTATCAGAACACCGGAAGGTGCATATATCGGAACACCGAAAGGTGCATAGATTCATAACACCTATATGGTGCATGAGGGAAGAAACGGTTGCTTACCAGGATAATCACAGAGGGCTGGTCGGGCTGACCTAGGAAGGGATGTTGGAGCCGACTGGTTTTCTCCGACAACCCCATGAGTGTATCACGGGAAGAGGTAACCAAGCCTACACCAGGGATACATGCATTGGGATTGTAGTAGCACATACCTGACTTAGTTGTAATGATAGGTGGCTAATAATAAAACTGGTCTTGCATATCATGTAGATCATGTGAATTGTGGATTGTGATTGTATATGCATACATGATGGACCTTATTTGCTCACGAGCTCGGTGGGGCTCACACTCTGTTATATGTTGCTTTGTTCTTAGATGATCTTGCAGGTGGATGCCATTGTGCCATGGCGGGCTATCTCGAGGAGGAGAGTCCTGGTGTGTATGATGATGTTGGGATGGACCCCAACGGAGGTCATACCAATTCTGCGTCCTTTCTCGGTGGTCGTGGATGAAGACCAGTGAGAAGTGCTTTTGATGTTTGGTGTTGGAAACTCCTTTTTGTTTTGTTAGGAGGTTTCCTGTTTTTGGGCTTGGATCGGTTTTAGTTACTGCATTTGTTTTCTTTCTTTCTATTGAGGTTGGGTATCCTAACCCTATATATAATCATGTATGTAGTGTTGTACTTATCAGCTTATGTTTTCCTTCGTTGTGGGTTGTGTGTGCTGGGAAATGTAACAAACAAGTTTCTACATGTATATATTATCACCATTTCCCGTATCGCTATGCTTCTGGTTATTTATTTAAAATGTAGATGTTCTACATTACTCTGATCTTACTTGTGGTTAAGATGTGGATGTTGGTTCATGAATGTAAGCACTGCTTCTAGATCCGTGGGATTTGGTGGATTGTCGTCGTGCAATTCGGGTCACCTACCCAATCCTCCCAGGGGGTGGTTTGGGGTGTGACAGAGCTTGGTATCAGAGCGTGAGGCTCTTCTTACATTCATGACATGCAGATTTAAGGGTAACAAGATATAACTAATAAAATATGTAATAAGTAAAAGCTACAGGGGAGGTAGATGCAAATAAACAAAGACATGAAATTTTCATTAATTTAACAATATTAATATAAGTTTGATTGCATAAACTGCAATTCAACAAGTACATAAGCTGATAGAAGAAAAAAGAAAAAAAAGAAAAGAAAAAAACAACCTAGACTCAGTACATCAGGTAGGAGACTAAAATGCATAAACTACAAAAAAAAGATGATCATAATCATGTAGCCTCAAGTGTCTGGAAGATGCTAGGAGCTACTCTGTAGGAGGCAGGTCATCAGTAGGAGGCTGAGGCTGGCGTGAGTCAACACGGAAGTAGCGATTCCAGAAGTCTAGTCTCTGTTCAACTGCACCTACTTTGTCGCCCAAAGAAGTGAAACCCTGATCAACTCTAGACCCTAGGTCCGACATCTGTGTGCCAAGGCTTTGAAGCTGTGCCATCACCTGAGCCCAATCTGGAGGCCCTAGAACCTGTGAACTAGTGGCACCGATCATCTCGTAAGTAGGTAAGTCCATAAATAGCGTGCCAAAACCCTCAAGATCATCTGGATCTAATCCCTGCTCCTCCGTGTACAAGCCCTGAGTGTCTACTCTAATGTCTCCCTGCTCCTCTCCAATCTGGCTCTCATCATGTGCATCACCAATCTGACCCTTGTCTTGTGCAGCATCACCATGAAGCTCACCCTCTGGTATGCCCATCTGCTCCTCACCCTCTACAGGATCCTCCCCAGGCACCTTCATCTTCAGAATAGAGGTCTTGTCTATTGGCCTGGATCTGGCCTTGTTAATGTACTCCCCCTCTAATGGAACCCCAAAGTATCGAAAGACCAATGTAAGGAACTTCCCATAAGGAAGGTTACCATCGGCTGGATTCTGCGCGTGGTAAAGCATCACCTGAAGTAGTAAATATGGGAGGTTGATGACTGGACCCCCCTAACCGGCACCTGATAGGCAATAGGTAATGTAGGCCCGCATCATAGAAATGCTACCCTTGTTACCACCCTTCGGGTAGATGTTATAGGTTACACATCTACTAATGACCCGCGCACTAGGCTTATAGATGGTCTCTGATTTGGGAGTATCCCCTGACCCTGTCAAAGCTCTGAACACAGTCCGTCTAGTCTCTAAAGAGAAGATGTTCGATATATCCATGCGGGGTTGGTAATAAACCCTATCACTTGTGTCAGGTAAACCCAGGATCTCCGCCAATAGGGTAGTGGTCAGCCTGATATCCACTCCCTTTACCCTACTCTCCACCCCGAACTCCTGGGCACTAGAAGGCCCCAGGTTACAGTAAAAGTACCGAACCAGGTTGGGATAACAAGGCTTGGGATGAGATAACATAGATGCCTAGCCTAGGGCATTAAACTTGGCAAAGAGGCCATATTGGTGGAAGTCCTCTACTCGCACCACCCGGCCATTCACTATTTTTACAGAAATAAAATTCTTCCACTCCTTAGCGTACTCATACCTGGAGAAAAGATGGTGGTCAAAATCAGGTTCCTCCGAAGATGAATCCTCCCTAGGAGATGGAGGAGGAATCTCTGAGTAGGAAGAATCCTCAGATTCAGCCTGTAACCTCTTCTGGGCTATTGATTTGCATGTAGTACGCCTGCTAGTGGACATTCTCTACAAAAGAGAAAGAAACCCCATGGTTAGGACTAGCAATTTGGTAAAAATCAAAACCAAAACAAGAGGGAAGTGAATAGAGATATGAAAAAGATAAGTTTGACCTAGAAAGCTTACCGGAGCACGTATGTGATCGCAAATAGCTCGAGGAATTGATGAGAAATAGAGTGGAAGTTGTCCCCTTACCCTTCAAGAACTTTTCCCTAAGGTTTGGAGAAGTTTGGAATGGAATAGGGAGCAAATAGGGCCCTCTCAGACTTAAAAAGCCTGAGCCCGATTCTCTAGGCGATGGCATTAAGCGATGTGGCAACGCCCAGAGACATCACCCAGTGAAGGTAAAATTGCAGAAAATCAGTATTTTCACATGTAGATTCTATTTTTGGGAACTAACCTTATAGGACATTAAAGTAAGGACTTTTCCAAAAAAAAAAAGATTAATTGAGTATTATTATTAAATAATAAAAATATTAAAATATATTACATAATAAGAAATTGATAACTTAGGGACTTAGGTTTCATAAGCTCAAGAAGGTAAAATTTCACAAATAGGGGCTAAGGAAAGGACCTATATGTTTACGTTTTAAAATGGAAGTTGTAAGTACCGCGGTCCTCCGGGACAAAGGTTTCCTCAGCCCTTCTTTCTGGTGTCTTGGTGACATAGGATTTTGGGAGATACATGTGTGTGTGTATGGATGTGGATAACATTGTCAATATATGATAAATAGGGGATTGGGATCATGCATTAAAATATGTTAACCTAATGAGAAGTCGCCACCTAGGGTTAGGGCCTAGGACCCATTAAGTGTAGCCCTACCCGTGGTGAGCGGAATCGGGCTACGTGACTCCATATGGTCCAACCAAAGGTTCGGGTAAGGGGTCAGGTTACGAGTGTGGGAAGGTGTTAGGCACCCACCTCGCCCGGCCGAAGCCGGTCTCTCTGTGTTAGATGCTACGTAAGGACGAATGTTGTTTCTCTCTTATTACGGGGATGGGGGATATTATGAACTACATTCAGGTGCTATGAATTAAACTAAAGTACAATAAACTACATTATATATGTAAAAAGTGCAGATTAAAGCGGTAAAACATGAAAGGACTACATTGGATCGACAAAATGCAATAATTATACCTGTATGGTTGTATGCCCCTGGCTCAGGGGAGATGGACGAATGGACTGACGCTGCTTCTTTCTCGGCGGAGTAACGGCTCTTTCGAGTGATTTGGAAAAGAGTAAACAGACAGAATAACGTCTGTAACAAGGGAGTTTTGATGGTTATCCGTGCACAGACGGGATACCAAAGCTAAGGAGCCAAAGCGCTCTATACTCAGAGGGACAATCGAAGGATCTGTCCACCCCAGGGAAACCTCACATACTCACACACTCATGAGAGAAGGAGGAGAAATGAGGGTGAAAAGGGGGAAAAGATGCAAGGAATCACTTGGGGAGGGTCTCTCTACCCAAAATTCCTTGGGAAATGTGGGAGGGGACCCTCCTATTTATAGGGAGGGACATTTTCTCTCTCCTGGCCGAAAAGTCCTCCACGGCGCCGTGGGGGGCTTTTCCACGGCGCCGTGGGTGACGTCAGCAGGCTGATGTCACACCCCCTCATGGCGCCGTGGAAATCCGGTACACCTCCCCACAGTGCCGTGGGAAGGTACCCACGGTGCCGTGGGAAGGCGTCCACGGCGCCGTGGGAATAGTCCACGGCGCCGTGGGCGCGCAGTGCCATTTTTCCTTTTTTTTTGGGCCTAAAATGGGTCATTTTGTGCTCAGCATGATTCTTGGTCCTATGGGCCAGGTATCTTTGGGTCTGAAAAGAGGGGGGGGTGCGTCGTCCATCGTCCATGTCCCGTTGTCATCATCGCCAATTAGGGGGTGACAAAAATCAGTGTCTACAGTTTGCCCCTCTTTGGCCGAGGCCTGTGCCAACAGCCGAAGGGTAAAGACAAAAGACCAACTAATTTTGTCACCAAGAGCATGTACTGCTGACGCTTTGCTCAAAGGCGGCAGAGTTGCTAAAAATAGGCGGTTAATCGCGATGAAATCTTTCGATAATCCTCAAAAGAAAAACTCGGAAGAACCAAATCTTTATTGCTCAAACAATTTTTGAGGGTGATAAGGCACCGCTCGACCAAAGACCTAGGTAAGGCACCACTCGGCCTACCGGATCGAATATGAGGGACTCCACTGGGATAGAATTTTGAGGGTGATAAGGCACCACTCAACCGACGATCTAAATAAGGCACCACTCGACCCAAAGATCCAATTTGAGGGTGATAAGGCACCACTCGACCGAAGATCTAGATAAGGCACCACTTGGCCCGAAGATCCAATTTGAGGGTGATAAGGCACCACTCGACCAAGAAAGGGAAGGGCCCCCCCCGACCAAAAGTCAAACTTGGATGGTTATAAGGTTCCACTCGACCGAAACCATCAAGTCTGGAGGGTGATAAGGCACCACTCGACCAAAAATCTAGATAAGGCACCACTCGGCCCGAAGATCCAATTTGAGGGTGATAAGGCACCACTCGACCAAAAGTCAAACTTGGATGGTTATAAGGTTCCACTCGACCAAAACCATCAAGTCTGGAGGGTGATAAGGCACCACTCGACCGAAAATCTAGATAAGGCACCACTCGGCCCGAAGATCCAATTTGAGGGTGATAAGGCACCACTCGACCAAAAGTCAAACTTGGATGGTTATAAGGTTCCACTCGATTGAAACCATCAAGTCTGGAGGGTGATAAGGCACCACTCACCGAAGATCTAGATAAGGCACCACTCGGCCCGAAGATCCAATTTGAGGGTGATAAGGCACCACTCGACCAAAAGTCAAACTTGATGGTTATAAGGTTCCACTCGACCGAAACCATCAAGTCTGGAGGGTGATAAGGCACCACTCGACCGAAAATCTAGATAAGGCACCACTCGGCCCGAAGATCCAATTTGAGGGTGATAAGGCACCACTCGACCAAAAGTCAAACTTGGATGGTTATAAGGTTCCACTGATCAAACCATCAAGTCCGGAGGGTGATAAGGCACCACTCGACCGAAAATCTAGATAAGGCACCACTCGGCCCGAAGATCCAATTTGAGGGTGATAAGGCACCACTCGACCAAAAGTCAAACTTGGATGGTTATAAGGTTCCACTCGACCAAACCATCAAGTCCGGAGGGTGATAAGGCACCACTCGACCGAAAGTTAGTATTGAGGGATTTCACTGGGATATTTTATATATATATATATATATATTTTTTTTTTTTTTTTATTTTATTTTTTATTTTATTTATATATATATATATATATATTATATATTTTTTTTTTTTTTTTTGGGTCCACGGCGCGTGTGGGTCCGACGCCGTTGCGCCGCGTGCACGACGGCGACTTCACGGCTCTGGGCAATCCTCCACGGCGCCGTGGGCAGCTGTTCCACGGGACCGTGGAGAATTCCATGGCGCCGTGGGCGCGATAGAGAATTTATAAATAGAGGGTTCCCTCCCTCATTCCTTCACTCCCATTTCTGCTGCGAAGCTCTGCTGTTTTTTATTTTCGACTTCAAACCCTGTTTATTTGCTCATACCATGTCTTTCCGCCGACGAGGACGTCAGTCTCACCGGGAGCCACTACTTGGTACCACTGATCGCGATGCATGGGCTGCATGGTATCTTTCAGGGGTCACCCTGGCCGACACTGCCCGCCATGGTTGTCGCTCCATATGGGGCCAGGTCAGTATTCTTACTCTTTCCCTTTCAATTTATGCATTTATTTATATTAGCTTCATACTTCATCGCATAGATTAGAGGTAATGCCCCTAGATTCTGCCCCAATGCTCCTAATGGCACGCGAATGTAGGTAATGCCCCCAGATATCATCTTAGGCACCTAGCAGCACACAAACTTAAGCGAGGCCATCAGACAAATATTCTAAGTGTCTTTTGGCACGCAAATCTAGGTAACGCCTCTAGATATCCTCCTAGGCACCTAGTGGCACGCAAATCAAAGCGAGGTCATCAGACACTACCTTAAGTGTCCTTTGGCACGTAAATCAAGGTAACGCCTCTAGATACCCTCCTAGGCACCTAGTGGCATGCAAATCAAAGCGAGGCCATCAGGTACCACCTTAAGTGTCCTTTGGCACGCAAATCAAGGTAACGCCTCTAGATACCCTCCTAGGCACCTAGTGGCACGCAAATCAAAGCGAGGCCATCAGGTACCACCTTAAGTGTCCTTTGGCACGTAAATCAAGATAACGCCTCTAGATACCCTCCTAGGCACCTAGTGGCACACAAATCAAAGCGAGGCCATCAGACACTACCCTAAGTGTCCTTTGGTACGCAAATCTGGGTGACGCCCCCTTTTACAGCCTCTCCCTCTTTCTCTCTTTTTTTTTTTTTTTTTTTTTTATTTTTTATTTTTTTTATTTAATTGTTTAATTGTTGTCCTCATTATCTCGGCTAACCATTTGCCTTATTTTTCTTTGCATGGCAGCTCCCTTCCTTCGCCCAAGAAATATTACGGGCTGGAGGCTGTTTCAGAGTGGTACCGCACACTTTGCCCAGCGGTACAGTCACGGGTTGTTCGGACCGGGCTGGGGCACATCGCCTCGTCCCTGGCTCGCGAGTTGGACAGTCCGACTGTGAGAGCTCTGATAGAGAGGTGGTGGCCGAGCACCCATACATTTCACCTTCCCTTTGGTGAGGCGACGGTCACCCCCTTAGATTTCTACATGATCACGGGACTCCCCTTTGGTGGATTACCCGTGACACTGACTCCGGAGGAGAGGATTATAGCCTCGGTAGAGCCATCAGAGCGCCTGGAGTACTACAGGCAGCAGTTGGGGATTGCCATTACGGGAGAGAGATCCCCGCGTCGGTCCGAGGGGTAGCGGGATGAGAGGGTTGTTACAGACAGTCGCCGTCCGTCCTTCAGGATCAGCAGGCTCGATGCTTCCTCCTATTCTTGCTGGCGGAGGTGATCTTCAGCGATATGACGGGTACGGTGACAGCCGACGCCGCATATGTTCGCTTCTTTGAGCATTTTGACGTGGCCGCGGGCTACGATTGGGGGGGGCTCGGCGTACGCCTACTTCCTGGATATGTTAGATTATCTGGTTGTGGGGTCACCGAACCTGATCGGATGCTGCTATGTCTTATGGGTGAGTTCTCTCAACTTTGCCTTTTCTTCTCTTTTTTTTGTTTTCATTTTATTCTTACTTTTTTGAGCTCATTTATGATTGCCTATTGCAGACGTGGAGCTATGAGATCCTTCGGTTTTGGGTCCCTACTTTCAGACCTGGGGATGACCCCGGAACCACCTTTCCTCGGACTACGCGATGGCGTAAGTCCCACTTGCTCAGGAGCGGTCGCCATAAGGACCTTGGGTCCATTCGCGGCCTCCTGAACGAGCTGCAGCCGACCGAGGTAAATTTAAAGTGATTGTTTATCTTATTTTCTCTTTTCTCCTCTTCCTTTTTATTTTTGCATTGATCTGATGTCTCTCTTGACAGGCTTCTCTCCGTCCTTATTTGGGGGAGGTGATTTTAGAGCCGGACATGTTTGACAGGGCCTCAGCTCTCTCCACTCGCAGGGTCCTTTTTGAGGGCCCATGGGGGTTGGCTTTTTACTTGGGAGAGCGAGTGTCCCTGCAGTGGTCTGAGGCTCGCTTGGTGCCCTGCCCTCCTCCTGCTCGGGTCCATCAGCCAGCCTTGATGGATCGAGATGAGATCAGGCACTGGAGGGTTGGTGAGCCCGCGATTGGGTTGGTGCTAGCCGAGACGGACTACACCGACTTCCTTCTTCGAGAGACAGTCTGCGTCCCCCTCACCCGCGAGGGTCCTCAGGTAAGATCTTCTCCATTTTCCCCTCTTCTTCTCAGATTGTTAATCTATCTTTTATTCTGATGTGTTTTCTCCTCTTGACAGTTTCCAGGTCGCCCCATGATTCCAGGGGTCTATGGTGGTGGGAGTTCTTCTCGCGCCTCCCGAGTAGGGGAGGTGGAGTCAGGTGTTGGGCCTTCTGGAGAGGTTCCAGCCCTGCGGATTGCTGGTCCAGACGACCACATTCCAGGGTATCGTTCGTGGTTCATTCGCCACCACGAGCCTGGGATGGTTGAGGTCATCTTACCACCCCCTCGGGCTGCGGATACGGACCTAGGCCTCCCTCTTCCTTATGACGGGGTAAGCACATCCGACTTTCCTAACTTCATCCATTATTTTTCAAACTCTTGACATCTTGGGTGGTTATCATGTTTAGGTGGATGCGAGCCGATACGCCGATATGAGGCGCATGATGGCGAGCATGGATGAGATGATCATCTCGCGTGTGGACGCAGGCCATAGTATGGTAATACTTTGTCTCTCCCCCCCCTTTCTTCTTTTCTTTTTTTTTCTTTCTTTTTTTTTTGATTTCAATTTTTATTATTGTTATTTCTTGCTTATCTTTTGATTTTCCTCTCTCTCTCTTTCTCTCTCCTTTTTTAGAGGGTTGAGCTCGACCATTGTCGGAGAGAGATTGAGAGACTCAGGCTTGCAAATGATCAGCTGCAGTTCAACCTTACGCGGGCTGAGGTCGAGAGGGATGCCTTGATAGCGTCCCAAAGCGGAGAGGGGGGAGGCTTGGACGTTGACGATTATTCCCCTGAGTCATGACTGCTCTTCTTTCTTTTTTTTTTCTTTTTTTTTTTTATTTTTATATTTTTTTTTATTTGGAGATATTGTTACACTTATGTACATTTATTTTCCTTCCCTTCTCTTTTTTGTTTATACACTTTGGTATGGATACTGGTGTAATTTTTATGTATACTTTTCTTCTCTTTTTTTTTTTGTACACAAACGAATTGTCTATGAATTCATTGGATATTTCTTTCTTTGAAATGCACATGAGACTCCATCCCTTTCCTTAGAAGCACAAATTCCATTGGTAAATGGTTCCATTACATGAGCAAGGACAGAGAAATTGAGAAAAGAAAGACAGACAAGTAAAGATAGGAACATCCAATTGATATCACTTATTTGTAACATTTTTCGGATAATAGCATCACCACTTCTTGTGTCACATCTCTGAGGTTCTGAAATTTTCCATCTTAGGTTGTTCCTGCCTTGGAGATACTAAGGAAGTGATATAAAAACTGATGTGAGTTAAACCCATGAATCTCACATAATTGTTCCCTGATGTTTCTGATTTTTCTCTCTCGGCCTTCATCCAAGGGCAGTTCCACTGGATTTCTTGGACATCTCTCTCCTCCAGATATTTCTTCCAGTCTTGGACCTTGTGGAATTCTGACTTTTCCCTTTGTATTTGATAATGCATAGGCCGGAGATGAGGACACGGAATTGGTGCGACCAATTTTAGTTTTTCCATCAACCACATTTGGAATACCGCCGGAGATCCATGAAGGAAATCTGTACCGTATTTCTGAGACTGACTCATGGTATCAAACCCTTTGAATGTTTCTGCTAAAATGGTAGGAGCGATGTCGCATCCTTCTTCAATTTGCCTCACCACTTCTGCAATTATTGATGGCATGCCTTTTCCTGGAGATGCTAACAAGTACCTCCCAATCATACAGAATAAGTATGCCCACTTTCTGCGTCGGATCTGTCTTTCTTCTTCAAACCCATTGTTGTTGAAGATCTTCACAACTTTCAACGCATCCACCTTGTCATAATTGAGAACTTGCTTTAACTCCTTCTTATTCATGGCAAAGAAATCTCCCAAATTTTTGAAGAGCTGCTCTTTCTTCATAGTTGGGAGGAACGACTTTTCTCGAGGGGGTGACATCATGCAAGCCCGAAATTCTTCAATGGTCGGAGCCAGCCAGACTTTTCCGAAGTGAAACGCGTGCAATTGGGGGTTCCAGCACTTCGACACTTCCCTTAGTAAATCATGATGGAGCTTGAAACAACCGATCCTTCCCAATACTATCAGATGGTGATCCTCTAGGAGTGTAGGCTCGTCCACATTCATCCGGAGAGTCCACTGACGCAACCGTTCGTCGAGTCCTTCTTTCTTTGATCCTCTCATGCTACCTGTATCAAGGATGGGGTTAGCATTTTGCGACACAGAATGAATAAATTCTTTGTTAATAACCAGCTCTAGATGACTTTTACTTCTAAGCTAGGTCAAGGAATGGAAGGCCAAATGGCAAGATTTACCCATATGTGCAAGGGACGCCGGCTGGCGGAATTTATGGGAGGAAACCGATACAATGCCTTCTTTTTTTTTTTTTTTTTTTTTTTTTTGAGACCGTACCCGAATACATCGAGTTGCCTACGTATCCCTTCGGAGGAATCAGGTCTAACGTAGTTCAAATTGCTTCACATATCTCAGACAAAATACTTCTTTAGTTGGTCCATATTGACCAGACCCCGAAGATCTTCTCCGTCAAGATCAGAGAGTTGGACCGCCTGTCCTGGCAATATGGTCTTGACTTTGTAGGGTCCACTCCAATTGGGTCGGAATTTTCCTCTTGGGTCGTGGATCGGAGCTCGCTGCTCTCTAAGGACCAAATCTCCTTCCTCAATGCTCCGAGTGCGGACACCTTTATTGAATGCCCTAGCCATTCTTTGCTGATATTTCTTGAGATTATCCATGGCCTTCATCCTTTTCTCATCCAGGAGATTGAGCTCTTCGTACCTGGCCCTTACCCATTCTCCTTCTGGCAATTGACTATCGAGTAAGACTCAAAGAGAAGGGACCTGAATTTCCACCGGTAATACGGCTTCCATCCCATATACCAGAGAATACGGGGTAGCTCCTAGAGGTTCGGATAGATGTCCGATATGCCCATAAAGCTAGTGGAAGTTTCTTCGCCACCATTGTGTGTATCTGCCATCTTTTGCAATATGACCTTCATATTCTTGTTGGCTGCTTCTCTCGCTCCATTAGTCCGTGGTCGGTAAGTAGTAGACTTATGCCTCTTAATGCCAAATTGGTTGCGAGTTCTTCCACTTTTCCCCAAATGCAGGCCTTGATCTAAATCAACTGCGGCACCCCGTATCTGCAGATGAGATTCTCTTTTATGAACTTTGCCACCTTGGCAGAAGTTAGGACTGCATAAGATTGAGCCTCTACCCATTTTGTGAAATAGTCGATGGCGACTAACACGAATTGATGTCCATTTGAAGCCTTTGGAGTTATTTTTCCAACCACATCAATTCCCCAAGTAGAAAATGGCCAAGGGGCATTTAATGAGTGCAACTCTGTCGGAGGAATATGAATGATGTTGGCAAATATCTGGCATTTATGACATCGCCTTACGAAGGTAGCACATTCAGCTTCCATAGTGGCCCAATAGTATCCCATCCTGAGAATTTTCTTGGCCAGCATCCTTGCATTCATGTGTGGTCCACATATTCCTTGATGGATTTCTTCCATGATGATTTGAGCCTGATCCTCATCCACACATAATAGTTGGATACCATCATAAGACCTTTTATACAACAAGTTTCCTTGGAGGATGAACTGAGTGGCATATTTTCGTAAATGCCTCTTCTCTCTTTCTGAAAACTCTTCAGGATATCTCCTTTCCTTGATGTAGTCGACCACTGGAGCATACCAAGGTCTTCCATCCTCGGTGAGCGTGTTGACTGGTTCTCCATATGCTGGGCAAGTCCTTCTTTCTATTAGGAAGGGCTGGACCTTGTCTTGAGTATCACATTCTACCATAGACGCTAAAGTGGCTAGAGCATCGGCGAACCGATTGCTATCCCTGGGCAGATACTCAAAAGAAACTTCCTTGAAGCATTGCGTCAGTTGTTCCAGATAGACTTGGTAGGGCTTCAACTTCTCATCCTTAGTCTTCCACTTTCCTTGTGTTTGACAGATCACTACAGAGGAATCCCCGTAAACTTTAATTTTGTCAACTCCTACAGACAGAGCCATTTCTAACCCAATAGCACAAGCTTCATACTCTGCTATGTTATTGGTACAACTAAATTCCAATCTGAAGGCCATCGGCAAGTAAAAGTCTTCTGGGGTTATCAATAACACCCCTGCGCCAAATCCTTTTTGATTGGCGGCTCCATCAAAGTACAGTTGCCACCCCTTAGTTGGTCCGGCTTCCACGGAGTACAAATCTTCATCTGGGAAGAGGTCCTCTGTTGCTCGGGAATCATGCTCTGAGGGAAATGCTGCTAGATGGTCAGAGATTGCTCGCCCTTTCACAGACTTTTGACTGACATAGGTTATGTCGAATTCTGATAATAGCAACAACCACCTAGCCATCCTTCCTGTCAATGCTGGTTTCTCGAAGAGGTACTTAATGGGATCCATACGAGAGATCAACCTGACGGGATGTGACACCATATAGTGCCTCAGGCGCTTAGTTACCCAAACCAGAGATGTACATGTCTTTTCTACTGGGGCATATCGAGTTTCATACTCGATGAATTTCCTGCTCACATAGTAGATTGCATGCTCTTCTCCATCCGCCTTGCCAACTTGGGCCATCATTGATCCAACCGCTGTTTCTCCTACTGACAAATATAGGAGCAAAGGTTCACCGAACACTGGAGGGACAAGTATAGGAGGAGAAAGTAGATACTCTTTGATTTTCATAAAGGCATCTTGACAATTCTCGTTCCATTCTTTCGGCTCTTTCTTCCTTAGGAGTTTGAAGATAGGTTCACAAGTGGATGTCAACCGAGATATGAATCTGCTGATGTACTGGATGCGGCCCAAAAACCCTCGTACCTCTTTTTCTGTCCGGGGTGGTGGCATTTCCGTGATGGCTTTTATCTTGTCAGGGTCCACTTCTATCCCTCTTTCGCTGACAAGAAATCCCAGTAATTTTCCTGCTTTGGCCCCAAACACACACTTCTGAGGGTTCAGCCTCAGCTTGTATTCTTTGATTCTTTCAAAGAACTTTCTGAGAGCTGCAACATGGCCTTGTCGGTCAATAGATTTGACTATCATATCATCGACATATACCTCTACTTCTTTGTGTATCATGTCGTGTAGGATAGCCGTGGCCGCTCTTTGATATGTTGCCCCAGCATTTTTCAACCCAAAAGGCATTACTTTGTAACAAAACGTGCCCCAGGGTGTGGTGAAGGCAGTTTTCTCCCTGTCCTCCGGGCACATACTAATTTGGTTATATCCTGAGAAACCATCCATGAAGGACAGTAGAGCATGGCCTGCAGTGTTGTCTACCAAAATGTCAATGTGGGGTAACGGAAAATCATCCTTCGGGCTGACCCTGTTTAGGTCACGAAAATCCACACACATTCTGACCTTCCCATCTTTCTTAGGGACTGGGACAATATTGGACAACCATTGAGGGTACTGAGTTACTTGAAGAAATCCTGCATTCCATTGTTTGATTACTTCTTCCCTGATCTTCTCACTCCATTCCGGCCGCATCCTTCTTAACTTCTGCTTGACTGGGCGAGCCTCCGGATATGTTGGTAATTCGTGTTGCACAATCTTTGGATCGATGCCAGGCATATCCTTGTAGGACCAGGCGAAGACTTCCTCAAATTCCTTGAGGAGAGAGATCATTTGGGATGTTTCGTTATTGTTGAGAGAAGCACCAATTTTGATTATTCGAGGGCATTGATCGGTCCCTATATTTACGGGGTGGGTATCCTCTCGGACGGGTTGAGCTCTTCTTTGCTCCAATTGTTCTAACAGATTACGATGTTCTAAGACATTATCATCATCAGAAGAATAGGAAGAAGAAGAAGAAACATACTCAGAATCAGTAATTTCATTCATGATAAAGGGAAGAGTACAGACAGGCCCAATGGACTGGACATTTCCACCGGACTCAGATACAGACTCAGATACAGACTTAGACAGGACTATACTAGAGCTGGTTACAACTTCAGATTCATTAATATGGAAATCTTCCATCATTCTGGCCCAATTCGCTATGGATCCTTGGAGAGGTTGTATGAGAAGATGCGGTGCCGGTCCTTCTTCTTCTTCTTCAATGATCACTGCTACTTCGAACAGTTTGCCGATCCCTTGATCCCCTGTGACTTCCTTCTTGCTGGCTTGATCCAATTCCATGGCTATCCAGTCTACTTCGTTCTTAAAGAATATTTCAAGTCCTGGTAGACGTTCGCCCTGTTCTTGATTGAACCATGGTTCTGGATTTCCACAGTAAGGGAAGTCTTCTCCCTCTTTCACGAAGTACCCGTTCGAGTCTTGAAATATGGCTCACCATTTGCCGTACTATTCTTCTCGTCTCGTGGTTTTCTTCCTTGGGTTCTTCGGGTTAAACCCTAATCCACAACGGTTGGCATTGGCTGGTATCTCCGAGAACGCCGACCCCTTGTTGGTTTTTACCCAATCCCAATCCAGGGAAATATTTCATCTTTCTCATAATCTTTACAGAGGCCTCGCTCCACATTGTCAGGATTTTCCCTAGACTCTGGTCTTCTTCTCTTGCAGAGGTAGTACAAATGTGGCCGATTTCAAACCCACCCAGCTGCACTTCTTGCGAGGATGAACCACCTACTTCAATGTTGGCCAAAGTGTGTACCATTTCTGGGTCTCCAAAAATGGTAATCACTTTCTGATCATATATGAACTTCAGCTTTTGATGAAGACTTGATGCTAGGGCTCCAGTTGAATGTAACCATGGTCTTCCAAGCAACATATTGAAGGATGCTTGAATGTCGATGACTTGGAAGTCTATGGTAAAGCAGGCTGGTCCAATCTTGACACTGGTGGTAAGAATCCCAATCACCTCCCTTCTGGAATTGTCGTATGCCCTGATGGTTTGACTGGACGACTTCATTTTGTCTAGAGATAAACCCATGCATCTGGCTGCTTTGAGGGGCATCACATTGAGGGCGGACCCATTGTCTATCAGAACCTGGGGGACCTGATTCTTGTTACATTCCACCGTAATGTAAAGTGCCCGGTTGTGATTCTTTCCTCCTGGGGGTAAATCTTCTTCTGAGAAAAAGAGTGACTGAATGGCATAAGTGGCTCCCACTATGTGAGATAACTCTTCAGGCCCCATTTCTATGGGCACTTGAACCTTGGTAAGAGCTTTCAGAACAGCTTCTCGGTGGGTTGGTGACGCCATTAATAAACCCCAGATTGAGATGTTGGCTTGGGCTTTCTTCAATTGGTCTAGTACTCGGTTTTCTGGCTCAACAACTGCCGTGGACTGGCTAGACCGATATTTTTCCACTTCAACTCTTTATTCTTGAAGTTTCGCCACTCCTGGTTTCCGCCACCTCGACTCTCTTTCTTTAGTGACCAACCGGATCGGGCAAAAGTCCCCATCTTCTTCGTCACTATCGTGATGATAAGAGGACCCTTGGGACAAATTCGGGTTTTACCTCCTTCGTCGAGACAAGGCCACGATAGACTTCCGGCTTGATTTAGGATTCCGATAGGTTTCTCGCTTAGAACCGCTTGGATGTATGGGGTTCTTCCTGGTATCAATTGGCCAATGGCATGAAAGGCTTCCGAAGCCGCTTGGTACATCTTCCTTGCTTCCGCCAATGACTTATAGAAGCTGTGATCCTTCTTTTCTCCTTGAGAAACTAAAATTTCGGACCTCTTTGTTGAAATAACTGGGTGGATATTCCCTGTTGGGTCATTTACCGCTTCTCCCTCATTGACATGACACATATAGAAATCATCATGTGCTCTTGCCCATGCGCGGTATTCTCTGTTACCCTGATACGGAGACGAGGGAGGAGTCCCACACAGGTCTTGTGTCAAGGCCAAAGTTAACTTTACAGAGTTTTCCAAATGGCGAATTGCTTGAGGGAGCGCCCACTGTTCTCTAACAGATTCCAGCTGTTGAAGCTCCTCCTGGTACTTATCATCCAAGACCACCGTCCTCATGAGTGTTTCCTGGATTTTATCTACATCCCGGTGGATCTTGTTCACCCGGAATGATAATTCCCATGGTGCGGGTCCACAAGTGTTCTCATACTTCTCCAGACGTGTCCTTGGTTGCCAAGGTTCCTCATCCTCCGTTTCTTCTTCCCCTTCGGACACTTCATCATTGGATTCCTCTGATGCGGATTCTTGCTCACTTTCATCTTCTTCAGATGATTGTTCTTCTTCCAACGGTTCTTCCCCTTCATCATCGATGTCCATAGGAAAGATACCTCTGGTGGGGTCATTCTGAAATTCCCCGAGGCTGATATCATTGATCCATGCGTCCCAGGTTTCACTTCTTCGGGGTGGATCGGGATAGGAAAATGAATCTGAATACAAGACCAGGTCTTCTGGAGGAGTTCCGAACAGATCACAGGCCAAAGCATTGACTAACCAAGTCATATTTTTCAGCTCATGGAGGGTGCGAGCGAGTTCATCGCTCTCATTTGGCATCACCAAGCTCTCACAACGTGCTGCGAAGTTACTACACACCAGATCTGGAAATAGAGAAGTAGCCTTATACAGGATCTCTTGAGTATGGGTGGAAACGTCGAGTATATCTGCGACTGATAGAAGGCGCTCATGTTCCAACGCTCGAAATCTTCTCTGGACACCGTCCAATCGCCTCTGGGAACCTCTGGAGATGATATCTCCTCATCATCTCTGCTTTCATACTCATCTGATGATACAGGTTGAATAAGGCCGGTAGGGTCATTATTATCATCGTTTCCGATGTTATTTACCCAATCCATCTCTTCTACTCCTTCGTCCTCCATCGTCGGACTTTGCTCGGCATACTCTATCCATCCCTCGTGGATATCTTGGTCGTCTTCCTCATCTGAGCTGTTGTCAATATCTCCCCTTATATGGGCAAGAGAGACTTCTTTGGTCAGAGCTTGTCCAATAGCTAATGCTTGAGACTGCTTTAAGGAGCCGAGATGTGACTCGGTGATTTTAGTCCCTTCTTCTTCTTCAGGAACCAGGTGAGATATTTCGGATGAGGAGAAACCATACTTGCACAATGGTGTCATCATCTCGAGACCCTCTAATCCATACTCCAAGAAATCCAACTTTCGAAGCCGGTTGATGGATGCTATACCTCTACCTTGGTCACATGGTTGCCCGCCTGTTCGGATGTTCCCGTCACAGTTGGTTCGGGCGCAATAAACGCAAATCTGCATCCTTTCTGCCCGTGCTTGCCGTGACCGCTTGTCTCTTCCTGAATACCACGGGATGGGCTGGATCGATGTGGTAGGATCTTGGAATGGTGTCTCTTCCTGCAGCATGTTCACTGATCCCGTAGACGACTCTGGGGAATAGGTCCCTTTCACCAATGGTTGTGAGATTTTCCATGCAGGTATCTGGTATTCTACCCATGTGGCACCTTCTGACTTTGGATGATAGAAAGGGGAATCGGGCCGATCCACTTCCTGAGACACCTCTTGTCGAATCTGTGGTTCTTTTTCCTCCTTGAGTTTCTTGGTCAACATTGCTATATAGACGTGTGCTTTCATTAGCTTCCTCTTCCTGACTGGATGAATCAAGGTAGTAGGATCTGCTTGCTCGGCACCCTCTTGAAGCATATTTACTCCATGGTTAGGTAGAGGATTTGTGGTGACATTTGGCGGCTGCTTCTTCTGAAGTTCAATTTTACCCTCGTCAATCAAGTCCTGGATCGCATGCTTAAGAGCTAGGCATCTATCCGTATGATGGCCTTGTTGGTCGTGGTAATGACAGTACAGATTGGGCTTATACCAGGTAGGTGGATTGTTCAAATCCACAGGCTTAGGAGGGACGGAATTGATCATTCCCTGTTTCTTGAGCTTGGTGAATAACAACAAGGGCATCATTCCTTCAAAGTTGAAATTCCTCCTGGGTGCTTCATATTCAGTTTGGATCACGAGAGGGGTGGATCCTGTGGCTACCACCTGGACTTCTGCCGCCTGGCTGCTTGTCCCTACAGCATTTCCTCCTTTGGCTCTTGGGCTTTTCCTTGCCGAATAGCTTCCTGATGCTTCACGGGTCATACCCTGATTCTGTCTTTCTTTAAAGATCTTATCTTCAATCTTCTTCCCGATTGTCATAAGAGCATCAAATGTTTTGATGTGCTGGTAGTATATCTTCTCACGGTACTCCCCATACAGATTTTCTAACAATATCTCGACCTGCTCCTCCTCAGTAGGGCGGTTCCACATTTTCGCGGCCTTCTCCCTGAACCGCATGATGTAGTTTGAGAACTCTTCACTTGGTTCTTGCCTCAAGGTTTCCAATTCTCTTCGAGTAATGTCCATCTCAGTGTTGTATGAATATTGCTTAGTGAAGGCTTTAACCACAGAGGCCCATGACTGGGTTTGGGTGTGATCAAGCTGGGTTAACCATCTCAAAGCAGATCCGGCCAAAGAATATAAGAACGCCTGTCCCATTTGGTTTTCAAAAAGTCCCCATGATCTGGCAATGGTGGCAAAAATCTTGAGATGAGCCCTAGGATCTCCTGATCCGTCGAACTTATCCAATTTCCATTTGAAATCTTCGGGGATTTTCCCTTCGGGAAAGAACACCAGGTCTTCTTCATCTTTTTCTTTGACTTTGCCCTTGACAACCACTTCCAACTCAGCTACTTTTTCTCTCATTTTCTTCTCCCTTTCAGTCTCAGGAGGGTCCATAGGGTGGCTATCTTCCCCTTCTTCCACTGGTATGATGATTGGAGTCTTGAGGGTTGCGGGGTTAGTTTTCCGAACTTCTTGCTCTGCAGGTCCAGCTATGGATCCGCCCCTAGATAGTTCATTGACCGACTGAACTAGTCGTGCCATGAGTTGCCGCATTTTGGCCATGTCTACTTGCAGCCTATCCACTCGATCTTCGACGTGACTTTCAGACAAATGATCCTCCGGAGGATTCATGTTACTCACAAGTGATATCTCAGAAGATGAACTAGAAGAATGAGAAGGAATCAGGGATCTTGAGGAGAATGGTGGGTTGGCTCGAGTCAACCTTCCGTCGCGTCGGACCCAGATGGATAAGGACGGAATCGTGCTTCTACGAAAGAGAGAAGAATACCTAGTTTAGACCCTAAGAAGGCTAAAGAAGAATTTTATTTTATTTATCTTTTTTTTTTGTTTGTGATTTTTTTTGTATTTTATAACATTTGTTTCATTTTATTATTTTATTCGACTCAAGTAATCGGAGTGGTCATCAGAGTTTCAGCAGACTCCTTCTGAGACCAGACTTCGAATGCCGTCATTGCCCAAGCATTTTCGAACACAACAAAAAACAAACAAAAGAAAGATCCTAGTTACCGGGTCATTGATGATTATGTCTGGAGTCAAGATGAGATGCCTTCTTTTTTTTTTTCTCGAGGGACATGTAAGGTTCCATTATATGGAAGTGGATTTCCATTTTTCTTTGAGGGACCATCGTGGGACTATGGAATTCCTTATCTTTGGCGGTATCTCATATCAAAACCAGGTTAATCGTCAAATGACCCTAAACTCGGTCTTTCTTACAGCTAACAAAGGTTAGTTTGTGTCGTACCCTAATCATATGTGGTCTATTTTCCTACATGATGCATGTAATGGGTAGGCTTTCATAGGACAGAACAAGGCCACCCTTGACAGAACCGATATACCTATCGCTCGTGGTCGCGAATTGTAGGCACGTGGTTCTTTTGATATACCTGGAGAATAGGTCACACAAACTCAGAGTAATCGAGCTAGTGCCTTTTTTGAGTGGCAGAGCACTCCACAGCACACTAGTGAATACCCTCGCTGGTGATTCTAAACTCGTACAGTAAATATCAAGGGCTGTAGCTTCGCCGCGAATTACCCATGACTACTCATGGGGTCCAACGACTAACTACGAGGGTAAGAGGAGTTCCCATGCAGTGTATGTGTGCAAGAGAGTGGTACAGGAAGCGGCTATCATCCGATCTCAGAGTACTTAGTATGACGTGCCTCACCTCCCCGGGGGTAAAGGCACGACAGGGAGTACCCTCGCCGTTTGATTTCACTTCGAGCACTATGCATGATGCGGTTAGTACACACAAAGGTTAGCCAGACAAATATATTATGGTATTTATTTATTCATTTATTTATTTTTTTGTATTTTGTTTTGCATATTTTTTTTTTTTTTTTTTTATCATATTTTTTTTTCTTTTTATAAAAGTTTAGAGAGAACATTCTGTCATTTATTGATAGCACCTATTTAGAGAGTTTGACCTCGGGTGGACATTTGCCCACCATTCCCCAGTGAAGTCGCCACTGTAAGTACCGCGGTCCTCCGGGACGAAGGTTTCCTCAGCCCTTCTTTCTGGTGTCTTGGTGACATAGGATTTTGGGAGATACATGTGTGTGTGTATGGATGTGGATAACATTGTCAATATATGATAAATAGGGGATTGGGATCATGCATTAAAATATGTTAACCTAATGAGAAGTCGCCACCTAGGGTTAGGGCCTAGGACCCATTAAGTGTAGCCCTACCCGTGGTGAGCGGAATCGGGCTACGTGACTCCATATGGTCCAACCAAAGGTTCGGGTAAGGGGTCAGGTTACGAGTGTGGGAAGGTGTTAGGCACCCACCTCGCCCGGCCGAAGCCGGTCTCTCTGTGTTAGATGCTACGTAAGGACGAATGTTGTTTCTCTCTTATTACGGGGATGGGGGATATTATGAACTACATTCAGGTGCTATGAATTAAACTAAAGTACAATAAACTACATTATATATGTAAAAAGTGCAGATTAAAGCGGTAAAACATGAAAGGACTACATTGGATCGACAAAATGCAATAATTATACCTGTATGGTTGTATGCCCCTGGCTCAGGGGAGATGGACGAATGGACTGACGCTGCTTCTTTCTCGGCGGAGTAACGGCTCTTTCGAGTGATTTGGAAAAGAGTAAACAGACAGAATAACGTCTGTAACAAGGGAGTTTTGATGGTTATCCGTGCACAGACGGGATACCAAAGCTAAGGAGCCAAAGCGCTCTATACTCAGAGGGACAATCGAAGGATCTGTCCACCCCAGGGAAACCTCACATACTCACACACTCATGAGAGAAGGAGGAGAAATGAGGGTGAAAAGGGGGAAAAGATGCAAGGAATCACTTGGGGAGGGTCTCTCTACCCAAAATTCCTTGGGAAATGTGGGAGGGGACCCTCCTATTTATAGGGAGGGACATTTTCTCTCTCCTGGCCGAAAAGTCCTCCACGGCGCCGTGGGGGGCTTTTCCACGGCGCCGTGGGTGACGTCAGCAGGCTGATGTCACACCCCCTCATGGCGCCGTGGAAATCCGGTACACCTCCCCACAGTGCCGTGGGAAGGTACCCACGGTGCCGTGGGAAGGCGTCCACGGCGCCGTGGGAATAGTCCACGGCGCCTGGGCACGCAGTGCCATTTTCCCTTTTTTTGGGCCTAAAATGGGTCATTTTGTGCTCAAGATGATTCTTGGTCCTATGGGCCGGTATCTTTGGGTCCGAAAAGAGGGGGTGCATCGTCCATCGTCCATGTCCCGTTGTCATCATCGCCAATTAGGGGTGACAAAAATCGATGTCTACTGAATGTATTATATACTAATAAGTATAATGATATATAATTTGTTATATAAATATAGTCTATGGTGTGTATTATAAGTATATAATATACTTGTTTGTTGCAATGTATGAACCCAATTGAAATGTTGTGATGCAAATAGAACATAGCTACCTAGGTATGTTGTGATACATGCGTAGTACGTGAGAGGTGTAGATCCTATCCAAACTCAAGTTAAAATACCCAAGAACAGGACCTAATAGTACCCCTTAGTCAATCGGTCACTTAGACGTTAAGGTACCTTGAGCCAACCCAAGAGTTTGTTTTACTGGTCCATACATATTTAAATTCCATAGTTATGTACTTAATTCTTTTAATTAAGTATGCCCTCATGCCTAGAACCATTTTGTGTGACAGGACCTATTACCTCATTCGACCTGGAGACCCCAGTACCATGCTTTATATTAGACATCTACGAGAGAGACTGAGGCGGATACGACTAGTGTTACCCCGGGCTGAAAACCGACTGGACCTTTACTTGACCATTGCAGCCATTAGTGGACCCGAGGAACAAAAGCATTTTTTGAGGTTAGCTGGAGAGGTAATAGCTGACATAGAATTTTTACAAGCAATGGAGTTCGAGACCGGGAAGAGGCTGGAGATGCTTGCCTACTAGATCAGGTAATTAATTAAAAGTCTTTAATTAAAAGCTTGAAATTTTATATAGCACCATGCATAGCATATTGATACATAAAAACATGTAAGCAAGAGGAAACACAAGGTAATCAATGAAACACATCACCTAATGAACCAAGATAAAGAATCTAACAAATTCCACCTTACTGGTATGACTCATGTTACTCATTGGAATTGTGGACTGGATTTGAACCTGCTTAAGTTAGAAAATAGTTATTTACCCACATAGATAAATTGGAATATTGAACTCGGTCCTCTTTTCAGAAAAACAACAATGGTCAACACTAGAAGTTCTCGTGGAGGTCGGAAAGGTAAACAACCTAGAGTTGTGCCGGAAGTGGAGCTGCCCAATGGGACTGAGGCTCAAAATTCTGAGGCATCGGCTGCTTCATTAGAAGCACCAACGGCTGCACAAGCTACTGCAGCAGCACCTCAGTCAAGTGTGGCAGCTGGCGACGTGACTGGGTTCATGACCACGATGATGTGAACCATACAACAACAACAGAAGTTGCTTGGTCAGATGTGTACACAATTTGCAACTATGATGCACGAACGCGCTGCACCACCACCACCACCTAATCGACCCGTACTATTTCCACCACCAGTACCGCAACACTTAGTAGAGAATTCCACTGCCAAGGTGATGGAACGATTTAAGAAACTTCAACCGCCTGCAGTTTTGAAAATAACCTCTGAAGCAATGCACCCAGAATGGTGGATCAGTGCCCTAGAAAAGGCATTTGAGGTACTAGAGTACATGGACACACAAAAGATTATTTGTGCGGGATATCAGTTGTAGAATGAAGCTGAAGCTTGGTAGAAGGCCACTAGATCTAATTTAGAAGCTGCACACCCGAATCCCACTTGGGAGCAGTTTAAAGAGGTTTTCTTCAAGAATTATTTTCCTGAAAGTTTCAAGGATAGAAAGGGAGCCGAATTCATCGCACTGGTGTAAGGGAACAAATCGGTATTAGATTATCAACAACGTTTCGAAGATCTGTTCCATTTTGCTCCGGAGCATTTGAAAGGAGAAGTTAGTAAGGGCAAGAAATTTGAGAAGGGACTTAAGACCGAGATTGGATCAGTTTTGTCGATAATGGATATCCGGGAATATGCCCAAATGGTTGATAAGGCAAAGACAATGGAGGATAGATTCAAGGAAAAAGAGAAAGAAAAGACTGTGACATCACCTGGTTTGAACAAAAGGTCGGATAATTTCCAAACCTATGGTTGGCCAAATAAGGTTTACCGGGGAACAAGTTCAAGCCCTACTCCAACTTTGTATTGTAGGCCAAGTGTAGGTCAGAGTTCTTTTTGCCCTACATTTACTCGATCTGTTCAACCTACTACGAGTCAAGCAACGACAGCAGCTTCGCCAGCCCAACTAGCAGCAAGTTAAGCGAGCAAAGCTGTAACACCTGGAGCTCCGCCTTTCAAATGTTATTTGTCCAACAAGGAAGGGCATATGGCCAGAGACTGTAAGATGCGTGGTTATGGCAACACCTTGCCAAATCAAGCCTACGCCAGGCCATTTCAGCCACGAGATAATCGAATACAAGGGAAGGTGTATGCTCTAACCAATGAAGAAGCTGAGGCAAACCCTGACGTAATGACAGGTATGTTGCTGAACGCTACTTAACTAGGGAATAATTGGTTTATATCATATAACCTAAATCACTTACCCTAGGTAACCTAAATGTCTCAACCATACCCGCGTGAGTGTTATTTGACTCGGGCGCAACCCACTCTTTCGTCTCCTCAACCTTTGAGAGTAATATGGAATACCAACCAAGGGACATTGGGCATGAGCTAGTAGTCAGCATGCCAACAGGAAGCATCGTAAGTTTGAAGGAGGTCTACGACCCCTGTAGAGTCAAAATTTGTGGGAAGGGATTAACCGCCCGATTGATAAAAATGGAAATAAATGATTTTGATGTGATACTAGGCATGGATTGGTTGTCTGCCTATGGTGCAAACGTCTTATGTGCGGAGAAAAAGATAAGGTTTAGATTGGAAGATGGATCGGAGTTCACCTACCAAAGTGAACCAAGGAGAAAATCTAGAAGGATAACGTTGTCCGCACTCCAAGCACGGAAGTTACTAGGAGAAGGATGCCAAGGGTTCTTGGCCACTATACTTGATACGGAGGCAAAGATAAGACCTTTAGAAGAGCTTCATATAGTCAGAGAATTTCCTGATGTATTTCCAGAAGATCTGACATAGTTACCACCAGACCGCGATATAGAGTTCACGATTGATCTGATTCCTGGTGCAGCACCGGTATCTAAGGCACCATACAGGATGGCGCCAGTCGAATTGAAAGAGTTGTAGATACAACTTCAAGATCTACTGAAGAAGGGATTTATTCGACCCAGTGTGTCACCCTGGGGAGCACCTGTGCTATTCGTGAAGAAGAAAGATGGAAGCATGTGGCTGTGTATCGACTACCGTGAATTGAATAAGCTGACAATTAAGAATCGATATCCATTACCACGTATTGACGACCTTTTTGATCAGCTACAAGGGGCAAGAGTTTTCTCCAAGATTGATCTTAGGTCAGGATACCATCAACTGAAGATCAAGAGCGGTGACATCCATAAAACAGCGTTTCGAACTCGGTACGGACATTATGAATTTTTAGTATTGTCATTCGGACTAACAAACGCCCCGGCAGCATTCATGGATATGATGAATAGGGTATTCCATGACGTGCTAGATAAGTTTGTCATAGTGTTCATTGACGACATTCTGGTGTACTCCAAGAATGAGGAAGAGCACACACAACATCTTACATTCTTGTTGCAGTGATTGCGGGAACACCAGCTCTATGCCAAATTTAGTAAGTGTGAATTTTGGCTCAATCAAATTGGTTTCCTGGGGCATATCATCACCAAAGACGGCATCAAGGTAGACCCTGGCAAGGTGAAAGCGGTACTCGAATGGGAGACTCCAAAAAATGCCACTGAGATCCAAAGTTTCTTAGGATTGGCCGGTTATTACCATCGATTTATTGAGAACTTCTCGAGCATTTTGGCACCCATGACAAAACTCACAAGGAAGGGTTCTAAGTTTGAGTGGAATGAAGCGTGCGAGAAAAGCTTCTAGGAATTAAAGAACCATTTAGTGCCAGCTCCAGTTCTGACCATTCCAGATGGAACCGGAGGAATGGTAGTGTATACGGGTGCATCTAGAACAAGCCTAGGCGGCGTCCTGATGCAGAGAGGTAAAGTAGTCGCATATGCCTCCAGACAATTGAAAGAACACGAGAAGAATTACCCTACTCATGATTTGGAGTTAGCAGCAGTAGTCTTCGCATTGAAAATTTGGCAACACTATCTCTACGGTGAAAAGAGTGAAATCTTCAGCGATCACAAAAGTCTGAAGTATTTCTTCACCCAGAAGGAGCTTAACATGAGACAGAGGCGGTGGTTAGAACTAGTAAAAGATTATGACTGTGAAATCTAGTACCTCCCTGGCAAGGCCAATGTTGTGGCGGACGCATTAAGCAAAAAATCTTAGACTGCGTCTCTCGTATCTTTGGTCATAAGTGAGCAACTAATGCAGGAAGCTCGTAAATTTAATTTGGAGCTCATGATCGGGGAAGCAGCCGTGCAGCATTGGATCTGTAACCATCGATACAAGAGGAGATAATTACGAAACAACCATTGGATCCCGAGCTAGCCAAAATAACTTGGGAAATTCAACAAGGCGTCCACAAGGACCCGAACTTTACACTAGCCCAAGATGGAGCATTGAAGTTTCAGGATAGATTGTGCGTGCCTGAGGATTTTGATGTCCAAGATCGGATTCTTAAAGAGGCGCACAGCTCACCCTATACCATCCACCCTGGGAGTACGAAGATGTACAAGGATTTGAAGAAATATTACTGGTGGATTAGAATGAAGCAAACCATAGCAATCTACATGTCCAAGTGCCTTACCTGTCTACAAATAAAAGCGGAAAGACACCGACCGTATGGACTCTTGCAACCACTTCCCATACCTGAGTGGAAGTGGGAAAGAATCACTATAGATTTCGTAACAAATCTGCCCAACACCAAGAAGGGCATGAGTGCAATTTGGGTGATCGTAGACGGACTGACAAAGGCAGCTCATTTCATACCGATTAAAATAAGCTATCCGATGGAAAAGCTTGCCCAGATATACATTGACAACATAGTCCACTTACATGGCGTGCCTGTCAGTATTGTGTCTGACAGAGATCCTCGATTTACTTCAAGGTTTTGGAGAAGTCTACAAAAGGCATTGGGATCTCAATTGAATCTCAGTACAGCTTTTCATCCGTAGATGGACGGACAGTCAGAAAGAACCATTCAAACTCTGGAAGACATGCTCTGAGCCTGTATTTTGGAAATGAACGACAGTTGGGATGCTCACATACCACTAGTGGAGTTTATATACAATAACAGTTACCACTCTACCATTGGCTTGGCACCGTTCGAAGCACTCTATGGCAGGAAGTGTCGAACTCCGCTTTATTGGGATGAAGTTGGTGAGCGGAAGTATCTTGAACCTGAGATGATACAAGCGACCTGCGACATAGTGGATGTCATAAGAGAGAAGATCAAGGCAACCCAGTAGAGACAAAAGAGTTATGCGAACAATCGAAGGAAGCATATTGAATTTGAGATCAGAGAAGAGGTGTTTCTTCGAGTGTCTCCAACCAAAGGACTGCTGCGCTTCAACAAGAAAGGTAAGTTGAGCCCAAGATTTATTGGTCCATATGAAATTCTAAATAGAGTGGGACTCATAGCATAAAGGCTGGCTCTACCACCATCTTTACCGGGCGTCCATGATGTTTTTCATGTGTCAATGGTACGAAAATACATAAACAATCCGACGCATGTATTATCAGTTGAACCCGAACAGTTGGACGTGGTTATGACTTATGAGGAACATCCCACAGAGATATTGGACAGAAAAGAGCATAACCTCCAAAACCGCACCTTCACTTTCATGAAAGTCCAATGGGGAAATAACCCAGTAGAAGAAGCTTCGTGGGAACGTGAGGAAGAAATGAGGGAAAATTATCCTCAACTTTTCGCATTACCGAGTAAGCAAATTTTGAGGACGAAATTTTTGTAAGCTATGGAGAAATGTCAAACCCTACCCTCTGACTGGCTGGAATCTAACTAAAGTGCAGGAATCTCTGATCAGGCAATCAGATTCATTGTGGAGCATCGCTCCAGTGATATGGATTAATGAGGAAACTCAGTGCATGTCCTCCTACACACCTGTGAGAAGATGGACAGTAGACCCCTGCTCTTGTATAGCTCACAGCCTGGTGTATGACTTTGGATCCCAAGTAATCTCTCTCCTCCTTCAAGTGGTGGGACCCATCTCTAAAAAATCATATAAAAACCCATGGTGGGCATGTGGGGACAATACCCTAACCCAGGGTCAAACCCCTGTGCTTTTCCCCTTTCAATTCTGTTGTAGGAATTCTCTGGGCGATGCAACAACACCCAGAGACATCACCCAGTAGCTGATTTTGCATATATTTAATTATTATAATTAAGGGGACCATCCAACTTGACCATGGACACTTTTCACTGATAGAGGCGACTCTGAGGGACCACCCCATACCCTTGGTTCAGTGTGGACGCCACCTGTGTACCTAGAACCAAACTGAATCACTTTAAAAATGAGTTTTTAAAAAGGGACCTTAGCAAACAAACAGGCCTTAGTAGGGGCCAAGTCTATAAATAGGAGGCCATTTGGTTCATTTAGAACCCTTGGCAGTAACTGAATCCGAAAAAGAGAAGAGAGGAAAGAAAGGAGAGAAAGAAGAAGAAGGAGAAGAAGGAAGAAGGAAGGAGGAGGAGGGCTGCTGCCAGCTCCATCTCTGGCTGATCCGAGCCACTTCACAACCATTTTCAGGTATAGGAACCTCCCCCATACCTGCTGTACCTGTTCTTTGTTGGTGTTTGCTCTATTTTGTAACCCTGGGCAGCCCAGAACAGCTTGGGTTTGCCCAGTCTTGGTCTATATCAGCCATGCAGACCTTGTGCATGGTAGATCTGAGCTTTTTAGTGAAAATCAATATTTGGTTTTGCTGTTCCCTTAGCCGAATTCTGGCTGAGCATGCATGCTCTGCCCAGATCCCCATCTGGCTATTGGATTGAAGCCCAGACTGCAAGCTAGGGTTGCACTGACCTAACCCTAGGTGGGTACAGCCATGAAACCTTATTTTGCATTCATTTCCAGCCTTGCATGTGGCTGGATTCCAAGATCTCAGACCTGTAAAACCCTGAACACTATTCATTAGGGTTATTTGGGCAGCCAGATCCAGCCTAACTGGAACCCTAATGAAGGAACCAATGGTACCATGGGATAGGTCACCACTAGGGCTACCCAACCCCCCAAACATGCAGAGGATCCATTGGACCCTTGGCCCGCAAAGCCCAGCCTAGGAAGCTCAGCCTGCTTGTCGATTGCGAGCATCGGGCGATGCAGCAAGGCCCAGAGCCATCGCCCAGTGAAGGAATCTTTTGATACAAAAGGGCAGAATTTTAATTTCCTATGGGATTTGATCCTTGGACGCTATGGGATGTGGGAAATGAAAAAAATGACCTTCCCCCACATCTATCCATATGTGAAAATTGGTTGCAACCCTAAGTGGGCCCCATAGGCAGCTGTGCCTTGCTGTGCTTGATCATACTGCACTGTCCTGAGTTGGACAATAGTATGTTGTAATGTAAAATATATTGTGGACTAAATCTGACTTAGAGACAGGTGTGGGCACTATAAATGACCAAATTGCCCCTGTGCCCTAGGCACTGGCCCATGCACAGGGACATGACCTAAGACCCAGTGCAAGGCCCGGTGTTTCTAAATGAGACCAACCAAACCTCGGGTCGACCCAGTAAGATAGGGTAACCCTAGGGCACCAGTGTAGGGTCAATAACTGAATAAAACACTGTTTGATTTTTATGTTTAGGATCTGATCCCATGCTCGAGGACAACAATCAGACAACAGTTGGAATTGAATCTGTGACTGAGTACCTAGAGCCAAGTATTGGTGAGTGAATGATACTATCGTATGTGTAAATGCAATTGTGATCTGATGTTGGCTATTAATAATTGAATCTTGTCTGTTATGCTATTTACATACTTATAATCAAAGTTACTCAAATCACTACATAATGACTGTCGTCGATCAACACTGTGAAATGAATATGATGATTGTGATTGTTAGAATAGATGCTGTACTCGGCTTGGAAATGAAGCCTGTGATAGCCCGTACTATGAATGCGATTGACACTGCTTGACTCATACTATACCATATAGACATGGGGCTAGAGTTTCATCACCCGTGCTACAAACCCTTGCCAATAGGGGTTAAGGTGCTGGATGCCTGGGAGGCAATTATCAGGGACTGAATAGGATCGAAACACCGGAAGGTGCATATATCGAAACACCGAAAGGTGCATAGATTCAGAACACCTATATGGTGAATGAGGGAAGAAACGGTTGCTTACCAGGATAATCATAGAGGGCTGGTCGGGCTGACCTAGGAAGGGATGCTGGAGCCGACTGGTTTTCACCGACAACCCCATGAGTGTATCGCGGGAAGAGGTAACCAAGCCTACACCAGGGATACATGCATTGGGATTGTAGTAGCACAGACCTGACTTAGTTGTAATGATAGGTGGCTAATAATAAAACTGGACTTGCATATCATATAGATCATGTGAACTGTGGATTGTGATTGCATATGCTTACATGATGGACGTTATTTGCTCACGAGCTCGGTGGGGCTCACACTCTGTTATATGTTGCTTTGTTCTTAGATGATCTTGTAGGTGGATGCCGCTGTGGCATGGCGGGCTATCTCGAGGAGGAGAGTCCTGGTGTGTATGATGATGTTGGTATGGACCCCGACGAAGGTCATACATATTCTGCGTACTTTCTCGGTGGTCGTGAATGAAGACCGTTGAGGAGTGCTTCTGATGTTTGGTGTTGGAAACTCCTTTTTGTTTTGTTAGGAGATTTTTTGTTTTTGGCCGTGGATCGATTTTAGTTACTACTTTTGTTTTCTTTCTTTCTTTTGGGGTTGGGTATCCTAACCCTGTATATAATCATGTATGTAGTGTTGTAGTTATCTGCTTATATTTTCCTTCGCTATGGGTTGTGTGTGCTGGGAAATGTAACAAACAAGTTTCTACATGTATATATTATTACCATTTCCCGTATCGCTATGCTTCCGGTTATTTGTTTAAAATATAGATGTTCTGCATTACTCTGATCTTACTTGTGGTTAAGATGTGGATGTTGGTTCATGAATGTAAGCACTGCTTCTAGATCCGTGGGATTTGGCGGATTACCATCGTGCAATTTGGGTCACCTACCCAATCCTCCCAAGGGTGGTTTGGGGTGTGACACCACATGCACGGCCTCACCCACAGGCGCGACCCCCACGGGCGCGGCCTCAGCGTGTTCCACATCATTGATATGGCCTACACAGACGTCGTGGCACCTAGCCTATGATCCAATCACCACTACAGACATATACCATCTCCCGGACTCTAGGCCACCGCCTAGAAGTCACGTCACCCAGACAGACTCAAACACCCAAGGATCTATCACCACACGTAGGTGTCTATCTATCAAGGATCCCAACACCGCCAGAACACTCCCTCCCACAGGGAGGCGGCCAACCAAGGAAGAGCCCTGCTACCCAGGGTCTCTATCCACTACATGGATCACTCGCCATCAAACTGGGACTCTCCACACCGCCATACTCTACTATAAAAGGGAAGGTATTCTATTCCATGATCCCATCTTGAATTCTACTATTCATCTTTTTCCTCAGAGAGATCTAACTTAGGCATCGGAGAGTCCTAGGCCGGAACCACACCGGTTCTCCTTTGTCACCTTGGTCCTTTTGCAGGCTACGACACTCGAAGGGACCGCAGACGATTTCTTGACGCAACAGTGTGGTTTTATTTTTTGGGACTGGTTGATATGATTTTTGCAACTTATCTTTGATAAATAGAAATCATCATAAAATAGTTGAGGATTTATTTTCATTTTAGAGACTAAAATCACTTTAGCTTATTTTGCACTAGATGTTTTAATACACTGGTTGGGAACAAAGGGGGTGGGAATTGAAGGTTATTAGACTTTCTAGATATAAAAATAACAAAATTTAGAGGTAATTTCTGGATAAAAAGGTTGAAAACCATAAGTATTTACTGCAATGACTTGGAGGTTGTATGGGAAGTTGTACTGAGGATGCATGATGGTATATAGATCGAGTTGCATGAAATCATTAGTTAAGTTCACTCAAGCATGTTGATGACTGAAAAAAAAAAACAAAAACGGTTCTAAGAAAAGTTATTAGACTTCATTATTAGTACAATAAAAAGTTTTTTTTTCTATTTTTGGATTTTTTGGGGACATAAAACTAAGAAATATATTAAGAGAAGATTTACTACTGATACGCCATAATTTGTACTTCAAATCCTGACCTTACACGTGGACCCCTTAGGTTCGCAAACAAAAGGAAGTTGGGGGCGTGCTTGGAGAATCCCACGCGCATGACGGTTATGGAGTGTGGCCCACAATGGTAGTTACGTAACCATCAAGGGAAGGTCCCACGTGCCTCAAGAATCCCGAAGATCCCAAGATTTGTGGGGGATCACAACCAGAATGGGAGTTTCCATAAACCGTGCAACCAGAAAAGGAAACTATCGAAACAGGAAGGATCGCCCGAGATCCCAACCATCACTATAAATTAAAGGCTAGACCCTCATGTAGAAAAACTCAATAGACAGTATTCAATGATCAATAGAGAAAATTTATTATTCAGCAGTCTCATCTCCGTTATTCCCAATTTCGTCTAGTTTCTACACTAGCATATCCGTTGTGCCGCCGGTAGATTTCTCTCCGGCAGAAATCTTTTCACAACATTTGGCGCCGTCTGTGGGAAACGGAGAACGAAGACCCACGAAGATCCCACTATGACCAATACAAGAAATCTGTCAAGGGTCACTCGATCCGCTGCCACCGCAGCGGCTATTCCTCCTCTAGGACCTTCTACCGCTGGTCAGGGAGGAGCCTTAACCCATCCGACTACTTCCCAGCAAGCAGGTGAAGATCTTATCCCAGAAGACCAGGAGCTACCACGCCAGGAGGAGTCTCAACCAAGGCTCCCAGGGGACACACCATGCTACGTAATGGTGGAATAGTTCGACGCAATGCAGGCCCGCTGGGATGACAAGATGGAGCAAATGTTGGAGATGCAGCGTGGTCTCCTACAGGGGATCCCCATACCCCACCTCCACCATCAAACGGAGAAAGATCTCATTCTCCGGAGCATAGTGAGAACCATAGCAATGCAAACAACACCCGACGAAGGATCAAGGAGATACAAGGAAACACCAAGAATCAAGATTCGCACATGACGAAGGTGGGGCAAGCCCTGAACGACAAAGTCTTGGAACTCCAAGACCAAATTCAAGAAGTCATAAGGGGAAAGAACCAAGCCCCGATTCATAACTTTCACTTCACTACGGACTTAGCATTCACAGATGAGGTATGGTTCGAGCCCCTCCCAAAAGGGTTCAAGATGCCAACCATAGAGCAATATGCAGGCACCACGGATTCGGAGGATCACCTGGAAACTTTCAAGTCCCTCCTGTTCTTTCAAGGCGCTTCAGACGCTATAATGTGCAGGGCTTTCCCCTCCACCCTGAAGGGACCGGCATGACAATGGTTCTCTCGGCTCCCTCCACGATCTCTTTCCAATTTCATAGATCTGGGCCGGGCCTTCTTGGCTCACTTTGTGAGCAGCAGAGTTCATAAGAAAATAGCCACCAATCTTCTGGCCATAAAGCAGCACCCTGACGAATCCATCAGGGGCTTTCTTACAAGGTTCAATAAAGAAACCCTGGAGGTACAAAATTTGGACCAAATGGTGAAGTTCCATGCGTTACGTAGCAGAATTCGAGGTGTCGAGTTGAAAAAGTCCTTAATCATGGAAGAACCAGGAGACATGTATGAGTTATTCTCAAGATGTGAAAAATATATCAACTTGGCTGAAGTTCTTGTGGCCGAGAAAGAAGATAAAACCAAGAAGAAAGCTCAGGAAAAGAAGGAGGAGACCCCCTGAGAAGTTGGCGCAAAACGCAGTTGAGATGACAAGGATGGCAGAAAAAAGAAAATGACAGGAAAGCTTGGGTCCCCAAAGCTGTAGATCTGGAATCCGAGCCAGATTATACGGCCCTGACTCATACCCGAGCACACATATTGAATGAAATTAAAGACCAGGTGACCCTACGGTGGCCAGCCAGGATGGTCAAGCCGGAGCATATGCTCAACAAGAACAAGTACTGTCGCTTTCATCAAGACCACGATCACAATACCGAGGAATGCAGACAGCTAAAGGATGAGATAGAGGCTCTCATCCAGAGAGGGCGCCTAGGCCGACTCGTCAAGAAAGAAGGGAACAACGGGAGGTCAGATTATCATGCTCGGGAGCCAGAGGGAAGACAAAGATCACCCCCCAGAGCTGATAAAGAGGAGTTACACCGAGATAAGCCCCATACCAAGAATGTACCCCTGAGGGAAATAACAACCATATTTGGTGGGCCTGGTATGGGAGGAGAAACCACAAATTCCCGAAAGCAGCACTCTCGGAATGTACTCCAAGCCGAGGCAATAGTTAAAAGGAGGAGAACTGATTATCACATAACCTTCTCCGATGAAGACCTGGCGGATATTCAATCTCCCCATGATGATGCCTTGGTAATCAAGATGGTTATCGCCAACTGCATAGTAGGGAGGATCCTAGTGGACAACGGGAGTTCAGTTGACATCCTATATTATGATGCAATCGAAAAGATGCTCCTGAAACCCGAGATGCTGAAAAGAGTGGAGTCTCCCCTATACGGATTCAATGGGGCCTCGGTACAGGTGGAAGGATCGATTGAGCTGCTGGTTACAGTGGGGATAGAACCTAAACTCTCTACGGTGATGATGAACTTCCTAGTGGTAAAGGAGAATTCCACGCACAATGGAATATTGGGGCGACCAGGACTCAATTCACTGTAGGCGGTGGTATCAACCCCACACCTAGTCATGAAATCCCAACCGACCATGTGGTAGGGGAGTGTAGAGGAAGCCAGGTGGTAGGCCGTCGCTTCTATGAAGGATACCTAAGAACCAAAGGAAAGGAGCCCCAATTGCATCTAATCCATCTGGATGACAACCGAGATATCGATATTAAGAATTTTTATGGACAAACCTGTAACGCCAACTTCGTACCCGAATAGCATACTAGCAGAGGCTGCAACTATGCAAACCATCACTATCGACGCTGTTAGCTTCTTGCTACCGGCACCATTGTCATCATCCAAGATCTCTGTAGGCATCCTTTAATCTCTCTCTCTCTCTCTCTCTGAAGAGACATAAAATGAATTATACTAAAGCAAGGGAGCTATTCAAAACCATTTTACCCGTTGTCTTATGGCCATGAATTTTTTGACTACTGTCTGTCTATGTGTGGGAATCCGTTTGTTGTTGGAGTATTGGGGAAGAAGGGGAGACTGGGTTTTATGAAAATTTTGAAACATCACTCACACGCCACAAAGAATAATATAAATCAAGGGTGACGGTTGCACAGGCAGAAAAATCGTGACCCATATTTTGTTGATGTCGATGCCTGAGAGATGGGGGAGCTCTGACATGACACCACCATGGGCTCTCACTTGCTTAACCTTCGAAATGATTCTCCAAAATTGGAGTTCCAGATCCGGAGGAAATAGTCAGAGTCGATTTTCTGGGGGCTAGAGGATGAAGACGACGATGATGATGATGGGTTGGGGTTAGGGATGAAGGATTCCTTGGACAGATGGGGTCGTAGGAAGAAGAAGAAGAAGAAGCAGATGGGTCGATATTTCTAATTAAACAAGGAAATGACACTCTTACCTTTCGATTTTGAGACCTATGAGCACATGCTTGTTAAAGTCCCCCCTTAAATGGTCAAAAGTGATTGTTGGCCAAAAATCGTAAACGACTTTCAATCTATTTTTTATTTTTGGATTTTTTCAATCTTTTTAAAATAGAAACAGGCTCCATAAACGATACCAAATGCAACCAAAAACGTTTTTAAAGGCAAAAATAAAAAATAAAAACTATACCAAAGATGCCCTAATTTTGCTATCTACAGAGCATAATCTCGTAAGCAACGGAATGGGCTGCCTATTCAGGGCCTCTTTGGTATCACTTTTCATTTTGTTTTTTTTTCCTATTTAGAAAAATCATTACTGAAAACCATTTTTTATGAAAAAATAAAAAAGTTTTTGGTAAGTACTAAACATAATTGATTGTAGAATGAAAAATAGGTTTGGTGCAAATGATTTTTATAACAATTTTTTAAGAGATAGCCCAAACCCAAAGCCCACATGTAGTTTAAGTGGTGGGTGAAAAAGGCGTCTCTTCACCCATCTTCCTCCCCAATTTGAAACCCTCTTTATACTTGTCGTTTTCTTCACCTGATTTCTTCTCCATCTTCTTCTTATTATTTTTCTTTTTCTTTTCTTTTTGAATCGAAACCCAGCCAAGCCTTACTCTCCATCTACAACCACAGTCATATTGCCCTCTCCCTCTCCCTCTCCAATTTTCTTTTCAATCCAAAGACCCTTTCCATTTTTCAATAAAAGAATTACCTAAACCCAAAACAAAACAAAGCTACAAAACCTCAAATCCTATTCACCAAACGCACTGGAGAATCGAATGACACCAGAGAAGTGAATGTATAGACCACCAAACGCGTCGGTTTTTTTTTGTTTTTAGATATTTTTCAGTTTTCCTTTCTTCTGGGTTTGTAATTTTCAAACAATAAGAGGGAAGAACATGTGAAGGACTGGAGAACATAGTCTTACAATTACTTTTTCAGCTTTTGCTTTCTTTTTTCAAATGGTGCTGCTCATATTCCCGCCCATGGAGGAGCGACCTCTCATTCTTGTTGTTCGATGGCTATCACTGAGAGGGGGGTGAATCAGTGATCCAATTTTTTAATTTCTTCCCCACTGGCACTGGTAATTACTGGGCGGATTAGAAAACAAACCACAAGGTCGTGTACACACCCCAGCCAGACTCAAAGGCTCTACCAAGTGTGTACACTCATCCTGCAGCCCACGCACTTCAAATGCTAATACAGATATAATGCAAAAATCCACACGCACAACACAAGGTATACGTGGTTCGGCAAGTTGCCTACATCCACGGAGCAATGCCACTAAAGGCTTCGTATTTGCCCAATACTCAACTTCGCTGCACCTATAGTTGGGAGCACCCACACCCAAATTTTCTCAGCATAGAACTGAGAGGGCAATTAATGCCAGTACAAAAAGTACCCACTGCCTGAGAGCACCCACTCCCAGTATTTAGCACCCACTAAATACAAAGCAAAAATCAATGAGGTTTTTGACTTATAGCAATGCCCTACAAATAAACACAAACTAGAATAGGTCTATCAACAATATTCACCTACTTCAAGCATTCTTCACTAACAGGGATGAGGCATAAATAAATTAGGAGAGATAAGAATGCTTACAATCCTTACACAAGAGGTTTGAGTTTTATAGAGATCAACTGGAGCCCACTGGAACTATCAACTCTGTCCTTTGTGGAGAGATTTGAGCTTTCATGTAAGCACTGCCATGAGGGGACCACAAATAGTTCCTTTCTTCTTGTCTTCTTCCTCTTCTTGTATTTTCTCAAAAACACAAATATAACCCCACTTTCTCCATAAACAAGGCTTCAATAACACTACTCAATCTTCAAAAATCCATTGAGAAATAGGCTTTGATGCAACCCAAAAGAGCCTTCTATTTTTTTCTCAAAATCAAAGCTTTGGAGAGAGAGATCGGCCCATCTAGATTTCCCGGCTTTTCCGTGTTCTTCACGATTTTTCTTTTTTCAAAAGTGCGCTCTCTGCCTTCTCATTGTAAAACCCATTTTAAAAAGAAGACTTAAAAGCCTTTAGTGGCTGACCAATCGATTAGGGACAGCAATGGCTTGGATGAAGCCAAATAAAAGGAGTTTCTGAATTTACAAATGAGGCCCTCTTCAAAAACCCATTCAACTTTTAATAATTAAACTCCAAAGGACCCCTTTTCTCACTTATTTGAGTCATTGAGGATAAAACTTATATTTATTTGCAAATAAACTCTTGAGACACAAATTGAATCTATGATGCTGGCTGAGAGCAAGACTTGACATCCAAAATTTTCAGATTTGCTTCTATTCTGCGTACCTATACGAGAAAATTCATAATTCCCTCGTCTGACGTCGGATTGACGACTCGTTTGAACCGATGGAAAGAAGACTCGACGAAATAACTTTTTCTAGTTCAAAACTCTTCCAAATTCTGATGCGGAGTCCACTGAAAAATTCACTGAAAGTACCATGGCCGCAGTGACCTGTGAATTATGAACCCATAAGCCTCCAAACACTTTGTATCACTACTGCCCATGCTTGCAATGCTCTGAACTATTACCAACAACATTTCCTGAGCCACTGGACACTGTCATAGCCTCAAGACTGGCCAACTCATTATTACTCTGCACTTGGTTGCCAACAATGACAACCCATATACAACAATCTCCCCCTTTGGAGTTGTTGGCAACCTTCTCATCAACTGTGTGTCTGCATCTACAATCATACACAATATATACTCAAACTCTCCCTGCTTGCAAAACCTACAATTTCTCCCCCTACTAAGGACAGGAATTCTCCCCATACAGTGATGAGGACTCTCTCTCTCCCCCTTTGACAACAAGTACAAAGGGATGTACAAGGACCCCCCCTGAGCCCATAATGGGAGCAAATCATCTACAATAAGCATGCTCCCCCTGCCCCTCTGCACCTCAATGCCGGGGAATAAGAACCACTCCCAACTTTTTCCTGAGGAACTCAAACTGCTCCTTGGGTAATGGTTTTGTGAAGATATCTGCTGACTGTTCTGTTGTGGGGATAAACTCCAATCTCACTACTCCTTCTATGACATTCTCTCTCAAAAAGTGATATCTGATTGCAATATGTTTTGTCCTGGAGTGCATGGCTGGATTCTTTGAGATGTTGATAGCACTTGTATTGTCACAATAAATCACCACAGGCCTATCAACCTCAACACTCAGATCCTTCATCATCTGTTGCATCCATAGCACCTGTGTACAATATGATGTGACTGCTATATACTCAGCCTCTGCAATAGAAAGGGAGACCGAATCTTGCTTCTTACTATACCAAGCCACTAAACTGCCACCCAAATAAAATGCACCACCACTAGTGCTTTTCCTATCATCCACATCACCTGCCCAGTCTGCATCTGAATAAGCTGATAATGTGAAGTCCTTGGTTCTGGAGTACCACGAGCCATAGTCAATGGTACCTTTCAAGTACCTAAAAATTCTCTTCACAGCTGCTACATGAGTTTCTTTGGGCCCAACTTGAAATCTTGCAACCATACACACAGCCTGCAAGATATCAGGTCTACTAGCTATCAAGTACAAGAGGCTTCCAATCATTGACCTATAAGTGGTGTGATCAACTGATGAGGATGCATCATCTTTAGTCAACTTGCATCCAATCATTATGGGTGTACTAACAGGTTTGCAATCTTCCAT
This sequence comes from Telopea speciosissima, assembly GCF_018873765.1. Classification (NCBI taxonomy): domain Eukaryota; kingdom Viridiplantae; phylum Streptophyta; class Magnoliopsida; order Proteales; family Proteaceae; genus Telopea; species Telopea speciosissima. The sequence continues at coordinate 47,030,546 of NC_057919.1, read as the reverse complement.
GGTGAACCTTTTCAACATTTCTCTCACATACTTAGATTGACAGATAAAAATTCCTTCTTTTAGCTGACTGATCTGTAACTCCAAAAAGAATGAGAGTTCACCCAACATAGACATTTCAAATTCAGCCTGCATCTTCTCTGCAAAGTCTCTACACATCTCATCCTTGTGGCCACAAAAAATGATGTCATCGTAGATACACAACTACCACAAGCTGACTATCCACAGTTGATTTCACATACAAATTACTGTCCACCATGCCCTTTTTGAAATCCAAATGACATAAATAGGTGTCCAATCTAGCATACCAAGCTATGGGAGCTTGTTTCAGCCCATATATAGCCTTCCTCAACCTACAGACAAGTGTAGAATCTTCACTGAGTTGGAATCCATCCGGTTGCTCTATGTAAACTTCTTCATCCAATGTGTCATTCAAGAAAGCAAACTTAGCATCCATTTGATAAACCTTGAAGCCTTTGTGAATTGCTAGTGCTAGAAACAGTCTGATTGCCTCAAGTCTTGCCACTGGAGCAAAAGTCTCCTCAAAATCAATACCTTCTACTTGAGCATATCCCTTGCATACAAGTCTAGCCTTGTTTCTTACAACTTGACCATCTTCATTGAGTTTGTTTCTGAAGACCCATTTTGAGCCAATTACATTTTTGTCAACTAGCCTAGGAACCAAATTCCATGTGTGATTTCTTTCAATCTGGTCAAGCTCTTCATTCATAGCTTTCATCCAGCTCTCATCTTTACTTGCCTCCTCAACAGTTTTTGGCTCAACTTGTGAGAGAAGAGAGTAGGTGTTGGAGTACATTATTCTAGTTTGCTTACCTGTACTCCTGGTTCTCATCCCTGCAGTAGGATCACCTATAATTTGATTTTCTGGATGATTCTTAATAGTCCTGCTTTGCTTTTCCTGCTCATCTGCCTCAGTGTCAGGTTTGTCATGTTCATCTCTTCCTTCTTGCCTATCCTCACCTACTTCACTCACCTCAGTGAGGTCTTCAACTTCAATAGAATCAACTCATGAGCTAGTAGAGGAATCTCTTTTCTCATCAACCTTGACATCTGCACTTTCCACAATTTTGCCAAGTCTTTTGTTGTAGCATCTGTAGGCTTTGCTTGTGGTGGAGTAGCCTAGAAAGATGCCCTCATTAGCTCTATCATCAAACTTCCCCAAATCTTGATTGGTACTTTTGATGTAGCACTTGCTACCAAAGACTTTGAAATGTCTTATTGTAGCTTTCTTGCCAAACCAAATCTCATAGGGAGTTTTGTTCTCATGAGCTCTCAACATACAGCTGTTGTGAATATATACTGCAGTGTGTACTGCTTCTCTCCAAAATTTGTTACCCATGCCATTTTCAATCAACATGGTCCTTGCCATCTCTTGAATAGTCCTGTTTTTTTCTTTCGGTAACACCATTCTGTTGAGGTGTTCTTGCAGCTGAGGTCTGTCTTCTGATGCCATTTTCATAACAATATTTTTTGAAGTTTGTCCAGGTGTACTCACCTCCTCTATCAGATCTCAGACATTTAATCACTTTCCCCGTTTGTTTCTCAACTTGTTTTCTGAAGACTTTGAACATTTTTAATGCTTTTGATTTGTGCTTCAAAAAATATGCCCATGTCATTCTGGAGTGGTCATCAATAAATAGGATAAAATATCTCTCCTATGATGCTCTTTGTCCTCATTGGACCACATATATCAGTGTGCACCAACTCCAATGGTTGACTAGTATGATATTCTTTTGACTTGAAAGATACTCTAGTCTGTTTTCCTTTCTGACAAGAACCACAAATATGGTTTGATGGCTTTTTCAAAATAGGTATATCTCTAATAGCTTTCTTTGAAGAAATTTTTCCAAGACTGTTAAACCCAATATGTCCAAGCCTCCTGTGCCATAACCATGTCTCTTCTTCCATGCTTACCATACAAGTGTCTTTAACTGTCTCTATCAAAGTGTAGAGATTCCTTGAAGTTCTCTTTCCTGTGGCCATCAACTTCCTTGTGCTTGTTCTTCTAATTTCACAACCTTGGCTATTAAGCACCACTTCATGTCCCCTATCACAGATTTGACTGATACTGAGTAAGTTATGTTTAAGCCCTTCCACATACAAGACATCTTGGGATTGCACCTTCCCATTGTTGAGACTAATGGTACCCTTTCCAACTATTTTGGCACCATCATTGTTCCCAAACTTCACTGAGCCACCTGCATAGGTCTCTAACTTGTCAAACCTCTTTTTATCTCCTGTCATATGACTTGAGCAGCCACTATCAAGAATCCATGGTGTTGAGTCCCCTTGAGCTCTGAAAGCTATTTGTACAACCATAGAACTGTTGCCCTTTTCTGCACTGCTCTTCTAAACCCAAACTCTGCTTCTTGATTGAGGTTTCTGTAGTTGCTTCTCTCTAGGAATTTGTCTCTTAGGCTTGGTTGCTTTAACACTTCTGACATTACCCTGTCTATCTCTGTTGTATGGTCTCTGTGGAGGAAATATAGTTCTGCAGTCCCTGGCAATATGTCCATAATTGCTACGTCTGTAGCACTCAACCATCACATCCATCAAGGGTGCAAAAGGATTCCTATCAATAAAGTTTGGTGGACCAAGATTAAATTTGCAATCTGAAATTTTGTGTCCAAAAGTATTACATTTGAAATAATGACCTTGAAAGAACTGTCTTTGTCTCATTGGCTCTCTTTGCCATTTGTATTGAGCTCTGTGATCAACAACATTTCTAGCTTTCTGTTGAGAAGGATAGTAATAACCAAAGTTCTCTACTCTCCTGCCTGGCCATGCCATTTGTTGCTGTCTAGCATGGTTAGTCTTATGGGGTGGAGTTTGGTTTTTCTCAACTCTCTTATCCTTCACAGTAATGGGATTCTGAACTATGCCTTTTTCTTTTCCCTTGGCACTCTTTGATGATTCTCCTACAAATCCAAGATCGAATTTATTGTGAGTTGATCTTTGAGAACTAAGGATCTCATCAAACTTCTTGCTACTAGGATGTACTTGTGAAGATGTTTCTATGTCATGTGTACTTGAGTCATTATCAAACTCAGCTACCTTTGCCTTGAGAGCATCAATCTCCTTCTGAAAATCAGAATATTCAGCTTGGATATTAGACTCTTCTTCCAATTTAGCTTTCAAAGATAGATTTTCTGATTCAAGCTTTGTGTATTCTGTAGATTTCGTTGATAACTTCTCTTCAAGATCTTCTCGAATTTTTCTTGATTCATCTGCTTGCTTTTTTAACTGAAGAACTGACTGTTCTTGTTTCTTAAGATTTTGTGAAACTTGTTTAACCTTCTTTCTTTCTTTCTTGAGCTCTTTGAGAGCAAATCTCAACTCAGCTTCAAAGTCCACTTCTCTTTTTTCTTCATCTTCTGAGGTTGTGCTTGTTCTAAGTGAATCATCCTCTTTTTCTTGAAACACCAAAATGGCATGATCATCTACATCATGTTCTGATTCAGCTTCAGATTCTTCCTCAGATGTGTCATTGCTCTTCTTAGAAATGAAGCTTCTTTTCTTGATTTAATTTTTCTTGGATGACTTGGAGAAAAACTTCTTCTTCTTTCCCTTGAGACTTGTTTTCTTTTCTTCTTCATCATCACTCTCCATTTGCCCATTGTGGAGACATTTAGCTGCAAAGTGTCCAACTTTACCACAGTTGAAACACTTAAATGAAAGTTTATTTTTGTACTTTCATGTCCCCTTTTTTAGCTTCCTGGTGAAATGGGCTATGATCTCATCATCATCATCACTGTCTTCTTCTTCACTTTCAGGTTGCTCTTTTATTTTTAATTTCTTCATTGCCTTAAATGTTGCTTCTTTGTCAACTAACTTTCCTTTGCATTTTCTCATCTCATAAGCTGTAAAGATCCCATGTAGCTCATCTAAGCTAAGTACTTCCAGATCCTTAGCTTCCTCAACAGCTGAAACCTTGGAGTTAAATCTGCCTGGTAGAGATCTAAGAATTTTCTTCACAACAACAGAGTCAGTTAGATTCTCTCCCAATCCTCTGATGGAGTTTACAACCCCGTTGACTCTAAGCATATAATCTTCAATGTTTTCTTCATTCAACATCTTCAATCCTTCAAACTGAGCTCTATAAACGTGGAGCTTAGCTTCTTTAATTTTTGCATCTCCTTCGTGGATGCTTTTTAGTTTGTCCCAGAGTTGTTTGGCAGACTTGCATTCCATCACTTTTACAAACTCACTGTCAATAAGAGCACCTTTGATTGCATGCATGGCTCTACTATTGTTTTCATATTTCTTCTTCTCTTGGTTGTCTGTAGGTGCAACACCAGTCATGGTGTATTCATTCAACACTGAAGCTCAGACATCATATCCAAGAGACCCCAGATAGGTCTCCATTCTGTTCTTCCAAAAAGCATAATTTGTTCTATCAAAGTGTGGTGCCTTTCCTAAAGACCCTTCTCCTGAAGTCATACTGACCCTGAATCACTCAGCTGTCACTGAGACCCAGGCTCTGATCCCAATTGTTGTTCGATGGCTATCACTGAGAGGGGGATGAATCAGTGATCCAATTTTTTAATTTCTTCCCCACTAGCACTGGTAATTACTGGGCGGATCAAAAAACAAACCACAAGGTCTTGTACATACCCCAGTCAGACTCAAAGGCTCTACCAAGTGTGTACACCCATCCTGCAGCCCACACACTTCAAATGCTAATACAGATATAATGCAAAACTTCACATGCATAACACAAGGTATACGTGGTTCGGCAAGTTGCCTACATCCACGGAGCAATGCCACTAAAGGCTTTGTATTTGCCCAGTACTCAACTTCACTGCACTTACACCTGGGAGCACCCACACCCAAATTTTCTCAGCATAGAACTAAGAGGGCAATTAATGCTAGTACAAAAAGTATCCACTGCCTGAGAGCACCCACTCCTAGTATTTAACACCCACTAAATACAAAGCAAAAATCAATAAGGTTTTGGGCGTATAGCAATGCCCTACAAATAAACACAAACTAGAATAGGTCTATCAATAATATTCACCTACTTCTAGCATTCTTCACTAACAGGGATGAAGCATAAATAAATTAGGAGAGATAAGAATGCTTACAACCCTCACACAAGAGGTTTGAGCTTTACAGAGATCAACTGGAGCCCACTGGAACTATCAACTCTGTCCTTTGTGTAGAGATTTGAGCTTTCATGTAAGCACTGCCATGAGGGGACCACAATATAACTCCTTTCTTCTTGTCTTCTTCCTCTTCTTGTATTTTCTCAAAAACACAAACACAACCCCACTTTTTCCATAAACAAGGCTTCAATAACACTGCTCAATCTTCAAAAATCCATTGAGAAATAGGCTTTGATGCAACCCAAAACACCTTCTATTTTTTTTCAAAATCACAAAATCAAAACTTTAGAGAGAGAGATCGACCCATCTAGGTTTCACGGCTTTTCCGTGTTCTTCATGATTTTTCTTTTTGCAAAAGTTCGCTCTCTGCCTTCTCATTGTAAAACCCATTTTAAAAAGAAGACTTAAAAGCCTTTAGTGGCTGACCAATCGATTAGGGACAGCAATGGCTTGGATGAAGCCAAATAAAAGGAGTTTCTGAATTTACAAATGAGGCCCTCTTCAAAAACCCATTCAGCTTTTCATAATTAAATTCCAAAGGACCCCCTTTCTCACTTATTTGACCCATTGAAGACAAAACTTATATTTATTTGTAAACAAACCCTTGAGACACAAATTGAACCTGTGATGCTGGCCGAGAGCAAGACTTAACATCCAAAATTTTCAGATTTACTTCTATTCTGCGCACCCATACGAGAAAATTCATAACTCCCTCGTCTGACGTCAGATTGATGAACTGTTTGGACTGATGGAAATAAGACTCGACGAATTAACTTTTTCTAGTTCAAAGCTCTTCCAAATTCTGATACAGGGTCCACTGAAAAATTCACTGAAAGTACCACAGTGGCAGTGACCTGTGAATTATGAACCCATAAGCCTCCAAACACTTTGTATCACTACTGCCCATGCTTGCAATGCTCTGAACTGTTACCAACAACATTTTCTGAGCCACTGGACACTGCCATAGCCTCAAGACTAGCCAACTCATCATTGCTCTGCACTTGGTTGCCAACAATGACAACCCATATGCAACAATTCTCTCCTCTACACTTTAATTAATTAATTACCAAATTTTTGGAAAAGAAATATAAATACGTTGCATTGTTGTAGAGAAGGGTGGGGTGGGGTGGGGTGGGGTGGGGGGGGGGGGGCAGGGATGGTGTGCGGTAGGTTGTAAGAAGAAGAAGAAGAAGAAGAAAAAGGGGGCTTGTCTTTCTAAAAATAAGAGCAAATGTCTATTTTACCCCTCATATATGGGTCTTATGAGCACATGCTCATTAAAGAGCGAAAAAATGAATGAAAAATAGATTTTGGTCATAATCCATAATGGGCTGTTGAGTCCATTATCATTTTGGGGGTGTTTTCAATTATTTTGATGTTTTGTAAATAGAAATACGGTCCATAAATTGTACCAAACACTTGTAAAAATATTTGAGTTAATTTCATAGACAACCCCCTATAAGTATATCAAATATCATAGACATCCCAAATATTATCAAAATTTCACAAACACTCCCTAAATTTTATGATTTTATTTCAACTTAGTCCACTCCTTTAGGTCTGTGCAGTTAAGTCTCTGTTAATTCTTTTATAATGTCGAAATTACCCTTTCCCCCTACCCAACTCTCTTCTTCCTCCGGCGAACCTGAAACCTATCTTCTTCTATAGAACCAGTGAAACCTCTCTTCTTCGGTGATCAAATTGAATCCAGCAAGAATTATCCGGTGACAAAGGTGGTTGCACCTCCTCAGAAAGTGGTGGGAAGATATGGTGGTCGTCCATTGGTGCTCAATCTTCTTCCCAAGGGTACCGTCACTCCTTCTAGACCAAGCAAAGGAACCAACAACTTGAATAACTAGCATTTCATTCCTCAAATCTTTGTTTTATCCCACTTTATTTCATTAGTTTTTTTCCACATGTAAATACCCACAAATCTATGAGGAAGAACCCCATGGGCCAGTTATAGGAATTCAGTTCTATTACATTGAATAGATAGGAATTCTGTTACAATAAATTTCTGAGGATTCATTCCTCTATATTCCATTCGTGTGATTTTGATGTTAAGGGAAGCATGAATAGAATCGCTGGTTACTGGATTCAGATATTGGAGTGTTTTTTTCCTCCCTTTCTGGTATTGATTTTTAATTTCTAATGCTATTGTAGATGTAACTTGCCCATTGTTTTCTGAAACTCAAAGAAAGAAAGGGAGAGAAGATTCTGGGTTTGCAGAAACTCTGACGGAGGCCTCAAAGGCTGAAGCACCCATAATGAGAATTGAAAATTATCCTAAAAAAAGAAAGGGAGAGAAGATTCTGGGTTTGCTGAAACTCTGAAGGAGGCCTCAAAGGCTGAAGTATCCATCAATGAAAATTGAAAATTACCCAAAAAAAAAAAAAGAATAGGGGGAGAAGATTCTGGGTTTTTGCTGAAACTCTCAAGGAGGCATCAAAATCTGAAGCACCCATCAACGACAATTGAAAATTACCCAAAGAAAGAAAGGGAGAAAAAATTCTAGTTTTTTGCTGAAACTTCAAGGAGGCTTCAAAGGCTGAAACATCTCCAATAATGGAAATTGAGAATTACCAGAAAAGAAAAGAAAAGGGAGAGTTTTGGGGGAGGAAATCAAACAGGGTTGCCAATTAATTTTTGGGAAATTCTAATTGGGAGATGAGAGCCAACGTCGATGCCACCACCAGCCTTGACCAAGCCTCCCTAACATTCTAATTCTTCTTCTTCTTTCAAATAAACAAACACACATGAGAAACTATCGCCAATGGTTGAGCCTACCTAACATTCTATTTAAAGAGATAATGGTTGGATCGATTCTGTATCAATTCGGTGAGACTTCAACAAAATTTCACTTGAGAAACTGTCACCAGTGCCTCGTGCATCACCATAAAATTTCACATTTACACACACAAACAGAGAGAGATCGAGTTTGTCGTTTCCCAAATGCTAGAACCAAGAAGAGTTTGGAGCTCTGCTACTCAAATCGTTCCCAGATGTGGATCTAGATTTTTTTTTCCCGCCTTTGATTTCTGCTACGCATAAAGTGAGAGGAAGAAGCTCGATTTGGATGAGTGAAGAAGAAATCTGATTTCTGCTACGCACAAAGCGAGAGGAAAAAGATAGGTTTTAGGTTCGCGAGAGGAAGAAGAGAGAGGTTTCAATTCGCAAAGGAAGAACCGAAGAAGAGAGCTTGGTTTTGAAAAGGGAAAGGGTTTTCTTAGTGTGCAAACCCTAAACATAATTTATGAAACGTCGAGTATCTATGCTACAATTTCTTAAAACATTAGGTACCCTAGATGTCATTTATCCAAATTTATTTAAATAACTAAGAGGGTAAAATGGACATTTCAATTTTGGATGTTAACTGTGCTTAACAGTAGGGGGAAGGTTAATATTTTGACAATGTTTGAGATGTTTGTGATATTTGATATACTTACAAAGGTGTCCGTGAAATTAACCCAAAATATTTATGTGTTAGAAAATGAAAATGAAAATGAAAAGTGATATCAAAGAAACCCTCAATTAAGTCTGGAAACAAATTTGCTCTAAAGCGATGGGCTCCATAAGGCAACGGCCTTTAGTGGACCCTGGGCCTATCATATCATGCCCATACGTCAAACTTGGATTTTTTTTTTGGGTAAACATCAAACCTGGATTATGAATCGTTTTTAGTGAGCAAATGTTGGCCAAACGAGTCCCATAAATGAGAGAGAGAGCGTGTGGAACAGTGGAAGGGAAGATAGAAGGATAAGATTACCCAGGCCATTCCTTCATTGCAGCCGTTCCAGGTACCGAACGGAACAAGATGGAAACCAAACTGCTTCCCTCTCTCTCTTCAAAATCACCACCGTCTCTAAAAAAGAAATTTGGACCAGCCAAAATTTTCCTACATGCTTCTCCCTGCCGTCCACTATTCCTAAGGGCAGCCACAGGACCCCGCAGCAGCAGAAGCGACAACATTGGTGACACATCACCACCACCACCGATTATGCCAGCAGTAATGCCACCAGACACTGTTGAGATAAGGTTCAGACGAGGTTCAAGAAAAAGATCCAAACAGTTACAGCAGAACCGTAAAAACAGTAGCAGTGGTTGTGGAGGCTTATACCTCCCAAGTTCGTTGTCCCTTATTGAATCACTTCCACGACGTCTCCATTTGCAACAGTGATAGTCTCTGCTACTTGAACAATATCAGTTAGCAGGTTCTTGTTATTGCAAACATGACAAGTCGCCCCAGAGTCTAACCACCAATCTGAAGATGTACTGGCCGACCCCTTACCCTTGCCAACCATAGCAACAAAGTTAGTAGGCTCAATCTTGTCCACCATCATGTGAACTTCCTTCTGTGGTGTATCTGTTACACCCGCATCCCAGATATACCCTTGTACCTGGGCCAGTTTAGACCACTACCTTAGGGGCAATGCCATGGTGGCATTGGCTAACACCTGTAACCTCAGACCTGGAATATTATTAAAAGAATCCCCTCGAAGCCCTGGAAGTGTGGGACAAAGCCCCGCAACTTTTCTTGTAGTTTGGGCCATGACAGCAGCACCGGAGTCACGAACAGACTCACCTAAACTAAATCCACTCGAGGATCTGCCCGTGCTATCATCAGCCTTTTTGGATTATTTTCCTGTGGGACCCACATGCTCGTGTCCTAGACACCCTAATTGAACCTTTGGACCATATATATGGACCCCCTGCCCTCACCATTGATTGGTTGAGTGGGCCCACCAGGCTTAACTTAGGTGATTAATGAGTTTTATATATCCTAACCTAAAATCAAACAGACCTTAGTGGACAATTAAGTCCTATGGACTTAGGGTGCACCCCAAACATGACCTAATGGTTATGGCTAAAGCCAAACAACCCCTAAGACCTAACTAAAACCCATTTAAAGACCTATGGGTCAACTACATTCTAAGGCCCCTAAACCAAACACACCCTAAGGTCCATCTAACCCCTTAAAGGATAGAAAAAACCCCTCTCTTTCACTTTTCTCTCCCCCTCCCCCATAAACCATGGAGGAGAAGAGACAAGGGAAGAAAGAGAAGAAGGAAAGAAGAAGGAGAAGTAGAAGTAGAAGTCGGAGAGGAATAGGAGGGGAAGGGAAGAAGATGGAAGCCATGCAAAGATGGTTGGTTGCTCCACATCTCCTTCCAAGCTGGCCGGACCCAAGGGAGAAGAGAAAGAGGAGGAGAAGAGATGGAGAGAGTAGCTGGAAGAAGGAAGCTCACCAAGGTAAACTCCCCAAACCTAACTCTCCCCCATTTCCATTTAATTTTGGTAATTCCTTGAACTAGGGCTAACCTAGGGTTCCATTTTGGGACTCAAGGTGAAGCTCAGCCCTAGTTGGGAGCTCTAATGATGTTGACCTAGGCCTCTAAGTGCTGCAATTGCAACCATGGCTAATGAATCCCTGGTTTGAATATTGAAACCCAACCCTTGGACCAATGTGAGACCCAAATCATGTAGGATCTTGGATCCTTGATGGTGAGCCAAGGATCTAGTGACCCTAGGAAGGCATAGACACCTCTCCCTTGTCCCTGAGAGCTTGGGCACTCCAAGCTCCAAGCTGGAGCAAAAGCCCTTTGAAATCTCAAAAGAGACTACCGGCGGATGAACGACCGGATCCATCTATCGTGGTACCGCTCGTCAGTCCACCCAGTATAAACCCTATGTGTTGGCCTGAGCGGACGAAGGCACGGATTCACTTTGTTTGCCTCCACTCGAAGCCTATTGCTCTCGGGTTTGTCTCAGGAATTGAACGGATGCAGGGACGGGCCCAAGAAGTACATCCGCCCGTTCATCCACTCCCTATTAGGTGTGTCTCAAGTGTCGAAAGGATGCACAAATGGATTCAAGTGAGATGTTTCTCTTATGAGTCCACTCGCTCGGTTTTCACCTTTTGGCCTGAATGGAGTCAGGGGCAGATTCACCTCTGCTGAGACAGCCATGAGTCCACTCGTGCTGTCTTGGTTGAAACCTGATTTTAACCTTATGGGCCTAGTATGGGACCCTTCTATGCATGCTTTAATAATTGTTTTTATGTTCCTAGGCTACCCAACTCGATGGATAGCGGGGAGCCCAGGTGAGCTTCATGTCAACCACACACGTCGATGCCTGTGTTAGGTGAGTGGGTTCTGGGTGATTTGTTGGGCTTGAATGTATATTTAATATGAAATCTTAAGCATGCTATTATATATCTATAAGCATTGTATGCATTGCATTATTATCCAAATGTGATTTGTTGTGAATGTGATATTATGCTCACCATTATATCGGGCTACAGTGCCGGGTATGCCGGTATCGGAACCCCAATTTATTTAAATTATAAAAACTGCTGTATGTCATCCTGAACTGTATGTGTCGTGCCATGCTGGTACCCGGGTACTAGATGGAATGGGACGTTGATGTACCCGGAATACCTCTCGGGACGATAGGACCTGCATATAGTATATCTGCGGCTAGGATGCTTGTTCCCTTATGCTACGAGCCTTGCCAACAGGGATTTATGTGTTGGATAGTCTAAGCACCTGTGGTCTGTGGAGGTGGGAGAGGCCGGGACAGGGGTAGTGATGGCTATCGGGGTTTTTCACTGGGTGGTCATGGTGGCTTCTACCCACGCAGGTCCCCTTGTGATAATTGAGATTTCACTGGGGTGATAGGATAAGTGACCCTTAGTGTCTCCCAAGTTATCATAGTAGCATACACTTGACCGATAGAATTGTGTGCTAGGTGAAAAATGAATCTAACATTTGTATGTATCATTCTAATTGATATTGATTGTATGGTGTATGTGCATTCCCCTTTGCTCCCTCACTAGCTAGTGTAGCTAACCCCGTTGTGCAATCCCTTTTTAGTTGTTATGCAGGAGGTACTACTTAGATGAGCAACGTTGGATGCGAATCAAGTGGAGCCAGTGGCTGTGACTTGGATGTAGATGTACACCCAAGGATGGTGCCCTTGGGGAAATTACTTGTTATTTTATTATTTTCTATCTCCATTCCTCAATCATGTATAAACTATGTGTTTATTTATAGGGAGAGTAATGAATAGTTATTTATGTTAGAATTATAATATGTGTTATCATTAGAGAACCAATGCTCTATAATTTCACATGATCTAATTTAATTTTGCTTCTGCTAACTCTATATCTGGAACGATTTATTTCCTTTTGTACATTCCTATCTGTTATCAATATGTGATGACAGGGTGGACTGTGGCTTGGGACACTGTATCTGCGATCCTGGTAGGTGTTGGGATGATGTGTGATTGTCTCAGTCATACCTTTATGCGAAAAAATATCTTACATCGGGATAGGGGCATGACAGAGTGGTATCAGAGCGGATGATGCTCTACACCGACCACGGTCCAGTGTAACCTCTTGATTTATTCTCCACAATTAGGTTCTAAACTAAAAATCTCAAGAACATAAATAATTGTGTGCAGACATAGGAGAAGACTGATTGGAGTGGAAACAAGAACCTAGAGAGATAATAGGCAACATGGAACTTAGGGTTTGAAGCATAGGTTGTTGAATAATAACTATATAATTGCTTGAATTGAGTCGTAAGTAGATATTGGTTGGATAAGTATATGCTATAATTCATCGACGATAATGAATTAAACATAACCAACCCACAACAGGCCACAATGATCTAAACAAGAGGAATTAAGCAATACATATAGATATGTATATATATATATATATATATATGTAACTAATTACAAGTTCCCAATTGTTCTAAATTTCTGCTTGGGCATGATTTTACCCATTCCGATCTAAAACCACAATATTTCACCTGTGCCAATTCAAAACATCTGATTTGTTCCACCCAAATAAAGAGTACATTCATCCATCACAATGAAAGTTCGCAAAAGTTCACCAAACCATCTGAACAGAAGGGAAGAAAGAAAAAGGAAAGGAGAAAAGGGGCAATTAAAGGAAGAGAGCAAAATAAAGTAGTTCCATAGAGATCCATCAAGGACCGGATAAACAAGAGCTGAGATAAAATAACTTCAGAGAACTGAGTTTAGGCGTGTGCACCACCACCACCACCGCGACCCAGGAAGGCATTGAGATCTTTCGCCCCTCGCTCAATGCTCTCTAGACGTTGAGCCTGATCAGAGAATTGCTTCTTGACATCATTGAAGCCATCCACCATCCTCAGGTTCAATCACTGAATAGCCATCATGATGTCGCTACCTCCCCCAGGTGCACTAGAAGTACCTACTGCAGAAGGCCCCGGGCCCATAAACTCCAGGTCATCATCACTGTCGTCCTCATCCTCCTCCCTGGTCCCTCTGCCATCCCCGTAATGCACCTGCTCCCCTGCACTGTCATAATCATAATATAAATTCATCTTCTGCAGTGCATTGAACCCAATAGATCCCTCAGTGCATGTTCCCTTGGGTTCACGGTCAAGATCAACCCCAAAGAATAAGAAAATCCTGGTGAGCAGTCGGCCATAGGGTAGAGTGTTGTTTCGGGCAGGATTCATCACCGCGTGGGCCATGTGCTGCATAACCACGTGAGGCAGACAGATGGGCTAGCCAATGTATAAAGAATGGGCCAGAACCGTAGACATCAGAGGAGGAAGAGTGTTGTGCCCCTTGGAAGGAGCTAGATTCGTCTTGGCTAAAAAATCAGAACACGCCGTGAAGGAGGAAACTTGGTAAGGTCAACATTCTCCTCATAATTGTCATTGGTGAGGATCTTGAATAACTTCCTGATCTCATCCGAATACAAGCATTTGTCTGGATGACTGCTTGGAGGATAGTATACCCTTTCACCTTCTGAGGATACACTGAGAAGAATCCCGAACTTTGTTGCAATGAAACCAATGGTAACTCCCTTCATGAAGGAAGTCAACTTATACTCATCATCTTCCTCCTTGGTCAGGACCAAATTTGCATAAAACTCTCTGACCAGTGTGGGATAGTAGAAGTCTGGTTGAACGAGCATGTTGGTCCATTGCAGTCTCTCAAACCTAGCCCCCACCTTGTAGGCTAAAATCTCTTCCACTGTGACATCTCTCTCTATAAGAATCCTCCTATTGAAGAGATGCTCCCTGTAGATCCCTTAGGTCTTTTTGGAAGTGAAACGGTTCACGTTGTAAGCCGTAGGAGCAGAAGCTACAATAGATAGATCTCTCCTTCTTTTTGGACCCATGATTGGATTTCCTACACACAAGGCACAAACCAAAGAAGGACAGCAAATGTAAGCCAAATGGGAATGATGACATACAATTGGCAAATAAGTTATAGGAATGGAATGTTTAAATGATATGGAGATGATGAGAAGAGAAGGATATACATGATGAGGAAAAAATCAAGATATGCACATGTAAATGATGAGAATATGGAATATGGATACCATTGGAGATATGTTGAAAAAAAAAAAAAAAGAACAAGGTTAATTCATGTGTGAAGTCGACATGAGATCCCTAGTGTGCTTAGAGGTGAACAATGAGGTCAACACAAGCAATGTGGGTGCTCTTGAATATTATATGTTTCAACCAATGTCAAGCAAGCAAGATGTTGAACGAGATACCCCAACAAGAGACAAGAATTATTTACTAGAGAAAAAGGGGATAAGCACCAAGAATTTTGCAGATAATCCCAAAAAATAAATAATGCATTGAGGATACACCAAGTGAATGAATTATTTGAAAAAAAAAATAAAGGATGGATTTCAAGGATTTTGTCAACATTCATACGAGCAAGAGAATATACTTGAAGATAAGACAATAAGATAATTCCTATGAGATTCTAGGGCATATAAAGGATTAAATATAAACTTGAAGGTTTCTCCAAAGCATTGAAGGATTGAGGTTTTACCCTAATTTAAACCTAGAATTATCCAAGTAGATCCAACTACACTTGCCAAACCATAGCAATCAACCTCTAAAATGCTTGCAAAGGCTTTAAGAATACAATGAACAAACAAGGAATCCAACCATATAGTGCCATTGATCAATTAGGGCTTGATTTACACCCAAAATCCTAACCTAAAATCGATTTTGGGTATGATCTTGGCATACATGGCCATGAAAGTACAAAGAAAATCAAATCCAATCACAACCTAGGTTTATCCATGCCCAATCCTAGAGGAAAAGAAAAAAAGATAAAGAGACACAAGCCAAAAGTTCTACAATGGGAAAAAGGAATGTGTAGAGACAAGGAAATCCTATAATGGAAGAAGAAGGAATTGGAAAAGAGAAAAGAGAAGAGGAACCTTACCTTGAGAGTGAGAGAAGGAACTTTGAGGCTTGAGATCTCAAGAAATCCACCCAAGAGAGTGCTAGGAAGCCAAACGAAAACCTTGTAGAGCCCTCTCCTCTTGCAGTTGTGTTTCCCCTCCTTGGAGCCAAAAGTGAGTTTTAAAACTCGAGGCTCTGTTTTGTTAAAATTCCACGAACGGATGAACGAACGGAACCATTTATTGTGACTCCGCCCGTCAATCCATCCCACTTAGAACTTGAAATTTTGGGGTATTAGCCTGAGCGGATCAATGAGCGGATCCACATTTACGAGTCCGCTGTAGATCCGTTCGATTCTTTTCCTCTCTGCCTTTTGACCTTCTGAGGACAGACGAACAAACGGATTCACATTTTGCATCCACCCGTTAGTCCGCTCTCCTTGTTTTTGTGGAGGAGCCACGAACGGACCCAGAGTATTAACACCGCTCGTGAGTCTGCCCGAGTTATTTTAGGATTTTGAGCCCAAATTTTGGAGACCTTTTGACCCCACCCATGTATGATGAATTTATGCCTATACCCTAGGTTGGACACCCTGGTTGTGTGATCCATTTACGAGGACCACCAAAGTCTAGTTAAGGCCCTAAAATTAAAGGGATTAGGACTTATACCCGACTGGGCCAGCCAATATGAGATGGCAGGCATCAGTGTGTGTTGTGACTCCCCTCCTATGCAAAAGAAGGAGAGTTACCATTATGGATGAAAATCCTTAGACCCTGTTAGTGAGTGAACCTAAACTTAGGTGGTGTAGAAACCCTTATAGGGGTACATAGGATTCAACTCTTAGCCAGGCCGCAGGTAGGAAACTACTAGGCTGGTTTGGGCAGGTTTAGTTGAACAAGCCATAAAGATCACGTGTACTAGGGAATCAGTCATGACACCTCAAGCTAGTGATGACTCTATTTATACTTGACCTGGTTCATCTAAACCTTGTATAGACTCATAGAGAAAGTCCTACACCGTGACTTGGTTTCCAAAGAGACCTAGTATACCATACCTAGAGCTAGCCTATTCCTATGGATCGACTCAGGTTATAGATATGTCCATAGGGATGTGAATGTAATTATTAAACTTATACCTATGATTAATGTGAAAATAAATAAATAAATGTGTCTTTTCACCCTTGTGTGTGGTAGATTAGTTTTCCTGAGCCACAAGTGTGACTTTAGATTGACCTTATCCTGATAGCTAGTTGAGCCCCGACCCTGGTCGACCAGACCATAGGTTAGTAGGGGGTAAATTTACTAATGACCAGGTAGGTTAGTAATGGAACCTGTTTAAAGGAAGTGAGTCAAACTCAGAGCATGAATGGATTGTGTGGTTCTCGAGAGAGGACTAGTATGGACTTTTCCCCTGTGGGACGACTTGGTGATAGGGTTAAAGATTGTGAAAGCAAAAAACTGAAGGATGTAACAAGACCTTTTCCAATGACAGATATGAAGGGAGTAATGGGTCGCCAATGCGTTTCCTCTGTGCTAGGAGTGACACATATGGAGGTCCCATCAATATTCCTGATCATTCTAAAGTTGGATTAGGTAATGAGATAACCTGAAGTGAAGGCATTTAGAATGAAAACCCTGTGCGGGGAACTAGACAGGTTAAGCCCTGCAACCCAAGAGCAATTAGAATAGTGAAGGCCTGAGTGGTATCACTTGATCTGGAGAATCTAGAGAATTTTCTATTTTTCATGACTCAGTTTAGTGTAGAAGACAGTGTGGTTATCTCTGGAATGTGGTAACTACCGAGTCTTAACCCAGTAGAACTTAGGGTTACTATGAACCACACCCTTGTGGTAATGGGACCCTATAAGGAATTTGTAGGACCTGACTTGCTGTGTCATGTAGACACTGCCTCACTTTGACCCGACCCTTAGCCTAGTCTAAGAATGGGTAATCCAAAGCGTTGATACTCAATGAACCCTTATACCTTGAGACCCGGGTTACCTCAAATTTCGAGGATGAAATTTTTAATAAGATTGGGGGGATTTTACACCCGCACCCCAGATATACCCCCGTACCTAGGGTAGTTTAGACCTCTACCTTAGGGGCAATGCCATGGTGGCACTGGCCAACACCTGTAACCTCAGACCTGGAATATTATTTAAAGAATCCCCTCGAAGCCTTGGAAGTGTGGGCCAAAGCCCCACAACTTTCCTTGAAGTTTGGGCCGTGACAGTAGCACCGGAGTCACCAACGGACTCACCTGAACTGAATCCACTCGAGGATCTGCCCGTGCTGTCATCAGCCTTTTTGGATTATTTTTTTGTGGGACCCACATGCCCATGTCCTAGATACCCTAATTGAACCTTTGGACCATATAGACCCCTGTCCTCACCATTGATTGGTTGAGTGGGCCATGAAAGTGGGCCCACAAGGCTTAACTTAAGTGATTAATGGGTTTTATATACCCTAACCTAAAACCAAACAGACCTTAGTGGACAATTAAGTCCTATGGACTTAGGGTGCTCCCCAAACATGACCTAATGGACCTCATGGTTATGGCTAAAGCCAAATAAGCCCTAAGACCTAACTAAAACCCATTTAAAGACCTATGGGTCAGCTACATTCTAAGGCCCCTAAACCAAACACATCCTAAGGTCCATCTAACCCCTTAAGTAGGAAAACCCCTCTCTTTCACTTATCTCTCCCCCTCCCCCATAAACCGTGGAGGAGAAGAGACAAGGGAAGAAGGAGAAGAAGGAAAGAAGAAGGAGAAGTAGAAGTAGAAGTAGGAGAGGAATAGGAGGGGAAGGGAAGAAGATGGAAGCCATGCAAAGATGGCTGGCTGCTCCACATCTCCTCCCAAGCTGGTTGGACCCAAGGGAGAAGAGAAAGAGGAGGAGAAGAGATGGAGAGTGACTGAAAGAAGGAAGCTCACCAAGGTAAGCTCCCCAAACCTAGCTCTCCCCCATTTCCATTTAATTTTGGTAATTCCTTAAGCTAGGGCTAACCTAGGGTTCCATTTTGGGACTCAAGGTGAAGCTCAACCCTAGCTGGGAGCTCTAATGATGTTGACCTAGGCCTCTAAGTGCTGCAATTGCAATCATGGCTAATGAATCCCTGGTTTGAACCTTGAAACCCAACCCTTGGACCAATGTGAGACCCAAACCATGTAGGATCTTGGATCTTTGATGGTGAGCCTTGGATCTAGTGACCCTAGGAAGGCTTAGACACCTCTCCCTTGTCCCTGAGAGCTTGGGGCACTCCAAGCTTCAAGCTGGAGCAAAAATACTTTGAAATCTCGGAAGAGACTGTCGACGGACGAACGATCGGATCCATCTATCATGGTATCACCCTTCAGTCCGCCCAGTATGAACCCTATGTGTTGGCCTGGGTGGACGAAGGCACGGATTCACTCTGTTTGCCTCGGCCTGAAGCCTGTTGCTCTCGGGTCTATCTCAGGAATTGAACGGATGCAGGGACAGACCCAAGAAGCACATCCGTCCGTTCATCCGCTCCCTATTAGTGTGTCTTAGGTGTCGAACGGATGCACGAACGGATTCAAGTGAGATGTTTCGCTCATGGGTCTGCTCGCTCTGTTTTCACCTTTTGGCCTGAATGGAGTCAGAGGCGGATTCACCTCTAGTGAGACCGCCCATGAGTCCGCTCGTGCTATCTTGGTTGAAACCTGATTTTAACCTTATGGGCCTAGCATGGGACCCTTCTATGCATGCTTTAATGATTATTTTTGTATTCCTAGGCTACCCAACTCGATGGATAGCGGGGAGCCCAGGTGAGATTCGTGTCAACCACACACGGCGATGCCCGTGTTAGGTGAGTGGGTTCTGGGTGATTTGTTGGGCTTGAATATATATTTAATATAAAATCTTAAGCATGCTATTATATATATATAAGCATTGTGTGCATTGCATTATTATTCAAATGTGATTTATTGTGAATGTGATATTATGCTCACCATTGTATCGGGCTACGGTGCTAGGTGTGCCAGTACCGGAACCCCAATTTATTTAAATTATAAAAATTACTGTATGTCATCCCGAACTGTATGTGTCGTGCCGTGCTGGTACCCGGGTACTAGATGGAATGGGACGTTGATGCACCCGAAATACCTCTCGGGACGATAGGACCTGCATATAGTATATCTACGGCTAGGATGCTTGTTCCCTTATGCTACGATCCTTGCCAACAGGGGTTTATGTGTTGGATAGTCTGAGCACCTGTGGTCTGTGGAGGTGGGAGAGGCCAGGACAGGGGTATTGATAGCTATCGAGGTTTGCCACTAGGTGGTCATGATGGCTTCTACCGGCACAGGTCCCCTTGTGATAATTGAGGTTTCACTGGGGCGATAGGATAAGTGACCCTCAGTGTCTCCCGAATTATGACAGTAGCATACACTTGACCGATAGAATTGTGTGCTAGGTGGAAACTGAATCTAACATTTGCATGCATCATTCTGATTGATAATGATTGTATGGTGTATGTGCATTCCCCTTTGCTCCCTCTCTAGCTAGTGTAACTAACCCCGTTGCGCAACTCCTTTTTATTTGTTATGCAGGAGGTACTACTTAGATGAGCACCGTTGGATGCGAATCAAGTGGAGCCAGTGGCTGTGACTTGGATGTAGATGTACACCCAAGGATGGTGCCCTTGGGTCAATTACTTGTTATTTTATTATGTTCTGTCTCCATTCCTCAATCATGTATAAACTATGTGTTTATTTATAGGGAGAGTAATGACTGGTTACTTATGTTAGAATTGTAATGTGTGTTATCATTAGAGAACCGATGCTCTATAATTTCACATGATTTAATTTAATTTTGATTCCACTAACTCTGTATCTGGAACGGTCTATTTACTTTTGTACGTTCCTATCTGTTATCAATATGTGATGACAGGGTGGGTATCGTGGCTCGGACACCAGATTCTGCGATCCTGGTAGGTGTTGGGATGATATGTGATGTCCTCATACCCCTATGTGGCAAAATATCTTACATCGGGATAGGGTCGTGATAGTGTCGTGTTCCCTTTCTTAGGACCCCTACACTCGGATGCATAGTGACCCCACTTTCCACAGATTGCGCTTACCATTCTTTTTAAGATTAGTCTTTTTGGCCTCTAACTGTGGGGTTTTTCTTTGGTGGCTTGGACTCCTAGGTTTTTCTTGGGTTGTAAAACTAAATTGGCGGATGTCGCTTGTTGTTCACCATTCAAGTTATTCGCTCTGTTTATCTTCAATTATGAATCATTTGATATCATCCACTCTATTTGCATTTTCTTCCAATACATCTGTTTAAAGGAATGCGTAGAGGTAACTTAAAAATAATTGCACTCACTAAGAAGCATCAATAAATATGTTCTTGGTCTTTGTTCTCAAGTTCTCAAAGTCTATTACTTGAGGAAGTATTTCTTTGTCTTCTTGAAACTTAAAATCCATGAACTTATCAACTGGGTCTTGATAGTTCCTCAATTGGGCTTCTAGGTTTCCCAATCTCTTTGTAGTATCATATCTACTATAGGTCTCGCTATCTGAGACTCAAAAGGTAGTCTTTGCAAAGTCCTCATTACTTATCCATTGGGCTTAGGTTCGTGCAATCAAAAAATTCATTTATCACAGTGTAGAAAATATTGAGGTACTTTAGTCCAAACTGAGTCCTCCTTTTTCAAGAACTGAACTCAAAGCTACTAAAGCTTTCCAATTTGACCATCTCAATTGAAACATCATGTTTCTCCATTATTATGTGATTTGTTTATATGTCCAAGGAAAAATTCAAATAAAAATAAATGCTTCAAAGAACAATCACACATGAGATGGAGAACCCTGGATTTAGGCGACAAAGAAAGGATCATGGCGTTGCAGTGGTGTCGACACTCGCAATTTGCACACTAGCGCTTGTTGGCTCAGGTTATTGGCTGCTGGCGTTAGCGGCTAGCTCTGCTCACTGTTCGGTTATGAGAAACCACCAAAACTCAAAAACCAAAAATTCTGATAAAAGGTGTATTCACACTTTTGTCTTTATTGAGTCAATCAATAAACAAAAACAATCAATTAATGCTTTTTGTCTTTATTGAATCAATCAATGACAAGATGCCCATTTTTGGTTTTTTTTATTTATTTTTATTTAAACCAAAGCAATCAAGAGCTTTACAAAAGCCTCTTGAAAATGAAATTCTGCAGACCCCTTGTTTCTTTTTTTTTTCAAATCAAACTATCAAATCAAAAGGGCTTTTGGCAAAACAAAAGCTACAGCCATCCACTCTCTTTTCCTTTTGGTTTAAAATAATCAAGGAAAACCTTGATTAAAATTCAGCAGATTGCCACGTTCGTCTTCTTTAAGCCGAAGCAGTGATTCAAAAAACCAGAGGCGCACGATCAAAAGAAGCAAAACAAAAGAATTCTGCAGATTACCATGTCCGTCTTCTTTAAGCCGAAGCGGTGATTCGAAAACCAGAGCACACAATCGAAAGAAACAAAGGAATTTTGCAGATTTGTTTGACTGTGATTCCGTGAATCCGATCACCAAAAATTGATCAAGAGAAAATATTTAATGCTTTAAGAATGTTAGGGTTTAGGGTTTAAGCACAAGGTTGCTTAAAGCATTACACGCTGAGTATTGAGTTTGGAATACCCAGGATGCTATCTCCAGCTAGTATTTATAGGGAAACTAGGGTTTAGGTCAGATGGATTAATTACTAGATTGCCCCTCATAGCCTTAGCTTTAATACAAGTAGGATTATATTAGAACATATGAAGGGATATTACATCAATAGCCTTACAGACCCTACGGGGTGAGATGTGAGCAGACATGCGAGGGACTCTGGTGTCAAAGGGGCGTTTGTCTTTGTCATTACAGATTCTTCAGAATTCCCAATAAAGAAGCTGAGAACCCCATCTTTTCTTTTCTTTCTAAACAGTTTCTAAATTCTGATATTTCACCTTCTTTCTTTTCTTTCTCAAAGTCATCTATCTACGAGGAAAGGAACCTTTTTTTTTTTGGTAAAGCGCAGAAAGGAACACCTTTCTGCCTTTTCTTCAATTCTTCTTCTCTCTCACTTCTCCATTTGTTCCCATTGGCAGATAATTTTTACACCCCCACCGATCTCTCAATGTGACATGTGTCCAACAGCAAATATAGACGAAGAAGTTACATTTCTGTTATGCTATTTTTTTCCACATTTTTCTTTTTTTAAATTTCTTCCTGCTAAACCGAAGAAACATGTCCAATAAGCTTTGCTTGAAACATGACTACACTAACTCAAACTCTCTCTCTCTTCCCTTCCCCAGTGTCTCTACAAATCCTAAATCACCTCTTCCGTCTCTACAAATCGGAGTTCAGAACCTAAGTAGAACTTGTCGTTGCAAATAGCAATGAAGCAAGTCGCTGCTGATCTGGACTCCTTCCGTAGATCTTATTTCTCCATTTCGGGATCAGATCCAGTGTGCCGACGCAGCTTGCCTTGTTTGGGTGGAAATGAAGGGTTGATTGTATAATAATAATTAAACTCTAGGTCGGTTATTTGGTACTTCGCCATCGCATGGTTTTACTGTCAGGTCAGCGAAAGAACGGTAGAAAATGGAGAAGGGAACAGAAGAAGCCATGATGATGGATTCTAAACCTTTCTCATTCTCCCCCTTAATTACCTAAAATTTAAAACGTCCTTGATTTAATTACAAAGTCATGTACGATCCAATGACGACAAGTGTGATGCAAGCAAGCATGGAGAATGGTAGTGAGTAGTAATCCCTAGCTTCTGTATTTTGTTCCTTCTTACATTCTCGCAGTTGCAAAGCTCAACCTTTGTTGGCGTCTCTCGTTGTGTGCCACTAAAATAACCGTAATCAGTGTTTTTTTTTTCCCAGCTCCTTCCTTTAATTATTTATTGTCGGCGAGATGCCTAGTCTTGTATCAGTGAAAACATCTCCAAACGCTCCATCGTTTCAAATTCTCGTTCCTGCCGGGGATTGGCAGGTTCAAAATCATGATGAAGAGTCCGAAACCAGAAGCCCAATCGTTTTTCAATGGTCGATGTTCTCTCTCTTCGACTTGCTTCTTTGCTATTTGTTTTCGAAATCAAAATTGGATAGAGGGAGATTAGCAGCAGCAACTTACTTCTTCTATTTGCAACTGCAAGTTCTACTTAGGTTCTAAACTCCGATTTGCAGAGACGGAGGAGGTGATTTACGATTTGTAGAGACACTGAACAAGGAGAGAGAGTGTGTGTGTGAGGAGGTGATTTGTGATTTGTAGAGACACTAAATAAGGAGAGAGAGAGAGAGAGAGAGAGAGAGAGTGTTTGGTGAAGTAGAGTGATAGCATATTAAACACGATTTTTTTACTTAACGGGAAGAAATAAAAAAAAAAGCATTACAGAAACGTTAACTCCTCCGTCTAACTCTGTTTACTATTGGACACATGTCACATAGAAAGTAAGGATGTCAAAATGGAACCGAAACCGAATATCGGAACCGGAACTAACCGTTTACAATCGAATCGAACCACACCACAGAAAAATGATCCGGTTTTGATTTATAGGTTCTTTTTCTGGTTCGGTTTGACTTTCATTGCAAAACAGTGGTTCTAAACCGAATAAGAAACTGGAAAAATCGAATAGAAACCGATACCTCTTACTTTAATACCAACCTATGCATCAATTGGATTAATTAATAACATATAATTAATTTAATAAATATAATTATCATATCAATTTGAAGCATAAAATAAGTAAAATGCCATGGGTTAACTATATATTATATTAGTTCAAGTATGAATTGAAAATTATGGATGATGTTAAAATGGATCAACAAAATCCTACTTTTAATAGAAGAAATATTTTGCTCATCATGTGAGAGTGAAGAAGAAAATCTTTTGCCTAATTTTGAAGAAATATTATGAGGAGCTAATAAAGTGTCGAGATTTTCGTGGCTCATCTCCTGTTTTCCATGGGTAACTATGCGAACTCCCACTTCAAACTTCTGACTTCACATCACTCTCAGATTAGTAAAGGGGCTGCTAAATTCTTTTGGGGTGATGGGACAGATAAGCAAAAGATCCATTGGATTTCTTGGCGGCGATTGTGCAGATCTAAGGAGATGGGTGGATTGGGTTTTCGCGATCCAGGTCTTCATAATAAAGCCCTGCTCTCTAGGATGGCCTGGAGGTTATGGAGTGAGCCAGACTCGCTTTGGGGGAGGTTCTTGAAGGCAATTTATTACCCTCATGGTGATTTTTTGACGGCAAAGTTGGGGTCCAGCCCGTCGTGGGCGTGGAGAAGTCTGCTCAAAGGCCGCAAAGTTCTCTTGGATGGGCTGCTTTGGAGAGTTGGGGATGGAGAGTCCATCTGAATTTGGGCTGATAGTTGGGTTCCAACCCTTCCAAATTTTTGCCTACGATTTCCTCCCTCTGTTAATGATCCTCCTCAGATTGTTGCAGATCTAATTGACCAGGGCAATAAAAAGTGGAATGAGGAGATGCTTGTAAAGTATTTCCATCCAAGTGATAGGGAGGCCATCAAAAGAATTCAGCTAAGTCTGTTCCCTAGAGGTGATTGTCTGGTGTGGGGGGCAGCGAAGAACGGTCGCTTCTCAGTCAAGAGTGCATACCATCTTCTTTCCAATCAGTGGGCAGCGAGTGAGGCTGCTAAGCCTTCCACGACTAAGTCCCATTCTTGGGAACAGATTCCTTCTTCTGTTTGGAAAGCGATCTGGTCGAGCAACACACTTCCTAAGATTAGAACCCTGATCTGGAGAGCTTGCGCAGGGGACTTGGCATCGGCTGCAGCTTTATATCAACGCCAAATTCCTATTGACATCCAATGCCACAGGTGTGGGTTTCAGGAGGAATCCATTGATCATACTTTTCTTCATTGTTCGTTTGCGCGGGCGGTCTGGTTTGGTTGTAGCTTGCAATCCTTGCTTCCAAATGGTCACAACCTTAAGCTTTATCAAGTCATTCAAAACTGGAGTAGCCTCTCAGTGCATGGGAAGACGGTTTACAAGGAGGTTACGACCTTGTTTTGTTTGTACTTTGGTACCTCTGGCCTTCTAGGAATGATTTGCTCTTTAATGGAAGGTCTTGGTCGGGTAAGGAGGTGGTCCAAGCAGCCCACAAAGCTTGCTCTAAGTTCTTAATTGCCTGTCCAAATCTGAGTCACAACAAAGCCGTGTTAGGGTGGATCAGATCCCTGCCTGGTCTCCTCCGCCTCAGGGGGCTTACAAGCTTAACTGCGATGCGTCTTTCGATCAGGACTTGAAGAGAAGTGGAGTGGGTTTTGTCATTCGTGATCATCTCAGCAGGAGTTGCGTTGCGGTTTCTAGCCCGGTGGTCTTTGAGGATATCCTTGTTGGGGAGGCTTTGGAGATCTGGGAGGGGCTGTTGGAGGATGTTTCTGAGGGGACTCTTTCCATTGTCGTTGAGAGTGATAATCAGACTATTATCTCCTACCTTCTTGATCCTTCAAAATCGCCTGATCTTAGAATACTGCCTATTTTGGAGGATATTAGGCATATTTCTTCTTATTTGGATGATTGTATCTTTTCTTTTGTTCCTAGGTCTGTTAATTCAATAGCAGATAGCCTTGCCAGGAGGGCCCTATCCGTTTCGGGAAGGATGGTTTGGCCCAATTCCGATCCCTGTTTTTCTGAGTGTGTCGCCTCAGGTAGTAGGAGTGTTTCCCGGCTTGCTGAATAAATTCATCTCCAACCAAAAAAAAAAAAAAAAAAAATGGAAAAACAAAGAATAGGAAAGGAAAAGGACGGGTGAAGATGGTAAGTTTTTTATTTTTATCATATAGGCATGGGAAATATGATGAGTGAGGGGGACCGGGAGAGAATGGGGAAACATGGGAATATAAAGGCATTGAAAACCAAGGTTGTCTTCATTACTGTTTCCCAAAACGACACTACACAAACCACATGTAAACTGGTTGTGAATCGGATAACGAAAATCGAATAGAAACCGATAAAATCGGACCGTATGCAAAACGATTCTGATTTTGACTGATTTCTATCCGGTTCGGTTTTGATTTCACCTTATCAAAATGTAAACCGCACCGCAACCGAACCGAATAACCCAAACCGCACCTTTTAACACCCTTGATAGAAAGGTCGGTGGAATGTAAAATTGTCTGTCCATGTAGGTAGCTGATCCGGACTCGTCAATTAGACCAGAGAGTGGGCCTTCCCAGCTCAGCTCCTCCTTACAGACAATCACTTTGTCGGAGGAAGGAAAGATGATCTATCTAATTCCCAAAATACAATATAAAAAACAAAAAGGAAATTCCAATATATGTCAAAAAGTTTTCTAAAACCGAAAAGGAAATTTTTTTTCTTTTTTGATGAAACAAAAAAATGAAAATATATTACTGGAAGGATAATAGTGTCTGAACAATATTGTGATGGAGAACATCTTGTTCTTTGTGGACTGCTACATATTTGGTTCAAATAAACTTCGCTGGAAATGGCTTTACTGGTAGTGTGCCTTATTCTATTTCTCAAATGGCTGATCTTTAAAGAACTAAATCTTGGTCACAATAAGCTTAATGGCCAATTGAGTGATATGTTTGGGAAACTCTCTAAACTAACTCTGCTGGATCTCTCCTTCAACAGCCTGTCTGGAAAGCTCCCTCAGAGTTTTGGATCCCTCTCTCGCCTCAGTACATTGTATTTGCAGAACAATAAATTTACTGGTCCAATAACGTACTGTGCTTGCAAGACTTCCCCTTGATGACCTGAATGTTGTTCATCCGAAAGTGGCAACAATAAATCGGGTTTGAGTGGAGTTGCTATAGGGGGAATATTGATGAGCTACAATATCTACAATCTGGAGCATAGTTGTTAAGGTGTCGCCTAGGCATCCTGGCCACTTTTTTTTTTTTGGTGCCTTGGTCACCTAGGCGCCTTGTTGGTGTCGCCTTTGACCCCCCTCGACCGCCTTGGTTCACCTAGGTGCCATGACAACTATGATCTGGAGAGTTGGTTTCTTCTGAAATTTGAATTTCTGTTAATGGTTGTCTGAATGGTCTAATATCTATGAATAATATGGTTTGTGGAGGTGGGGAAGTTGGGTCAGGCATATTTTGTTTGAATTTATTTTATAACTGACAATTGTTTATATATATATATATATATATATATATATATATATGTTTCTGTCCTTTATTACCAAAACTAACTTTAGCAGATGTGTTTTAGGTGCTCCAGCATGTTGATCCCCCCCCCCCTCCCCTCCTCAACCACTTTTTGGTGATTACTAAGCTATGTGAACTCTATGTGTTTCAAGTAATCAAGCGATAGATTTGCTACAGAACCCAGGTCCTTGGATTCAACATCTTCAATTGACACGAAGTCTTTGCAAACATCTCCTTTAATTCATCTTAAACCACCACCTTCTGAATTCTGATCGATTGAAATCATTTAATGAAACCGAATTCGCAAACAGACTTGGAAGAAGAAGCACATCTATTCGTACTACAGTTTTTACCTTGGTAGATTTGCAGGCTACAACTGGTAACTTCGCTACAGGTCGCCTTCTGGGCGAAGGAACCGTAGGACGTGTTTATAGGACAAAATATGCAGATGGGAAGGTACTGGTTCTCTCTCTTGCTTTCTACTAATTAGTAATTACCAGTGGTTATTGTGGGTTGCGGAGCATCACCAAATCTTCAAGAGTGCACTATGATTTCTTCATTTGTTCCCCCATTATCTTCTAACTGCCAGATTGGAACAAGCAATGTTCCTGTAGAATTTGTAACACAACATATGGATCTAATTATTGACATGAAAAATCTACTAGAGAGTATCCATTGGAAGGTGTCTTCTTACGGTCTCATCTGGACGAATATGATATGTAGGACAGAAGCTTGAGAACTAGATGTCCTTTTCCTTCATTGCCTGGGTTCCAAAGAAGCTAAGATTGAGTTCTAGGGTTTATTTTTCTAGAGGATATGAATATAAGGTGCAGGAATTAAAGCTGTACTAAGGATTTGCTGAAGGAGCACTTCCTTGGATTGGCCCAAACCCGTTGGCCGGGGAGTCCAAATGGAGATGAACTGGGTCCAAATTTAGTTTGGTCTAGTAGGATATTATTAGTAGTTTATTTATTTATTTGGATTTATCTTGTAATCTTCTGTTTTAGTTTGAATTGTCTAAGTAGTGGTAAATTTCCATTCCATTTTGTAGTCTTAAGAGTTTGATTCCACTATAGCTTTAGATTTATCAAGGGTATATATGTCTTTCTACCTCAAGAATTGCATGTGCCTAAAATCATGAGATATGGAATCCCACTATGAATGGCAAGCCAAATCGGATTCTACATGTGATATGGAATTCTCTCTTGCAAGGCAACTCAGTCAATCATTCTCTGTATTTCTATATTTTATGTGATAGCTTTCCATGTATATCTATATTGAATATTCTGTGATGTACCTATATTTATACTCTCATCTTGAGAGATATTGAATCAATGCAATGAATCACATCTTACAAACTCCAACATGGTAATCAAAGCCACTACTCCAACGAGTGCCTAAATTTTTTTTTCCTATTCTTCTTCACCATGACCGAAGGTGCTCTCTCTTCCTCGGTCACTAGTGCTCTCACTTCTTCCACTGAGTTGCCAAGTCTACCTTCATTTACCAATGCCCACCATTACATTTCCATCAAGTTGACAACGAAGAATTTTTTGTACTGGCAAACCCAAGTAGAACCGTTCCTCGATGGCCTTGGTCTATTTGGTCATGTTGATGGAACCACCATTTGCCCCACTAATCCTATGGCTGCTGCTCAATGGCGTCGACAGGACTCGATAATTCGAAGTCTCCTGCTTGCATCTCTCTTTGAAGAGGTCTTCTCCCTGGTTCTAGGCAAACGGACTAGTCGTGAGATTTGGACCACACTATGCACGGCCTTCTCTGCTCCGTCCGAGAGTCGCATAATGTCTCTGTCAATGGCCCTTCAAGACTTAGAACAAAAGCCTGACGAATCTATTTCTCAGTTTTTACAACGTGCAAAGGCTATTGCGGCTGAACTTGCCGCTTCTGGGCAGCCTCTTCGCCCCACTCAGTTTAACCTGCACATCTTTCGAGGGCTCAAAACAGAATTTCGCCCCATGGTGTCCTCTCTACTCACTCGCATGGATCCCATTGAACATGACGATCTTCATGCAATGCTCCTCAACCATGAGTTTCTCAATGGATCGTTTTTGAACAAGCTCTCCCTTATGGAGTCGCCAGCTGCTGCTGCTCCAACATCTCCATCTGCAAACACTGCCCAGTGCAATCCAACAACTGGTGATTCTATTGCTACCCCCACAACCCGCGGTGGTCGTGGTGGCCGTGGCCGTGGTGGCAGAGGTCATGGTGGTCAGTCCTATGGCCGCTTCTAGTGCACAATCTGCCGTCGTACCAATCATAGCACAGATCGGTGCTTTTATCGACAACCACAAGGGTATCCAAATGCCCCTCAACAAAGCTACCCACCCACCGGCCCGTACCCTACAGCCCATTATACATATCCCACAACCCTCCCTCCTTACGGCCAGCCCAATCCACCACTGCTCCCTACACCACCTCAATCGCATTCCCTACCCTGGTATCCCGATTCGGGTGCCACACACCACATAACCCCTAACCTTCACTCTCTTTCCCAGTATGACGAGTACAATGGGCCAGATCAGCTCCATGTTGGCAATGGTAAGGGCTTGCCTATTAAGCATCTTGGTCATTCATCCATCTCTACTAATTCGAATCGTTCTTTGCATCTAAATAATATTTTACATGTTCCTGCGATTTCTAAATGTTTACTCTCCGTTCATCAATTTGCACGGAACAATAACGTTTATTTTGAATTACACCCATCTCATTTTCTTGTGAAGGATCAGGTCACCAAGTCAATTCTGCTGTCCGGTCTGAATAAGGGTGGTCTTTATGAGTTGGGGTTGCCTTCTTCTCCGTCTGCGCACATAGCCACCTCTAGTTTTCTTGATCTATGGCAACGTTGCCTCAGTCATCCACATGAGCGTCTACTTCGTTCTATGATTAGTTTAAATAAATTATCATGTTCTTCTTCCCATTTTAATTCTATTTGTAGTGCCTGTTAGATGGGTAAAGCCAGTTGCCTGTCCTTACCTGTCACTGGCAGTCGTAGTCTTTTCCCTCTGGACCTTATATTTAGTGATGTTTGGGGCCCTCTCCCACTACCTCTTGTAATGGTCGCTGCTATTACATAATTTTTGTGGATGATAATACGAAGTACATTTGGTTTTATCCTCTCTTGCGCAAGTCTGATGTCTTCTCCATTTTTATTCAATTAAGGCCCTTGTTGAATGCCTATTTGAGCGCAAAATAAAATCGGTCCAGACAAACTGGGGTGGAGAGTTTCACACTCTACCCTCCTTTTTTCTTCAGTTGGGGATCTCTCATCGCTTGTCTGCACCTCACACCCATGAACAATAGGGCAGTGTTGAGCGCCGCCACCGTCACATAGTTGATTCCGGACTCACACTTCTTGCTCAAAGTAGTGTTCCGAATTTTTATTGGCATTATGCCTTTGAAACAGATGTCTTTCTCATTAATAGGATGCCATCTTCGGTCACCAATGGTGTGTCACCTTTTCAACTTGTTTTTTACAAGGTTCCAGACTATAATTTTTTACGTGTGTTTGGGTGTCTGTGTTTTCCCTATCTTCGACCTTACAACCACCATAAAATGGATTTTCGGTCTTCTCCATGTGTCTTTCTTGGGTACAATCCCTCTCATCATGCTTATCGATGCCTTAATCCATCTACGGGTCGGTTCATCATAGCTCGTCATGTACGCTTTGATGAACATGTTTTCCCTTTCACTGTGTCAATTCTTGGTTCACCACCATCCACGGTTCCTACTCCATCTCCTCTGTGGGGTGCTGCACCTGTTCGGCTTCCTTCTCTTGACCTTAATGGCATGCCTTCACCACGCCAACTGTCCCAACACCCTTCACCTTCACCTCTACCCACACCGCAGCCCCACCACACGCCACCTTCTCCTCTACCACAACCGAATCTCTCCCCATCCCCCTCGCCACCTTCCCCACCTGCCAAGTACCATCCTCTCCAGGACATCTATGCCACACCCAGCCGATTAACACTCGATCTAGTGCTTTGACGGTTACTAATGCATTTGATGTTTCTATTGAGCCTACTTGTTTTACATAGGCTTCGAAGATTGCAGAGTGGCGTGCTGCGATGTCTGAAGAATTTAATGCTCTAATCAGAAATGGAACCTGGAGATTGGTCCCTCCTGCACTTCACCAAAATCTCATAGGGTGCAAGTGGGTGTACCGTATCAAACGGAAGGCAAATGGGAGCCTTGAGCGCTATAAGGCTCGATTGGTTGCTAAGGGGTTTCATCAGCAACAGGGTCTGGATTATGGCGAGACATTCAGCCCCGTGGTAAAACCACCGCCATCCGGAGTGTCATTTCCATTGCAGTTTCTCAAGGGTGGTCAATTCGACAGTTAGATGTTCACAATGCCTTCCTCCACGGCCGGCTTGAAGAGGAGGTTTACATGTCACAACCTCCAGGCTTTGTGGACTCCAATCGGCCTCACCATGTTTGCAAACTTGGCGATCTTTATATGGCCTCAAGCAGGCCCCCAGGGCGTGGTTTCAACGCCTATCTGAGTTTGTCTTACAGCTTGGTTTTGTGGGATCCAAAACGGACACCTCTCTCTTTATACGTCGCATTGGTCGCCAAATATGTTATATACTCATATATGTCAATGACATATTGGTCACCAACAATGACTCCGATGCGGTAACTAAACTGCTATAACAGCTTTCTCAGGAATTTTCCATCAAAGATCTCGGGCCTTTACATTTTTTCTTGGGCATTGAGGTGCTGCCCCATTCGAAAGGGTTATTACTATGCCAGTCAAGATACATTTCAGATCTGTTACATAGGGCTGGAATGAGTGATTGTAAGCTTGTGTCGACTCCCATGGCCACCACTATGCAGCATTCAGATTCAGGGGGTGATGCCATGCCGAACCCCACTGATTACAGATCAATTGTTGGGGCCCTACAGTATGTTACCCTGACTAGGCCTGATGTTTCATTTGCAGTCAATTGGGCATGTCAGTTTATGCATTCCCCTACAGTTGAACACTGGCAGCTTGTGAAACGGATTCTGCGCTATTTGAAGAGCACACGCTCCCATGGGTTACTGTTTGATCGATCCCCATCCCGATCTCTTCAGGCCTTCTCAGACGCAGATTGGGCTGGGGACAGTACAGATCGGAAGTCCACAGGGGGATTTGCTATTTTTCTTGGGCCTAATCTCATTTCTTGGATGTCCCACAAGCAGCGCACCGTTGCTCGTTCATCCACTGAGGCTGAGTATAAGTCTCTTGCCGACACATCTGTTGAGTTGATATGGTTGGAATCCTTATTTTGCGAGCTGGGCTTCCCATTATCCGGCCCACCTATATTATGGTGCGACAATATCGGTGCCACATACCTATCGGCCAACCCGATCTTCCATGCCCGCACGAAGCATGTGGAGATTGATTTTCACTTCGTGCGGGACCGTGTTGCCAAACGACAACTTTAGGTGCAGTTTATTTCTACTAAGGACCAACTCGCCGACACATTCACTAAACCGCTTGGCACTACAAGGTTTCAATTTATTCGGGACAAGCTGAAGATCGGCGTTCCGGATTCTCCACCTTGAGGGGGTGTATCAAGGGTATATATGTCTTTGTCCCTCAAGAATTGCATGTGCCTAAAATCATGAGATATGGAATCCCACTACAAATGGCAAGCCAAATCGGATTCTACATGTGATATGGAATTCTCTCTTGCAAGGTAAGTCAGTCAATCACTCTCTATATTTCTATATTTTATGTGATAGCTTTCCATGTATATCTATATTGAATATTCTGTGATGTACCTATATTTATACTCTCACCTTGAGAGATATTGAATCAATGCAATGAATCACATCTTACAAACTCCAACAAGATTGGTATTAGGAGTCTTATATATTTTTCCTTATGTATGCAAGCAGTGTAACCAACGAACACAGATTTGATGAAAAGGAAATTGATATATAGTGTGTTCTACAGAGAGAGAGAGAGAGAGAGAGAGAGTGGGGTCACAGACGACTGCAGGAGATTCACAGTTTTGGACCTTGCAAAGATTAAAAAAGGACCCTATTAAGCTGACGAGAATCACTTAGTAAGCCGTCAAGATGGAATCCGGCCACCCCATGTGAAGCTGCAGAAGAATCTTCGTAGCCTCCTCCTCTTTTATATTCTTTCTTTGTTAGTGTTTGGACCCCCCGACCATCTCTCTCTCTCTCTCTCTTCGGTTATAGGCTATAAATATGAATTGCATGCTCCATGATGTATTTCATCCGATTTCCATTCAAAACAAAGTGAGATACAGCGAGAAAACAGCGATCTTCTTCTTGCTTGTTAGCTCACCCATGCACCCTCCTACACTCTGATCCTTCTCTCTTTCACAATCTTTCATCGTCTTAAGAATCTGTCTTGTAGCTTAACCTTCTATCTATCTATCTATCTATATATATATATACACGTACTATGGGTTGTGATCTCGGCAAGTTTCTACGTGGGTTAAAACCGGCGATGGTTATGATGCTGGGCCAGACCATCTTTGCGGGGCTCAATGTATTCTTTAAGCTCGCAACCAAGGATGGGATGGACCTCCGTATCTTGGTCGCTTACCGATATATCTTCGCTACCATTTTCTTGGTTCCCCTTGCTTTCTTCGTCGAAAGGTTCTTTATTATTTTGTTTATTTGAAGTTTTTCCATCATTTTAAAATCCCAAAACATTATCACATCTCCACTCTCCACTGTGGTAGAAAAAATAGAAATAAATAAAATGGAGAGGTGGATCGTAGCCTGCCCCCCATCCCTCACTCACTAGCACGGCGCTAATGATAGCACGCAAGAGCCACCCAGCCTTGCAGCCTTGTTTTGTTCTCCTGCATGCATGGCCACCCTTTCATGAGGGAGGGAGAGGAAGAATGAAAAAAAAAACTGAGACTTGTAATTTCTTGATACCATTTCTGCACCAGAACAAACAAAGATAGAATTTTAAGTCACGTACCATTGCTTCCTCTGAGATTTTTCACTTGCCTAGAGTGGGGAATGATTTCTAACTAACATGTTTTTCGCTGCAGAAATAAAAGACCAAAGTTGACGTGGATGGTCACCTTTCAAGCATTTCTTTGCGGGTTATTTGGGTTAGTCTCCAATTTTGTAGCGGTCATTCGTTACTAATAATTACTATCTCTCTCTTTTTTATTTGAAAAGACACCTTTACCCCGCCCCCGTATTTTGAAGAGGAAAGAGATGGACACATGGAAATGCTGATGTTGGTCCTGAACAAAAAAACCTATTTCCCTCAAAACTTAGAATCTCTTGGGAGTTATTACTAATAATTACTATATATTTATTGCACTCACGTATACACCAGAGATGCCCATTAATGCATTTAATATGATATGCATGGTGCCGTACACTCGAAAACAGGAAAGGAAAAAGCTTTAATCTAAAGATTCCTAAGCTCCGTTTTGGATTGATTGTTTATCCCACGTGTCAGACCTTAGTATTGTCATCTTGCGAAAGCTCAAGTTCATGCCTATACTTGTATTAGGAGCAAAAAAAATTTTCAGATCTGACCCCCTGCCTCTACTGTCGAGCTACCCGGCAGGACTTACTGTCAAGACACAGCAAAGTAGTAAATTATCATCTTATCCCTATCCGAGCGCCTTGCCCAAGTGGGGGTAAGACAGTCATTTACCGTCTTGCTGTGTCTTGACAGTAGGGTCCTGCCGAACAGCTCGGCAGTAGAGGATCCAAATTGTTGATCCCCTCCCTCCATGGGGTGTGGTCCCATGCCCCAATGAAGGGTTCAAATCTGTCTCTACTCGTCTCCATGTGAGTAGCTGATCTGGACTCTCCTCCTTTTTCGAGCTGACCCAAATGATACACCAATTTATGAGATCTGGACTCTCTTCCTTTCTCGAGCTGACCCAAATGATACACTAATTTATGAGATTTCTCATCAATTACTTTGCATTCTTATCAACAAAAAAAAAATTCTATTATTTTGCTAAAAAAACGTTCTTAATTTCATAATACATGTTCTTGTACAATAATTTATTTTTGGCTTGCAATATCTATGGATAGGGGGACGATGTCTCAGAACTTTTACTTGTCAAGCTTAACGGTAACGTCAGTGACATTTACAGCGGCCATGTCAAACCTTACTCCAGCCTTAACCTACATCATGGCTGTGACTATCGGGTAGGTAAACTCGACCCTCGTGAGTGTGTTTATTAATTAGAGGAGTTTTTCCTTTTTTATGTTTCTTAATTCCCTAAAATAAAATATTGATGGATCGATCATTATTGTTGATGGGGTTGATTAATCAAAGGCTAGAGAAGCTGGGTATTCGGACGTTAGCTGGGAAAGCAAAAATGGTGGGGACTATCATATGTATAGGAGGAGCAATGGTGTTGACCTTCTACAAAGGAATCGAAATCAACATTTGGTCAATCAAGATTGACCTTATTCGTGGGTTTGGGAGCGGAAACGGGTTCATTACTGGCTCTTGGTAGTTGTTTGGTTTATGTACTCTGGTTGATTATTCAGGTCTGATTTTAATTGCAACGATATTAATTAATAGAATTGGAATGCCAAAAATATCCTCCACTAACATTGAAATTTCATCCTCCCTTTTTGGGTTTGTTTTGTCTTAATTTTCAGGCTAAGATGAACGAGAGGTACCCATGCTACTTCTCAAGCACAGCTCTAATGTGTATAATGGGTTCAATACAAAGTGTCATTTGAGCTCTATGCGTACAGAAGAAGTGGGAGGAGTGGAAGCTTGGATGGAACATCAGGCTTTAGACCGTGACTTATGCAGTATTATATTAAGTTTTTGATAAATTAAACGTGAGGGAGTTTTTTTTTTTTTTTTTTTTTTAAATGATTGAAGATTTGAAGCTTAACCAAGGTGAATGGATATGTTGTGGTGGTGTAGGGAATATTCGCAACGGGGGTGATGTTTACGATAGTAGCGTGGGGTGTAAGGGTAAGGGGCCCGATATTCGTAACGGTTTTCAACCCTCTTGCGCTTGTGTTGGTGGCAATCATGAACTCCTTGCTCCTTAACGAGAAGCTACATTTAGGAAGGTAAAAAATTGCATTATTCGTGTATTCCTGTATGCAACCTTGGGAATTATGATTGGGAGAATTACAATTAGTAATTTACAAGGAAGGATTAACTAACTATGGTGATGTGAATTTTATTTACAATTGTTTATGTTTTTCTTGCAGCGTTGTGGGGGAAATAGTGATAGTGGTGGGGTTGTATGTAGTGCTATGGGGGAAGGGGAAGGAGATGAAGAAGATGTCTCAGCTGATGCCGTCCAAGAGCAGCAGAGAAGCGGAACAAATGGAGGTGCAGGTGGTGGTGGTTGACATTTCTACAACCAACCCCTCTTCTTCACCCGCTACCAATGATGCAACCCACAACAATCCTATAGTTGACTTGTCAAATGGTGCTCCTCATAATTTGGGTACAGTTTCCCAGGTTGTATCAGCAGCAGAACCAGCAACTGCAAAAGAATAAAAGGAGGAAGCAATGATGATGGTGTACCACCAGCAATCATAGAACATTTATAATTGTTATTTGGGAAGCAGTTTTTTGTACGAAGTGTGGCCAACATCAACACTCTCATGTGTTTGTCTCTCCTCTTTAAAACAAGGGGGCAGAGGTGTCATTTCACTTTGAGAGGAGAGAGATAAACTCATGGGAATGCTTTCGTAGGCCACACTCCCGGACCGAGAACTTTTTCCCTTGTTATTTTTAGCACCTGTAGAGATCCTTGAATTCGGGCGTTTTTATAAGTAGATGTACTACTACTATTAAGGAACTCTTTTTTCTTGTCTTGGTTGAACCTTTATTTTATTAATTTTTTGATTAAAACCTAAAAGGAAAGAAAAATAAAAGAATCTGAGACTGAGATAATATTACAATAAAATACCACAAAATTGCTCAACCAAGCCCACCAAGGACTAAAAGACATCTAAGGGTCAAAGGGCTCAAATATACCAGCTAGTCAAAGAAAAAAAAAAAAACAACATTCAATTTTTCAAATAAACATATTTGACATTGTTTCCGAGATGGACTTGCTGAGCTGTTAAAGATAAGGGTATCAATTTTGGACTAGAATTGAAACCGGACAGTTAGGAATTGGAATCGATCCATCCAATAGTTTATTGGTCTAGTTTAGGATATACCGATAAGTTATTAGTCCGGATCTGGATCTATCAATTACGAACCGATGCTACAGGAACAAATTCACATCCTAACCCTAGATATTATATAATTATTAAGACTCAAGGTCAGGAGAGTTAGGTCAAATCTAGGGGTGCAAGTTTGGCCCTGTTGGTCCGAACGCGTCCTAGCCCGCCCTGAGCCCTAACAGGGCCTGGGCTAAAGATTTCTAGCCCTGAGGACGGGTTAGGGTCAGAATTGCCTGGCCCTGAGTCAGGGTCGGGTCGGGTCCGGGTTGAGGCCTCGGGCTCAGCCCGACCCTGATTTTGGCCCTTATTTTTTGCCCTAATTTTTTACCCTGAGTTTGGCCCTGATTTTTGCTCTAATTTTGACCCTGAACTTGGCCTTGATCTTGACCCTGATTTTGACCCTGATCCTGGCCCTGATCTTGACCCTGATCTTTGCCCTAATGATCACCCTGATCTAGACCCTGATTTTAAACCTGATTATGTATAACGATAATATGATATTATATTATATAAGAAATTATTAATGTAACAAATAACAACTAACATGATTCATAAATTAGACTTTTAAGTACATTATATATACTATATAATCTATAATTAGGTTTGGGAAGGATTAATGTGTAAATTCATAGAACAAATAAAAGGCCGAGAGTGTGAGTGAGTGAGAGGTATTAGAGGTCTGAGGGGGACACAAGAAAAAATTTGACCTCTTAAGTACAAATGCAAAGCAACATCACAATGCAAAGCAAAAACTAAATTAATTAATTCATTATTTGATTGTTATAGTTATAGTTATAAAAGTATTAGTAGTTGGAGTTTGGCTTATTTTCATTAAATTTGTTTTTCTATACTAGTTAACAGATAATGCATTTTGTTATTTGATAATGAAAATTTTATAACTTTATATCATAAAATGAGAGTGTGCTACCAGCTTGTGTGAAAGCATGCGTGGTCATGGCTTATAGATATAGTCTGTTTGCACTCTATACCATGAAAGCATATAGTCTATCAGGTCAGGGTCAGGGCCAGGGCCAGGGTCAGGGCCAAGGCCAGGGTCAAGGTCAATAGGCCAAGGTCAATAGGCCAAGCCCAGCCCAATCAGGGCCAATCAGGGCGGGCTTGGGTTGGGCTTGGCCCGTCATGGTTAGGGTCAGGGTCAGGGCGGGTCTGGGCCGAGCTAAGGGGACTCAGGGTTGGGCTAGGGTTTTGAAAAGCCCGACCCAACCCGACCTTGTTGCAGCCCTAATCAAATCCTTTATTTTTTAGTCTTTCAATTTTGATTGGTACTATTTGTCTCATATACTATTTTACAAAAGATTTGACAGTAAATTCAAAGGTCCATTTGATAATGTTAACTTAAAAACATACCTTAAAATAATCCTAACTCATTGATTGATTTCAATTGGGTTGTATTGGTTTTGTATTGGTAATAGATCAAATCGAAATCACACATTAAGCCAAAGTAGACTTCGAACTAATAATAGATAAAATCTAAACCAAACGTTAAGCCAAAGTAGGTTTTTGATTTAATTCAAATTTATAATATTTTTTTTTCTTTTTGGGGGGGGGGGGAGGGATAGACTTAACGGGTTCTTATCGGGCTGCTATCAGTTCGGTTTGCGTTGTTTTTTTTCTCTCTATTTTTTGTTAATTTGAATTGGTTCAGACTGAAGTGTTTAGTTTTGATTGGTTTAATTGGTTCGAACTAGAAATTGCCATCCATCTACCAAGATACTTTACGACCGCCCAACCCGATATAAGCAAAAAAAAAAAAAAAAAAAGAGAGAGAGAGAGAGAAAAAAAAAAAGGGAAAGAGAAACCTATAGAAGCATGGAAATTGTGGGCAAACTCCACCACCGTCCAACTTGAGCATGGGTATGAGATCCCCAACCCTAAGCCCAACACAAGCAAACTTATTTCTCATCGTATGATCTATCTAAACGATCAAATCTATTGTTGATCTAGTCCTAAAATCAGTTTTACAGTAGAAAATACAAGGGGACAAAATTATGTTGGTGCTTGATTTTATAGAAATATAATTTAATCGGGTTTACTCATGTTTTTTTTTATTTTTTTTATTCAAATATAATACTAAATATAATTTGCTATTATGCATAAATTTAAAAAAAAAAAAGAGTAATAATGTCATTTCAAATATATAATTGAAAAATATGAACAACAATGATAATTTTTTTTATTATTATTAAAAACCCTTTTATACCCTTATGGCCATATCTTAAAAAACTTCTTGGAATATAATAAAGGGCAATTAAAAAAATAGCAAAATGGAGGCTGACTGAGCCTTCTA
This sequence comes from Telopea speciosissima, assembly GCF_018873765.1. NCBI lineage: Eukaryota > Viridiplantae > Streptophyta > Magnoliopsida > Proteales > Proteaceae > Telopea > Telopea speciosissima. Next base: position 46,990,570 of record NC_057919.1, on the reverse strand, counting down.
GAAGGTCAACAAGGCCAACATATCCCAGCTGGTTCCGCCAGCTGGTTCCCTCAACTACACACCCTCTAGTGGAGGCTAACTCAGCCTTCTAGAAGCCCAAACCGATGGCAAGCAAGCAAGAATATGGGTCAACGTATATTCGTGGTTTTGGAAAGTTTATTTGCTATCTTTTGCATTTGGAAAGTCTATTAGTATTTTATGATTTTTTAAATTCCTAGGCAAGGTGGCTGTACTTATTCTATCTAGGGAAGCCTTTGATTTGTGGATCTCAATTAAGATTGGAAGGCCCCAATGCTCACGTTCCTTGGCATTCCACCATCTTCACTTTAATTCTTAAATATTATCTAAGCTAAGAGGGGAAGATCTTTGCAGCTATTACTTTTTATTTTTGCATTTTATTTTGTAACAAGAAACCTAGCCGATTAAGATTGGCTTGAATTGTTTTTTTTTTCATTTCTGTGTCTTTGATCTTTCTTTCTCAATCATAGGATCGATAGCAATAGGGCTTGAGATTAGGGATTTGCTTTTCTTTAAGTACGTAATTGGAGCTATGCCCATGAAATAGTGAAAGTTGAATTAAAATTTTAGACCTTAGTCTTTGGAGCTCAAGAGAGTTTCCCCCTACAACTATGAGTACTTGTTCGAATGATCAACTTTGTGATGATTCCTATCGTTCTCGATTCTCCCAGTCCATAGCCACCACGAGACTGCGCTATCCTCCACCCACGGTGGATGAGATCTGCAAGGCGGGAGAGAGAGAGAGAGAGAAAGAAGGTATCATGAGGGTATTTTGGGAACATACCTATGTCCTGTAGAATTTGTGAACCACCTCTATGTATGAGTGGAGGAAAACTTTCTCCAAGTAGAATTAAACCTATAGAAGTAGATAGTCCCTTACTAAACCAATATGTACTAAGAATGTATTTTAAAGCCTAAACAAAATCAACAAAAATAGACCCCATAAATTTGTGTATCATCTCTCGACGGGGCTGCTCTGGAAGAGGATCCAGATCCCCAACGGCGTGCTGCCCGTAGCGGCTTGTGCAGCACAGATTGAGCGGTGCGCACAAAGATCGCCTTGCCCGAGTAGGGGCAATGGTGTACGGAGCCACGCCGCCATGGAGGACTACAACGTCAGCAGACTAACGTCATCCACGGCACCATGGATAAATCCTCCACAACGCCATGGTTGTCCTCCACGACAACCACGACGCCGTGGAGGACCTATCCAGGTCAGAAGGGTGGGACACCCCCTATAAATAGGAGGGTCCCTCTATAAATAGGAGGGTCCCCCTCCCCTCATTTCATGGGTTATGAAGGTAATGAGACCCTCCTAATCCGAGAATAACCCCCCTTTTGTTCCTAATTCCCTCTATTTCGAGTGTTCGTTAGAGTAAGATTCCAAAGTGCGGGTAGATCCGTTGATTACCCATGCAAGAAAGGAACGATCGTATCCCCTCCTAGTTTGTTATCTCGTTTGTGCACGGATAACAAAAATCCCCCTTACAGCCATTATTCTGTTCGTTTGCAGATAACGAAAAGCTATCTGAAAGAGCCGTTACCTTGTTCGAAGAAGCCGTTGTTGGTCCATTCGTCCGTCTCCCCTGAGCCAAGGGATTGTCAAGATTTGAGGTATACCCCCATACAGGTATAATTACTGCATTTCCATTATTACAATGTAGTCATTAGCATTTTTACCGTTTTAATGTATATATTGTAAATATAGGTGTAATGTACATTATATAATTTCATTGTCATAAAAAGAGAGAATATTCATTATTTCAGCATCTATAATAGAAAGACTGGTTTTTGCCGGGCAAGATGGGTGCCTAACACCTTCCTATGCTTGTAACTTGACCCCTTACTTGAATCTCTGACCAGACCATATGGAATCATGTAGCTCGTTTTGGTACAAAACGGATAGGGCTACACCCATCGGATCCTAGGACCTAACCCTAGGTGGCGACTCCTCATTTTATTTTAATATTTTTATGAAGTATGACCCTTACCCCATGATAATGTATCAAAATGATACCCCATTATTTAAGACCAATAGTCTATCGCTAATGAGGCTGAGGAAACCTCGTTGCAGAGGACCATGGTACTTACAACAGGTTCATGACTATTCGATCGTAGTACTACATGACAGGCTCAAGATTAAAGAGGAAAAATTCACTAATCTCAAAAGGATAGCAAACTTTCTTCAATGGTTTAATTTCAACATGGATCACCTATTTATCGATTTCCATTCTATTTTGTTGAGGTCTCTGACGTTGTGTCATCCATGGTTAAGTTTGACATGGTCTCCAATGAACTCCCATTTTCATTATCTGAAACTTGTTGTCTCTCTTCAATAGATTGCTTCAAGTACCAATACATAATGTTTGCTGTCGTAGTTAGGTTCATCTTCTGGTTCACCTATACAAAAAAGTCAAGACTCTAAGTTTCAAAGATAAATGTCTAACCAAAATGATTATAATGAAACAAATCCAGATTACTTTAGATGTTCAAAAATATCAATCGAGCTAGTGTGAGCTGGCTGATTACCATCAATCGTGTGTGCATGAGTTATGCAATATCTTTTTTCATTCTTTATCTCTATTGAAAGAGTCTGTATGTATCCAATATTATGTTACCTTCAATGCGTTGGCGTATCCTTTCTTGTAGGATTCTATCATATATATATATATATATATTTATTTTTATATGTATGTATGTATGTATACCTCCAAGTGTTATCAACAATTAATCAAATCAATTATGCAGCTCTAACATGGTATCAAGAGCCTCTTTCTCCATAGAGTTTTTTTTTTTTTTGGCTCCTACGAGCTTCTCTAATGGAGGACGATCCTTCCACTATGGGGGCACCCCACCTCCGCTACTCAATCTCCTCCTATAAACAAGCATTCCCCCTTGGCTGTTGCAGATCACTTCAACTCCCTCAAGTTATCACCAAAAAACTAAGGTCTAAACCTTCATTATTTGTGTGGCCCAAACATGTTTCGTTACCTTGATAGTTCATACCCTTGCCCATCGGATTCCACTGTCGTAGCTCACTAGTTGCATGCAGCAAGACTGGAGATCATGAGTCTGCTTATCACTTCTCTGTCAGAAGATTCTTATCCCCTAATCATCGGCAAGGAATCCAACGAGGAGATTTGGGACACCCTTCATAAAGCTTTCAATTCTTCGTCCTCTATCCCGTCTCACATGATCCTTTAGAATCTCACTCACAAAGCTAATGAGTCCATTACACATACTACAACAAAAAGGGTATATAATTGCGGTTTTTTTTTTCTGCAGTAAAAGGTCCAAAATTCCGCAGTAATTGCCTATTGTTGTGGATTACCTACGGTTTTCTATCCACAGCTACAAGTGTCGTTGCTGTGCCTATAATTGCGGATTTCCTACCGCAGGAAAAGGTTACTTTGTAGATGCGGATTTTTTCACAACAATTCTATAACGGCGAATTTTAGCTGCAGATTTTGCGCACCAAAATTTGTAGCTGTGGATTTGTAGATATGGTTTTTTTTTTTTGTTGCAATAAATCTATAGCTACGGATTTTAGTTGTGAAATTTTGTACACAAAAATTTGTAGTTGCGATTTTGTAATTGTGAATTTTTTGTGTAGAAAAATCTATAGCTACGGATTTAACTACTGATATTTTATTAGGAATACTTGTAACTGCAAGTTGTAGTAGCGAATTTATGTGCAGTCAAGATTATAATTGCAAATATTAGCTACAGATTTTTTGTTATGAAACTTGTAACTGCAGCTTATAGTTGCAGATTTTTGTGCATCAAAGTCTATAATTGCGGATTTTAGTTGCAATTTTTGTGCGGTTAAGTCTATAACTGCAGATTTTAATTGCAAAATTTTTAATTGTGAAACCTGTAGCTGCGGATTTTAGCTGAAAAAACCTACAGCTACAACTGTTATGCATCTCCATCATAAAATCAATTATGCAGCTCTAACATGGTATCAGAAGGTTTTTTCCACCCCGAGAATTTCCTTGTAGCTCCTATGAGCTTCTGTAATTGAGGACGATCCTTCCATTATGGGGGCACCCCACCCTCCGATACTCCATCTCTTCATATAAGCACGCCTTCCCCCTTGACTGTTGCACATCACTTCATCTCCCTCAAATTATCACCCAAAAATTGCATCTACTAGAAGGCCCAAACCTTCCTTACGTGTAGCCAGAACATGTTTCGTTACCTTGATGGTTCATATCCCTGCCCATCGGATCCCTCTACCGTAGCTCATTGGCTGCATGCAACAAGACTCCACGATCATGAGTCTACTTTTCGCTTCTCTATCGAAATATTCTCTTCCCCTTATCATCGAAAAGGAATCTAGCAAGGAGATTTGGGACACTCTTAATAAAACTTTCAATTCGGCATCCTCTACCCATTCCACATGACCCTTCAGAATCTCACTCATAAAGCTAATTAGTCCATTACACAGTTTCTTTAGCGTGCTAAGACGATATCTGAAAAACTCCACACTGCTGGTAAGCCCCTCTCTACTAAGGACTATAATGTACACATGTTCAAGTCTCTTTGTCCTGATTTTCAGACATTGGTTTCGTCATTGCTAACCTGCTCTGATCCTTTGCCATACTCCGAGCTCCATGGGCTTCTCCTAAGCCAATAGTTGTTAATCAACTCTGCCATGTCCAAGTTGAGCATCTTTGACTCCTCTACTGCCCCCACTACTCACATCGTGCAATAACAATCTACTATAAATCCATCACCATCATCTACTATTATATCACAATCCCCCTCTGGCCGAGGCGGTCATGGTCGTGGAGATTGTTGGGGTTACAGAGGCCTTGGCGATTGTGGGGGTTGTGGACGTCTTTCTTGTACTATCTGTAACCACACCAACCACATGGTTGCCACATGTTTTATAGGACAAACCCACCCCCTTCCATCTTTCCACCACTCCCTCTCCCTATCCCTAGACCTCTCAATTCCCCACTGCTCATCTCACTCACCCTCCTCCATCTCATCTCACTCTCCCTATAATTGGTTTCATTAATTGATTACACTTGAAGATATACATATATAGATTTGATAGAATCCTACAAGAATGGAAACTCCAACTCTGTAAAGGAAACACATGAAACACAATATTGGATACATATGGACTCTTGTACAAGAGATAATGAAGGAAAGAAGATATTGGGTAACTCATGCACACACAATTGATGGTAACCAGCCAACTCACACTAGCTCAGTTGATAAACCCCAAGATGAAAGTGGAAGATTTCAAACCTTCAGCTTGTCTTGTAGAAGTTGAAACCGAGTGGAGGAGAGACCTTTGGTGAAGATATCAGCGAGCTGAGTTCCTATTTGGCCACTTTGTCATGAACAAAGTGAAAATCAATTTCTATGTGCTTCGTTCTGGCGTGAAAAAATAGGATTGACAGACAAGTACCCTATAGTTACACCATAAGATAGGAGCCTCTTTTGTGGGAAGACCGAGTTCAATGGAGAGAATGTAGCCAGGTGAGTTCGAAATGCATTGGCCAAGGCTTTGTAATCAAATTTGGTGGAAGAATGTGTACATCACTATATAGGGTACAAAAGGGGCATTCTTGGAAAAACATGTGTCTACCATTGACATATGTATAACACACACCTACATGCAACAGAACCACACTCAAAATTTTGTGTATAAGTAGATCGCAAGGTTTTTTATTACATTGAAAAAAAAATTACTAAGGGAGTACAGTGTGGTTACAATCGGGTGCATAGGCATACACAAAGTCATATCTACATATACGACAAATAACCAAATGCACAAACTTCTTGGAGATGAACAATTGAGAGATCTTCTCCCCCTATTTTCTCTCTCAGTGTGATCATGATTCTATCATGATCCTATCATATGAGCTGGCTGTGACTCATTAAGATTGTAATTCCTAGATTGTCTCTTAAATCTAGCTGAAGATTAGCCAGTCTACATACGATATCAGTTACTAAGTTTGATTTAGTTTCCAATAGTAATTAATCCTCATCGATTCTCTTCCTTATTAGATGATGACTCTATATGCTAAGATTATATGCTAAGATATAGTTCCTATTTATATGGGTTCCTATGTCAAGTTATAAGTAAGTGTTGTAACCAATCTTCCTGAATGATAATGAAATCCAATCTCTAACATGGTATAAAAAGTCATACGCTCCACCAAGCTCCCCTCTTTTTAATTTTTTTTCTCTTCCATCTCCAACGAGTAGAAGCCATCTTCATCATGGTCGATTCAACCATCACCATCGTTACCACTCCGCCACCTCCCACTCCCACCTCTGATGATCACCATTTTCTCTCCATTAAGTTATCTTCGAAGAACTACATCTATTGGACGACGCAGATTGTCCCTTATCTCATTGGGCAACGCCTGTATGAATATGTCATGAGTGACAAACCATGCCCTGAAGATCTGGCCCAAGCTGCAAATTGGCATGTTCAGGATGCTGCCATTATGAGTCTCTTAATTACCATGGCACAAGGCAGGCAAGGCAAGGCAAGGTAACGGGGAGCGCGTTGTTTAAGCACCAATGTCTTCTTTTCTGATAAGGATATAAAGAAAAAGGGTTTGGAATTAAAAACAAAAAGGAAAAAGGAAAAATAAGTAAGTGATCTTTTCACGGTGGTGGGGATTGAGGTGGAGCCCATTGGAAATTGTTCCAAAACCATTTTTGCACCTACAAATACCCACCTCCCTTCTCTTCTTTTGTTATCCGCCACAACCTCCTCAAACATCTTATTCACTATCATCAACATAATCGCCTCCAGAGTCTAGACTCCAACCATATATAATCTTTCTCTTTTCTCTTGAGACAAATTTAAGAAACTCAAGTGAACCAGCAACAGTGCTCTCTGTCATTTCCTTTTCTTCTTTCGTTGTTGTTGTTGTTGTAGGGTTGTTTAAAGTAAATGTCTCCCCTTTATTCTTCTTCATTTGTTGTTGCTAATGTTGCATGTGTTTGCTCTCCCTATCCCTCCTTATACTCTTCCTTTGGAGGAATGCTTGAGGGTTGTGTTTGTGTTTATTGAAGAGTTCATGATTCTATCGTGATCCTAGCATATAAGCTGGCCATGACTCATTAAGATTGCAATTCCTAGATTGTCTCTTAAGTCTAGTTGAAGATGTGCCAGCCTACATATGATATCACATGTGATATCAGTTACTAAGTTTGGTTTAATTTCCAGTTGTAACTAATCCTCATTGATTCTCTTCCTTACACTACAAGAAAACTCATTTTTGGCGACGGTTTTTTCCTGTTGCCAAAAATCCAAATCCGTTGCTAAATATTCTGGCGACGATTTTTTAAGCCGTTGCAATTACCGTTGGCATAAATGGTGCAGCCAAAATTAGGCGACGAAATAAGGGACTCCGTTGGGAAAAATATATTTGCCAACGGTAATAATAATACCGTTGCCTAATTTTGATTTATGGCAACGGTTATTTATTAACCGTCGCGTAATATAATATTATTGCAACGGAATTCAGTTTACCGTCGCAGAAAATCATATTTTTAGCAACGGTGCTAAACATTGTAAATAATAAAAAAAAATCCGTCGTGAAGAGCAGTAAAGTTAGCCTTTTGGGCAACGGTATAAAAATAACCGTCGCCAAAACTGAAATAACAAAAAAAAAAAAATTAAAATCAGTATATTTCCTGTAATTACATTAGTATACTGATCCATCCATACATAACGTTCAAGAATTCTAAAGAAACCACAAATTAGAGTATTGACATGGAACTTTCAAAGTGAGGCCTTAACAAGGTAGTATACATATAACTAAAATAAAGAAAGAAAGACAACAGCATACGTCAACAACAACAAGAGTTTCCAAATAGAGGGATCAAAGCACAAGCGCTTCCTACATAAATAGTAATTATTCCCAAGCTGCTTCAAACCTTGACTGACTATGTAATTTTACAAATCAAAAGAAAATTCAGATATTCCATAAAACATAGCCTTCAAGAATTCTAAAGAAAGTATAGTTGATTCCAGATGTTCTCAGTATTTGTTATGAGCAGTAGGTTGAAAATGGATGACTGGTAAGTTGAATAACAGGGCACATAGGCAGCCTGTGTCCAAGAAAAAAAAAATTGTTAACAATCATAACAATAGGTTAAAAAATTGAGAAAACTAGCTAGTCGAACCTGCCCTAGCTGACCAATTTTTCAGTTATCAGGAGCCGGGGGAACAAATATATTTTTTTTGGGGGTGGGGGGAGGGGGGAGGATGAACCAAAACAAGCACTTTCAACTACAACAAAAGTTCAATGTCATAAAGTTTTCTTCATCCTCCTCCAGATATGGGTTGAAGAGGTTGTAGGCTCGTAGATATAGTAAAGTACCTCTCCAGATATGGGTTGAATCTGCTAGTATTCAATGCCCCATGAAGAAAGAAAGAATCAAGTGAGAGTACTGGTTAAGGTCAACAAGACTTACATCCTTACTATAGTGGCTGTCGAACACTTAATGTAGCCAAGCCTTTTTCTCTCAATCATTGTGCGTAGACTTCTACTGCAAATTTTAGCCAAAAATACAGAGAAAATATTAACACAAATCCATACATAATAATAATAAACTACAGGAACTCTACAAAACTAAGGACCATTAAATGGCTACCCATTCTTAATGTTCTCAAGGAAAACAAATGTTAAGGGTCAGATTTGTGTAAGAAGGCTCAGAGAGAGAGAGAGAGAGAGGAACTGTAGAATAACTTTGTTGAATTGAAGATAGAGAATACTAAGAGAAAGCTTCAATAGAGTAGATAAACTTTAGATGTTAATTAACTCAAATTAATACAACTAAGAGAATCTCTAGAAGAAGTTACCAAAAAAGAAAAACCATGTTTGGATCCAGCTACAATAAATCAGCAGCAACATTAAGGCTATGTTTGGATGCCAAGAAATGAAAAGAACACAGCATATCATCGTATTTCCTACCTCTTGACTACTACAAGAAATAAGAATAAGAATCCAACCAACCTCTTGACTACTACAAGAAGAATAAGAATAAGAATCCAACCAACTTAGGAAAGGACAGTAGAAGAGAAAATGCTGGAATTACCTTCCTTTCGGCATCTGCATATTTTACCACTCGTTCTGGAAACAGAGCAAAAGGGAGAAGTGAAATTAAGCTTATTCCCTAGTAGGTCCCTGACCCACAAAACCTACAAATAGTACAGAGGAGTTACAAGCCAATCAGTTTGGGTGGAGGTCAAACAGAAAAGAACAGAATCAAGGAGTGAAAGACATGAAACCTTTTTCGATCACATCCCTTGATCTGGAATCAAAGAAACAGAAATGTTGCCGAACATGCATTTAAATTATGGATGATATAATACAAGCACTTCGAGTAGGCTGGAAACCTAGAACAACATCCACTCCAGACTTTGATTAATACCCAATTGTGCAGAGATTTTCCTACAATTATTTTCTAATACTTGATATAATTTGAGCCTTGGTTAGCCTAGCTTCTGACTTATGAGTACAGCCCAATTAAAACCCCGAACAGATATGGTAATTCTAAATTTTAGACTTGCCAAAATAAATAAATAAAGGAAGAAATTAATAAGCAAATAAGAATGTCCACGGTTCTGAGTCAGTCCCTGGAATTCAGATCCCAACTTGAACCTCCTGTCAAAGCATCCATGGATCTGGTCAGACCAATAATGCAGCCATTGACATGTGGTTAGACAAAGAAATGGCAAATTTATCATCCAGCATATCTGTTGTTTACTGTTTGTCTTTCTCCTGCTTCCCATACATAACCATCTTGGATTTTTCTATGATACATATAAACCAACAGGCAGACATTTGGTTTGGGATTTGGGAAGGATAATAGCCTCTACATATTGTTTGTTAATTATAGCATTTAACAGGGTTCTTGTGATTGAAGATCAACGAATGGACGGTTCTAAGAGGAGGAATAATACCTTGCTAAGTACCATCCACTTAATGCCTCCACATATGTAGGAATAATATCTTGTCAAGTAAAGATCAATGAATGAAATTTCAAGTTCCACCAAATGCTATTGGCTTTAGAACTTGTGATCAAAAACCTGAAGTGCATATTTAAAAGTGAATGAATTTAAAATGTGACATCATCATGCTTAGCAAGGAAAATAGAAACACCAGAGAGAGAGAGAGAGAGAGAGAGATAACAATAGGAAACATTGAACTCTGACACATAGCCTAACCGCCCTCTTTGTTTTTCTTTTTTCTTTTTTTTTTTGGGGGGGGGGGGAGGGGGTAGGAGGGTTAGGTGCCTAAGACAGATGCTTCCAACAAGTATTCACTTACCTGGTATGTACCAAAAATAGCAATTGATGGGTGCTAGGTTTCGCAAAAGTGCCAAATTAAGCATTAAGAAAGAAAGTAAGCTTAATCGCCCCAACTGAAAAAAGAAGAAGAAACACAGGAACTTGAAAAACTGATTAACAAGAAGGAGAGGATGGTTAAATTTAGGGGAAAAAATCTGGAAGGGTATGGCAACCAGGACTACTCTAATAATGCATATCACATACAATTATAAAGAATCAGTACCACGTAAAAGAACACATAGACATTGTGTGGACCATCATAGCCACCCATATACCTTCATCTACTGGAACATTGCAATTGACATAACTTATGTTACAAATATGGAAGGTTTTCCTGCATCCATGGTGAAGAGTTCACCCATGAATCTAAGAACATCATTAGCCTCTGTTCCATTCATTTTTCAGAAAATGTTCCAAGTATCAACATCTGAGGAGTTCAAATAGCAAAACATTAAAGCACCAAAAACTTACGTACCTGAGTGAGCCTGTTCTAGTATTGCTTCTATATAGATCGGCTCCCCAGTAGAGAAAGACATGACAGTACCCACGAAAAAGAGAGAAGAGTATATGTTTCTTTTTGAATGTAGGCCCTTAATTAGTCTTGTTGGAATACCAAACTAGTTAATATCCAAACAACCTAGACTTAGACTACCTACCTTTGGCTTAACGCCAGACTCATTCCTTTATCAAGGAGTAACCCTAGTCCATTGTTAGCCCAACCCAATGATGGAATGCAGTATTTTTTGAAGAAAGAAAGACAATGTGTTGAAATAAACCAGTCAGGTTCGTGTGTGGACCCAAGCAAAAGTAATGGGCTTTGCTTATAAGCCCCAAGGGTTGGTGTTCGAACCCTTGACTCGAAACGATGTGTGGAGGATATGACCTCCGGGCTAATGGACTGACATTGTACCCATCCACAAACTCAATTTACAGACCTAAGGGCCACTTTAATGTAAGCCAAATGACCTATTGTTGAAAATCAAGAAATGATTCAACTTTAAGATCCATGGCTAAGAAAGAAAAAGGAGAGAAAAAGGAAAATCTTTTGTTTTTATTGAAAAATACATTTTGAAGGAGAAAGAAGCCATTAAAGAATTTTCACTGAAAATAGATCTGCCCAGATCTAGACTAGATTGACCCCACAAGGTACAACAATGGGGTTGTTGTGACATGAATAACTAATATAGCAATAAAACTTAATGGATGTGAATATTTACATACCAACATGGATGCATGGATTCGATTATATCTCATCTTCATATTAGCAGTATTCTCAAAATAAGTGGGACCTAAGATCTTTACCTGCAATAAAATCCAATTCTGAACCTGATTAAAATCAAGAAGAAAATGGCTAAAACAATTGTCTATTGGCCAAACCAAGGGGAAGGACCTTCCATATATATCCAAAATAGGTTTTAATTACATCCAAAGTAAGTTCAAGTGTTACACCACCACCCAATCTCCTTCCATATACTAAGGTTAAACTGAAAAAAAATAGCAAGATAACTATTCCACTATAAGAAATGTATTTACAATTACTTCTATACCAAGATTCCTAGTTCAAAACACTTTAGACCTACAAAAGATGCTAAATTTAAGTATTTAACAATTTCCCCAAAATGGGAGCCATTGGTACTCCAGAGGTCCTTCTTTTCCAAGTTACCAAGCCATCCTGCAAATCAAATTCAATCGAGATATATTATTAACTAAAATCAATAGCATTGCCTACAACATGTGAATAAATTAATGAAGAATTAATTTGTATAGGAATTTAAGTATACATTATAACTAGCCCTGTGAAGATTTTAATGATTGCATGAATTCCATAAGCATATCTATCTTGTCACCCTGTTGAGCTATCTTGTCACTTTGTTCAGCTATCTTGTCATCTTGTTGTGCAATCTTCTCTTTCAATTGTGAATTCTCTGCCCTCAAATCAGCAATATGTTCTTCTCGTCTCTGGGTCCGCAGTCCCTCTATACCAAACACTTGTTTCGGGGTTACTCCAGGCCCGTACATGCACACCCACCCATGAGAATCCTGTTTCAATACACCTCTGAAGACTTCATCCTGAACTGCACTATCCTTTTGTCTTTCTTCAGATTCTTTGCTTATGACAACTCGTAATTGATCCTACAAATGAAATTAAACAAGAAAAACATAAGAGAAACCATTCGCAAGAAAACAATACATTAACATCAATACATGTGCTATGTTTAATTAGCATACCATTGTCTTAGCTGACTCACGGTCCATCTCTCCACCCTTACTGGGTGTATGAGTCCTATCGAACATCTCCATACGAGAGGGAGGCTTTTTATCTGGGTTCTTATTACGCTAAAAATAAAACAAGAACAATAAATGTTAGGATGCATTGGGTGGTAAGAGAGATTAAGCAAAAATAAATTCTTTGTTATCAATATCAATATACTGTAGCACTTACCATCTTCTCTCGTATGACTGCAAATGAAGTGCTACCTGTCCTATGGTGCATTTTCTGATTCTTTTTGTTTTTTTTATTTTGCTCAGAAATTTCCTACAATGAAATGAGGTAGCATTTGTTGATTTCAATTCCTTAATGTCCTTTCTCACAACATACATACAAAACTATACATGCATACTAATGTCCTTTACCTTGTTCTTTTCATCATCCCAGTACTTCAGCAACACATCCCAGTCCTCTATTGGCATAACATGAGGATCGAGATTCATTCTCCGATCAGAGTCTGAGTCATATTTAGTGTAGTACTCAGCCTTCAAATCACACTTGTGCTCCCTCCACTGATGATTTAGCCTATCGAAGACCCAATTTTTGGAATCATCATGAATGATAAATTTGTCCTAGAGCAACAAATATATACATATATAATTAGTTACATCATATGGTAACTTTATCTAAATAAACATTTTTCCGTAAGACATAGATTATAATATGTGAGTCACATTACCTTTATTACTTTCCAGCAATCTTCTTTGTAAGGTTGTGGAATTTTCTTCCAATTAGGATACGTTTGTGGGCAATACAAACGGTTCCTAGCTATGGTCCCAATCCACGTAACTAATTTAGATGCAGACTTTTTTTTGTTAGGCTGCCCCCACTCATTTACTTCAACTTCTATTCTATCCTTCTCAGGCATGTTGACAATGTCAAGGGCCTTAGTTTTTCCCCTTTGGCCTCGATACCTTTTTCCTATGAGAGTTTAAGATAAAAAAACTATTAGTATATATTGAGAACAACAATATTTGACATAAATTTTGAAGAAAAACATAGTCTATTGACCAACCTGAGCCACTTGCACTAGTACTACCATGTTCTTCGGTATCACTCATTGTTTAAACCTGTTTTACAATAAACAATCACTGTCAGAACATGTCAGAAGCTCTTGCGAATGGCAGCTCAATAAGAAAAAAGAGCCAAGAAAATATAATGGGGGTGATCTACTACCAAATATTGGTTACTACATGTTGAAGTATAAGAAAATGGCTTTAACAAGTACAAAAAACAGGTGAATTTTTTTTTATATTTTTATTCCTTAGCAAATGCATGCACAAACTTAGGGTATCATCAATTGAATATTTGAATTACCATGGTAAATGCACCCCCAATTTAAATTAACACATTTACATCCAATTCTTTAACAATATATGACTTACCTTATTTATTTTTTTAGTCAATCAATTCGATATATTGCCATCTGAACTTTCCATTGTACTGATCAATTCGACGGGGGTATCAATTATAATACCTTCCACATTAGATCTAACCCAACTGACATCGGCATCACCATCACCCTCTGATGTAGTATGTGTATTTGCCTGAACCACTTCCCCTTCCGTATAAAAAATATCCCTATTCTTTGTATTTATGGCAACTTGCCATCCAAGCCTTTGAGGATCTACAACGTAAAACACTTGCTCTGCTTGTGACGACAATACAATTGGATCATCAAGCTGATCTCGCCCACTGTACAGTAAGTGGTTAAAATTGACAAGTACAAATCCAAGCTCATCTTTCACCACTCCCTTTCTAGTATCAGCCCAATCACATTTAAATAACATTACTTTGAGATCATTTGCGTATTCCAATTCTATTACTTTCTTTAGAATACCATAATATATGACATATCCCTCAACAGGGTGTATGTCTTTTGAACTTGAATAGCTTTCTGTAATTGCCTTTACAAGGACACCGCTGTTTTGAGTTTTCCTATTATTCTCATGTGCTTTACTATGAAACTTGATGCCATTAATGATGCATTCATCATAACTTCTCGCATCCAAGTTAGGACCTCGGGCAAGCCATTTGATATGATAAGGCACCTCGGCCCCATTCATAGAAAATGCATATTCTATGAATTTTTTGACCTCAAGTCTATATTGTGAAGACAACCTGAAAGATGCATCCCTTGAACTTCCAACCCAACTCCTAGACATAGTTTCCACGTGTAACTGCTAAAAAGAAAAAATCCTTAATATTAAATGTCATTTTGCATATCTCCTTGTCATCCACTAACATAAAGACATAATATGGTCAAGACAAAAGTTCAGCGATGAGATCACAAATAGAAAGCTAGACACAAGTGCATTGATCAAAGAATTAAACAACCAAAGAGCCAAATCAAAACGCCAGACAATTGCTTAGACATAGCTTTGGTACCAAAACAAACTACAGAGAACAAGTCAAGGCCCCTTGAACTTCACCATTCAATTATGGAAGGGAGAGAGATAGAGTAAAAGGGAAGATATAAGACGCAAGTAAGTAGCTACAATGGAGAAAGAGGAGAGAGAAAAGAGATTGAAAGAGGGAGAGGAGACAATTATTCACACCACACAATCTCAAAATAAAATAATCTATTCCAAGCCCTGAAAGGGAGAAAACAGAAAAAGTGTTTACAAGTTATAGTTTTGAATTTTTTTTTTTTTTTGGGTAGTACTATAAAATTCCACTTTTCTTCATTACCACCCTATCACATATTTTGATTCTTCTTTGCCACTTCAATTTGGAATCTACAAGGAACCCACCCTTCCGCATTCTTGAACTTGCTTAGGACTACCTCTAGCATGTTTGGAACCTCAACAAATAATCATGGTCCATGTTGTCCAGTCATCATCCAAGTTTGTTCAATTGCAGAAAATTCCTTTCCCTTAAAGGTTGTCTTTTGTCAAATATAAATGTTTTGGAGAATTGTTATGACTCTTTAAGAGTCCTTATAAAGGAGATCATTGTCAAGGAAAAGGGCACAAACTTGTCAACCATATATTGGTGTTCAATCACTTCAAAATTTCACCTACTTTTGACTTCCATGCTCGATTCTCAGTAGAAGACGGAGAAAGAGAAGAAGAGTTAATTAAAATAATGGGACAAGTGCAAGGGTTGAATGTCGTGTACCCTGGCCAGACAAATTTGATATTCTCTTCTAGTCTATACCTTACCTCATTCACTGTCCTTCTTAACTCTTTCTAGTGCTAGAGCAGGCTTATTAAAGGTTAAGTCAGGAACTCAGGCCTCTTTCTCTCTCTCTAACTTCATTGGTCCCTTTGAAAGAGTTTTCACTATCACAGGTTCAGTAAATGCATTGGTTGTGTGACTTGTGTCCTCTTGTGAAGGCTATAGTATGAAACTGTACAAAATTAACTGTAGCCTTTGTGATGACTGTTCAAACATTGTTGCAGGTTATATGGCTTTGTTTTCTTCTTTGAAAATTTAAGAGGGCAAGCTGCAATGACTCAGTGAGAGAGGGGGAAATACAAGTTGAACTAGACGGGTCCTTTGGAAATAAAATCATACACAAGAGATTAATATGGAGGTGTCCACCTTCAACAGCAAGGGTGTGGGCGATAAAGCATGCCAACCCATGAAATGGATTTGACTTGCAAAATCAATTAACTTGGACCAAGCTCCCAGTTTAATATATAGCTTCTTGGATCTTGTAACTGAGTTACAAGTTAAATAACCTAGAAACTCTGTGAAAAAGAAACTCTGTGAAACAGAGTGGAGGGCAGAATTGCTTTTATTTCCTTTCTAAAGTCTCTGACCCCATCTATGATCTATTTCCCAGCTCCCAAACCCACCCCCTATTCACTCACCTTTACTTCCTAATCTCAAGCACATATAATGCAGACCTCTTTTCCATAAAAGACATCACAAGCACATATAATGCAGACCCCTTGCTGATCAAGTACACATTGTGTACCGAGTCCGTTAATCATCTTTAGGAGCGGTATTTATGAACCCACACACTCACCCCCACCCGTTGCTGCCCCTACACTCACACACTCACCCCCACCCCTTGTTGCCCCTATTCACACTCACACACTCACCCCAGCTCTTGCTGCCCCTACACACAGTCACACAGTCACACACTCACCCCCACCCCTTGCTGCCCCTATACACAGTCACCCCAACCCCTTGCTGCCCCTACACACACACCCACACAGTCACCTCCACCCCTTGCTGCCCCTATACACACTCACACACTCACCCCAGCCCTTGCTCCCCCTACACACACACCCACACAGTCACCTCCACCCTTGCTGCCCCTATACACACTCACACAGTCACCTCCACCCTTGCTGCCCCTATACACACTCACACACTCACCCCAGCCCTTGCTCCCCTACACACACACCCACACAGTCACCTCCACCCCTTGCTGCCCCTATACACACTCACACACTCACCCCAGCCCTTGCTGCCCCTACACACACACCCACACAGTCACCTCCACCCCTTGCTGCCCCTATACACACTCACACACTCACCCCAGCCCTTGCTGCCCCTACATACTCACACACTCACCATACCCACATGTTCCCATCACCATGAAATTCTCCACCATCCAATCCAATCCAACTCAACCCCAACCATTTCCCTGCTTGTTCCATGACATCTAATTACTAGAGCCGTTGAAGAATAAATCGTTGGTTGGGGTGCCCCAACTGATTTGCAGTAGAAACCCTTCATTTAATAACCAACTATGAATTTGGCACCTTCTTCCTCAATTTACTGTTCTTTAAAAATGAATTACTCAAAGCATTTGATCACTAAAATTAATGGCTGGATCATAAAACAGAGCTGGACTCACATGCAACTAAGAACGAAGAAGAAAATATCTCCTCTGCTGTTCCTCCTATAAAATTCCATTTTTTACAGCTTTGGGTGGCCAATGGATTGGATTGCAAGTGACCTTCAGGCTCTCCCAATCTTTCCCAAACATGGCTTTTTCCACCCCATAAAAAATAAGAATTCATAAGCCCACCTCTGCAACTTGCACCTCATCTCCCCAGTTGGGGAGAAAAGGCATTATCAAAAAGAAGAAAGGTGATGAATCTTGTCTTTCTTTCTTTTCCTCCTTTTTTTTCACAGAATTGAATGATTTCTTTATTGGACTAAAATGAAGTGATCACAAGACCAGAACTTGTAAATATTTCATATTTATGAATGGTTTTGAACTTTTGATTGGCCACTCTCTTGGCTGCATTTGGATGGACTTAGGAGAGAGGTCTTTTTGTTTTGTTTTATCTTTCTCTCTTTTCCGTGGATGTCTTTAAGGTGTTTGTAGATTTGCCCTACCCTTAGCCGACATGTCATGATTATGCTATTTTGCAATTCCTTGATTATGTACTTCAATTCTTTCATATTTATTTAGGATACAAGTAGAATTATATAAAAATTAATATGCTATTTATGCCTAATAAAATGGTTATATAAAAAAAAGAACACTAGAATGCCTTGTTCGCCAAGGTGACGCCTCGAGGCTGCCCTATCGCCAAGGCGCTTAGGACGGCCCTCAAACGCCATGGTCGCCTTGCCACCTTGATAACTATGATCCATCCCATTCCAGGATATGCTCAAGGTAAGTTTACCATAGTCTAAACCCTAGACCCAAAATGAAGAGGGAAAAAAACGAATTAGGTGGATATTTTTCAAGCAAGTCCTAAGAATTTGGATGGAAAGTAGGTTGCAGTTAAAGTATAAACTAGTAGTAAAACATGGATACCGATATGAAGGGAAGATCACCATGAAAGTAACAATGTGTGGGAATATATTGATTTAATTTGTTTAAAAATAACTTCACTCACTAGTACATTCCAATCTTACAATGGTAAACTCATTCACTATTAAAAAGAAAACAGAATGAAATGTGAAATTATTGAGAGAACAAATTTGCGGAAATAAAAAATTCTGCATATTCATATGAGCATTATTAGCTCAGCAGAGGACAGTCTGATGTGGCTTTAATAGTAAAAAGGTTATCTAAAGTAAATCTAGCAAACCCCTTCTCCAAATTTTTCTAAAGAACTAAGGAAGCTGAAGAATTTTGCTTCCTCCTAATTGGTCACACATGCTGGAATCAAGTAAGAGCACTCCTTGGCTGTAAATACTAACACAGGAGGAAGCTCAGAGTGATGAAGCGTCAGATTTGCAGATTCAAACCAGGAACCATAGTTCATTGTCGTTAACTGTTGTACCCGAAGGATACAATTTAGGTCAAATAGGTTTTACTCAATAGGGGGAGTTTCCCTCTAATCAAGTGTTTGTCGTTTGGTTTCCTAGAATCCTAGTAGGTCTGGGATTAGTAAGTTGTTTAATTTAGCTTTGTTTCTATTGTCTCTGATTCCGTTTATTACGAGGAGTCTTATCTCTAAGAGAAGCAACTAGAAAATCAAACACAGAAATAGAAGAAGATCATCAAGAGGATGAGAATGAAAATCAAACACAGAAATAGAAGAAGATCATCAAGAGGATGAGAATGAAAATCAAACACAGAAATAGAAGAAGATCATCAAGAGGATGAGAATACCTAACCCGGCTTCCTTCCTCAACCGACTGATTAATTCCCTGGATAACAGCCAAAAGAGAAAATCGATAGAGAGAGAGAGAGAGAAATCTATACTGATTAAAAGAAAAAGGATAAAGAGAGAGATAGAGAGAGAAATCAATACTGGTAAAGAATAAAAGATAAAGACAGAAATCATACCTTGCAAAGGTGTCAAAGAATGCCGAGAGGACTGCAAGATAGGAGTCAGCCAGCCTCCCCGACGAGCTTGCGATGATTCCACAAAGAATGGGGCGCGTGGGTAGCTCAGAGAGGCGAGATGTAGATCCTTGGAGGATAGGGTTAAGGTTGAATAGAGCAAGATAGAGGGTTTCCAAAAGCGAGAGGGAGAGTAAGAGAAGAAAAGCCAGATAGATCGAGAGGGACAGATAGAGAAGAGAAGCTGCGGGCGGGAATTTTTTTTTCTTTTTTTTGGAAGAACCGCGGGAAGGTTGAAAGATCAAAAAAAATAAATACAATCTCTTACAGTGAAAAATAATCCGTTGCCCTAGGTGATATATGGTGACGGTTCTTCTAAAACCGTTGGCCAAAATAAATTCAATCTCTTACCCCTTAAGTGATATAAGGCGACGGTTCTTATAAAACCGTTGGCCAAAATAACATAACACAATGGTTTGTATTATGCCGTTGCTATAAAGTGTATTTTTCGTAACGATTATAGAATAACGGTTGTATTAAATATTTTTTTACGACGCTAATATATTTTTCGTCGCCCTAAATGAAATAAATCATATTGGGCGACGGATTATATATTACCATTGCTATAAATCATATTGGGCGACGAATTATATATTACCGTTGCTATAAATTAAATAAGGCAATGAATGGTAAACTAACGTTGCTATAAATATATATTCGGCTACGGTAAAATTTTTAACCGTCGCCACAAATGCTTTTTCTTGTAGTGTTATTAGATGAAGACTCTATATGCTAAGATTATATTCTAAGATAGAGTTCCTATTTATGCGGGTTCCTATCTCAAGCTATAAGTAAGTGTTGTAACCAATCTTCTTGAATGACAATGAAATTCAATCTCTAACAAAGTTTAACTTGAACCTTCACCTCTTCTAGAGGAGTAACCTCCACCTCACGTAGATGAGCAGGAGAAGGTAGGGAAAGAGCAGAGCCTTCACCAAGCTCAGCAATAATTTTATCTAAGTTAATTTGCACCCAAGGTGCTTCTTCTCATTCTTAGATGCCTCCATCACTTCCTTGCTACACTGGTTATTAACTTCAGCATTAGTGACATTCTTATGATCAACTATTGGGATATCTTCATTCTCCACTATACTTTCATGAATGAGCGTTTCCAACTGTGATTCAGACGCATATTCCTCTTCATCAAGAAGAGTAGCAGCAAAGAAGCTAAAGCTTTTCTATGTTGATGACTTCTCACTAGAGAAGGTAATAACATTAGAATCACAGTCATCTTCTTCACTTTTATATCTGGCATTATCACATTCATCATCGTGAATGACTTGATCTATCTTCTTGAATTTAGTCCAATCCTAGGTTGCTACGTTCTCTTCTTCCCCAACAATATCCTCTTTTTGTTTCTAGCCATCGATCTGCAAAAGTTGTGGAAGCCTTCATTCATCAATAATAATTGACCCCAAGAAGACATGACAAAACGAGAGCATTTACTACATCTCTATTTTGGGAATAAGAAACATCATTGAACCTTTATGAGCAAAATCCTAATTTTCACAATCTAGAGATACAGAGAGACATTAACTAAAGATTTACAATCAAAACAGAATCACCGGGCCAACAAAAACCAAAATGCAAAGATAAAAAGAGGCAAAGCAAGAACGAGAATTTTTTGGATTAATCCGAAGCCAGAACAACTGAACTACCTATGTAAAGCCAATCCTCAAAAACCTAAGAAAGAAGAATGAAACAATGCATATAGTAAGGGAATGAATGGAAAAGTACCAACAAATATAGTTTTTTTTTTTTTATGAATAAATTATATTAAAAAGGAGGGAATATACAAAGACAAGGGGACAGGAAACCCAGCCCCAAACAAGAAACCAAAAAGGCTGACTCCATAAAGGACTACACAAGATTAATATTCAAATCCCAAGAGGAAACTATGAACCCGTTTACATTACTATCCAAATCCGTAGCACGCAAATGATTAACCTTGGTCTTGACCTCGAACTCAATAGCACTCAAGATTTGATAGAACGAGCAAGAAGTGGAAGACCATCTACGCTTATTTCTTTCGTACCAGATGTAGTAGATAATGGCACAAAATGTCATCTTAACAATCAAGTTACAAATCAATTTGTCTTTGAAAACCCGCATGATCCATCTCCATTCACTTTCGAAAGACGCTTGGGGGGAGTGTAAAAGGCAGCAGTTATTGATCACACCTTTCCAAATAGTTTTGGAGAAAGGAAAACTAAGGAAAAGATGATCAATATTTTCAATAGCAATCTAACAAAAACAACAATTGGGGATATTAAGATTCATGTTCCTGAGAAATTCTTGTGTAGGAAGCGTGCCAGTAAGAGCGCGCCAGGTGATGAAACTATGTCTTGGGTTATGATGTTTGAACCAAACCACTTTCCATCAAGGTACTTTGCAACCCTTGCACTTAATGAACTCTAACGCAGAGGCATAAGAGAATCTCTTATTGGAAGCGGGATTCCAAACCACCAGATCATCACTACCAGGAGGTCTTCTCAAGATATACTACAGCTAACCGCAAACAAGGTCAAGTTGACGGGAAATTAGAGGACTCGGTCTCCAAGATCCATCAACAATGGTAGAGAACACAAAACCCATCTTGCCTGAGCCAACATTATACCTGATTCTATCACCAAAAGCTGAAAGGAGAACACCACATCGATGCCAATTATCAAGTCAAAGTCTATTAGTAGAACCATCATCAATCTGAGAAATAATAACATCTTGAACTAAATGCCTTAATTTCAAAAGTTTCCTTCAGGTCCAAGAAGCATTAGGGGAACACTTCACTATCCAGATGGAGTCAACTTTTAGGTACTTAGAATATATCCAATGGACCCATAGACTTTCTTTCCTCTCAACAATTCTCCAAATTAATTTGATAAGCCTTGCCTTGTTTACATCTTTAACTCTTTTCAAACCAAGACCTCCCTCGTCCTTAGAAAGGCACACAGTAGCCCAACTGATGGTATGAAGAAATTTATTATTATCACTTCCTTTCCACAAAAAAACACTGAAAATAGCCTCAATCTTATTAACAACACATCCAGAAATTCTGAAAACTCCAGTCCAATAGAGATAGGAGCCTTGCATAATAGCCCTAACCAACTCTAGTTTACCGGTAAAGGAAAGGAGTCTACTCTTCCACAATTGGAGCCTCTTCTTCAACCTATCCAAAATGGGGCAACAATGATGCATAGTTAATCCGGAGGAGATCAATGGGAGCCCCAAATAAGCGATTGGCAACTTCCCAATCTCACAATGTATAATGTTCTTCGGATGCTCTTTGGCTTCATTAGAAACCCCTGCAATAAAAGTTATGGATTTTGTGGATTAATCACCAACCTTGACATATTCGCAAATAACTACAAGGCATCCTTCGTGGCTTGACAAGAGATAGTGAAGGCTTTGAAGAAATAAAAACATCACAACATAAATCAAATAGGTCAAATTTAGAGCCCAGCACTTAGGGATAGGGTCCATAAGAACTGATCAAGCTTCCATTTAAGACAACTGGAGAGGCCTTCCATAATGACAATGAACAAGAGTGGAGATAGAGGGAAACCTTTCCTAATACCCCTCTGAAGCTAGAAGAAGCCACATTGGACCCATTAACTAAGACAGACATATGAAGAGTAGAGAAGCAGATGAAGATTCAATGGATAAATGATGGAGGAAAGTGCATGTGATTATGGGTTCTAATAATAAAATCCCATCTTACAGTGTCAAAGGTCTTCTGAATGTCTATTTTCATCATGGCAGAGGGAGGAGAGTTGGCTCTACCAAAACCTCTCGAATTCATGACAAAGCAAAATCTTATCAACAATGCTTCTACCAGGAATGGATGAAGTCTGATTTAAACTCATCAAATCATTGATTATAGCCCTTAGACAATTGGCAAGCACTTTAGCAATGAACTTTTAAAGAAGGTTACTCAATGAGATAGGCCTAATGTCACTAGCCTTTGATGCTCCATCACACTTGGAAATGAGAGTGATAAAAGAA
This sequence comes from Telopea speciosissima, assembly GCF_018873765.1. Taxonomy (NCBI): domain Eukaryota; kingdom Viridiplantae; phylum Streptophyta; class Magnoliopsida; order Proteales; family Proteaceae; genus Telopea; species Telopea speciosissima. Next base: position 46,967,176 of record NC_057919.1, on the reverse strand, counting down.
TGGCTGATGATGCTCAATTGATGTGGGGCCTTATAGAAGCCCATACTGACCAAATCTCCCTCTTAATAACTTTGACCAAATCTCCTTTGATGATATCCCAAGAGGCTTTATAGAAGCCCATACTGAAACCATCAGGTCCTGGGGCCTTCTACACTTTATGAGAGTTAATGGCAATGAGAATTTCTTCATTTGAAAGTATGGGAGCTAATTACTCTTCTGCTCAAGGGGAATCCTCTCAAATTGGAGGAAAGAAGGAATCTCAAGTGAAGGCTCAAGAGATACAAGCATGAAGATCTTATATATGAAAATGGTTCATCACTTCCTACTTAATAGAACATGGGTCTTCAACAACAGAACCATTAGAGATGTAGATAACATGTAGATAGAATTGAAGCTACACTTGAACTTCAAGGATTTGTGGAAAAAATAAAAAATAGTATTGGCATCTTCAAGAGTAAGCCAATTCACTCTAGATTTTTGCTAGAAAAAGCTTTCCTCCTGCAGCAAAAGGCAAGATCTTGAGATCGCATGCTCCTCAATAGCAAAAGAGCGGTTATCCGGGTCGGACTGAAGCATGGATTGAATATCTTTGAGGTGATCTTTGCACTCAGCAACCTTTTGCGAAATGTTACCAGAGGAAGACTTGTTCCAATCCTTGAGAGCTTCTTTACCCTTTCTGAGTTTTTGAGCAAACAACAACAAAGGATAATCCCAATGACCAGAACAATGCAATCTCCAAATGCTACCAACCCTGCTCAAGAAGTACTTAGAAGAGGCCCACATATCAAAATATTTGAATGGCTTTGGGCCGAAAGCAAAAAATAGGGCAAGGCTTATCACAATTGGGGAGTGGTCCTCCAATACTCTAGGATTGTCAAAGTAAGTTGTCGAAGCTAGAAAAAGAGAAGTCCATGCTGGATTAATCAATGACCTGTCTAATTTGGATTGCACCCTAGCCGCACCTCCCCTTCTATTAGACCATGTGAACTTGAAGCCGGTCCAGCGAAGGTTAGCCATATGGATCGATCTCCTCTAAACAATTAGAGAAGTCTTTAATCAGAGATTCATCATATGGGAGACCACCACACTTCTCATGATGAAATAGGATTGAAGCCTCCACTAATACACTCCAAGGCTGGGAGTTTGTCTGATGCATTGGCTAAAGATGACAGGGAAGCCCAAAGGACCTTGCGCTCCATCATTCGTGACATAAATTGCAGTAAAAAGAAACTTAACATTAGTAGCCTTCACAGAAATCTCCATGTGTAAATACTGAGTGCTTGGGTAAACAACATCCACCATCGTACTACCCCAAAGGCTCCAAATTCTACCATTATCAGAGGATAAATAGTTGTGAAGATGAGACTATCGAAGAGCAATAGAAGCAGCAACTGAGGAAGAAACTTCCTCCCTAACTTTGGTTTCGACTAAAACATAACCCAACTTTGAAATTCCTAATGGCATCCTTCACAACAGCCTTCTTAAGCGGTTGATTGAGCCCCCGGACATTCCAGACAATAGAATTAAGCAAGGATATGAGAGGACAAGAAGAAAGGAGAGGGAGATAAGGGAAGGGCAAGGGAGGTGCTATTGGGAGACGAATATTAGGGCGTGTTTGGTTGAAGGTTTTTGAGGAGTCGGATTCGACGGGATCTGGATTCTATAATTTTTTTCGTGTTTGGTTTCTCGGAACATGGTTCCGTGTTAGATTCCAAGAATCCACAGGAATCCAATTTTCTGTGTAATTTTAGAATCCACTAGATTCACCCCAAGGGGTAAATTTTGAAATGAATCCACGCGAGTCCAAATTGTGAGTCCATCTTCTCCTTCTACTCCTTCTCCTCCTCCTCCTCCTTCTACTCCCCCTCCCCCTCCATCTTCGCCATCGCCACCTCCACTGCCATGGTTGCAGTCACTACCACCACTGCCACCGCCATGACAACGGTCACCCCCATCACCACTGCCTCCACCGCCTCCTCGACGGCGACAATTTCTTTATAGGAAACAAGAAAAAAATTGCAAGTCAGATCTCTGGAAAGACGCCATCAGAGGTGAAAGAACAAAGTCAACCTCTTTAGGAGTACCGTGAGATTGGGAAAACGCAGGTCTCCTTCACCTTCGAATTTGCGCAGGTCTCCTTCACTTTTGAGTTTGCGAGTCCAAATTTTTTATTTTTGGCAGGTCTCCTTCAACCTCCACTCTTCACCTGCAACTATCATCTTCTCTCTCTCATTCTATTCTTGTAAAAATCTACACTGGTTTTTTTTTTAATTTTGTGGTAATAATTGATGAATGAAGAGGTAATTGAAATCTGGAATTGCAGATGTGCTCAGATTTGGGAGCAGGTTTAACAAGGGAGGAGCTAGATTTTGAGTTCTTGGGAATAGAACAGGGGAACCCTACTTGATATAGACGAACATATACAAAGATGGAGTTGGGAACCATGAGATGAAGCATATGCTCTGGTTCGATCCAACCGAGGATTTCCATTCCTATTCCATCCTCTGGAAATCTCACCAGATTGTTTATGTTTCTACTCCCTAATCCCAACTTAAAGAAATTTTTTTTCCTGCTTAATTGATGTGAGATTTTTTGGGGGTTTCAACAAAATAGGTTCTTCGTCAATGCAGTGGTGATATGGGTTTTCAAGAATTCAGATACATCAAACACTTTCTTCCATAATGAGATGTGTGAAGCCCTTGTACATCTTTCCAAGTATTGGAACACCGATGACTGGGCAACTAGAGGTGGGTTGGAGAAGACGAATTGGACATTGGTTCCATCTGTAACCAAACAGTTTTACTCCTGAATCCATCCAACAGACTTAGGGTAACCAAACAGTTTTTTTTTTTTTTTTTTCCGAATACAAATCCACATATACCAGATTCTTAAGAAGCTGATCCAATATTAGAATCCGATTCGTCGAACACCTTCAACCAAACACGCCTAGGGATTTTAATGGCACCGAAAAGCCCAACTAACTTAACAGAATTGATTTATATGGGCCATGGGCCCATTCCGCCCCTCTTTTTAGGCTTTATGTGTTGGAGTGCACTTTATGTTGCTTCACATGGATATCGGGATTTCATAGCATCACGTGCATGGAGTCCCGGGCTAACCCAGCCAATCCATGTGAAGGGTGAAGCAGCAAAGATGTAGGCTATGTTTGGAAGTCAAAAGATAAAAGGAAATCTACAATGAGACAAAAAACTGTTAGGTATTTTGAACCGAAATCAAAATCGGCTGTTTAAAATCGCACTGAGTCGAACCAAAGTAAATCAATTTGGTTTTAGCTTCTAAAGCTGGAATCTTTTTTTAGGTTCGGATCGATTTCAGTTTCATTCCTAAAATTGTTAAACCAAATTGAATTACCTATTTTCAAATCGAATAAGGAACCGTGTAAGATTAATTCTTTTTTTTTTTCAAATATGAATGATAAATTCTTTTCCATTTTAGTGTTTGAGAATAGTTTGGTGGAATATAATCCTAACAAATAAGGGTTTTTTTATTGATAAAGATGTAAAAAATTTGGACCAAACATTTAAAATAGGACCTAAACCGAATATGAAATCAAATTAAAATTCACTAAAGAAGTTGAATGCAAAATCGAATAAAAACCGAAACCAAATCGACTCGGAACCAAGTCGATTTGGTTTTGATTTTGAAAATGCATTTCTATTCTCGGTTCGGTTCGTTTTTTTGGTTTCTACATTTTGTTTCTTAACCGAGTCAAAACCGAATCGATTGACATCCATAACGTCAAAAGCTCCATAGCTAATGGAATGAATTTTGCTGCTACCCAACTCACAGCCAAAGAAATGGAATCAAAAAGGGTATTTTTGAAAAATATTATAACCTAGGAAAGAGATTTATTGTTCTTGCAGGAAAACACTACATTCTTAATTTCATACGCAAAATAAAATTACATGTTTTTGGTAATTTTTCATTTTTTCATGCAAAAGACCAAAATACCCTTTTGAGGGGTAAAATGATAAAAATAAGGGTAAATTACATATGCCTCCCGTACTTTGTCCTAATTACACATTCCTCCCCTTGATTTTCCCACCTTACATACGATTCCCCTATAGTTTTCAAAAATTACTAATTCCTCCCCATCGTTAGCATCCGTCTGCATTAAGGCGACATGGCATAATTAGATTTTTATAATGCCCAAACTAACCCTTGGTCATTGTGAGATGACCCATTTACCCTTTTGATAAAAACCAAAATAAGAAGGAAAAATTTGCCCTTTCTCCTCTCCCAACTTCATCTTCAACCTCTGAACCTTGTAATCGCGAACGATACCCCTACCAAGGCTCGAGTATTTATGCTCACAAGGACCATTGCTGTCATTCGATTGTTTCGGGTTCTAAAATGATTCCTTCCCAAACCGGTTTCTTTTTCTTTCTTTTACAATTATTAGAAGCCCTTCCCCATTCTTGTATTATAGGATTCAGTTTCAAGGCAGCCAGCCCCCATTCTTGTATTTGTGACTTGTTAACGCAGGAGAGAGAGAGAGAGAGAGAGAGAGAGAGAGAGAGAGAGAGAGAGAAATGGAGTTACTTCTTCTTTTGCTATCGAAACCCATTCCCACCTTCAGGCCTCAATTTCACCAACTTCTCTTCATTCCATACGGTTCTCTGCTACAAGGTATGCTCTCTTTGTGTGTGATTTCGTACACCTTGAAAAAGCCTGGATTTATGAATTACCAGCGATAAAAGGAAACAAAAATTCCATTGAAAAGAGTGATAAAAAAACTACCAATTATGTTGGTGGAAGTGAATCTTTGGTGCTATTTTGGATGAGAAGGGAATCAAACAATAAAATGCTGTTAGAATTCAAGAAGGAAAGACATAAAAGCAACTTGCCGAAATAAGAAGCGAAAGAAAATAATCGATCTTTCATCTTATCTCATCTATTGACGATAAAAATTCAAAAGCTGATAAACAAATAAAACAAAAAGAAAATTTAAATACGAATCTCTCAAATCGCATTGAATTCCGTCTTCTCCTTCAATCTCTCTCTTTCTCTCTAGTCTCTCCTTCCCGAAATTGATTGCCCTTCCGGTCGGGAGAAACCAAAGGGCTCCTTCCGCCTCTCTGTTTCTTCTTCTTTCTTATTTTTCTCTGGCAATTATGGAGAAGATGATTTAGATGAAAGACATAAATATAAACGTGGGTAGAACCAGAGGTTCACAGTGTTTTTTCTTATGTGCGAGATGGAGGTTGCGTACTGGTTCGGTTTCTAATGTTTTAGTCCTACTGCAGCAACCTTCGGTGATCTTTTACCAATCGGTATCCCTTCTTTCTCCTCTAATCTCTTCTTATTTGTTGTGGTGGAGGCGGCGGCGCGGTGGTGGCGGTGATGGAGGCAGGCATGCAGTGGGTGGCGGTGGTGGTGGTGCGGCAATGGAGTAGGAAAGATATGAGTGTTTTAGGTTGAAGATGATGAGAAAGGTAGAATTGAAAATGCAGTTTTAATTTGTTATTCGTGATTCCTACGTGATAGAACAAGAGATGCTCCAGCGTGTTCAAGCGAGCACTGGAAGATTGAAATCAACACCTTCGCGTGCTTTTCACGCGGTAATGGAAGCTATGATGATGAACCCATCTCTGCTCAGTCTTTGCGTGCGTGAATTTAAAGTTTTAGGGAATAAGAGTCCGAGGAGGAGGAGGCGGCAGCGGCAGTGGTGGCGGTGGAGAAGGAGGCAGGCGGCTGTGGTGGTGGTGGTGGTGGTGGTGGCGGCGGTGGAGGAGGAAAGAAATGAGTGTTTTAAGGTTGAAGATGATGAAAAGGGTGTCATTGTAATTCAACTTGTGTTGTTTTAGAACAAGGGAAATATTGTCTTTTCAAATCATTAACTTACAGCAAACTAACACCGTCAGCCATAAGGGATCAAAATGTAAGGTGGAAAAACCAAGGGGAGAAACGTGTAATTAGGGCAAAGTACAGGGGAGGCATATGTAATTTACCCTAAAAATAATTTTGTCCAACTTTTTGAGCCATTTTTTTCTGCTATTTTGTTCAAATCAAAGGCCAGATCAATGTGTCAAAATGTGTTCGAACAAAACCACAAAAAGAACCAATCCAAATTCTGATTTTAAACCCGTATATACAAATTTACTAAAACAATCTTGAGGGAAAAAATGTCATAACGAAAATTTGGACCTCAGGATTTTCCAACAGCATCAAAGACGGCCACCATATATAAAATATTCAGAATTTTTTGAAACCCATAAGTAATTTCTTTAAAGATTGTAAGATAAAGCAACTAATTTAACATTATGTAAAGAAAAATAGAAAATAAATATAAAAATGGGTTGTTATTCATGTAACAAGGGTAGGTTACGTTTGGAAAAATAACAAAATGGTGAAAAGACCAATACATAATGAGTAATAAAACATTGGATCAATTAAGTGGGGGTAAATTAGACATTTTATTTTCTTTTAGTAGAATCTAATCATTATATTATAAATTGACATTTTAAATGGCATTTGTGTCATTTTACAGTATACTCTTGCCGTCCTCCCTCTCTCTGTCCATGGTTTCGCCACTGCAACCATCTACAATCTCCTTCATCGTTTTCCCACTGCAACCATCTACAGTCTCCTCTTCCGCGAAGACAACGATCCCATCATCGTTTTCTTCTTCTTCTTCTTCTTCTCTCTCATATGTTGCCCAAGCTCACCTGAGATCAGCAAGCCTCTGCCTTTGAGTGCCTTCCTCTATTTGTTATCTAATCTAAAACCTAATTGCCTTGTGATGCCCTAATCGCAAAGGTAAAGGGTAACTTGTTCACACTCATTCAGAGGTACCAGCTTTTCAACATGTTTGTGGTTACAACAGTTGTTCTCACATTTTCTTGTAATCCTGCAAGTCAGTCTTATTTGTTGCAAGAGCTGGAAAAATTGCAGAACTTGAGAAAAAAATTCAGAGCTGGAAGGGAAACTATGGGATGACCCTGTATCCAGCACCAAAAATAGAACAAAAACAGCAGCGATTGAAAACAATGTGGATGTGAATTTATTACTTTGCTTTGCTTTAGTTGTATTCATGAATTTCAAGCAGCAAATTAATCAATCAAATGCCTGTTGTAATGAACACGTAACCAACCCATCCTACATAAGCAAATGGCCGTCACTGCACAAGGTCTCCCTCACTGCCCCATAAAACTCCAACCATACGGACTCTTTTGTCCCCCAAAAGAATGTCGGATTGGGGCTAGCAGGGCAGGCAGCAACAAAATCCAACATGGACACAGCCGGTCTCAATGGCTGTGGTAAATTAAACGCCAAATGGTCGACTTTGTGTTCGTAAATTTTCCCATTCCTGTCCAATTTATACCTCGAAGTCCCCCTTGACTCCCATGGGACCCTGGGAACACTCCTCAAGTTCCATCTGATTAGTATTTCATTCTCAGAAGAGAAACAGAGTTTGGCAATGGATACGCAAGGACCAGGAGATCAATTTGTAGTTGTCAATTCCAATGAAGGCGTTCAATGGGTCCATGACCATTATATCATCTCTCAGAACAAAATTCCATAAACTCAAAATTCTTCAAAAATCAATAAATATTTAAGTACCCTAACCTAAGAATTCTCCAGAAGAAGAGAAAAGAATAATCAAGCATACATAACCAGCAATCATAGCCGTTCAAGAAACTCTACAAGGGTTGGCAACTTTATCAAATATTTTTCGAGCATCAGAAACATAGTTAGATTTTCTTTATCAAAAAATAAAAAATAAAAAAGGTAAGATAGTTAGATTTAGCATACATGTCAATCAAAGAACCATCAATAAAAATTTTAAATCGAATCCCATCTTAATAACATTGCAATAGATTTGCTTACCAAGACCAACAACCATTAGTCTTGGAGCGACAGAGCAGAGAGGGAACAGTTCAGTGAGGAGGAATATAATCTACGTACCTACAGGAAAGATGCCTGATGCCCAAGAAACAAATGTAGTTCAGAACTCAACAACTGGAAGGAAAATAGGAAAAATTAGAAATTTGGAGAGAGAGAGGGAGAGGGGAAGGATTAAGGAGACGGTTATATTCAGGAGCTTCCACAACCAGAGGGTACGAGAGATGCTAGGTAGATTATTTTGGGGAAAGGTTACAAAATCTTGTTTGTGTTTTTGCTTCTTTTTTTGTTGTTGTTGTTTTAGCTAGTTCAAACAACGAATGCGATTTCTTACCTCAGTTGCAGAGTCTGATGACACCGTTGCACGGCGCTGCGTCACTGCCTCAGTTGCAGAGTTAGACAACTCCAGCTGTCACGCAGTGCAGAGTGAACTAAGGGAATAAGGGATTAGGGATGTAGGAATGAGAGACTGGAGAGAGCGAAGGAGGGAATCGAGGGACCAAAGGAGAGCGTTATGGTTTTGGGATAATTTAGTTAGCAACTTTTTCAGGGAGCTTTCGCTCGCCAGAAACAAGAGAGAAACAAATTGGGTTGGTTCGTTGGAGGACACGAGAGATGTTGGGTAGATTATTTTTGGGGAAGATGGGCAGTGCACAATTACGCTTTAACCCTTTTATTAAAGAATTTAGTTAAAATCCTTTGTTTCTTTTATTTTCTAACAGTGAATGTGATTTCACTCAATTGTCCTTACAAATTTATGTACAACTGCTCTTTAATTGTAGTTTTAAGAGGGTAATAGGTGTCTTGTTATGTTTGGATAAATAACAGACCGTTGTTACGTTAATAATTCCGCTATAAAAATTAATATAAAGGGAAGTAGTTTTCTGTCCGGGAGTGTGGTCTACGCCAGCACTCCCATGTGTGTATCTCTCTTTTCCTCAAAACAAGGGGGCAGAGGTGTCTTGAGCTAAAAATTCACAAGAAACAATGGCTTCTTTTTGGTACACAAGAAACAATGGCCAGCCCCTAAGATCAACTCACTAAGGACTCGTGAAGCTACAAAAATTGACATAAAAAATGAGGTAATTCAAGGGTACCCCTGGCGGATCTTTGTCTCCTCCTATTCCTTGTCCAGCCTAGTTCCAGTGCCTCTAGCTAATAAAGGGGGGCATAATGACCACCCTACCCTTGCTCAAACACTTCTCCAGTTCCCTGCCCAGCCCAGTTCCCCAGTGCCTCTACCTAATAAAGGAGGGGCATAATGACCACCCTACCTCTGCTCGAACACTCTGCCCAGGTAGGGTCCACCCCCCTTATTAGAGATTACTCTTTATGGTGCCCATTGAGAACCTTATGCCTTTGTGATTTCATGATTCGTCAGCATTACATTCTCCAACTCATGTCATTATCACTACAAGTGGGCCATGATGGGCTGAAAGTTAAATCCACACTTACTCAAGTGTTTGACAATAAGACCATGGGATTTGTGTCACACCCCAAACCACCCCCTGAGAGGATTAGGTAGGTGACCTGAATTGCGTAACAGCAATCTGCCAAATCCCATGGATCTAGAAGTAGTTAATACATTCACAAACACACATCCATAGTATTACCACATGTAAACTCAGAGTGCTGCAGAAACTACAATTACATTAAAGGTAAAAGAAGAGTAGCAGTACAGGAAATGATTGTTATATACATAAGTAAGTTGAATCATTCCCTCTCTCACACCCACACACAGAACAGTAAAAGATACTAAATACATCAGCTGAAATAAAAAGGAAAATATATATACAGGGCGAGACAACTCGAGCCCCAAAAAGAAAGAAAGAAAACTAAAAGCAAAGATAGGTATAAACTTCTGACAAAGTCAAAAAGGAGTCCCCAAGACAAAAAGCAGCATCGGTGTCCATGTCAACACCCTTCACGGGTCAGTTCTTAGTAGTCACTGAGAATACTCGGACCATCGGGACAACCTCCATCGGGGTCTACACCAATATGGTCATAACCACCAAGGCTCTCCTCCGCGTAATAAGCCTCCCCGCCATAGTGACATCCACCTGTACAATCATTTAATAGAAAAGCATATATAATAGAGTATGAGCCCCATTGATCCCATGAGTAAAACATATCATCATGCATGCATATGCAACCACAATCATATGGATCCTACATGAAAATGCAGTCTAGTTATTTATTAGCCACCTAACATCACAACTAGAGCAGGTTAGTGCTACTACAATCCCCAATACATGCATCCCTGGTGCGAGCTTTTAACCCCTTCCCGCGATACACCCATTGAGTTGTCGGAGAGGACCAGTCAGCTCCCGCATTCGTTCACCAAGGTCAGCCCGACCAGCCCTCTGTGATTAACCTGTGAGGTAACTGTCCATTTTTCTCATTTCTTTTCTTTTCTGGCTTTAAGCCCAGTATATTGCTTATATACACCTTAACCCCTGTTGACAAGGGTACGTAGCACGGGTGATGAAACTCTAACCCCATGTCTATATGGCATCGTATAAGTCAGGTGGTGTCAACCGTATCCCATACTACGGGCTACCATAAGCCTCATTTCCAATCCGGCTACGATATCTAGTCTAGCATTCACAATCAGTGTTGAAAATTCAAACAGAGTTGTTCAACAGTCACACAATATTGCATTGTATTTATAAGACTTGAATTAAACATGAATCATAGTATTAATGTTAATGAAAATTAGACTCAGCATGTTATTCATGTTACACATACATACACGATGACATTCCACTCACCTTGGCCTGGTTCTATGAGATCAGTGGCTGTTTTAGTTTCGACTGCAGCCTGGCAGTGCACCTCGAGCGCGGGATCAAATCCTAAAGTGTTAGATCAGACATGAGTTATTTAATATTTAAAATTGTTCTTGGATGTCCTAGTGTTGATCTAGACTCACTGATCTGACTCGGTGCTCAGTCTGAGATCACTTGGAATTCTCTAGGTCTTGCATTGGGCTTTAGGCCTATGGCCCGGTGCATCATCCGGAGAATGTGGTTTAGGGTTAGTATGGTATTTTACCACTGTATTACATGATTCTAGGTCCCAACAATCTTACAACACAGTCCCTAGGTCAGCAGTGCTGCAGGACCAACACAGACAGGGTTTCCAAGCCTTGCGGGGCCCACATAGGTACCCAAGGTACAAATAAATGTGGACAGATGTGAGGAGGGGTATTTTGGTCATTTACCACCTCCTTACACTGTTTACAGTCCATTGGTGGAAACCCCCATGGTCAGATTTGCATATCAGCCTTGTTTAATTCTCTGGACTTTGCACTAGGTGATGTGTGCATCACCCAGTGCATCGCCCAGAGCCTGTTTAGAACATGAACATGCTCAATTTCTTGGGTTTTGCACCATAGGCAGTGCCATGGTCGACCCCTTATGCATGTTAGGTCATTGTGGACCCCATGTGGAGTACTTTGTAGTGGTCCACATGGATCATGACCTGGGCCCACCACTTTGGTAGCCAGAAGCTGCCCAGACAGCCCAGTGAATAGTAACCTAGCTGTGTTCTAGCATATGGGCATGGATTGGGCTGCATGCAAGGTTGATCCTTAGTAAAGTAGGGTGGTTTGAGGCTGCTGCACCACAGGGTTAGGCTGGGAGGAGCCTGTGTGCACAGATCCAAGCCCAGACTGCCTGTTCTTGGTGCAACAGTGCAGTGCAATCTGGCACAGAGATGGATTTTGGTCTCAGGAACAAAACAACATAAAAATTACATGAATATCCCTCAGATCTTCCATGCAACATGTTTGCATGTTGGATCTGAGGTGGTACATGGCAGCCCCCAGATGATCTAGGCTGTCCATGACCAGAAATGCTTCCAAAACACTGAGATCCATGGAGAAGAATAGCAAACCAGCAAAGGTAGTATGAAGAGCATGGTCTTTATACCTATAGCAGGTCTGGTAGGTTACTGGCGCTGGGCTTGGAGGCAGGGCTTGGAGGCAGGGGTAAGTCCTTCCCTTTCTTTTCCTTCCTTCTTCTCCTTCTCTTTTCTCTCTTTTCTCTCTTCTCTTCTCTCCCACGAATTGAACAGTGTTTAGAATTTCTAAAATGAGGCTGGGGTCCCCTATTTATAGACCAGCCCCTACTGAGGCCTGTTTGGCAGCTTAGGTCCATTCCAAGAATGCATTTTTAGACTGATTCTCAGTCATTCTGAGCACTCTGGTGGGGTCCACAGGGGTCCAGGGGTATGTGGTGGTTCCTAAGACTCCCATCAACCTATGGAGGGTGCCCATGGCTAGTATGGGTGATCCCCACACATCTGTTGATTAAAATACCCATTTTTACCACTCTGGGCGATTCACTGGGTGATATGTGCATCGCCCAGTGCATCACCCAGAGAATACAGCAAAGCTGTTTCTTTATGGGGCTTGCACAAGGGGTTGGCCCAAGGCTTAGGCCTTACACCTATACCTCACCCAGGGTAAATTACACCCTATTTCAAGTGTGGGCCCCACATTTATGGGGAGGAGAGAGAATAGCTAGAGTTCAAGCTGTACATTATGCTGTGTGCAGTGCAGTAGCATGGAACTGCAATCCACCTCCTGCCAGGTATGTAGGAGGTCATTCTCATAGGGTCAGCTACTAGTGTGATACTCCACAAAATGCTTGGATGCCATGTCAGGGGTTCCTGTCCTTCAATCAAATTCTCAGCCAGTTAGGGGCAGGTTTGACAATTTGGCCCATACCGCAGTTGAATTTTTTGACCTTTTATGTCAAATAAGTTGTAAAAGGTGCACGACTATATTTCTATTTGAGCTTTAAAGGTCGTTATGACAGTTATAGTTTTGAATACTTTTTTTTTTTTTGTCTTCTACTTCTGCTTGCCCGGTCGTGTACCCCCACACACAAACGCAATGGAAAGTACCGCCTTACCCCCGCTCAAGCGAGGCGCTCGAGCAGGGGTAAGGCAGTACATTCCACCTTGCTCGGTGTGGGGGTGCACACGACAGTAGGGACAAGCGAAAGTAGAGGAGTTGAATTGTTTGTGCTGACCCTGACTCCTCAATATGGTACTCTAACTTGTTGCAATAAAGTGATAGAAGTGAGAAATTGTGAAATTCTTTTGATTGTTCTTGTTTTATTCTAAGAAGTTCTCATTGTTTTGCACTTTTTTTTTGAGGGGGCATGAATTCGATGAAAGTAATTATACTCGGAAAGAGCAAAAAATAAATAAAGATCTTATTTGATGTAACCATGGTTGGTTACACCAAGCTTGAAACCTAGATAATTCTTAAAACCTCGAACAATAAAGGGTATTTTGGATAAGAACGAAGTTATTCTTATTAATGAGTTTGTCTTAAAGTGGATTTTGTCTCTTTTGTGTGTCACATAGGATGATAATGATACCATCCTTAGTTACACGGAGATTTACTCAAAAATTAAGATTGGCTCTTTTTCATCAAGTTTGATTACAAAAAGATTTTCCCTACTAGTATGTACATAGCTCTTATCCTTAATAGTATCGAAATATCTTTGTTAGGTAAATCTATATCATCAGAGCCAATTTCTATTCCTTTAGCCTCTGCAAGTAAAATTCACGAGTTCGGAGATAGAGAATGAAAGCAACTAGAGTCCCTAGAGAGCAAGTACAACCCCATATGATGAATGTGTTTCTCTAGCAACCAACTCCCACGCATCTCTCATGTCCTTCATATCCAGCTCTTTGGTAAGGAATAGCTGCCATGTTTCCAAACATTAATGAACCTATTGGAATATTAGCAATAACACGCTGAAATTCTTGGTCCCAAATAGCTCTGGTGTCATCGAAACTGAAACTGAAGAAATTGCACCGACGCATACTCCGATAACCGCCGTACTGATGTATAGGGAGAGATTGTTAGGGTTGAGAAGTAAGAAAAATGCTCCTGCCATAGGGACCATCAGTATTACTATTGATGCTGTTCTTGATACCATGTACCTACTCCTGAAAAATCGTTACAATCAAAAAATTAAAGAAGTTAATTAAAACTGAGCTACCTTCTCTTAAAAGTTGGTCCACATAGTAAAAAAGAAGGAAATTAGGGCTTACTTTGAGAAAAAATGGTCCATGAGAGAAGGAAGGAGACGCCCAAAGAACCCAAATGAAGAAGACAAGGAGACCAAAGAAAAAGTATGAGAATGTCCACGAGATTCAGCTACTTGACCTAAATTGTTCAAATACACCAACCTTAATGTTGCACCAAACATATAAACAAAAAAATATAACCAAAATTCCAACCTTTGAACCATTAATTTCACTCCAATCTCTTCTTTGGCTTTAATTATCTCACCATCTTCTTCAACTTGAAAGTCTAATTCTTCTTTAATCTCATGAATCTCTATTCCATCAATAACACCAACCTCAACAACTGGAAGATCATAAATTCTTCTCTCTCAAGCTATTATTCCACCAAGGTTTAGTCTCTAAAACCATTCTAACCCAAGTGACCAAAGGAATCACTAATGGAGTAGCTAAGAGAACTACCATACCAACCACAAGAATCCATGGTGAGATACCATTTGATATGATTCCCATACTACCAAACACAGCATAAATTCCTGTCACAATTGTTATAACAAACATTAAAATGAAACCTCCACCTATATGCTTCTCTTTCTCCTTCTTCATTTCAACTTCTCTAACAAGTGGTGCAGTTAACATAGAAACTCCTAAAGGTACAATTGAATTAAGAAGAAGATACCCTTCTGCTTTCTTCATGGATGAAGAAGAGAAAACCCAATCAACAATATTAGTAAAAATCTTCGCCGTTAAACTCGAATAACTCGTCAATAACCCAACTGCAACTTGTCGATCCAACGGGAATTTTTAAATCGTCGTAACATACAAACTGTATTGATCCAACAAATGCTATTTCCAGCTAGAACAGTGAGGAAAAAGAATTGCCAATATGATAATGAAGAGATTCTCTTACTAAGGAATAGGAATTGGTCACCATAACCTATAGCTCCAAGAGTTGAACCAATTAAGAGAACTAACCAGAGAGGGAGATGAGCTGCAGCAACACCAGGAAACCATCCAAAAAGCTTCCCAGCATCAGAAGCAAATGCAAGATTATTTAACTGAATTTGAGAGATTGAGAGAAGCTGTTTCAATTGAGATGAATAAGCTGGGAAATCTGAATTTGTTCCAGTGATTGATTGAAGCCAAATGTTACCAACTGAAAGACCAAGTCAAACACAGGTGAACGTTGGCTCTCCTAATCTCCAGCAGTCTCTCACTGTTGGAGATAAGAATCCTTCTCCTACAATCTCTCAACTAGAGATAAGATAACAATCCCCTTCCTGTTGTTGTAACAACAATTCAAAATACAAATTGTAACTATCTCTATGGAGATATTTCTTGTACAAATTCTATAAATACAGAACTCAACCTCATTGGTTGAGCAAGCTTTACAAACCACTTCCGCATATCACTTTCATGGTATCAGTTGCCTTCTATTAAGATCCGTTCCTTTTTTCTCTCTTTCAAAAACCCAATGGCCAATACCAACAACACTTCTAATCCTTTCCCAATTACAAATCTGTCCAATCTAGTGTCTGTCAAACTAGATGGCACGAACTACCTTCTTTGGAAAGAACAACTTGAATCAATCTTCATCTCTATGCAAAGGCTATGGTAATCACTCAACTTCATCTGTTGATTCCCACATTGCACTTTACAATACTGATACAGCTCGCAAGTTCAAACCACATGGCAATGGTAATCCAAGGTACCAACAAACCCACACTCCCACCAACCCATTACCACGACCTAATCAAACCACAACCCAATCCATTCCATTTCAGCAATCATTCACCCACCCTACCCACCAAAACCAACGTCCATCATCACCAGCCACATCACAAATCAAATGTCAAATATGTGCCAAATTTGGACATACTGCAAGTAAGTGTTTCTTCAGGTACTCAGCCAGCAGGAACAGTGCACTAGCACCTCAAACCAATCCTTATGTTGGTCTTCATTCAGCATCATCATCAAAGGCACCAAACTCTACGTACAATAATGATGCTCAATGGATACCAGATTTGGGTGCTACATCTCATATGACATTTGATCTAGCCCAACTATAGCAGTCCAATCCTTACAACGGTGAAGACCAAGTATCTGTTGGTAATGGTAAGCGTATCTCAATCTCTCACACTGGTACTGCCATTTTACCAACAAAATTGACACCTTTGAAACTCCAAAATGTGTTGGTTGTTCCACAAATTGCAAGGAATTTACTTTCAATTTCTTAGTTAACCAAGGATAATAATTGCTCCGTTGAATTCTTTCCATGGGGTTTTTCTATCAAGGACCTGCAGTCAGGTACAACTCTAATGACGGGACCAATCAGGGATAATCTCTACACATGGCCGAACCTTTCAGGAGGAGATATGGTACTCTATAGCTCCACCGTACCAGCAACAACTTGGCATCATCGGCTAGGCCATTCATCATAAAAAGTTCTTCATCAAATAAGAGCTTCGGATCCTTCTTTAGCAATTCCGCTAGTCAAGAATAATACCATGTGTGCCTCTTGTCAAATGGGTAGAAGTTGCAAATTGCCATTCAGTCAGTCTGGTCGAGCATCACAGCCTTTGGAACTTGTCCATTGTGATTTATTGATGATTTCAGTAGATTTACATGGTTTTATCCATTGCGATTCAAATCTGAAGCTCTACAGTGTTTTCAACATTTCAAGAAAATGGCTGAAAATACACACAAGTCAACAATCAAATATTTCCAAAGTGATGGAGCCTTAGAGCTCACCAAAGGGGTGTTTCAAGCCCATCTTGATGACTGTGGCATTCTTCCAAGAATCTCTTGCCCACACACACCTGAGCAAAATGGTGTCTCTGAAAGGAAGCATATACACATTACGGAAATGGGGCTGTCACTGCTATATCAAGCCCATATGCCAAAACAATACTGGCTCGAAGCCTTCACAACAGCAATTTATATTATTAACCGGCTACCCACACTGGTATTACAAGGCCAATCTCCATATGAAGCATTGTTTGGCAGTAAACCAGATTATCAGGCATTACAGGCTTTTGGATGCGAGTGTTTTCCTAACCTCCGTCCATATAGAAGTGATAAACTTTGTCCCAAATCCAAGTCTTGTGTATTTCTCGGCTATAGCCTATACCACAAAGGCTACAAATCTCTAGATCCTACCACAGGCCGTGTCTATCTTTCACGTCATGTAAAGTTCAATGAGGCCATTTTCCCATTTGCCACAAAAACTGATAACTTAGACAACCCCAGCCGTCCCTCACCCACCACAACCTTAACAATCCCAACCACCTTGGCTACACCACCAAACCCAATACCACTTGTTTCCCCCACAACATCTTCCACACCAAATTCCCCACCATCTCCTCTAGCATCCAATACACCTTCTCCAACACAACTTACTCCATCATTTACCAATCAGCCTCAAACCAATAACCCACAACCCACCCAAACACAACCACCTCAGCCAATTACCAATCCAGCCTCAACAACCACACAACAACCTTCACCATTACCCGCACCCCCTCCTCTACCTACAACCACTCATCATCCCATGGTTACCCGAAGCCAAACTGGCTCCAGGCGTCCCAAAATCCAGATGAGTTTGTTGACCACACGCCATCCTTTACCTATGGCTCTCACAGTTCACCTCACAAAAATACCCCCTGAACCAACATCATACAAAGTGGCTTCAAAGAACCCCTCATGGGTTGTGGCAATGGATGCTGAGTATAAAGCCTTGATGCAAAATCAGACATGGACTTTAGTTCCACCAACTAAAGAAATGAATATAGTGGGCTGTAAATGGGTTTACAGAATTAAGACCACGAGTGATGGGTCAATTGAACGGTACAAAGCCCGTTTAGTTGCAAAAGGGTTTCATCAACAACCAGGGATTGACTTCACTGAAACCTTCAGTCCTGTTGTTAAACCAGCCACTATTCACACTGTTCTCTCTATTGCAGTATCACGTGCGTGGCATGTCAAGCAACTTGACGTAAAAAATGCCTTCTTACATGGCAACTTGAATGAGGCAGTTTATATGCATCAACCTCAAGGCTATGTCAACCCTACGGTTCCAGAATATGTATGCCATCTTAACAAGGCTCTTTATGGTCTTCGTCAAGCACCACGAGCTTGGTTTCACAAGTTCAACAATTATCTGATTCAAGAGGGTTTTCGACAAAGCCTAGTTGATTCCTCCATGTTCATCTATAAAGGTGAAAGGGGCATGATTGTCCTACTTCTTTATGTAGATGACATCATTCTCACAGGTGACAATGCTGATCTTATAAAAATGGTAGTTACCCGTTTAAGTCACAACTTTGCTATGACAGATCTTGGTGACCTCCATTACTTCTTGGGCATTGAAGCAAATCGAAGTTCCAAGGGCATCACTCTCACATAGACCAAGTATGCTCTACAGTTACTAAAACGAACTGGCATGACACAATGTAAGCCTATCAATACACCAATGCCCAGTGGACACAAATTATCAACACAGAATGGTGAACCACTACCTGAAGCACATGAGTATCGGCAAATAGTTGGGGCACTTTAGTACCTCACAATGACCCGTCCAGACTTAACTTATGCTGTGAATCAGGTCTGTCAATACGTGCACAAGCCAACAACTGATCACTTAGCTGCTGTGAAACGTATCCTAAGGTATGTTAAAGGAACAGTCGGAGCTGGAATAACTATCAAATCGAGTTCTCTCAACCTACTAGGTGCATACACTAATGCAGACTGGGCAGGCTGCCCAGATACTTGACGGTCAACGTCTGGATTCTGCACCTTTTTGGGGAGTAATCTTTTGTCATGGGGTTCCAAAAAGCAACCCATCGTCTCCGCTCGATCGGGCAGTATAAAGCATTAGCAGATCACCGCCTCTAATTACTTTGGTTGTCTTATGTTTTCAGAGATCTGCACTTGGACATTACTCTACCTCTAATTGTATGTTGTGACAACATATCAGCAACACAAATGTCAGCCAACCCAGTTCTACATGCTCGTACAAAGCATATAGAGGTTGACTATCATTTTGTACGAGATCTTGTCATCAACAAACAAGTACAAGTTCGCTTTGCTCGCTCCACTGAACAAATGGCAGATATCTTCACAAAGGGTTTACCAGCACCTCTCTTTCAGCAACATGCAACCAAACTCCTTTGCCTACCGCCCAAGGGTTTGTGGGGGGATGAAAGACCAAGTCAAACACAGGTGAACGTTGGCTCTCCTAATCTCCAGCAGTCTCTCACAGTTGGAGATAAGAATCCATCTCCTACAATCTCTCAACTAGAGATAAGATAATAACAATCCCCTTCCCGTTGTTGTAACAACAATTCAAAATACAAATTGTAACTATCTCTATGGAGATATTTCTTGTACAAATTCTATAAATACAGAACTCAACCTCATTGGTTGAGCAAGCTTTACAAACCACTTCCGCATATCACTTTCACCAACCAAACTAAGCCACTGAATGGTAGTTGAAGTAGTAGACATAACTGAGTTCTTTCTCTCTACTACTCTAGAATTGATTTTTCAAGCTTTTCAACTATTGGGTTGTCTTCAATTTCAAGTGTTGGGAGTGTGGATGAAAGAGTGAAGAACTAAAGAGTAATGGCAATTCAGGTGTGATTACTAGAGTAGGAATTTGTGGTTGTGAAGATATTAACGTGGTTTTCTGTTGGCCACCACCATGTCCAGCATTTAAAGTGTATAGTTATACTCAAATGAAGAAGATCTAAATTAAAAGCTATGTGTACAAGGGTTGAGAGACAAGAATCTTGGGGAAAATTACTAGATTACCTAAATTTGGGTGTGGCTTTACCAAACAAACTACCCAATTTACAGTAATCTGGTAGTTTTTTTCTGGAGTTTATAGGGAAGTGGTGACGTTATTGAGTGATAAGAGTGATGTAATAGTGATGCCAACCTGCTGTGGGATGTGGGGCTTCACCTATTCACTCACGATTTCATTCTATCACGTCATCCTGACTCATACAAATTTAAGTAATTTGTATTGACAGGAAGAAAAGAGTTGAGATTAAAACACAAAACTGGCTAACAGTGTTGTTAAATATAACTGTCCAATCCATATATATATATATATAGATGCTTTAACTGCTTAGAACCCAAGTTGTATTTTCTTGTAAAATTTAATATAGAAGAAAGGTTAGGCACTTATGCTACATATTGAGAGACCTGACAATTGTAGAAACAGGGATCTAACCCCCACCCCCTCTTTTCTATAAAAAAAAAAAGGAAAAAAAAAAAAAGAAATGGTTTTTCTTACTATATAGAAGGTAAGGATGTAAACGGATCGGATTCGGCTCAGATAGTGCTATTTCCGCATCTGTATCCAATTAGCTTTCGGACGGATTCGGATAATGCTAAACGGATACGGATAAGATATTTATCCATTTACATATAAATATAGCTTTTTCGGATAGCTATAGTCTATCCGTATCCGCATCCGTTTAGCTTTCGGACGGATTTGGATAGTGCTAAACGGATATGGACACGGATACGAAAATGGACTTTGGCTATTCATTTACATCCCTAATAGAAGGTACTCATTATTTCAAGAATAAGGTCAAAGTTTTTCATCACCCAATGTGAAGAGAGAATCTCTTCATCCACGGTGATTTATTTATTTATTTTTTTTGGGTAAACATAGTGATTTGATGTTATGATTGAACTTTTGGAACCAATACAACTAAAAATAAAAAGGAAAATGTTAATAAGATAGAAAATAAATAAGGTTCAAATGACCATTTAACTCTGGGTTTCTTGGGGACTTGTTTACCACAAGAGAACCTCAAACTCACAATGGGGCTCATCATAATAGGACGGTACACTCTCTCCCTCTTTTTCCTCACATGTGATATTGGTTTTGTCACATGTGATATGGAGTGCTGCCCAAGCATTCTCAAGATCTCTGGAATCCATCCTACATGGTAACTGTGATCACATGTGATATGGAGTGGTGCCCAAGCATTCTCAAGATCTTTGGGATTGGTTCTACATGAAAATTATGCATTCCAATCCTATT
This sequence comes from Telopea speciosissima, assembly GCF_018873765.1. Taxonomy (NCBI): domain Eukaryota; kingdom Viridiplantae; phylum Streptophyta; class Magnoliopsida; order Proteales; family Proteaceae; genus Telopea; species Telopea speciosissima. Next base: position 46,946,208 of record NC_057919.1, on the reverse strand, counting down.
GTAATATTCACTTCCATTTTTGTTTAGTGAGATATCTCAACCACTGTACCCATTATATATTCACCATTGGAAAATCAATGAAATAAGGTATAATATTGCAACTCAACATGGTAATCGGAGCCTAAAACACTCCAACGAGTTTTCTTCCTAGGCATTCTTTTTTTTCTCTAATGGGGGACGGACTCTCTGCTTCTTCAACCGTGGCCCCCTCTACAGCCACCGGTCTTGCTTCTTCCTCCTCCCCCCCCCTTCCCTAATGCCCACCATTATATCTCAATAAAGCTGACTTCCAAGAACTATTTGTTTTGGCAAAGTCAGGTTGAACCGTTCCTTGCTGGCTAAGATCTCTTTGGCCACCTTGATGGGTCCACTCCATGTCCCACTGATCCAACTGAGAGTGCTCAATGGCATCTTCAAGACTCCATGATTCGTAGCTTGCTCTTGGCCTCACTATCTGAAGAAGTTTTTCTGCTCATTCTCGGTAAGAAGACTAGTCGTGCCATCTGGGAGACATTATTCACTGCTTTCTCCTCTCCTTCTGAAAGCTGTATAATGTCTCTGGTAACTGTGATCACATGTGATATGGTGTGGTGCCCAAGCATTCTCAAGATCTCTGGGATCGGTTCTACATGGAAATTATGCATTCCAATTGTATTGTAATATTTACTTCCATTTCTATTTAGTGAGATATCTCAACCACTGTATGTGATACCCCGAATTTTAGTTTTCGAGATATTCTTATATACATAAATGCATTATAGATATATATATTTAATACATTCAAATAGGGTTTTCAACAAAAAGGGAGAATGGGTCATGTAGCTGAATAGTTGAATAGGTAGATATATTAATGAATATGGTTCAAAAGTCAAGATTATCAACTTCAACATCCAAATCTAAATACACTTCTCTTTATCTACACATGTAGTTGTCACATGGGTGTGTCCTTCATTATTTTCTTCTTCTTTAAAGCTTCAACAATATTTCTGTGGAGAGAATCTCGCAACCACGATCCTCTCCGTTGAGAGAACTTCTCCAACCACTACGCATGATTATCTCGCCATGCTTGTCCATTCTTTGTAAATATACATTTTATACAAGAAACCCTATTTTTGAACCAATTCTCTGCAGAACCAAAGTCATCCGGGATTCACGCGAGTTCTACACCTCATTTTTTTCCCGCTTGCGTCGGCATTATGTGATAGGTAGGCGGCGGGTAGGATCCTCTGCTTTTGATTTTCTTCAATCAACCGCACTCGCATTAATACCTTAGCCGTTTAAATCATGGCCGGAGCATCCTTTCTTGACTTTCCATTTCGAATTCCATCATCCCCCTCCAACGTACAGGGAGTAAGAGAGAGTCTATAAAGCTAAGGCGAGGAAGGGAATGATCTTCATGCCATTAGCGAGAGAGTGGATTGTGAGAATGAGATGGTAAGAAGAGGTAGTTTGTGAGAAAGTGAGACAAAATAGAGAGACGAAGGTGAGAGGTGGAATAGGGTCAAAGTGTAAAAGAATTTGAGGGAGCTGAGTTGCTTTTGGAATAAAAAGAGGAGGTGCTGTCGCCCACGTAGCAGCTGCGGTGCAAGACTCCACCGTCCGTAACCAGCCGCCCGTGGAAGACGAAATCACCTGTTAACGTTTCAGGTATCCTTAGCCTCTGTAGTCCTCAACCTTGAGCATGAAATACCCCTACCCATATGATCATAATGGACCAGATATATATAAACCCACTAGTTTTATTCCCATTCTTTTCACCTTGGTCATGACTCCGGTCATCTTCTCAAGCCGTGACTAAGTCACCAAGCCTAAGACAACCGAATGCTTTCCCTCTTGAATAGTATTGGTTTCAACATAATTGTTAATTTTATATATTATAAGGCTAGTAGTGGATACTTTTCAAATCTAATACTTTATACATATATTTATGATGAATAGTATTACATGACCTCACTATGTTATATTTACATTGGTTTCATTTAATGTTTGTTGGATGATGATTACATCACCCCATTATTTAATATGTTGGTGTCATTGATGGGTGGTGGTGATCCCATTCCTAAATAGTATACCCTATTTTTAAATGAATATAGCCTAGCACCCCGTATGTATAATACTCAATAATCCGACCAACTTCCGTGCTATGCACAAAGCTAAACCGATCTCCGACTTGAATCCATGTTTGAACCAGAGACCCCCGATTATTCCATATACCCCATGGTTATAAGAGGAACACTTGAGTCGCACAACCATCCTAAATAACTTTGGCATTCCGTAAGGGTCCATGAGAAGCTTACGCCCCATCTACCTCAAAGACTAAGCTTCCTATTATATTATTGCGCTCCTATCTAACTCCCTATTATGTTATTGCTGATTGCATGTCTAGTAATTATTTTATGTTAGTTGCTTTATCTAGTTATTATTTTATGTATCTTTCCTATTCTTCTTGTAATCTCGTGAGCTCAATAGCTAGTTAATGGCTATTCTATTGGATTGAGAAGACAGAGAGAATATGATATTGATTTCTATTTTGGAGGAGACTCCATTAATGAACCTTGATGAATCCTTGGGCAAACCTTGAAGGGCTTCTCTCTGCTTACTAGGGACCTAGGAGAGTTGCTACCCCTTTCAACCTTCTTCTCTATCGATCCCGCACTACAAGTAAACAAACAAAATAATGGTTCTTTGATTGGGTGAACCAAAGTCAAATCGGGAAGTCGATAGTATATATAATGAACCAAAACCAAAAATTAATTAGGACTGTCTATGTTTTAAATCATTAAAATTGAAGTAATAAAATGTTTAGATTTTAAATTAAGGAAGGATACCCATGTAGGTGACGTGGACGAATTCACAAGAAACGAGACAGAAAGGGGTTTTCATAGAACCAACGGACAGTGCAATGTGAGTGGAAAACCGTCATATTATTGAGTTTTATCGCATTTTATGATCAAATATGTTTCATTGCATCATGATTTATGTTTAGTGAAATATATTATGATATATGCCTTAGAATGTTTTAAATGATATATAATACATGATCTTATTTATGATGAGATTTTAAGGCTAATATGAATTTCATGAACGAAAGATTGAAATAAATGTTAGACTCATGGAAATGAAACGAATGGAATGGTAAAGAACCCATGTGACTACCACCCCTTTCCGGAGGGGGTTAGGTACTCGGATGAGGTGTACGAGATGCTAGAGTGTGATCCTTCCCGGGGTTACGATGCCGGAATCGGGAGTAGATCATGCCTAGTGTGACAGATGTCCTCCCGGGTTACGATGCCCGGAACCAGGAGTAGACATAGTATATTCCGAGATAGCCCTTCCCGGGTTACGATGCCCGGAATCGAGTAGACTATCCCTTATATACCGATGAGATTAGTCCCTCCCAGGGTTACGATGCGGAACTAGGGTAGACTATCCATTGTTCGAGTGATATGGCGGTCCTCCCCGGGTTACGATGCCTGGAATCAGGAGTAGACCTTAAGTTTATGGCGATTATGACGACCTCACTTTCTACGTATGAGTGGTAGTTCACAATGACCGGACCAAATTAATTAAATGATTTATCTTAAGAATTAAAAGATGTACTATATTTTCATTGAGCATGTTTTTAGTGTTATTTTCAAATGCCATGCATGATTATATATCTATGATCAAATGTATAATATGTTCGATTCTATCATCCATGTTTCTTGCATCATAATATGACTCGTATTCTTCTCACGGGCTAGTTGAGCTCACCCTCAATATTTTACGATTGCGGAGCAGGCTCACATGGAGTGTCACTATACGGAGTGCGTTAAGAAGGCTAGGGAAAATACTTGATAATTCCCGAGTAGTGGATCCTTGATTTAATAACGCTTAGAGTTATTTCTTTTCTTTTATGATTCAAGACAGTTGGTGAGTTTTAGTGTGATAGTAGGTGGTCAGTAGCATTAATGTAATTTGAAGAATAGAATGGGATGTAATGCTTTATGATGATACAAGTTGTGTGATGACTTAAGTAAGAGGTTTTTAGACTATGGTTATGTGAATGAAGTTCTTTTTAGATTTCGGTCATTGACAAATTACTTAGAATGAATAACTTCCATTGTGCATTGAGGTGATATAGGCTTAGTTTCCACTGCAATTCAATGATATTTGAGTGATTAATTATCCGCTGCCAATGAATTAAATGTAAGTGAGATGGAAGACCGGTCGTTATCACACGGCGGCCCGCGAGGGCCAGCACCCATATCTCACCCGGATTTGGGGGCGCTACACTGTACCCATTATATATTCACCATTGGAAAATCAATGAAATAAGGTATAATATTGCAACTCAACACATCATGACACACTCACAAGTTTTAAGAATATCATTCTATTTCTTCAAATCAAAAGATACATACATATATATAGGGGAGGAGAAAAAAAGCCGATGGAATATAGTTGTGAATATAACCATTGGAATGTAGTTATTAGAATATAACCGTTGAAAACGTCTTGGAAAAAATGCACTTGAAAATATAGGCATCACTTGAGAATGAAGTTGGAAGAGAGTGATAAAGAGGAGTAGGCATTAAATACTTATCATCATGATTACATCAGCTTGTCGAATGGGAAGCTGTCCATCGACGATCAGATTTGCTCCCAAGGCATTAACCTCGCCTCAAAATGCAATTTGTGTGGAGAGGCAAGTGAATCTCTGAATCATATTTTCTTAGAATGTATATTCTTGACCAAAATTTGGCACCTATTCTCTGCTTGTTTTGGAGTTGTTTGGCAGCAATTTGACTTACTTCATTCCATGGTTTTATGGTGGATGAGAAAGAGTAGTGGCAAAAATCTAAAAGCCCCTTGGGCGGTCAGTTTGATTTTGACAACCTCCAACATTTGGTAGGAAAGAAATAGGAGGCGGCAGGAGAATAAATCAGAATTGAGGCTCATCTCTATGAGCTCACTAAAAGTGATCTCCATGAGGCTAATTTCAATTTAAAATGAGCTATTAAATCTGTGGCAAATTTGGTGTCCAGCAGAAGATTGGGTCGACCTGTTATTCCTTCCCAACCCAAACCTATTATTGAGGTATTTTAGTGAAAGCCAACATGCCCCTTGAATCAAGAGGAACTCATACTCACAATAGGGCTCATCATGGCATATTGTAGACGCTGAATTTTGTCACACACACCCCCCCACGGTGATGATGACACGAGACATAGGCGATCTTTGACACCTCATTCGAAGTCAGACCAACCCTGAAGAAAGCCAAAAACCTTCACAAAAGCTAAGTCCCCCCAAAGACCCCAAAAAACCACAAAAATGTGACCACAACCTCGTGATCAGGTGCCGCACAACCCAAAAAGCCCCTATAAATTGAGGTTTTGCCCCTTCTAAGGATGAACCGAGGGGGTCGGCCTTCTGAGGATGAGCCATGGGGGTTAGCCTTCTAAGGATGAGTTGTGAGGTCGGCCCTCCGAGGATGACCTGTGGGGGGTCGGCCTTCTGAGGATGAGCCGTGGGGGTCAGCCTTCAAAGAATGAATTGTGAGATCGGTCCTCTGAGGATGACCCATGGGGATCGACCTTCTAAGAATGAGTCGTGGGTATATTTTGATGGGTATATTTTTGTTTATCAATAATAATAATAATAAAGAGGGTTCCCTACACTGCCAGCATGGGGAATAATCTACATGCCCACACCAACAAGTGGTTCTGAAAAGGTATCACCCATATGGTGCCCCAAATTTTTTGAGTAAGTAAAAATCCATGTGAGAGAGAAACTACACACTACGTACCATTATGACAATCTTTTTGCCTAATAATAATAATTTGGGAAGAAGACCGTTGCCTGGTCGAGTGTCCCCTACACCAGCGTGGGCCAATGAGCGGACACACAAGGGCTTCAATCAAGGCGAATTTTCATTTTGTAGGGGACAGGTGGTCATTTCAGGGGGGAGGGAAGGCTGTGTCTAGGTAAGCTAGGCTGCACGTGGCTAGGCAACGTTCTTTTTCCCTAATAATGTAGAGTATAGGTAAGGGAAGAGGGATTTGAATTCATTCATTTGTATTCATAAATCAATGAGCTGATCTGTTTGCAAATCTTCTTTGGATAAGTTATTTATGCCCAAAGGCTATATGACCTACGAGCATATGTGTATTGTAATAAAAAGGAAAAGAAAATAACAATAAATGGGTTTCTGGTAGGTGGAATTTGGACTTGGGGTGGGCTTACTTGGATCATGGGCTTTCCGGGAATATGTTATTTTTTTGCCTAATTTTAAGTATTGGTTTTAAAATACGTTGATATTATTTTTTTTTTTGAAAAATTACATCCCTTCTCCTCTACTATGCCCTAATTAAACTTTCCTCCCCTCATAAATTATTATTACACCTATGTCGTATAGTAGAGTCCGTCTGTTAGGTCGTGATGTGGTTAAGTAGTATTTTTTTAATCCCCAAAATAACCTTGGGTGTATGTAAGATGACCCTTTTATCCTAGGGATAAAAAATGATGAAAAGACATTAGAGTTAACTCCTTCCTCAAAACTTCATCATCTTCTCTAGCGAAGGTGAGATGCTCGACTCTGAGCTTTTGGATTCTAATCAAATCCACAACGATTCGCAGAGGAAAAAACCATGGCTGCAAAGGCTTCTCGCTTCGCTCTGAGAAATCAATAGTAGCAGGGGGTGGCCTACCTGCTTCTGAGATTTCTCCATGGCCACCGTAGCAGTGACCAGGTTAGAACCATCACCTCTTCAGCAGGAAGAATACGAGGACATGAAGGGCGTCAAGATCTTTGGAAGAGCACTCTACGTAGATGTGCAAGCCACCTCCCTAGTCAATCTTAGAGTTTTGGACGCCATGCTCCCCTTCTACCTCTCTGGCTACGAAAACCCATACTTTCGCACCCACCTCTACACTTGGAAGTCCGACCTCGTCATTGAGAAGGCCAGAGCCCAGATAATCTCCCTAATCAATGACTCCCTCAAGGAGATGAGGCTCATATTCCGAAGGCCTTGGGAGTGGCGGAGGATACGACTCGCACTTCCATTAGGTATGGGATTGGGAGTTTAACACGGACGCTGGATTGATCGGGCAATTGATCCTATAATTCTGCTAAGAATTCAATGGGCATAGCACTAATCTATGGAAGAAATGCTGTTGGCAACATAAGTCAGCATGAATAGTAGAAATCATAAATGATGAAAGCACACTCACTCAGCTCTCCATCTGTTGTGCATGGGACTGCATATTGCATTTGAATGCAATTAATGATGGTTTGAACAATTGAGAAGAGAGCCATGGTTGGCACCTACCTCGCACAACATATTTGAAGAATAGAGAAGCTAAAGCGGTTACGACATTGACGCAGAAGCCGATTCGGACGGAGAAACCAAGGATTGTTTTTCTCTCATCGTTCTCTCTTTTGCTTCTCCTATAAATACGGGTAGAGGGATGAGTTCAAGGTACAAGACTCAGAACCAAGAACGGGATTCTCAGAGGTGTTCTTGAGTTTGGGTTTGGGTTTCACTTGTAGGGCACTCTGGGTATTACTTTCTGTGTATAATTTCCTTTGGGAAATTTGTGAGTTATATTGTGAGTGAGCTTTCTTGTTGAACGGTCCCACATACAGTGTTGTGAGTGAGGAGTTTGTGTTGTAATATTCCCTATATTAGTGAAGTGATTTTTGTGTTATTGTCCTATGGACGTAGGCCATCGTACCGAATCACGTAAATCCCGTGTCTTTGCATTTTTACTTTTTCATGAGTCTTTGTTACACGCTTTGATTTTCGTAAGTGTCGATTAGTGTGGGATGAACTTCCATCACAATTGGTATCAGAGCCTAAGGTTGAGAAGCATTGTCAGTTGGTTGTTGCTTGCGAGTCAAGTCTGATCTGGTCAAAGCGATCTAACTTGAACCCAAAAGTTTGGTCCGAATGTGTGACCTGTTGACCCGGGCCTATGAACCAGTGTTGAACCGGGTTGGTCCGGCTCTGTTGAGCTTTGGTTTGGTTCAGATTGAACAGTTTACTTGAATTGAACAGGATTTGGTTATTGTTTTAGAAACAAAAATTTTCAGAGGCCCGTGTGGGTTCGTTTGGTTGAATTTTGAGGTGCAATTTTTTTCAGGTTATCTATTTTTTTGTACTCTTCGATTTGATATGTAATTTGGCATATCTTGAGTAATCAGAGACCATGATTTTGGTATTTTTTTGCATTTTTCTACAACCTTGAATGCATGTTATAATGGGCGTGGAGCATCGGATTGAGCTCTAGTTTGGACCATTATGTCCGATTTTTTAGACCTGTTTGGGTACTGTTGACACCTTTAAGGATCTGTTTTGACGATTTTGAACTCAATTTTCTCGAATTTTGTTTTAATTATAATAGGCAGTGGGTGTCCCGGTTTTGGGGTTTAAGGTACTTAAATATATCAAAATAACTTTCATGTCAAAGATAATTTTGTTCATGGGTTATGGAATCCCCAATTTGATTGCAGAGGTTAGGATTGCAAAGTGTTATGATAGAATTAGACGGGATCCATCAAAGTGGCATGCTTGATTTTTTATTATGATAATTTTGTAATTCAAGGATACATAATTATAATAGCAGCAAAATAGATAATGATCACCAAAATGTGACATTATCAAGGTTTAGAGGTTTCATGCACAAGAAATGGAGAAGCATGGCCTAAGGGTTTCTTATCACACAAAGATGGAGGAGATTTTCGAACGTCATGGCCTTCTCGTAGTAGTTACACTAAAAGGACCAATACATTTTTTTACCCAAAGGTTGAAAAATGTAGTACGATCGAAACTCTTGTTTGCTAGTTCTGATTGCTGGCATGTTTCATTATGTGTGGGTATATCATACTAAAGTGTTGGTGACATTTGCCCAAAGATGATGTCACCTAAGTTAGGGAAACATATGTTGGAAAGGACAGTAGTTTAGGAGTTCCTTCTCCCCAAAGGTGATGGAATTTTCGGGAGTTGTTGTTCCTTTCGTGGTAAATGTGGATGAATAAGAGAACTAGTGCATTCCTAGCCCAAAGGATAGGGATGCCATAATGATTGTAACTTTTATTCGGTTTTATATTGGTAAGTGCATTGATTATATAATTGACTAGCCTGTTTACTCATGTCTAATATTTTATTGATTATTTCTTCTTCCTTGCATGATGTCATATTTGAGAATATTTTCTACTGTTCTTACTCACATTGGAATAACTATAAGAAAAAATAAGTTGTGGACCTATAAGAGAATTTAGGGTAAATGTCCAAACTTGATATGTTTAGAAATACTCTAAGAGATAAGATCAGGATAAGAAAATGGGAACAGGGAGAAGGTAGTTGTGTCCAAAAGAAACTCGTGATGAAACTAAAGTTTTAGTGGTACTGTAATACACAAAAATTCAGACAATTGTTTCAAAATTTGGTACAATTTACTTGGTGGTTTATTACTTGTTTTAGTTAATCAGTGGGAGCTTATTGCTTGTTTTATTTAATTAGTGGGAGCTTAGTGGGAGGTTGTTTATTATGCTTAACTGTCATATTGCATGCTTGGTTTGTGAAGCATGGAAATTTATGTATAAACCTGTTTATGCTTGGTTTGTTGAGCATGGCTATTTATGAGTATGCATGGTTTGCTTATTTTAGTAGTTATATGCATATGTTTATTGATATCTGAATGTTTCAAGGCGGTAATACCAAGGTTTCATTGTGGTAATAACCAAAGGCGGTATTTAGCCAAAGTTATACATTAACCAGTTTTGTGACGGTTTACCACAGGGGTGGTGGTTAATATCAAAGTAAAAGAGGACCCATAAGGGCTTGATGACAAGGAATATGATCACAGATTGGTTGTCATGGTTAATTTTTCATTGCGATTCTGGTTAGCAAGTAAGCTTGTGTTTGTGATTGATAGAAAATTGTATGCTGTATATTGAGGTGTATCTTCTACTGTTGTTCGACAAGAGTCTATTTGTTGGCTGTTTCAAGGTTTTAAGGTGGTAGTTTGCAATGCGACTCACAGGCCAAGCCAGTAGGAAGGTGTGTATAATTAATATATCCGAAGTGGGAGATTGTAAGATATTTCCAATATCATGTTGGGCTTAATTAATTGTACCCTAGCTATTGGTGTGGGTCCATGGGCATAAACTTAGTTTAGCACTACTACTTTAAGGTGGGGTATACTAGTCTTTTTTATTGTGAGGTGGATTGGATTAGGGTTTTGTATTTATTATAATACATGGTTAGGGTCCTTGCAATCACTTGATCTCATTCTCTGTTCTTCCCATAAGAATGTGAGGGGTGTGTGAGAAAAGGAGACTGAAGAAGATCCTGAAGAAAGTTTCTTTGGCGAAGGATGGCGACACAAATGATATTATTCTTCTCCAATATACGCGGGTGCAAGGTACACATTGTTTTTCCGTTATTTTATTCAATCGTGTTCTAGTTCTCTGAATGGAGAATCCTTACACCTTGCTGCAACAAAGCCCAAGGATTTTTCTAACACCTTGCACCTTGCTGCAACTCAAACCACCATATTGGCCCCCTCCTTCTCCTCTTCTTCTTCTTCAAACCATCCACCCGCCCCTACCCCCTGCTGCAATCCAACCCACCACCATTCTGGTCCCCACCACCCAAACCCCCTGAAAACAGATCCCAGTCCTTCTTCTTTCTTTTCACCCTTCCCCTTCCTAACTCTTTGATTGACTGATGGTTTTCAAAAACTACCTTACATGCTCTATTTTCTGGTGACCAGCTCTTCATATTGACGATTGATCACTTCTGTTGTTCACCCATTTCAGTCTCAGACTTGGGGGTTTCAATCGATACCCATTATACTGAACCTTAGTTCGAGGGCTTGGAAGACCTGAAGTTATAACACAGTTTAGATCTGATATTTCTTTCCTATTGCCATATGTTATTGCCATCTCTTGCATTCGGTAGGGTTAGGAGTTTATCCCTAAACTTTCACTTTGATTGAATTCCTATTGCATGAGTTTCATCGATCAAACCTGAGAGGTTGAGATGGGTTATCACTGGTTTCTGTTTTGTATGAAAGGAAGAAGACAATCTTGGTGATGGGTTGTTAAATGTTAATCATTCAGAGCTGAAGGAAACGGTAAATGGGGGAAAGAAAGAGAATAAAGGAGAGGGTGAATGAGAGATGGTAAGGTGAGATCGGTTTTAGAGGATAGAAATGAGAAAATGGAATAGATTATTAGCAGAATCAGAGATAGGGTTTGGGTTTGGAGAGTTCAGTCAATGATTTGCTAGGTAAGAGATGAGAAGGCATGAAAAGGATGGGAGTTCGATAATGATGAGGTTTTTGTGGTCGGCTGAGTGTGAGGAAGAAGGGGTTATGGGTGATTTAATTAAAAGGGTTAGGTACTTAGCCCATTAAGAAGGGCAAAATTGTCTTTTAAAAAATATTAAGTTTTTTGGTTAAAAAAGAGCTTATATATTATAGATTACCATAATAAAATTACATTCTTTGGTACTTCCTCCCCCTAGCATCATTCTGCAATAAAAGAGAGTGCCGTGGGAAGGGAATCAACATAAAGTGAGACCCCCTATGTGGAATGCAAAAAACTGGCTAAAAAATCTGCACAACTATTGGTTTCGCGAATATGGTGCGCAAAAATACAGCTAACAAAGGTGTCATGCAACTGCCAAATATCCTCGATGCGCCACCGAACAGCCCATGAAATCTGGAATGTTCCAACTATCATAAATGGTACCAAATAAAATCAAATGATTACTAGCAGCCCAGTCCAAGACTGCTCTACGTTTATCAGGGACATTCATCCCCCTGATATTCCACGCACCAAACTTCATCATGAGGACTGTGGAGAAGAGGAGCGTCACAACGGACCACCCCGGCCCGGACTCCGATCCCGTTCCCTATGAGGGGAGGTAGCAACCACACCAGTCACCCCACAATCTGACGCTTCCACTTGTTCCAATGCCGCAAACCGATTGGGTTGAATGGGAACATCCATAAGAACCTGCCTTCCATCATCAATCTTCGACGTTGCAGCAGCTCCATTTTTACTATTACCACTGTGGGGCAGAGAGCCCAGTGCCGAAGCCGCAGGCACTTCAGAAGCAACAAGAACCATTGCATCATTTCTCCCACCCAATTCTAAAACTCTCCCTGAACCAATGACCGAACCCGAACATGCAATTGAGCCACGGTCCTGGGAGACCCGATTAGTAGAAACCACTTTCAAATTAGAAGCCTTGTTGGTTTCCACTACTCCGGCAGTTGTGGCATGTGCACATGCATTCAAAGGTTTTTTAGAAGTTAAACTGTCCACTTTAGTTTGAGTAACCGTCTGCCCCTTGTCACCACGTGCCAGGGTGGTAACTGCCCCATGTAACGAACCTGGTGATGCAGCCTTCTCCCTCGTTGCCGACGAGGAAGAACCACCACCAACAGCGGGCAACGCCGAAGTTCCAGCACCCCCTACATGGCGTGAAACTTCCAGGGGACGCTTGCCACGAGAATGCCGCCGGCTTGGAATAATCCAAGGGTCTTCAACTTGCATCGCGTCCCCATTAGAACCCTCTGTCGAAGCATTACGAGCAATAGCAGCAACCACACACTCCTTATCAACGTGGCCAAAAATAGTACAAACCGAGCACAATGGTGGACTCCAATCATAATGAACGGATTGTTCAATGATGGTGCCATCTTCCAATGCTATAGGAATAGTGGTTGGCAAACCATCCACAACCTTAATCGAGACACACAATTGCGCAAATGACAGGCGCTCACGAAGCAAAGTTCTGCTGTCGACACATATCGGGCGACCAAGGACACTGGCTATTCGTCCTAAGGAGCGGGGTCCCCAGAAATGAAGATTGAGGCCATATAGCCTCACCCATAATGGTAACTTCGTCTCCTCCCTCTTCAAGAGTGAGACATCTGGGGACCAAGGCCGCAAGACCAGTGGCCTGGATCCAAGACTCCATGGCCCCTCATCAAGTATCTGTCTACTAAGATCCACCCCCTGAAAATCAAACACAAAAATACCACTCTCTAAGCCAAAGACTTCTACCGCTCCAACATGGCTCCATTGTTCATTGACAAATCGTTTCATAGAAGAGAAGGTTGGCTTGGGACCAAACACATATCCTACCGACGCAGATTCCCAGCGATCTGTCTCATCCGCTAAATCCTCCGTAGAGCACTTGGCAACCCTCTTGCCATTAACAACTTCAGGTTGGTTGCTGACATGACTATTTAAAAGCTTTTAACTAATGGTAGGGGTTCTGTCTGGAATTAGTTTGGTAAAACAGGGGGTGGCACTGACAATATGGCAATTAGTGGGTATGCTTAAAATATAGGCAAACGTTAGGGGGTGGCTTTGATAATTTTCCTTTAAGTAACTGGGGTCTAGAAATTATAGTTTAGGAATGTAAAAAAAAAAAAAAAAAAAAAAGAAAAATTACAAAGCATGGTTTTAAATATTGGACTGGACGGCTTGGTTGACCTGTGCTGGATTAGAACCGCCGCCATTTTTTAGTTGGGCCATGGACGGATAGAACTGTAATAAAAATTGGAATCAAACATTTTTTTTCTTTCATTTGGGTTTAGAAAAACCATGTACGCCACCACAATAGCCTAAATAGGTTCTTCTACCACAAAAAAAAAAAACAACGACACCTAATGAGGTCTGGGTGCATGAATATAGGATGAGAAGTGAATATACTACATGTTCATACTTCATTCTCATAAAAAAAAAATATGTTCAAAAGGTAGAAAAATTATAAATGGACAGCCACAACATGATGTCTATTTGATAGTGTGTTTTAGCCATGTTTGGATAGTGAGGAAATGGTCAGATTTTTCTTGGAGTGTGGAAAATGTGATTTTAAATATTGACCGGGAAGTGTGAAACTCAATGTATATATATATACACACTAGTAAATATGCACGTGGACAAGAATGTGTGTGCGTGTGTGAGTGTGTGAGAGAGAGAGAGAGAGAGGACTGGTGGGAGGTGAGAGATGTACGCGAGAGGGTGAATTTGACCCAGCAAGTTTATTGTGATTAAATTTAAAAAAATTATATTTGACTAATTGGCAAATTGCTACCCATATGTCTAAAATATGACTTTCATCACAACACAGAAAAATATGATTTTCATATTTCCGCGCATTGAGCAAACTTATAGTACTTAGTGGTTGTGGTTCATTTGCAGAGCTGCAAAAGAAGTAAAAAACAATGAGCAAATTGATGGTCTTCTAAAGATAAGAGGATTTTCCAGACTATTTTGATGCTTCAAAACAAATTGGTTATTGCATTGAGAAAAATAACTCCGGTAATTCACAATTGAGGGCAGAATACTCCTTGAGAAACTGGCCGGATTTGTGCTGTATAACATTGTCAAATCAGTGATTATTATCTAAAAATGTTACAACAGAATTATGAAAAGGAAATGGTTAAATGAGACGATGTATGGTTGAGGAGGTTAGACAACCCCCAATGCAATCAATTATAATTATGAAACACTTGGCCAACTATTTATATTAAAAATCGGTACAAAAATGGAATGAATGAATACAACGATCTCACATTTGAGCTCAAAATATGCTAATGCAAGGAATTCTTTTATATATTTCTAGTTACAATTTTCAGAATATGCATACAAGCTATGACTCGCTAGAGTCTTTAACAGCTTCAGTATCATTCGGCCCCAGTTTACAGTCAGTGCATAATGCCTTCAACCAAGAATTGACCTAGAAAATCCACAAGATAATTTGAAAATAAAAAGAAAGGAGAATTACATGATTGCACAATGTTTGCATGATGATACTTTTTTAAAGAGCATTGTACCAACTATCTTGAAAGGCAATCATCAAATGTGAATCATGCATCCACAACAAAGCTTCTTCCCTCTCATGAATATCAAACTATTTACATTTTTTTAATCTCAAATTACACCTTTGAGGAATGGCAGGCCCATCTCTCTCTAATGGATGAAGTGTTTGCAGTGTTGCTCACAAGACCAGTAAAGCCAAAGTATTATTTTAACATTCAGATAATCTATCATGAGAAGTGTTACACCTAGTGAGAACCCAGTAATTTGAATTTTTTTTACTGTTGCTTTAGTTTCATTCTAGCTATTTTATATCTATTGCTAACATTAGGATAACAATTGTTTGGTTGATCTGAAAATTTGTTGCATGTACAATTGTGTGTGAGTGTATGAGAGAGAGAGAGAGAGAAACTTTGTAAGAAGAAAGGAACAAGCTCTCTAGTGAAAGTTGGGTGTGGAATTCCCATCAAGTTACAGCTAATGCTGATATAAACGGGTTTGCAATCCTTCAAAGCAATTGAATTGTAGTATCGATCAGTTCATGTGCAAGCTCAAAGTTCTCTTAGAGATACAAGTGCAAAATAGAAGAGTTCCTACTAGAAATGGAATTAATTATGGAGGAGGGGTGTTTCAGGCTCAGAATTGGTCGCGGATCCAATACAACCTTGTTTTCCATCACAACAGTTGAAAAGAAGGGCTCCAAGATAGAATCATCAACAACTTGAAAAATGCGGATTGCTCTTGGTGGCAATGAGATGCAGTAGCAAGTGAAGTCTTGGGATTCCTTACACTCCCACTGAGTCGGACTAAAACCAGTGGTTAGTATCTTTCCATGTTAGGATATTTAGCCTATCTCCAATCCGTTCAGCATCTCACTTCTTTTTTTCAAGATTTTCTGCTTTCAATATTTTGGTCTCTCTTGTTCTTGCTAAGTATTGTTCTTTTTATTAAACTATGTTTTCTGCCTTCTTTCTAATACAATCCCTTTTCATTCTAACCCCCCTCCCCCAAAAAAAATTATAGTATCTACGACTCAATGTAAAGAAAATTTACCAAAAATAAAAAATAAAAAAACCTCAATGTAAAGGAAAAGTGATTGTTTTTTTAATCTCATTTCCTCCTACTATGCTAGAGTCATGGTTATCATCAAGTTAGTTACTGGTATTAAATATAAAATTTCCTCAAATTAATCTTATTAGTGAATGTTTTCTGTATTCATCTAGCAGAAGGACCTTATGCCTTTATATACAAATAAATTGGGAAAACTAAAAGTACCAACTAAGAAAACCTATTCCCAATCTGACTAAAGATTACACCATAAAAAAAAAAATGAACTTTATTCACTTAGGATCATTTATAGGGTAAAGAACAGTCACATAAATCATAAAAACCAATCTAATTCATAGAAACAAAAGCAAACAAATTATTCTTTTGTTTATTCTTAATGCTAATTAATATAACAACTTACCTAATGAGATTCTTCGAAGTAATACACAGAACTTTAATTGCAACACCAATCAAACTACTTCCATGAATATGAATTCCCTATAGAAGTTGAGACAGGATGAAGTCTAAGAAATTCAATCAAACCCAGTGAAATCACAGTAAAATCTAGTAAAGATTGTACCATCAAGCAAAATGAATTTTATTCACTTAGGAGCATTTATAGGCTAAAGAACAGTTACATAAATCATCAAACCCAATCAATTCAGAGAAACAAATGCAAACAAGTTTTAATTGCAACACCAATGAAAGTACTTCACGTAGTATAATCCATTATAGAAGTTGTGGCAGGAAAAAGTGTAAGAAATTCAATCAAAACAAGCATAGTCACAGTAAAATCTGCGAAGAAAAATGAATAATTGATATAAAAGCAAAGAGATGGGATGATTATCAGGCAGCACCCAACACAGGAGACACCGATGGCAATCGCTATTCCAATGGCTCAATAAGGTGTAAGGCGAGATCTGCATCAATGCCTGTGAACATGAACTTGATGCTTTTGCCATTATCAAACCAAACATCAGTTTGGTAAGGGGGGAAATATCCTTCTCTCCTCCTGTTCAATACTTCAACTTGAATTTTCCACTTTACCCGATTGAATTGAGAGGGAGAGAGAAGAAGAGAATGAATGGATTATAGGCATCTTGATTATTATATCTTAACATTAATAAAACTTAGAAAGCTTATACCTTTGTAGCATTTCTAACATTCTTCTTGCACCACCCTAGGGCAAGAAGAGGGAGCTGGAGTTGGTGTATCTCTCTTTGAGTCATTCTCATAACATAATAAGCCGATGGCGATGGCGATGTAGGGCATTGAACTTTGCATAGAGCCCGAACTAGTGGGAATCATCTACTTGCACCACCCTACCATTCACGATGTTCTTAGAAGAGAACTTCACCCAATCCTGGGAATGCTTGTACTGGGAGAACCAGTATCGATCAAACTCCGGTTCTTCGGATGAGGAATCCTCTCCTGGTGATGGAGATGGTACAGCTGATGGCGATGACGGCAATGGGTCAGACCGCAGGTGCTTGCGGGTCACTGCCTTCCTTGTCGTGCTGTGTTTGCCACTCGAAGACATGGCTGCAACATGGCAAGAAGAAGGAGAATAGGGAATTAGGGCATAAACAGTAAAAATCAAATAAAAGGAGAAGAAAATAGGGACAACAATACAAATAGGAATAGAAAAGTATCAAAACATACCTAAGGCTCGCGTAGGTGCGCGGGGAACTCGATTAAATGCTTGGAAATGGTGGTGGAGTAGCCTAGGAACCCTTTAGAGCACAACCTTGGAGGTTTGGAGCTCTCAAAATGAGATTAGAAATGAAAAGGAGAGCTCTTGGACTATTTATAACTGTGCCCCAATTCTCTAGGCGATGCACTGGGTGATTGAGCCAAACGCCCAGTGAAACGCCCAGAGAATGGAAAAACAGTAGAAATGAAATTTTATTAAATGGGCTTATGATTCCTACAATATAAAGGTATAATTGAGTCCTTTGAAGCATTAATTGGATAATGTGAATAAACTCAAAAAAAATATATAATATGAATAATAATGATAAATAATACACATATTGTAAGTACTGTGGTCCTCGAGATGAGGGTTCCTCAGCCTTTGTGGCGATAAAGATTGGCTTCGATGAATAACGGCGTATCGTTCCGACATATCATAATGGGGATTGGGATCATGCTTTATAAAGGAATGGAGTCGCCACCTAGGATTAGGGCCTAGGACCCAATGGGTGTAGCCCCATCCAGGGTTAGTGGAAAGGGCTACGTGATTCCATATGGTCTGGTCAGAGATTCAGGGTAAGTAGTCAGGTTACGAGGGTGGAAGGTGTTAGGCACCCCCCTCGCCCGGATAAACCGGTCTTTCTACTAGATGCTGGTTTTTGAATATTCTCCCTTAATAATATATCTTATACTAACATGTAAGGCTAAGTTATGAGGCACTAATCATGACAAAGAAAGAAAAATCATTTACTATGTACACTAAAACGAGTTACTTTAATTGTCTACATTATGCCAAAAATAATGAGAGGGAAAGAGACAGATACCTGTCTAGAAATGCAAGAAATAAATGAAAGCGCACTGAAGGCGAAATATGTGATGTTCCACGGCTCAGGTGGAGACGGACGATCAGCTTGTCTCTCTCTTGTCAGACAGGATGAGGCTATACGAGATGAGTTTTGTCCCTCAGACTTTGGGCAGAGTAACGACTATATAAGAGATTCTCGTTATCTGTATACAGACAGAATAACGGCTGTGAAGGGGGTTTTTCGTTATCCGTACACTGACGGGATAATAATACCCAAGAGCAGAATCGCTCTATGCTTGGATGGGTAACCGAAGGATCTACCCACTTCGAAGAACTCCACTCACTCACATACTCACGAGGGAAAGACGGAGGAAAAGAGGGTGAAAAGGGGGCAAAACAAGCCCTAGAGGGTCTCCTTACCCGAGAAAAGCTTGAGAAATGAGGGAGGGGGACCCTCCTATTTATAGGGAGGGGTCCCCTCTCTCTCTCCTAGCTAGATAAGTCCTCCACAGCGCCGTGGGTGATGTCAGCAAGCTGATGTCACACCCCCTTGTAGCGCCGTGGAAATCCGGTACACATCTCCACGGTGCCGTGGGAAGGAGCCTATGGTGCTGTGGAAGGAGCCCACGGCGCCATGGGAAGGAGACCACGGCGCCATGGGGGCGCAGTGCCATTTCCTTATTTTTTTTATGTTTTTGGCTCCCTTCTGATTGTTCAAAAATTTTTCTGTCGGGGGGCTCCGCCCCCCTGGACCCCCACGGCCCCCTAGACCCCCACAGCCCGTGAGTGGGAGAGAGTTAAAGAAAGAAAGAAAGAATAGGATTAGACATGGAAAGAGAGAGATTATCTCTTCTTCTTCTTTTTTTTTTTTTTTAGATCTCTTTTTCCTCTTATCTCTCCTACTATTTCTCCCATCTTGCCCGATCTTTGCTTGTAGGCCACTAAACTGCTACTTTGGATATGAAATTCCTCCTTTGTCCTTGGTAGCTTCAATGGGAATTATTCCCATCCTACCCTTGGTCACATGTGAACAGGTGTAGGTCCTATGTGGCTTTTCTCTCTCCTCCAATAATAAAAAAATTGCAAAAAGAGGTAAATGCTCGAGAGGATCTCAACTCTTAATCATAATCGCCTTCCTTGATGCCAAATATAAATCTCCAAAAATTCAAACTGGCCCGGGCTTGCGTTTCGGCCCATTTCTGGCCCATTATCATTTCTTGGGCTGAAAAGAATAATCAAGTGTACGGTGGCCTAGACGAATGCGTACTTACGTTCCATCACGTCCAACCTGCTCCAAATTTAGTCCTCTTTACAGCCATGCACAAATATTGGGCAGCTTTACGTGTAAATTTGGAGATGTAGCCTCCGATAGTCCAAAATAGCAATAAATAGCCCAAAAACCTAAAACGCACAAGAAAGCACCAAGTAACTTTGTCCAATGTGGTAAAATGTATGCTTTATGCCTTAAGATTTCACACATAAATGTGCTTATCGGAGTCCCCCACACTTGAACATTACTTGTCCTCAAGTAAATAAAAAGAAAAACTAACCTAGAATGCAAGAAATCCTAACTCACTTTCGTAGGAGTCACGGTTGCACTTAGAATGTGCAACAAGCCTTTAAACCCCTAGGTTACCCCTAGTGGACGAGTTTTGTCTCATGGGTGTTTGCAGTGAATATACACCCAAAATTCAATGATGTAAATTTTTCTCATGGCATAAGTAAGATAGTGCACACAATCTCAAAGAAATACTCAACTAAAGATCAAGGAGCCAAAGGTTCCCCCACACTTGAATTTTATCACCCCACATCAATTCAAGCAACTAGCATATATCAAGATTATGGGATCTCCTCTTATCTTCTGAACACTACTCACCTTCAAGTAAACCACTCAGAGCATCGATGGAACCAAAGACTTAGGCATTGAGTATTTTTTACCATATTTTCTTTTTCAGGCATTAAGGCAAAAGCTTCTTTTTTTTTTTTTCTTTTCTTTCTCAACCATAAACTCTATTTCTACTCCACTACTGTTCTCTAAATGACATGGTGGAGTATACACCAGACACCCAAATACTTGGTAGCTTTGCTTTTTGCATATATCCATAAGACATTGAGACATTAATGCAAGAGTTTTTTTTTTTTTTTTTTTGAGTTTCCTTCCAAGGAATTTCAATCAAGTCACCCTGCTTCATGAGGCACAGTGCCCTGTCTAGTCCCAAGGAATTCCACTTTCCTTTCTTTTCTCTTTTTTTTTTTTCATTCACTTTCATGCCTTGCCATAAATAAATTGGTCTCAACTACTGGCCAAAAGATCAAAGGGGTCCATAAACACATAGAGGAATCCAACCATCAAATAAAGTAGCACTCATATTTTCAAACTCACTCCCCATCCCCAGATACATACCAACTACCGTCCTTGAAAAGGGATTGCTCATGCTAGGGCACCTAATTCCCTCTTTCTCTTGGTTCGCAATCAAAGAACGTATGCACAAAACCAAACTATTGCCAGAATCAAAATTCACCAATTAAGCCCAACATCCCCCCCACACTTAATTCATGCAGTGTCCTCAATGCATGCATAAAAGAAAAAATAAGGACAAGGGAGGAGATGAAGGGGCTTACCAGATATAATCACCAAAGAGGATCATGAAGAGTCATGAGCTCTACAAAAAGTGCTAGGAGCAGTAACAGAATTCTCAATCCATGGCCAGTAAATGGAGAAATAGCTTCAGAATCAGAAAACACTCGACCATGAATTTTAGTAAAGCGAGAAATAATATAGAAATTAAGCACAAGTGAGAAATATCCAATAGAAAAATCTGTCATCATGGGACAGTGGAAAATGAAGGCATTAAAACTCATGCCATAAATCCTCCCGTTCTCTCCCGTTTGCAATGTAGAACACATGTCATGCTTTGAAAAACCAACCAAAAATGGATCACAATAAGCATAAAAAGGATTATGAATAACCTCCTCAAAATAATCATAAAAAATGGGAGGTTTACTCAAATCAATCCTAGCAAGAAAACTATCCGCTTTTTGCAGAAATTGATTTGCCAAATAAGGATCACGATAATTTGCTTCAAACGCATCTTGACTAACATTGTCCTCCTCAATAAAATCATCAAACCTAGGAGGTTTGGACAAATCAACATGTGAAACAATGGAATCCTTAAAATGACAGTCAACTGGGTTTTCCAACGAGAGAGGGGGAAATTGAATTTCCTGGGTCTGTATGTTATCATAAAAATCTGATTCTAAATCAATAAAACTACTAGGCTCACTAAAATCAGAATTTTCAGGCAAAAGGTGGACTTCCCCAGGTAGCTTATCAAACCTTGCTTCAATAATATCAGCAGGAGACTCAATCTCAACAAATAAATCATCATGAAAAACATCTTGTTGGGAGTGACTCTCAGTAACCTCAAATTGGGGTGGTGGACTTTCAACATCAATAGGCGGGGGATGGGGTGGTTCATTCTAAACAAGAATCTGGTAATGTACCCATTTCCTCCTCCCGTAAAATGGTGTTCAGTTGAGAGAGTTGCTTCTCCATTCTATCCATAGTCCTTTCTAGCTCATTTATTCTTGTTGAATTCATTGGAGGGTTGGGCATTGGAAGATCAAACTGACCATGACATTGAAAATTGGGTGGTCCAGCTTGGTTATTCCATTGATCCCACAAGAAATCGGGATGATCACTCCACCCCTGATTGTAAGTGCCAAAAGAATTGTATTGAAATTGAGGACTCACATTCTCATCACCATAGCAACCCCCTTAAAGATTAGGGCATCCTTCCATAACATAGATTGTCTGGGGATGTGACCAATCAAAATTTTCAGACAGCCCATAGTTGGGTTGGAGAGCAAAATTGTATTGGGGTGGTGCAAAGTTGTTCTCTATCTCACTACTTTTGGCTTCCCTAGCCTGTTTAAACATTTCCTCCAAAGTCATGGTTGCCTTAGCATAGTTCCATCTTTCCCCCAAAGTCATATGTGGAAGTGTATCTCCCATTATTCTAAATTAACCACCTATCCCAAATTGAGGTCTCCCTTAAAAAAAAAAGGGAAAAATAAAAGACTAAAAAAAAATACTAAAAACAAGAGGGAGCCCAAGGTAGATAATGCATCTATCCCTCAAGAATTGAAACAATGGTTCCAAAGCTATAAGGTTGCCATATAGGTTGATAGCAAGGGAACTTGTATAGTCTTCACGAGCCATCTACGGGCAACTCCTAGTGGATTCCGATATAGAGTGGAGGACTACTATACGTTTCTGTTTCCAAAATCTCTCACTATGTCGCTTTCCTGTTATCAAAGTTGGTCACCTCCAAAGATAAGTCACATGCCAATCCAAACCACCCAACGAATCAAGGGGCACCAAGATTGGCTGGGTTTGGGCATATGAAGGACTTTAGATTGGGTGCACAGTCTTTGAAATAGAAGAGAAACAAGATGAGGTTTTCAAAAACTCTTTTTTTTTTTTTCAGAAAAAGAAGAGAAAATAATAAACTAAAACACTTCGAACTACTTAAAAATCAAAAAAATAAAATAGATTATAATCTCCCCGGCAATGGCGCCAAAAACTTGTTTGAGTTAAAATAAAACCGCAACCGTATGGGTCAATTGTATCTACGGGTCGAACATGAGGAGATATACGCCACTCTATTTAACTAATCTTAAAAGTAATGCAAAGTGAACCAAATTAATTAAATTACTAAATTAATGGTAATTATCCTAACGAATCCTAACTCACAAGCATCCAAGAAATTACGTATCTACGGGATTAAGTTGGCGTCCTAACACATGAACATCTAACCTATCAAACTAACGCAAATTGGGAGTAATTAAAAATAAAATCCTATACTACCAAGTTGAAAGTAATAAATGCAGCCACACATCCACATCCACATAAACAAAATAACAACATAAACAAAGTAACCACATAAGAAAAATAAAAGAAATAGAGGGAGAAGAAGAAGAAGGAGAAGCTACAAATGAGATTGAGAGTTTAGAGAATGCAAACCTAGATGTGCTTGAACCGGATTAATTGAAGAAGCTTGAATGAATACTTGCATGAACTTACCATGGCTTCCTCTTCTAAATCTCCAAGTCTTGTCATCAACATAGGAGCTTAGACTAGGAAGCTTAAAACTAAAACTATTACAACCATATTGAAGACATTGAAGCATAAACTAAACCGATTACAACCATTAAACTAATCTTATGAAGGCAAAACTAAGAACTTGAAAGAATTAATTTATAAAATCAAAACTAAGAACTAAAGCCAAAAATAGGAACAAAAGAGAAAATTTCACTAATTGAATGAATAATTTTATAAGAGAAGAGGGGATATTTATAGGGGAGGGAGGCTTCCAACGAATTTGGGGCTTCTCTCCCTCTAAAAATCATGGAGAGGAGATAAGGTGGGATAAAAAAAAAATAAATAAAATAAAAGATAAGAGAAAAGAGATAGAGAGAATGTGAAAATCTAATTACAGAAGGGGGGAAGAGGGAGAAAAGAATAAGTTAGGAAAGAGGGAGTGAGAACCCGTGAGAGATATGGGGTGTGAAAGAGAAAGTAGGATGAGAGGTGGTGAGAGCCGTGAGTGGGAGATGGGTAAGAGGAGACAGGAGAGAGAGTTTAAGAGGGAGTGGGAGAGAGAAGATATAGAAAAGTGGGAGAGAGAGAGAGAGGCCATGAGTGGGAGAGAGTTAAAGAAAGAAAGAGAGAATAGGATTAGACATGGAAAGAGAGAGATGACCTCTTCTTCTTCTTTTTTTTTTTTTTTTTAAATCTCTTTTGCCTCCTATCTCTCCTACTATTTCTCCCATCTTGGCCGATCCTTGCTTGTAGCCCACTAAACTTCTACTTTGGATATGAAATTCCTCCCTTGTCCTTGGTAGCTTCAGTGGGAATTATTCCCATCCTACCCTTGGTCACATGTGAACAGGTGTAAGTCCCATGTGGCTTTTCTCTCTTCTCCAATAATAAAAAAATTGCAAAAAGAGGTAAATGCTCGAGAGGATCTCAACCCTTGATCATAATCGCTTTCCTCGATGCCAAATATAAATCTCCAAAAATTCAAACTGGCCCGGGCTTGCGTTTCGGCCCATTTCTGGCCCATTATCATTTTTTGGGCTGAAAAGAATAATCGAGTGTATGGTGGCCTAGACGAATGCGTACTTGCGTTCCATCACGTCCAACCTGCTCCAAATTTAGTCCTCTTTACAGCCATGCACAAATATTGGGTAGCTTTACGTGTAAATTTGGAGATGTAGCCTCCCATAGTCCAAAATAACAATAAATAGCCCAAAAACCTGAAACGCAGAAGAAAGCACCAAGTAACTCAGTCCAATGTGGTAAAATGTATGCTTTATGCCCTAAGATTTCACACATAAATGTGCTCATCAGTATGGTAGTGTGTAGTTGCGGTATTACAGGGATTTAGACATTACTTATGACACTTTGCCTACATATAGGTCATACCATACCCATAGCCTAACCAGATCATAGATGAAACACTATAGAGCATAGGGAGAAATAAGTGATTTGTTCACCACACATGTCCCTACCTGAGTGGTTTGTTAGACTCGATAGGACACTATGATTTTGTGTACAACGTTCAGCTTATCCATTTAACTTCCTAATTATGTTGTTTTAAACTTCCTAAAGTGTTAAGTATGTTTAATGGGATAAGCTAACCATAGAAACCTAATACCTAGAACTTCTCCATGGCAGGATCTGACTATGTTGTTCGGGCTTGGAGACCCCAACAACATGCTCTACATTAGGCGACTGAGAAAGAGATTAGCTGGAATTCAAGAAATTCTGTCTCGGGCAGAGAAGTAGCTGATTGTTTACCTGGCACTTACAAACACTAGTGGTGCAGCGGATCGTGCCATTTACCTTGCCCTAGCAGACGAGGTTATGAGCGATATAGGATACCTGCATACACAGGCGTTTATGACCGGGAAGAGGTTGGAGAGACTCGTATGTTAGGTACAGGTATAGACCAAATAACTACCCATTAACTTGAACCTTTAATTTTTCATCTTGCATAAAATACCATTACATAAAATGCATTACATGCATGAAACCATTAGCAACAATAACTTAGCTGGGAACATCCTTGGCAATGATCACTTCTTACTGAAATGCTAGCCTTATTACATTAGAACTGTAGAAATAACAACTTATATGTGTTGGTTGAAAATTGTAAATTTTTTCCTTTAAGGGTGTGGGAATATTGAACACAAAGCTTCTTTCAGAAATCAATCGGGGTGGTCGTCGTGGAAGACGCCCTCGATTTGTTCTCGAAGTTGAACTACCGGATGGAGCAGAAGCTCAGAATTTTGAAGTATCGGATACTTTGTCGAGGGTACCACGAGTAGTCCCAAATCCGGTACCAATGGCTGCCCAAGCTACAATTGCTGCACCTCAGCCAGGAATGGCAGCTGGAGAGGTAAATATTATCATGGCCACCATGATGCGAACCATGCAGCAACAACAGGAGTTGCTGGGCCAAATGTTAACACAGCTCACGGCCATGATGCAACAGTGAGCAGTCCCACCACCACCATCCAACCGGCCCATACAATTTCCACCACCTGTACCCCAACATGCGACGAAAGGCTCTACAACTAAGGTGATGGAGAGATTCAAGAAGTTCCAGCCGCCCGCATTTTCCAAACTAAATTTTGAGGCAATGCAGCCGGAAAGGTGGATTAATTAGTGCCTTGAAAAGGCATTCGATGTACTTGAATGCGCGGATGCGCAGAAACTGATATGTGCTGGATACTAGCTACAAAATGAGGTGGAAGCATGGTGGAAGGCAATAAAGCCTAACTTGGAAGCAGTTCATCCTACTCCCACCTGGGAGAAATTTAAAGAAGTCTTCTTTAAGAATTATTTCCCTGAGAGTTTTAGAGAAAAGAAGGAAGCGGAGTTCTCTGCTCTTGTACAAGGATCGAAGACCGTGTTGGATTACCAGCAGCAGTTTAAAGATTTATTTCATTATGCCCCGGAGCATATGAAGGGGGAAGCTAGTAAAACAAAGAACTTTGAAATAGGACTTAAACCAAAGATCGGGTCTATTCTATCGGTCCTAGACATTCAGGACTATACTCAAATGGTCGACAAGGTGAATACTATGGAGGACAGATTGAAAGAGAGAGAGAAGGCTACAACGTCGCCCAGCTTGGGCAAAAGGCCAAGCAACTATCAAAATTTTGGATGGCCAAACAAGGTTTTTCGAGGAACTAGCTCGAGTCCTAACCTGACTTAGTACCGACAGCAAGATGTGGGCCAAACCCCTTTTCGCCCTACTTTCAGCTGGCTTCCCCAACCCACTGTAAGTTAAGCGATAGCGGTAACTCTGCCATCCCGACTTGCAACAAGTCAAGTAAGCCAGGCCTCTTCTCCAGCCACGTTGTCCAACAGATGATACATGTGCCACAAAGTGGGACACATGGCCAGGGAATGCATACACCATGGATACAACACATACCCGCCAATCCAGTCCCACGCTCGACCTTTCCAGCCATGGGATAATCGGACGCGAGGAAAAGACCGAGGTGATGATAGGTAAGTCGGCCTAACACTGCTAAATTTTAGGATTTAACCTATGGATGCAAGAAAACTTAATTGCATCCTTATTCTATACAAACCCTAGGTACCCTGATTGTCTCGTTCCGCCCCCCCCCGCTAGTGTTATTCGACTTGGGTGGATCCTACTCTTTTGTTTGCAATGCTTTTGCAAGTAGAATTATCATCCAACCAAGGGACATAGGGCACGATTTAGTAGTTAGCACACCAACTGGCAGTGTCGTGAGCCTAAAGGAAGTATACAACCACTGTCTGGTGGAAATTTGTGGGAAGAACTTAACTACCCGTCTGATCAAGTTTGACGTGAAGAACTTTGACGTGATACTAGGTATGGATTGGCTATCCACCTATGGGATGAACGTCATGTGTGCAAAGAAGAAGATCACATTCAAGTTGGATGTCGGCTCGATTTTCACCTACCAAAGTGAATCGATGAAAAAGTCCAAAAGGATAACTTTATCAGCCCTTCAGGCACGAAAGTTATTGAATGAAGGATGTCAAGGGTATTTGGCCATGGTAATGGATACCGAGGCAAAGATTAAGCCATTGGAAGAACTCAACGTCGTTAGAGAATTTCCCGATGTCTTCCCAGAAGATCTGACCTAGCTACCGCTTGATCGTGAAACAGAGTTCTCAATCAATCTAATTCCTAGTGCTACACCGGTATCCAAGGCTCCATACCGAATGGCGCCTATAGAATTAAAAGAATTGCAGGTCCAATTACAAGATTTGTTGAAGAAGGAACTCATTCGACCAAGCATGTCTCCTTGGGGAGCACTTGTGTTGTTCGTGAAGAAGAAGGATGGTAGCATGCGAATATGCATCGATTATCGAGAATTGAACAAACTTAAGATCGATACTTGTTGCCACGCATCGATGACCTATTTGATCAGTTGTAAGGAGCAAGAGTCTTCTCTAACATTGATCTTAGGTCTGGATATCAACAGTTGAAGATCATGGGCAGCGACATTCAGAAAATAGCGTTTAGAACTCGATACGGACATTATAAATTCTTGGTATTGTCATTTAGGTTAACCAATACCCCGGCTGCATTCAAGGACATGATGAATAGGGTATTCCACGATGTGCTAGACAAGTTTGTCATTATATTCATTGATGACATTCTAGTTTATTCTAAAAGTGAAGAAGAGCATGCTCAACACCTTACATTCGTGTTGCAGCGATTGCGGGAGCACCAACTGTTCGCCAAATTCAGCAAGTGCAAATTTTGGCTCCACCAGATTGGATTCTTGGGACATATCGTCACTGAGGATGGCATCAAGGTAGACCGATACAAGGTAAAAGCAGTTCTCGAGTGGGAGACTCCGAAGAATGCCACTGAGATGCATAGCTTGGGTTTGGCCGGGTATTACCGTCGATTTATTGAGAATTTCTTGTGCATCTTGGCACCCATGATAAAGCTAACAAAGAAGGGTGCAAAGTTTGAATGGACCGATGCTTGCGAGAAGAGCTTCCAAGAGTTAAGCTATAGATTGGTGATGGCACCAATGCTGACCATTCCAGATGGCACCAGTGGCATGGTGGTATACGCCAACACATCCTGAACGGGATTGGGTGGTGTGTTAATGCAAAAAGGTAAGGTGGTCGCCTATGCCTCAAAGCAATTGAAGGAACATGAAAAGAACTACCCCACTCACAACCTAGAGTTGGCTGCGGTGGTTTTTGCGTTAAAGATTTGGCGACATTATCTCTATGGTGAAAAGAGCGAGATCTTCAGCAACCACAAGAGTCTGAATTATTTCTTCACCCAGAAGGAGTTAAATATGAGACAGAGAAGGTGGTTAGAATTGGTAAAGGATTACAACTGTGAGATTCAATACCACCCTGGCAAGGCCGACGTAGTGGCGGATGCATTAAGCAGGAAATCCCAAACCGCATCCCTCGCTTCCTTGGTTGTTAGCAAACAGCTAATAGAAGAAGCTCGAAAGTTTGATCTAGAACTCATAATCGAGGGGACGGCTATGCAACTAGCAGCTATGACATACATTCGTCGATTTGGAAAGAAATAATTGAGAAGCAGCCCAAAGACCCCGATCTAGCCAAGATAATCTAGGAAGTGAAGTATGGTGTCCACAGGGATCCAGACTTCTCATTGGCCCATGACGGGGCATTGAAATTCAGAGACAGATTGTGCGTGCCTGGTGACTGTAATGTGCAGGATCGAATTCTTAGAGAAGCACATAATTCACCTTACTCAATCCATCCTGGGGGCACAAAAATGTACAAGGATTTGAAGAAGTACTATTGGTGGATTGAAATGAAGCAAACCGTAGCACTATACATTTCCGAATGCCTCACCAGTCAGCAAATAAAGGCGGAAAGACATAGACCGTATGGGCTATTGCAGTCACTCCCTATTCCTTAGTGGAAACGGGAAAGAATTACCATGGATTTTGTAACCAATCTACCCAACACACTAGGAAAGGGATGAATGCAATGTGGTTAATTGTCTACGGACTAACAAAAGTGGCTCACTTTATCCCCATCAAGATAAACTACTCGATGGAAAAGCATGCGCAATTATACATTAAAAATGTGATCCGCCTGCATAACGTGCCGGTCAGCATCGTGTCTGACAGAGACCCCCGATTCACTTCAATATTCTAGAAGAGTCTGCAACAGGCACTGGGATCCTAACTAAATCTTAGCACGGCTTTCCATCCTCAGATGGACGGACAGTCCAAAAGAACCATTCAGACTCTGGAGGACATGCTCAGAGCCTGTACATTAGAAATGAAAGACAGTTGGGACTCCTACATACCCTTGGAATTTGCTTACAATAACAGCTACCACTCCACCATTAGCATGGCACCATACGAAGCTTTATACGATCAGAAGTGCTGCATACCATTGTATTGGGACAAAGTTGGAGAACGTAAGTATCTTGGGCCTGAAATGATATAGACAACCTGCGAGAAAGTGGATGTGATCAGAGAAAGGATTAGAGCGACCCAATCCAAATAGAAGAGTTATGCTGATAATCGGAGGAAGAATATTGAATTTGGAGTCAGAGAGAAGGTATTTCTCTGAGTTTCTCCAACAAAGGGGTTGCTACGCTTTAACAAGAGGGGTAAACTGAGCCCAAGGTATATCGGTCCATATGAAGTCCTCAACAGAGTGGGACTCATAGCATATCGGCTGGCACTACCGCCATCCTTGCAAGGCGTCCATGATGTTTTCCATGTGTCAATGCTAAGGAAGTACATCAACAACCCGGCACATGTGCTCTTAGCTGAACCCGAACAACTGGATGCGGATATGACCTATGAGGAGTAGCTAACGGAGATATTAGACAGAAAGGTGCATAATCTCCGTAACCGCACGGTCGCATTCGTTAAGGTTTTGTGGGGAAATTATCCCATGGAGGAAGCATTACAGGAATGCGAAGAGGAAATGCGAGAAAAGTATCCTCAACTCTTCGAACTACAAGGTAAGCCAATTTTGAGGATGAAATTTTTGTAAGGAGGGGAGAAATGTCAAACCTGCCCCAGACTGATTGGGATTTTGAATGAAGGATAGGAACCTATGACTAGCCACCCAAACACATTGTGGAGCATCACTCCAGCAGTTGAATTCAATGGCGAACCCCCGAGGATGTCATCCCATATGCCTGTTAGAAGATGGGTTGCAGACCCAAGTAACTGCATTACTCATAGCCTGATGTACAGCTCCAACTCCAGGTACTCTCTCTCCTACCTAAATATGTGGGGTCCACACCTGTTCAGATGTGTGTCAGGCCTTGGAAGGGGTGTTAGTGCAATGCCCAAGTCATAGGCTTAACACCTGTGCAAGCCCAAGGCAAAAATAGCAAAGCTGTATTCTCTGGGTGATGCACTGGACGATTGGCCCAAAGGGCCAGTGAAATACCCAGCGTGCCTGAAACTAGTTTATTAGACTCCAGACACCTGGGGATCATACACATAGCCTGTGAACACCCCTCAGAAGTAAATGGGAATTTTAGAAACCATTACCCACCCCTGGAATCATGTGGACCCCACCAGTGTAGTTGGAATGGCCCAGAATGCACTCAAAAATGCATTCTTGGGAAGTGGGACCTAAGGCCAAATAGGCCTTAGTTATCTTAAAACTATAAATAGGGAGGACCAACTTCCATTTTCGTTTCCTACTGCTGCTACTGAAATAGAAAGAGAGAAAGAGAAGGAGAAGGAAGAAGAAGAGAAGGTATGAGAAGGAAGGAGGAAGGAGAGACCTGAGCGGCATTTGACAGTGATCCTAGCCTACCTACAAGATCAAGGTAATGATCTCAGTGTTTGGGTACTGTTGTCCACCATGATTGACCACAGTTCTCTGGTCTAATTGTTGTGTATCTGACCTGTAATGCTCAGAACACCACTGGGATGCTTAGGGAAGCTTGGGATCTTGCATGCATGAGGATTGCATGCAAGATCTAACCATCAATTGGTCTGTAATACTGCTACTACTATAGTTGAGACTGAAATCAATCTCTGAGGTGAGTTACACTATAGACTTGCACCCAGAGCATGCAGTCTAGGCATGGATCTCTACATGCAATGGGATCTTTGCATACCTTAGCATAAGCTCAGTATTATCTCATGTAAATACATTTAAACCAAGCCATGCACGTAGACAAAGCTGGATCCAAAGCCTGTGCTTAGCCTGGACAGCCATTCTCTATGCTATCAGAGCTTCCCCCCAGCTCCCAAATGGGAAAGCCAAGCTTGAATCCATTTGGACCAATGGATTTTGCTTTATTTTTGGTCCATGGTCATCCCATTTGCATCCTTGATCGAAACCAATGCAGGCCCTGCTACAAAATCCAAGATTTTGAGCTTAAACTTGTGCTAAACAGGCTCTGGGCGATTGGCCCAAACGCCCAACGAAATGCCTAGAGATGGCATTTGGCTCAGAAGTGAATTCTGCCTTTTGGACCTTCACTAATGGACCTAGGGCAGTATGGAGAGGATGTAAATGACCAAAATACCACTCTCCACTAGTCCTTGCTATCATCCATACCCCGAATGCTCAAGTGGGCTCCACAGGACCAGGTAACCATGCCCAGAGCTGGTTTCAGCTAGGCTGTGAACCTTTGCATTGGTTTGAGAGGTTGTTTGGGCCATGCATAGGCAGGCTATGCTTTGGAAATACCATGGAATGTGAATCTTACATCTCTGGATAATGCACCGGGAAATATATCTGAAAGCCTAGTGCAAGACCCAGAGAATTCTAGGTAATACCTGTATAAATACAAAGTCAATATAATTAAGCCTAGACCAACTCTAGGACACTAATATAATTTTAAACTTTATTTGACACACTTTTATGATCCAATAAACTAGTTTTTGATCCCTAGCTCGAGGTGCACAGTCAATTACCAAGCGGGACTGGGACGATAGCTAAACCAATAGGACTAGAATAAGGTGAGTGAAATTACACCATGTGTGTAAATGTAACATGGCTATCGAGTCATGACAAATTACAATGACGCTACTTACTCTGTTTACTTATTTCAATTACTGTATATTCTGTTAAGTAAGGAATGCTTGACTGGTGAATACTGTGAATGAACGATGAATGCTTGTATGTGGATTGCTAGACTAGATGTCTTAGCCGGCTTGGAAATGAGGCCTGTGGTAGCCCGTAGAATGGGATGAAATTGACACCACCCAACTCATACTATGCCATATAGAATGCATTGGGCTAGAGTATCATCACTTGTACTACGCACTCTTGCCAACAGGGGTTAAGGTGTTGGATGCCTGTGAGAGTGACCATATAAATGAGAAAAGAAAAGAAAAAGAAAGAAAGAGAAAAGAGATAGAAATGTTATGCACCGAAAAGGTGGTTATGAGGCTATATGGCAGCAAAAGAATTATGATATGTTAAAATGAAGATGGATGCCTCACAGGTTAATCCCTGAGGGCTGGTTGGGCTGACCTTGGTGACTGATGCGGGAGCTAATCGGTCCTCTCCGATAACTCAATGGGTGTATCGCGGGAAGGGATTAAAAGCCCGCACTAGGGATACATATATTGGGGATTGTAGTAGCACTTACCCGCCTTAGTTGTGATTTTAGGTGGCTAATAAATAAGATAAACTGCACATCATGTAGGACTTATATGGTTGTGCTTGCATGTGCATGCATGGTGACATTTCATTCACGGGCTCGGTGGAGCTCACACTCTTTTGTATATGTTTCTGTTAGATGATCTTGTAGGTGAATGTCTCTGTGGCGGGGAGGCTCGTCTCCCGGAGACAGGCTTTGGTTACTATGACAATATTGGTGTGGAGCAGAACGGAGGTCATACCACTGGTGCGAGTCTTTTCAGTGATAGTTGAGGAGGACTCGTGAGGGGTGTGCAGTTGACTCTATTTTTTACTGTGGGATTTCTTTTTGGTTTTACTAGGGATCCCTCTTTTGTACATCTTTATTTTGGGGCTCGGGTTGCCTTGCCCTGTTTATATTCTTTTGTAAAGCTGGGTCGAATAGAGTTGGGACTGCTGATGTTCAGAGAGAGAGAGAGAACTAAAAACAATGTTGGTTGTATATATTTGCTTTTCTTCATTTTTCTTACAAGCTTAATGTAAATATTAGTTTTTCCGCAGCACTCGGTATTATACATCTTGTATTATGGTGGATGTGTATGTCTGTGAATGGATTAACAGCTTCTAGATCCTTGGGGTTTAGCGGATTGCTACCGTGCAATTCGGATCACCTACCTAATCCTCCCAGGTGGTGGTTTGGGGTGTGATAAAATGTGTTGAAATGTGAACTCTGCATGTTAGAATAGATGCCATAGACGCCTTAGAAACGAGAGGTATGGTGTGTCGTAGCATGGGATGCGGGAGCACTGTACACCTCATACTATGCCATTTAGTCTGCATATGGCTAGGAATGTCATTCATTGGTGCTACAACCCTTACCAGCAGGGGTTCAGGTGATGGGTGATCATAGTTGCTTGTCATTGAGGAGTGTGTGGTATGCCAGGATGGGGTCCAGGCTATAATTATCAGAGTCTACCCATGGGGGGGATCTAGGGATTACAACCGGTATGGGCTCCATGGAACAATTCAGGTTACAACTTAGGTTGGGGTGATGGACCCAAATATGTTTTCCTAAGTTGTTGGAAATTAAGTTTAAAATTGGATCCATGCATTTAGGATTTTTGATTTATTTGTGTGACTGCTTGTGTATGGTCTATCCTTTACTTGCTGGGATCGGTGGAGCTCACCGTTGTGGAATATCTTTCTTTTTAGATGATCTTATAGGTAGACGTGATGGTAGCGGGGAGGATTACTTCGACGCAGAGGCTGCCTGATGGCTATAGTGACCATGTTGGTTTAGACTCGGAGGGGTGTGACTCCTATTATGCGGACGATCAGGGTGTCCCTAGACAAGAGGGACTGATGACAAGGAGCTCACTTTTCTTTTGATGTTTATATAGTCTTTTTGGTGGATGTGGTCCACTGTATATATTTTCTAGTTTGGTAGTTTCTGGCCCGAAGGTTGGGCATCGTAAGTTCAGGTGGTCTGGGAGATGGTTGACAATGTAAATAACATTTAAATTATATAGTAAATCACTTACTTTTCGTCCACTCTGATCAAAGACATATCTGCTATTTTATCATTGTGTTGAGCTTGTGACGTGTATTTACAGCTTTTATATCTTGGTGGTCTTCGAATACATTGGGTATTCAGGTTAACCAACGAATCCTCCTAGGGTTGGTTTCAAGGTGTGATAAAGCTTGGTATCAGAGCGTGATGCTCTATTTACAGTCACAAGACCTAGAGCCAAGAGATAAAAAGGAAATTTCAAAGAATATAAATACAAGTGGGGGTAGAAGAACACCATAGGAGACTAGTCAGGTGCAAAAGTTGATAATGAATATATTAATTAAGAGCATAAGCTTTTGCATCAGGACTGCAGAGAACAAAAAAAGACATACATCTGGTAAAAGCAAAAGGCTGAAGTTAAAAAAAAAAAAAACCATAAACATAGCTAGTAATTTCAAAAGATCCTAAGGCTAAGTCTACTCAAGAGGCATATCCCAAGCGACTGGTGGTGGATGCGAATCAAGTCTGAAGTGGGCATCCCAAAAATCAAACCTCTACTCGAGTGTTCCCACCCTGCTATTCAGAGAAGCTATATCCACCCGCACACTTGTAAGGCCCTGATCTAATCGAGTAGATATGCTATCAAGGCGAGCCATCATGCTCTCCCAACCAAATGCTCCGACTGGCGATGATAATCCCTATGATGATGAAGCCCCAGCATGACCTCTAGTAGTATCACTCTGATGCGGTCCTCCCTCCTCATTGCTTCCGGCCTTGTCAAACAAAAATTGATAATGAATATATTAATTAAGAGCGTAAGCTTTTACATCAGGACTGCAGAGAACAAAAAAAGACATACATCTGGTAAAAGCAAAAGGCTGAAGTTAAAAAAAAAAACCATATACATAGCTAGTAATTTCGAAAGATCCTAAGGCTAAGTCTACTCCAAAGGCAGATCCCAAGCGACTAGTGGTGGATGCGAATCAAGTCTAAAGTGGGTATCCCAAAAATCAAACCTCTGCTCGAGTGTTCCCACCCTGCTGTTCAGAGAAGCTATATCCACTCGCACACTTGTAAAGTCCTGATCTAATCAGATAGATATGCTATCAAGGCGAGGCATCATGCTCTCCCAACCAAATGCTCCAACTGGCGATGATAATCCCTATGATGATGAAGTCCCAACATGACCTCTAGTAGTATCACTCTGATGCGGTCCTCCCTCCTCATCGCTTTCGGCCTTGTCAAACAATTGCATCCTTTTGAGAGTAGCATAGTTGATTAACTCTTTTCCCTCTCCACCAGTCACCTCACCAATAAAATCAACTTTGAATTATCGAAAGAATTGGGAGAGAAGTCTCCCATTAGGTAAGTTACCGTCCCCTAGATTCCTCGCATGGTACATCATGGTTTTCATCAGAAAATACAGTAGACAAATCTGGGGTC
Source organism: Telopea speciosissima (assembly GCF_018873765.1). Classification (NCBI taxonomy): domain Eukaryota; kingdom Viridiplantae; phylum Streptophyta; class Magnoliopsida; order Proteales; family Proteaceae; genus Telopea; species Telopea speciosissima. The sequence continues at coordinate 46,910,231 of NC_057919.1, read as the reverse complement.
CTCCCCTACCCACCATGAATAGGCAATATGTGATATACGCCCTCAAAATGGCAACACCACTCTGATTCTCACCCTTGGGGCATATGTTGTATTGTACAACACAACTCAAAACTCTCGGAGATGGCTTGTACTCCACTTCAGATTTGGGTATTTGGTTGGTGCCTTGAGTGCCTTGTACACTAGTCTCCATTGGTATGATGGTCGAAGTGTCAGTCCTTGGCTTAAAATAAAACTGCTCCCCATCCATAGAAATACCCAATATAATGCCCAAGTGGTATGGAGTAAGCTCAATATCAATCCCCTTGACCCTACTCGTCAAAAGATATCCTCGGCATTTCCCGCCCCACGTGAAACAGTCAAGTTGCAATAAAAGTATTGAACCAAGAGGGGGTAACAAGGTAACTTAGGTAATAACATGGGTGCCGAACCCAACGCGTTGAAACGCTCATAAACTTTGAACCTCTTGAGGTGCTTTGCATTGACCACCTTACCATTCTCCACCTTTTTCACACGATAGGCATCCCATTTCTGAGAACTTGAGTAACTCAAGAATAGGTGTTCATCATTCTCACCCATTTCCACTTCCTCACTCTCTTCCTCCTCCTCTATAGGGGCAACTTATGGCTCATCCTTGGATGATAAGGATGATGAAGATGACAGTGATGGTGGTTCTTGCCGTTAGCGCTTGCTAGCCAAGGTTTTCCTTGGAGCACCACCGGTTCTACTTGATGACATGGCTACAAGAAATAATAAGAAATGGAGAAAGTTAGATGTGTTATAAAAATACATGTACATGAAAGATTTTATATATATATATATATATAACTATGAACTTCATAAACAACAGCTAGAGGCATGGATTATAACAAGAAAGGGAATATAGATCATATGAGAGCAAGAAAGGCTAACAAATTATAGGAGACAATTAAAAAAAAAAATAGTAGCCACAAAGAAAAAAAATCACACAAACAAGTAGAAAAGGAGTGGAAGGTAACAAGAGGAGAGATGGAAGCATGGAGATTGTACAATGAACAGAGATAAGCAACATCTTTGAAGGGAAACAAAGAAGCAAGGAAGGATTTCACATGAAACAAGAGCAAAAAAGAAAATTAGGTTTCCAATAGAGAAGGGAAAACAAAAGTTTGGGAAAGACAAAAAAATTTACCTAATCTTGATGTTGGATGCAAGGACTTTGTGGTAGAACCCTGGATTAATAAGTGCAATGCTTGAAAAAGGCTTTTGATCGACCTCTGGGCAGCCTCTCCCCCAAAAATCTAAAACAGAGATATGAGAAATGACTTACGATTTGGGTTTTAAAGCTGTCCCTGACTCTCTGGTCGATGTCTCTGATCAACCACTTGTATCGACCAGAGATAGACAAAACAGCAAAAATATGAGAGGGGAAGAGTGGGGCACTTTTGGGATGTAAAATTGGGGGTATCTACCCCATGATTTAACCATCATAATCTTAGGATAAAGTACACCCATTTACTTGTACACGCTTCTCTATGTATAAATTATTTTTTATTTACTAATTGTAAATAAAAAATAAATTCAAAAACTATATGATTTAAGTTCCTGACTTGAACCTTTTCTAATCAACTAACACCCAACTCTCCTGAAACAGGGAATGGACATGCCACCCAAGCTTAACCATCTACTAACGGTGTGATTTGGTTCACTAGATTGAGGAAGAGGATAGCAAGGCTCGAAAGTATTAAAGTTAGGGCTAAGGAGGAATTGGAAAGGATAATCGAGCAAGCAACTGTTTGTTGGATTGTAGACCAAGGGTACTACCTTGCCTTAGCTGAAGAGGTAAAGGGTAATATATTGTATTACTAACCTAGAAATCTACTTGGCTAAGAAGAGACTCGAGCAACTAGATTTCTAATCCCATGAGGTATTTGAGCCAGCTTAGGAAGAAAATTTTTGACCTAAACATAGTCATCGAAAAAGCAAAATGAATATTGAGAAGACAAGAAGAGCTATACATGACCAGTAGAACCACAGATCGAGGCCATTACTCCCGAGTGATAAATGAACAATGGCAAATAATAATTCCACGTGGTTGGGAGAAGTACAACCTTGAACTTGAATTCCAACAGTTTGCATGTTGAGAACCTACAGGTATCCTACCCAAACACATATAAAATGTCTTCATAACTACTGGTATAGTCTTCTTTTCTATTTGGTACTTTAAAATTCAAAAAAAAAAAAAATCTGATTTTGGAAATGATTACCTCCGTTAACAACTACTTGAACATATATGTTGAAAACTGTGTTTGAATATAAAACATCCATGGCGTATTAGTATTTTTGTCTCTGTCCTCTCTGAAGGTACTCATGGCTAGTAAAAGAGATAATAGAAATGTCCTTCAAGGATTCTTGGCCCAAAACATTGGAACTGTTGCCACATCTGCCAACGTATCGGATGTCCAACCTGCACCGATAGCGGGAGATCCTCCAGTTACTCCTTCAACTAACCCTCAAGTTGATTCCCCAGACACCATTCCTACTTTTGTACCTCCTCCTACTGCAACAGATGGTGACATGGCTGCCATCATGGCTCATATGTTATAGATCCAGCAACAACAACATGAGCTTATGACCAACATGAATAACCAATTCATAGAGGTCATGCAACAAAGGGGTGCACCGCGACCCAACTATGTTCCAAACTTTCCTCCCCCTATGCCTCCAAATGTTCTGGACATTTCTACATTGAAGGTGATGGAGAAATTCAAAAAGCTACAACCATCATCGTTCTCAAAGATTGGCATGGACCCACTACAACCTAAGCGATGGATTAGAGCCATAGAAAGAACATTCGAAGTATTGGAATACACAGACGCTCAATAGATAATCTATGCCAGATTCCAGTTACAAGATGAGGCCACGGCTTGGTGGAAATCAACAAAGGCAAATTTGTAAGTGACATGCCCTAATCCCACTTGGAAGCAGTTTAAGGAAGCCTTCTTTGGAAACTTCTTTCTAGAAAGCTTCAGGAATGAGAAAGAAGCAGAGTTTGTAGCTCTCACCTAAGGCTCAGGTTTAGTCTTGGACTATCAACAACAGTTCAAAGATTTATTTCATTTTTCTCTAGTACACATGAGAAGTAATGCGTGCAAAGCAAAGAAGTTTGAGAAGGGGCTTAAACCCGATATTAGTGCCATGTTGGCCATCTTAGACATACAGTCTTTCGCTCAGATGGTTCAAAACACGAAGATTGTGGAAGATAGGTTGAAAAAGAAGACGACAACATCAAAGGCATTGGGGAAAAGACCAAACACTTTCCAAAACTATAGCTGGCCTAATAAATCAATCAGAGAACCCGTGTACAATCCTACTCTAATACAATACCGTGGGTCTGAGTCGGGACAAGCTTCGCTAACTACTCGGCCTACTTTCAGTCAATCCACTCAAAACAGTCGCTCTATTCCAAGTCAAGCTACGCCAGCTGCCCAGTCTCTCCACTCGGCTATCAGTCGAGCAAACCAAGCATCTCCTCAACCTGTGAATCCCTCAAATGCCTTGCGACCCTATAGTCCACTCCGATATTACAAATGCAATCAAATCGAACACTTGGCCAGGGACTGTCCTCACCGGAGAGTAGGTGCACCAACACAGTCTTAGCTTGCTAACCAACCTTTCCTACCCCAAGGTAATAGGACTCAAGGGAAGGTATATGCTCTGACCAATGAGGAACTGAAGAAAATCCCGATGTGATGACAGGTACACAATCAAAATCTGCCAAATAGAATACAGTGAACACATTATGACTTGCAAACTTTGATTACATCATTATATTTTATTTAAAACCCTTAGTGCTTTGTCTATAGCATCCACAACTGCATACATGTTATTTGACTCTAGAGCGTCATATTCCTTCGTATCGAAGGGTTTTGCTAATAAGTTGAACATACCCCAAAGAACTTAGGGCACAAATTGGTAGTTGGCACTTCAATCGGGAGTGTCGTAAATTTGAAGGAAGTTTACAAACCCTATCCAGTGGAGATTTATGGGCGAAGCTTGACCGCTTATCTGATCAAGTTTGACATAAAGGATTTCAACGTGATACTAGGTATGGATTGGCGGTCCGCTTATGGAGGCAATGTCATGTGTGCAGAGAAGAAAATTTTATTCAAACTTTATAGCAATGATGATTTTATATATATAAGTGAACCACCAAAGAAAGCTAGGAAAGTAACTATTTTGGCCCAGCGTATCACCTTGGGGAGCACCAGTTTTGTTTGTTAAAAAAGGATGGAAGCATTATGTGCATTGATTATCGGGAATTGAATAAGCTCACACTCAAGAACCTTATCCATTAGAAAATCTTAGGTTTGTATCTAGATTCTAAAGGGACGGTGAGAGACTACAGACGCGTAACAAAGTCTCGATAAAGATATATGCCCATGAACCAAATGGATGGAACATTACAGGCTGAAGTAAGTATGAGGTATATCAAGTAATTGGGAGTGAACATTAGTGATCCCATCAATACCCTATTCATTCTAAAGTTGAGTTAGATATTGAAGAACCAGAAGTGAAAGTTTTCATAGGAAAAGTCTTGTAAGTAAGGTAGTATAAACTAATACCATATAACCCAAAGCTATAAGAAACATATATTAGTGGGTGAAATACGGGTGGATAGTTTGATCAGTTGATTTCTTGAAGTGTACGTTTGGGGTTCGATTTTCCTTGGGTCCTTATATTAAGTAGAGTCTTAAATTAACCAAACCTAGGTGTGATTTACATGATGGTTTGATATTTGAGAATTGAACCTTGGCAGCTCAATCAAAACAAAAGAGGTATGCCAATGTAAGACAAAAAGGTACTATGAAGTAACCGCCCGATAAAGGAACGTCTAAGTGACAAAAAGATGAAAAGCAGTCAAGGTATCCTCACCTGTACGGATCCCCAGACACGCCAAATTTCGAGGACCAAATTTCTGTAGGGTGGGGAGAATGTTATAGTTTGGCTTATTTTAACCCGAACCCTAACCCAATCAGATTGTAGGTCTGGAACTCGAGGTCATAGCCTCGTGTACCCTGTGGAGCGTGGGTTGGGTGTTCGAGCGAGTAGACATGGAAGATGGAACTCTTGTATCAATACGTCACCTGCTGGCAAAGCGATGTGTACCTCCCCCGTACAATTGCAAAATTCACAAACAAATGTACAGTTCTTGGTAAGTGACCCTAACCATGTTTTGGGTATTTGGGGCATGAAAACATTATTGGAGATGTGTTAATACGTGAAACTACCAAAGCTCGAGGTGTTCCAACACTTGGACTGCAGAAAGATCACACTCTGGTGGATCCCTCTGGTCGATCACTCACATCGACCAGAGTTGCTGTTACTACAGATTTTGTCTCGGGAGTGCGAGACCCGGTGCCTCGAGTCGGGGATCTTGCCGTCGCATCCCATTTATCTAATTGGAATGTTCCCTCAACAACGTTGGTATGTGGGACCCGCTTAATTAACCTACGTATACTAAATCTACCAATTAATCGATTTTGGAACCAAAACGGATATGATCAAACTGCCCCTCTAACCCACTATCTATATAAACCAAAACCCATCATTATTCACTTCTCTACAGCCCTAAATGATAGAAGCAAAGAGAAGAAAAGGGAAACGAAGAAGAAGAAGAAGAAAAGAAGGAAGCCTTGGAATCCAAATTCTGGATTTGGTAAGAAATCCATCATCCACTCCTCCCTCCATCTCATCCTAGCTGTTCTTCCCACTAAATCCTCTCTGAAATCTGTTTGTAAATTCTGTCCAATTTCCATATACATGGTTCAAGTGGGAAATCCATCCAATTGTCTCTAAACAACAACTATTGTAAAGGTAATTCTTACCCTTTCCATAAATCTTTTCTTGATTTTCCTTCTTTACCATGAGCCTAATGCTAAAGCCATCTCTGGTTTGGGAATCTAAATACCCGGTTTGCATGTATGTGGATTTACTTGGAAGGTTACTAAATCTGATCAAACCTTCTCCATGCATGCTTGAATTCTGTTAGGAGACTTCACTTTGATTCTAGTTTGGATGTATTACTATTAGTTAACACCTTATTATGCTTAGCCATGGTTTTATAAATTATTCCAACCATGCTTAGTTAGTTTGATTTAATTAAAACTCAGATTACTCCATGCATATTTGAACCATGATCACTAACCTAACCCCAATTCTGTTTTGATTATAATTGATGATTAATTGTCATCCCTTATTCCAAATTAAACCATTTGGAAGCTTGATTCTACCATGCATGGTTGAAACCATGAAGTTGAAACCCAAACCCATTGCATGCACCCAATCCCGACCCCAATTCATCAAATTGCCAATCTCCCTAGCCTAATTTGAGTCACAAGAACTCAATCCCATATGTGAGAACCATCCCTGATGTCAATTGGAGAAAACCAACCTAAAACCCCCTTCTAAAACCCTGTTTTTCTTTTAAATTCGTTTACTACTTGTCTCTGGTGGAAGTCACTGGTCAACCAGTGTCGTAGACCGATGTTGCTGTCAGGTGGTTTCTTAACTCCAAACCTATTTTAACTTAACCCTAACCTATCTTAGGACTCCGGTAACATTAGGGTACCACCTAACATACATATTTGGTTGATAAATAATGGGACGTAACTCTTGGGTCATCGAACCATCGACAATCGACTCGAGAACCAACCCGGCATCACAAAATCAATCATAACAAGGTGAGTGGGGATAGGCTTTGATTTTATTTTGGAACGTTTATCATTTTAGATTGATTATTAGGAATCGTGCATATGTATGAATATATTCTTATTAATGTCTTATTAATTATTTTGTTTATGTTTTATGATATGAAAATTGTGGATTAACGATGCAGTGTGGAATGTGTTAGAATGTGAACTCTGTATGTTAGAATAGATGTCGTAGACGGCTTGGAAACGAGAGGTATGATGTGCTATAGTATGGGATGCGGGAGCACTGTACACCTTATACTATACCATTTAGTCTGTATATGGCTAGGGATATCATTCCTTGGTGCTACAACCCTTACCAACAGGGGTTCAGGTGTTGGGTGATCATTGCTCCCTGTAGCTGAGGAGTATGTGATACATTGGGATGAGGTCTAGGCTATGATTATCGGAGTCTACCCACGGGGGGATTTGGGGATTACGATCGATGTGGGCTCCATGCAACAAGTGAGGTTATAGCTTGGGTCGGGTGATGGACCCAAGTATGTTTTCTTGAGTTGTTGGTGTAGCACAGACTTAGGGACCTAGGCATTGTTTATTAGGTGGGAATTAAGTTTAAAATTGGATCCATGCATTTAGGATTTTTGGTTTATATGTGTGACTGCTTGTGTGTGGTCTATCCTTTACTTGCTGGGCTCGGTTGAGCTCACCTCTGTAGAATGTCTTTCTTTTTAGATGATCTTATAGGTAGACGTGATGGTAGCGGGAAGGATTAATTTGAGGCAAAGGCTGATGGCTATAGTGACCATGCTAGTTTGGACTCAGAGGGGTGTGACTCATATTACGCGTATGATTAGTGTGTCCCAAGAGAATAGGGACTGATGACGAGGAGCTCACTTTTCTTCTGATGTTTATATAGTCTTTTTGGTGGATGTGGTCCACTGTATATATTTTTTAGTTTGGTAGTTTTTGGTGCAAAAGTTGGGCATCATACTTTCACATGGTCTGGGAGATGGTTGACAATGTAAATAACATGTAAATTATATAGTAAACCCTTTACTTTTCATCCACTCTAATCAAAGACATATCTGTTGTTTTATCATTGTGTTGAGCTTGTGACGTGTATTTATAGCTTTTATATCCTGGTGGTCTTCGAATACATCGGGTATTCAGGTCAACCAACGAATCTTCCTAGGGGGTGGTTTTCGGATGTGACATCACAAGTTCGATGCCCACTCATGATACTTGGATTCCATCTCTCGAACTTAACACATATCCGCATTTACATTTCAACATACCAACATTCGCATCAATTCCAAGACAGAATCTCAATCCTAGAACATCTATCATTCAACATGGTTACATCTCATCATATTCGCATTATTCCATAATAAATAAGGAACAAAAAATAACATAGCATGCATAGTAATTGCAACACATCATCATGCATAGCCTAGTCATATGCCTAATGAGAAACATTCCATAAAATAGTTCAAATGTCTAATCCACTCACAATCATTGTAACATATGTCTTTGGTTTTCGGGCACGCATACGCCCTTGCAGCCAAAGTAGGTCACCCTAAAAAGTCATAAAATAGGTGTATAACATGTGAGAGAAGGTTTGGGATCAATCCCCAAAGTTAAATCTCATTTGACAGTAGGATTTGGTCTCGGCGAACTATCCTGCGGATCATGTGCAGCATGATCCGCACAACACATTTTTTATGTGTTTTGGCATGGATCGAACCCAACTTTGGCCTAAGGGTATAGGGACTATAGGGGATCATTAGGGAAGTGTTCTTACCCTCCCAAAAGGTTACTTAGAGTATAGATTCAATCCAATTAGGGTCTTAACCAAGGGATTTGTGTTTCAACATAAAAAAACCCTATAATTAGAGATTTTACAATGGGGTTTCAAAGCAACTAAGCCATTAGGTTATGAATGGATCATCTCAGTTCACCAATTGATGCTTCTAGCTGTAGACACTAAATTTTTTCACCCCCTAGTGATAACGACAATCGAACGCAGATGAGTGGCAATGTCCCTAAAAACCTAACTTTTTAAACACTGCAAACACCCCTATTCAACCTGTAAGGCGTACAACGTACACACGGCAACCCCATAGAAAAGGCGCAACCCAACGCGCCCTACACAGCCCCACAAGGCAGTACTGCGCCCCGTGGCCTTGCTAGGCAGCCCTCCTGCACAGCCCTGTGGCCTGCGCGGCCCTACCAGGTAGCCCTGCTGCACGGTACCGTAGCATGCGTAGCCTTGCCAGGCAGCCCTGTTGTGCAGTGCCATGGCTTGCGCGGCTCTGCCAGGCAGCCCTACTGTGCGGCTCTGTGGGCACCCAGATTATATTTTTTCCCATTTTTTCCACTTTCCACGGCCCTGACGTGCTGCCCCGCACAATTTCCGCGACGTGTTAGTCAAAGAAGCAAAGAGAGATCGAGTTTGTCATTTCTCAAGTGCTTGAACCAAGAAGAGTTTGGAGCTCTGCTACTCAAATCGTTCCCAGATATGGATCTAGATTTTTTTTCCCACCTTCGATTTCTGCTACGCATAAAGTGAGAGGAAGAAGCTCAATTTGGATGAGTGAAGAAGAAATCTGATTTCTGCTACGCACAAAGCGAGAAGAAGAAGATAGGTTTTAGGTTTGCCAGAGGAAGAAGAGAGGTTTCAGTTCGCAAAGGAAGAACCGAAGAAGAGAGCTTGGTTTTGAAAAGGGAAAGGGTTTTCTTAATGTGCAAACCCTAAACATAATTTATGAAACGTCGAGTATCTAAGCTACAATTTCTTAAAACATTAGGTACCCTAGATGTCATTTATCCAAATTTATTTAAATAACTAAGAGGGTAAAATGGACATTTCAACTTTGGATGTTAACTGTGCTTAACAGTAGGGGGAAGGTTAATATTTTGACAATGTTTAAGACGTTCGTGATATTTGATATACTTACAAAGGGGTCCGTGAAATTAACCCAAAATATTTATGTGTTAGAAAATGAAAATGAAAAGTGATACCAAAGAGACCCTCAGTTAAGTCTGGAAACAAATTTGCTCTAAAGCGATGGGCTCCATAAGACAATGACCTTTAGTGGACCTTGGGCCTATCATATCATGCTCATACGTCAAACCTGGATTTTTGTTTTTGGTAAACATCAAACCTAGATTATGAATCGTTTTTAGTGGGCAAATGTTGGCCAAACGAGTCCCATAAACGAGAGCGAGAGAGAGAGAGAGAGAGAGAGAGAGAGAGAGAGAGAGAGAGAGTGTAGAATAGTGGAAGGGAAGATAAAAGGATAAGATTACCCAGGCCATTCCTTCATTGCAGCCGTTCCAGGTACCGAACGGAACAAGATGGAAACCAAACTGCTTCCCTCTCTCTCTTCAAAATCACCACCTTCTCTACAAAAGAAATTTGGACCAGCCAAAATTTTCCTACATGCTGCTCCCCACCGTCCACTATTCCTAAGGGCAGCCACAGGACCCAACAGCAGCAGAAGCGACAATGCTGGTGACACATCACCACCACCACCACCACCACCACCACTGGTTATGCTAACAGTAACGCCACCAAACACTGTTGAGATAAGGTTCAGACGAGGTTCAAGAAAAAGATCCAAACAGTTATAGCAGGACCGCAAAAACAGTAGCAGTGATGGTGGAGGCTTATACCTCCCAAGTTCGCTGTCCCTTATTGAATCACTTCCACGACGTCTCCATTTGCAATAGTGACTATCTCTGCTACTTGAACAATATCAGTTAGCAGGTTCTTGTTATTGCAAACATGACAAGTCGCTTCAGAGTCTAACCACCAATCTGAAGATGTACTGGCCAACCCCTTACCCTTGCCAACCATAGCAACAAAGTTAGTAGGCTCAGTCTTGTCCACCATCATGTGAACTCCCTTCTGTGGTATATCTATTACACCTGCACCCCAGATATACCCCTGTATCTGGGGCAGTTTAGACCTCTACCTTAGGGGTAATGCCGTGGTGGCACTGGCCAACACCTATAACCTCAGACCTGGAATATTATTAAAAGAATCCCCTCGAAGCCTTGGAAGTGTGGGCCAAAACCCCACAACTTTCCTTAAAGTTTGGGCTGTGACAGCAGCACCGGAGTCACAAACAGACTCACCCGAACTGAATCCGCTCGAGGATCTGCCCGTGCTATCATCAGCCTTTTGAATTATTTTCCTGTGGGACCCACATGCATATATATGGACCCCTGCCCTCACCATTGATTGGTTGAGTGGGCCCATAAGGCTTAACTTAGGTGATTAATGGGTTTTATATACCCTAACCTAAAACCAAACAGACCTTAGTGGACAATTAAGTCTTATGGACTTAGGGTGCACCCCAAACATGACCTAATGGTTATGGCTAAAGCCAAACAAGCCCTAAGACCTAACTAAAACCCATTTAAAGACCTATGGGTTAACTACATTCTAAGGCCCCTAAACCAAACACACCCTAAGGTCCATCTAATCCCTTAAAGGATAGGAAAAACCCCTCTCTTTCACTTATCTCTCCCCCTCCCCCATAAACCGTGGAGGAGAAGAGACAAGGGAAGAAGGAGAAGTAGAAGTAGGAGAGGAATAGGAGGGGAAGGGAAGAAGATGGAAGCCATGCAAAGATGGTTGGCTACTCCACATCTCCTCCAAAGCTGGCCGGACCCAAGGGAGAAGAGATGGAGAGAGTGGCTGGAAGAAGGAAACTCACAAGGTAAGCTCCCCAAGCCTAGCTCTCCCCCATTTCCATTTAATTTTGGTAATTCCTTGAGCTTGGGCTAACCTAGGGTTCCATTTTGGGACTCAAGGTGAAGCTCAGCCCTAGTTGGGAGCTCTAATGATGTTGACCTAGGCCTCTAAGTGCTGCAATTGCAGCCATGGCTAATGAATCCCTGGTTTGAACCTTGAAACCCAACCCTTGGACCAATGTGAGACCCAAACCATATAGGATCTTGGATCCTTGATGGTGAGCCAAGGATCTATTGACCCTAGGAAGGCATAGACACCTCTCCCTTGTCCCTGAGAGCTTGGGGCACTCCAAGCTTCAAGCTGGAGCAAAAGTCCTCTGAAATCTCAGAAGAGACTACCGACGAATGAATGATCGGATCCATCTATCGTGGTACCGCCAGTCAATCCACCCAGTATAAACCCTATGTGTTGGCCTGAGCGAACGAAGGCACGGATTCACTCTGTTTTCCTCCACCCGAAGCCTGTTGCTCTCGGGTCCATCTTAGGAATTAAACGGATGTAGGGACGGACCCAAGAAGCACATCCGCCCATTCATCCGCTCCCTATTAGGTATGTCTCAGGTGTCGAATGAATGCACGAACGGATTCAAGTGAGATGTTTCGATCGTGAGTCCGCCCGCTTTGTTTTCACCTTTTGGCCTGAACGGAGTCAGGGGCGGATTCACCTTTGTTGAGACCGCTCGTGAGTCCACTCATGCTATCTTGGTTGAAACCTGATTTTAACCTTATAGGCCTAGCATGGGATCCTTCTATGCATGCTTTAATGATTGTTTTTGTATTCCTAGGCTACCCAACTCGATGGATAGCGGGAAACCCAGGTGAGATTCATGTCAACCACACACGGCGACGCCCGTGTTAGGTGAGTGGGTTGTAGGTGATTTGTTGGGCTTGAATATATATTTAATATAAAATCTTAAGCATGCTATTATATATCTATAAGCATTGTGTGCATTGCATTATTATCCAAATGTGATTTGTTGTGAATGTGATATTATGCTCACCATTGTATTGGGCTATGGTGTCGGGTGTGCCGGTATCAGAACTCCAATTTATTTAAATTATGAAAACTGTTGTATGTCATCCTAAACTGTATGTGTCATGTCGTGCTAGAACCCGGGTATTAGATGGAATGGGACTTTGATGCACCCGAAATACCTCTCGGGACGATAGGACCTGCATATAGTATATCTGCGACTAGGATGCTTGTTCCCTTATGCTACGACCCTTGCCAACAGGGGTTTATGTGTTGGATAGTCTGAGCACCTATGGTCTGTGGAGGTGGGAGAGGCCAGGACAAGGGTAGTGATGGCTATCGGGGTTAGCCACTGGGTGGTCATGATGGCTTCTATCGGCGTAGGTCCCCTTGTGATAATTGAGGTTTCACTAGGGCGATAGAATAAGTAACCCTTAGTGTCTCCCAAGTTATCACAGTAGCATACACTTGACCAATAGAATTGTGTGCTAGGTGAAAAATGAATCTAACATTTGCATGCATCATTCTAATTGATAATGATTGTATGGTGTATGTGCATTCCCCTTTGCTCCCTCACTAGCTAGTGTAGCTAACCCTGTTGCACAACCCCTTTTTAGTTGTTATGCAGGAGGTACTACTTAGATGAGCACCGTTGGATGCGAATCAAGTGGAGCCAGTGGCGGTGACTTGGATGTAGATGTACACCCAAGGATGGTGCCATTGGGGTAATTAATTATAATTTTATTATTTTCTGTCTCCATTCCTCAATCATGTATAAACTATGTGTTTATTTATAAGGAGAGTAATGAATGGTTACTTATGTTAGAATTATAATATGTGTTATCATTATAGAACCGATGCTCTATAATTTCACATGATTTAATTTAATTTCGATTCCGCTAACTCTGTATCTAGAATGGTTTATTTCCTTTTGTACGTACGTTCCTATCTGTTATCAATATGTGATGATAGGGTGGATTGTGGCTCGGATACTATATCTGCGATTCTGGTGGGTGTTGGGATGATGTGTGATTGTCCCAGTCATACCCCTATGTGGCAAAATATCTTACATCGGGATAGGGGCGTGATAGAGTGGTATCAGAGCGGATGATGCTCTGCACCGACCACGGTCCAGTGTAACCTCTTGATTTACTCTCCACAATTGGGTTCTAAACTAAAAATCTCAAGAACATAAATAATTGTGTGTAGACATAAGAGAAGACTGATTGGAGTGGAAACAAGAACCTAGAGAGATAATAGGCAACATGGAACTTAGGGTTTGAAGCATAGGCTGTTGAATAATAACTATATAATTGCTTGATTGAGTCCTAAGTAGATAATGGTTGGGTAAGTATATGCTATAATTCATCGACGATAATGAATTAAACATAACCAACCCACTACAGGCCACAATGATCTAAACAAGAGGAATTAAGCAACATATATAGATATGTATATATATATATATATATATATATATATATATATATATATATAACTAATTACAAGTTCCCAATTGTTCTAAATTTCTGCTTGGGCATGATTTTACCCATTCCGATCTAAAACCATAATATTTCACCTGTGCCAATTCAAAACATCTGATTTGTTCCACCCAAATAAAGAGTACATTCATCCACCACAATGAAAGTTCGCAAAAGTTCACCAAACCATCTGAACAGAAGAGAAGAAAGAAAAAGGAATGGAGAAAAGGGAAAATTAAAGGAAGAGAGCAAAATAAAGTAGTTCCACAAAGATCCATCAAGGACCGGATAAACAAGAGCTAAGATAAAATAACTTCAGAGAACTGCTGGAAGAGAACTGAGTTAGGGGTGTGCACCACTACCACCACCGCGACCCAGGAAGGCATTGAGATCTTTCACCCCTCGCTCAATGCTCTCTAGACGTTGAGCCTGATCAGAGAATTGCTTCTTGACATCATCGAAGCCATCCGCCATCCTTAGGTTCAGTCGCCGAATAGCCATCATGATGTCGCTACCTCCCCCAGGTGCACTAGAAGTACCTGCTGCAGAAGGCCCCGAGCCCATAAACTCCAGGTCATCATCACTGTCGTCCTCATCCTCCTCCCTGGTCCCTCTGCCATCCCCGTAATGCACCTACTCCCCTGCACTATCATAATCATAATATAAATTCATCTTCTGCAGTGCATTGAACCCAATAGATCCCTCAGTGCATGTTCCCTTGGGTTCACGGTCAAGATCAACCCCAAAGAATAAGAAAATCCTGGTGAGCAGTCGGCCATAGGGTAGAGTGTTGTTTCGGGCAGGATTCATCACTGCGCGGGCCATGTGCTGCATAACCATGTGAGGCAGATAGATGGGCTGGCCAGTGTATAAAGAATGGGCCAGAACCGCAAACATCAGAGGAGGAAGAGTGTTGTGCCCCTTGGAAGGAGCCAGATTAGTCTTGGCTATAAAAATCAGAACACGCTGTGAAGGAGGAAACTTGGTATGGTCAACAGTCTCCTCATAATTGTCATTGGTGAGGATCTTGAATAACTTCCTGCTCTCATCCGGACGCAGGCATTTGTCTGGATGATTGCTTAGAGGATAGTATACCTTCTCACCTTCTGAGGATACACTGAGAAGAATCCCTAACTCTGTTGTAGTCAAACCAATGGTAACTCCCTTCATCAAGGAAGTCAGCTTATACTCATCATCTTCCTCCTTGGTCAGGACCAAATTTGCAGAAAACTCTCTGACCAGTGTGGGATAGTAGAAGTCTGGTTGAACGAACATGTTGGTCCATTGCAGTCTCTCAAACCTAGCCCCCACCTTGTAGGTTAAAAGCTCTTCCACTGTGACATCTCTCTCTATAAGAATCCTCCTATTGAAGAGATGCTCCCTGTAGATCCCTTCGATCTTTTCGGAAGTGAAACGGTTCACGTTGTAAGCCGTAGGAGCGAAACCTACAATAGATAGATCTCTCCTTCTTTTTGGACCCATGATTGGATTTCCTACACACAAGGCATAAACCAAAGAAGGACAACAAATGTAAGCCAAATGGAAATGATGACATGCAATTGGCAAATAAGTTATAGGAATGGAATGTTTAAATGATATGGAGATGATGAGAAGAGAAGGATATACATGATGAGGAAAAAATCAGGATATGCACATGTAAATGATGAGAATATGGAATATGGATACCATTGGAGATATGTTGAAAAAAAAAAAAACGAACAAGGTTAATTCATGTGTGAAGTCTACATGAGATCCCTTGTGTGCTTAGAGGTGAACAATGAGGTCAACACAAGCAACGTGGGTGCTCTTGAATATTATATGTTTCAACCAATGTCAAGCAAGCAAGATGTTGAAGGAGATACCCCAACAAGAGACAAGAATTATTTAATAGAGAAAAAGGGGATATGCACCAAGAATTTTGCAGATAATCCCAAAAAATAAATAATGCATTGAGGATACACCAAGTGAATGAATTATTTGAAAAAAAAATAAAAAGGATGGATTTCAAGGATTTTGTCAACAATCATACGAGCAAGAGAATATACTTGAAGATAAGACAATAAGATAAATTCCTATGAGATTCTAGGGCATATAAAAGATTAAATATAAACTTGAAGGTTTCCCCAAAGCATTGAAGGATTGAGGTTTTACCCTAATTTAAACCTAGAATTATCCAAGTAGATCCAACTACACTTGCCAAACCATAGCAATCAGCCTCTAAAATGCTTGTAAAGGCTTTAAGAAATATAATGAACAAACAAGGAATCCAACCATATAGTGCCATTGATCGATTAGGGCTTGATTTACACCCAAAATCCTAACCAAAAAATCGATTTTGGGCATGATCTTGGCATACATGGCCATGAAAGTGCAAACAAAATCAAATCCAATCACAACTTAGGCTTATCCATGCCCAATCCTAGAGGAAAAAAAAGAAAGATAAAGAGACACAAGCCAAAAGTTCTACAATGGGAAAAAGGAATGTGTAGAGACAAGCAAATCCTACAATGGAAGAAGAAGGAATTGGAAAAGAGCAAAGAGAAGAGGAACCTTACCTTGAGAATGAGAGAAGGAACTTTGAGGCTTGAGATCACAAGAAATCCACCCAAGAGAGTGCTAGGAAGCCAAACAAAAACCTTGTAGAGCCCTCTCCTCTTGCAGTTGTGTTTCCCCTCCTTGGAGCCAAAAGTGAGTTTTAAAACTCGCGGCTCTGTTTTGTTAAAATTCCTCGAACGGGCAAAAGAAAGGAACCACTTATCGTAACTCTGCCCGTCAATCCATCCCGGTTAGAACTTGAAATTTTGGGGCATTAGCCTGAGCGGATCAATGAGCGGATCCACATTTACGAGTCCGCCTGTAGATCCATTTGATTCTTTTCCTCTTGGCCTTTTGACCTTCTGAGAACGGACGAACGAACGGATTCACGTTCTACATCCGCCCATTAGTCCACTCTCCTTGTTTTCGTGGAGGACCCACGAATAGACCCAGAGTACTGACACCGCTCGTGAGTCAGCCCAAGTTATTTTAGGATTTTGAGCCCAATTTTGGAGACCTTTTGACCCCACCCATGTATGATGAATTTATGCCTATACCCTAGGTTGGACACCCTGGTTGTGTGATCCATTTGCGAGGACCACCAAAGTCTAGTTAAGGCCCTAAAGTTAAAGAGATTAGGACTTATACCTGACTGGGCCAGCCAATATGAGATGGCAGTGTGTGTTGTGACTCCCCTCCTATGTGAAAGAAGGAGAGTTACCATTGTGGATGAAAATCCTTAGATCCCGTTAGTGAGTGAACCTAAACTTACGTGGTGTAGAAACCCTTATAGGGGTACATAGGATTCAACTCTTAGCCAGGCCGCAGGTAGGAAACTACTAGGCTGGTTTGGGCAGGTTTAGTTGAACAAGCTGATGAGCACATTTATGTGTGAAATCTTAGGGCATAAAGCATACATTTTACCACATTGGACAAAGTTACTCGGTGCTTTCTTGTGCTTTTCAGGTTTTAGGTGAATTCTTGTGAAAATGGAGGAGATGATGCTAAGAAAATTTTTTGAATCTGTTTAGAGGTGTTAATGGCTTGGATGCGTAGCCCATCGAGTCAGCTTCGTAACGGTTCAAACCGTACATGATTCTGAGTTGAAACGAAAAAGTTACGGCCGTTTCCGTAACGAAGCACGAAAATGGTCTGTAGGGGTTTATTTATAATTATTGACAGTCGGCCGGAGACAAAATAAAGCAAAAGTTCGGATTCCAGGGGTCTTAACACAATAACCAGAAGTTATATTTCCTGTACCCGAAAGATTCCATTTGGAGGGCTCTGGACAGTCCAACTTCAACTTGAGATATCTGGGGCTCCCGAACTCCAAATGGGACGAAATTTGGGTCTATTTTGGGTGATTTTTCGCAAAGATGGTGAGGCCTATATAAGCACCCCATGCTCCACGTTTTTTGAAGGATAGAATGGGTATTTTATTTATTCTTGAAGGAATCCTAGTCATTACCCTTACTCTCTCTCTCCTCCAACTTCTCAAGGGCACTTCTGAAATTCTACTTGGGATAGATTTATTTTGAAAGATATTTTCTCATCTATGGAAGATTGAAAAATCAAAACATCTTTGATTTTATTGCTTGGAGAAGATATCTACAAAGAAAAGAAGCACTTGTTAGAATTGAAAGTTTACTTTTCTAGAAATAGAAGGTCTATGTAAACAATCTTCTCTTCTTCTTCTTTCTATTTTTTTCCTTTTTTCTTAGGATTCATGGTATTGTAAAAGAGGAAGGAGAAGAAAATATTCTCTTTTTTTAGGGAATATTTCTCCTACACTTCCCTCTTCTCTCTTCCCCTCTCTTCCCCCTATAAATACCCCTTGCCCTCTGGGTTGTAAGAAGTTAATTTTTTTAGTTCAGTTTTTAGTTAGTTTCTAGTTCAATTTTAATTCAGTTTTTAGTGTAATTTTTAGTTCATTCACTTAGTAAAATTTATTTTCTTCTTCTCCTTCTAAGTTGTGATTTATGGCCTTTCTAAGTTCTAAATTGCTTTTTGATTTTCATTTAATGGTTGTAACAGGTTTAGTTTATGCTTTAATTTCAATTTAAGTCTTCAATTGGGTTGTAATTTCTTAATTCTAGTTTAGGTTTTAAGCCTTTTAGTCTAAGTTCTTAAGTTGATGATAAGACTTGAAGATTTAGAAGAGGAGGCCAAGGTAAGTTTATGAAGTATTCAAGCTTTTCAGTTACATTCATGCAAGCACATCCAGGTTTTACTATCTAAACTCTCAATCTCATTCTCCCTCTCCTCTATCTCTCTCTATCTTCTTCTTCTTCTCCCTCTATTTCTTTTATTTTTTTTATATGGTTGTGGTATGTGGATGCACTTTTATTCCCTTATTTATTTTTATGTGATTTGAAGTGTGGCTGCGTTTTTGTTATTCCTTCCAATTTACGTTAGTTTGATAGGTTAGATGTTCATGTGTTAGGATGCCAATTTAATCCCTTAATTTTGTTAGATGCTCATGAGTTAGGATGCATTAATTTTCATTAGTTTAATTAGTTTAATTTAACACTTTAATTTGGTTCACTTTGCATTACTTTTAAGTTAGTTAAATGGTGTGGCGTATATCTCCTCGTGTTCGACCCGTAGCTACGATTGACCCGTACACTTGCGGTAATTTTTAAACTCAAACATAAGCCATAAAAATCACGTGTACTAGGGAATCATTCATGACACCTCAATCTAGTGACGACTCTATTTGTACTTTACTTGGTTCATTTAAACCTTGTATAGACTCATAGAGAAAGTCCTACACCGTGACTTGGTTTCCAAAGAGACCTAGTATACCATACCTAGAGCTAGCCTGTTCCTATGGATCGACTCAGGTTATAGATATGTCCATAGGGATGTGAATGTAATTATTAAACTTATACCTATGATTGGTGTGAAAATAAATAAATAAATGTGTCTTTTCACCCTTATGTGTGGTAGATTAGTTCTCCTGAGTCACATGTGTGACTTTAGATTGACCTTATCCTGATAGCTAGTTGAGCCCCGACCCTGGTCCACCACACCATAGGTTAGTAGGGGGTAAATTTGCTAATGACCGGGTAGGTTAGTAATGGAACCTGTTTAAAGGAAGTGACTCAGACTCAGACCATGAATGGATTGTGTAGTTCTCGAGAGAGGACTAGTATGGACTTTTCCCCTATGGGACAACTTGGTGATAGGGTTACAGATTGTGAAAGCCAAAAACTGAAGGATGTAACAAGACCTTTTCCAACGACAGATATGAAGGGAGTAATGGGTCGCCAATGTGTTCCCTCCGTGCTGGGAGTGACACATATGGAGGTCCCATCAATATTCCTAATCATTCTAAAGTTGGGTTAGGTAATGAGATAACCTGAAGTGAAGGCATTCAGAATGTAAACCCTGTGCAGGGAACTAGACAGGTTAAGCCCTGCAACCTAAGAGTAACCAGAATAGTGAAGGCCTAAGTGGTATCACTTGATCTGGAGGATCTAGAGAATTCCCTATTTTTTTATGACTCAGTTTAGTGTAGAACACAATGTGGTTATCTCTGGAATGTGGTAACTACCGAGTCTTAACCTAGTAGAGCTTAGGGTTACTAGGAACCACACCCTTGTGGTAATGTGACCCTATAAGGAATTTGTAGGACATGACTTACTGTGTCATGTAGGCACTGCCTCACTTTGACCCGACCTAAACCTAGTCTAAGAATAGGTAATCCAAAGCGTTGATACTCAACGAACCCTTATACCTTGAGACCCGGGTTGCCTCAAATTTTGGGGACAAAATTTTTAATAAGGTTGGGGGGATGTTACACCCGCACCCTAGATATACCCCTGTACCTGGGGCAGTTTAGACCTCTACCTTAGGGGCAATGCCATGGTGGCACTGGCCAACACCTGTAACCTCAGACCTGGAATATTATTAAAAGAATCCCCTCGAAGCCCTAGAAGTGTGGGCCAAAGCCCCATAAATTTCCTTGAAGTTTGGGCCGTGACAACAGCACCAGAGTCACAAACGGACTCACCCAAACTGAATCCACTCGAGGATCCGCCCGTGCTGTCATCAGCCTTTTTGGATTATTTTCCTATGGGGCCCACATGCCGATGTCCTAGACACCCTAATTGAACCTTTGGACCATATAGACCCCTGCCCTCACCATTGATTGGTGATTAATGGGTTTTGTATATCTTAACCTAAAATCAAACAAACCTTAGTGGATAATTAAGAGGGTGCACCCCAAACATGACCTAATGGACCTAATGGTTCTGGCTAAAGCCAAACAAGCCCTAAGACCTAACTAAAACCCATTTAAAGACCTATAGGTCAACTACATTCTAAGGCCCCTAAACCAAACACACCCTAAGGTCCATCTAACCCCTTAAAGGATAGGAAAACCGCTCTCTTTCACTTATCTCTCCCCCTCCCCCATAAACCATGGAGGAGAAGAGACAAGGGAAGAAGGAGAAGTAGAAGTAGGAGAGGAATAAGAGGGGAAGGGAAGAAGATGGAAGCCATGTAAAGATGGCTGGCTGCTCCACATCTCCTCCCAAGCTGGCCTGGCCCAAGGGAGAAGAGAAAGAGGAGGAGAAGAGATGGAGAGAGTACCTGGAAGAAGGAAGCTCATCAAGGTAAGCTCCCCAAACCTAGCTCTCCCCCATTTCCATTTAATTTTGGTAATTCCTTGAGCTTGGGCTAACCTAGGGTTCCATTTTGGGACTCAAGGTGAAGCTCAGCCCTAGTTGGGAGCTCTAATGATGTTGACCTAGGCCTCTAAGTGCTACAATTGTAGTCATGGCTAATGAATCCCTGGTTTAAACCTTGAAACCTAACCCTTGGACCAATGTGAGACCCAAACCATGTAGGATCTTGGATCCTTGATGGTGAGCCTAGGATCTAGTGACCCTAGGAAGGCTTAGACACCTCTCCCTTGTCCCTGAGAGCTTGGGGCACTCCAAGCTTCAAGCTGGAGCAAAAGTCCTCTGAAATCTTGGAAGAGACTGTCGACGAATGAACGACCGGATCCATCTATCATGGTATCGCCCATCAGTCTGCCCAGTATAAACCCAGTGTGTTGGCCTGAGCGGACGAAGGCACGGATTCACTCTATTTGCCTCCGCCTGAAGCCAGTTGCTCTCGGGTCTATCTTAGGAATTGAACGGATGCAGGGACGGACCCAAGAAGCACATTCGCCCATTCATCCACTCCCTATTAGTATGTCTCAGGTGTCAAATGGATGCACGAACGGATTCAAGTGAGATGTTCTGCTCGTGGGTCTGCTCGCTCTGTTTTCACCTTTTGGCCGGAATGGAGTCAGGGGCAGATTCACCTCTGGTGAGACAGCCCGTGAGTCCGCTTGTGCTGTCTTGGTTGAAACATGATTTTAACCTTATGGGCTTAGCATGGGACCCTTCTATGCATGCTTTAATGATTGTTTTTGTATTCCTAGGCTACCCAACTAGATGAACAGTGGGGAGCCCAGGAGAGATTCATGTCAACCACACACGGTGACACCCGTGTTAGGTGAGTGGGTTCTGGGTGATTTGTTGGGCTTGAATATATATTTAATATAAAATCTTAAGCATGCTATTATATATCTATAAACATTTTGTGCATTGCATTATTATCAAAATGTGATTTATTATGAATGTGATATTATGCTCACCATTGTATCGGGCTACGGTGCCGAGTGTGCAGGTACCGAAACCCCAATTTATTTAAATTATAAAAACTATTCTATGTCATCCTAAACTATATGTGTCGTGTCGTGCTGGTACCCGGGTACTAGATGGAATGGGACGTTGATGCACCCGGAATACCTCTCGGGACGATAGGACTTGCATATAGTATATCTGCGGCTAGGATGCTTGTTCCCTTATGCTACGACCCTTGCCAACAGGGGTGTATGTGTTAGATAGTCTGAGCACCTATGGTCTGTGGAGGTGGGAGAGGCCAGGACAGGGGTAGTGATGGCTATCGGGGTTTGCCACTGGGTGGTCATGATGGCTTCTACCGGCGCAGGTCCCCTTGTGATAATTGAGGTTTCACTGGGGCGATAGGATAAGTAACCCTTAGTGTCTCCGGAGTAATCACAGTAGCATACACTTGACCGATAGAATTGTGTGCTAGGTGAAAATTGAATCTAACATTTGCATGCATCATTCTGATTGATAATGATTGTATGGTGTATGTGCATTCCCCTTTGCTCCCTCACTAGCTAGTGTAGCTAACCCCATTGCGCAACCCCTTTTTAGTTGTTATGCAGGAGGTACTACTTAGATGAGCACCGTTGGATGTGAATCAAGTGGAGCTAGTGGCGGTGACTTGGATGTAGATGTACACCCAAGGATGGTGCCCTTGGGGTAATTACTTATAATTTTATTATTTTCTGTCTCCATTCCTCAATCATGTATAAACTATGTGTTTATTTATAAGGAGAGTAATGAATGGTTACTTATGTTAGAATTATAATATGTGTTATCATTAGAGAACCGATGCTCTATAATTTCACATGATTTAATTTAATTTTGATTCCGCTAACTTTGTATCTAGAACGATTTATTTCCTTTTGTACGTACGTTCCTATCTATTATCAATATGTGATGGCAGGGTGGACTGTGGCTCGGGACACTGTATCTACGATTCTGGTAGGTGTTGGGATGATGTGTGATTGTCCCAGTCATACCCCTATGTAGCAAAATATCTTACATCGGGATAGGGGCGTGACAGCGTTAGTGTTCCCTTTCTTAGGACCCCTACACTCAGATGCATAGTGACCCCACTTTCCACAGTTGCGGCACTTACCATTCTTTTTAAGATTAGTCTTTTTGGCCTCTAACTGTTGGGGTTTTTTCTTTGGTGGTTTGGACTCCTTAGGATTTTTCTTGGGTTGTAAAACTAAATTGGCAGGTGTCTGTTGTCGTTTCACCATCTCCAAGTTATTCATGGTTCTGTTCTCATATTTGATTCTAATGAATCATTTGATATCATCCAGCCCCCACTTGCATTTTTTTCCTATATATCTCAGTTTTAAAGGAATGCCAGGTAGAGGGTGACTTAAAAATAATTGCACCCACTAAGAATTCATCAATAACAGGGATATGTTCTTGGTTCAGTTTTGTTCTCAAATTCTCAAAGTCTATTACTTGAGGAAGTATTTCCTTGTCTTCTTGAAACTTGAAATCCATGAACTTATCAACCAAGTGGGTCTTTGATAGTTCCTCCTCTTTTTTGAATTGGGCTTCTAGGTTTTCCCCAATCTCTTTTGTAGTATCATATCTACTATAGGTCTCTGCCAGTCTATCTGACAGACAGTTCAAAAGTTAGTCTTTGCAAAAGTCCTTATCACTTATCTTTTGGGCTTCAGTTAGGTTCGTGCAATCAGAAAATTCATTTACCACAGTGTAGAAAATATTGAGGTACTTCAGTCCAAACTGAGTCCTCCTTTTTCAAGAACTGAACTCAGAGTTACTAAAGCTTTCCAATTTGACCATCTCAATTGGAACATCATGTTTCTCCATTATTATGTGATTTTTTTATATGTCCAAGGAAAAATTCAAATAAAAATAAATGCTTCAAAGAAAAATCACACCTAAGATGGAGAACCCTGGATTTAGGCGGCGAAGAAAGGATCATGGCATTGCAGTGGTGTCGACACTCGTAACTTGCACACTAGTGCTTGTTGGCACAGGTTGTTGGCTGCTGGCGTTAGTGGCTGGCTCTAGTCACTATTCAGTTATGAGTAACCACTGAAACTCAAAAACCAAAAATTCTGATAAAAGGTGTATTCACACTTTTGTCTTTATTGAATCAATCAATAAACAAAAGCAATTAATTAATGCTTTTTGTCTTTATTGAATCAATCAATGACAAGATGCCCACTTTTGGTTTTTTTATTTTTTTATTTAAACCAAAGCAATCAAGAGCTTTACAAAAGCCTCTTGAAATCAAAATTCTGCAGACCCCTTGTTTCTTTTTTTTTTTTTCAAATCAAACTATCAAATCAAAAAGGCTTTTGGCAAAACAAAAGCTACAAGCATCCACTCTCTTTTCCTTTTGGTTTAAAATAATCAAGGAAAACCTTGATTAAAATTCTGCAGATTGCCACGTTCGTCTTCTTTAAGCCGAAGCAGTGATTTGAAAAACCAGAGGCGCACGATTAAAAGAAGCAAAACAAAAGAATTCTGTAGATTACCACGTCCATCTTCTTTAAGCCGAAGCGGTGATTCGAAAACTAGAGCGCACAATCGAAAGAAACAAAGGAATTTTGTAGATTTGTTTGACTGTGATTTCGTGAATCCGATCACCAAAAAATCGATCAAGAGAAAATATTTAATGCTTTAAGATTGTTAGGGTTTAGGGTTTAAGCACAAGGTTACTTAAAGCATTACACCATGAGTATCGAGTTTGGAATACCCAGGCTGCTACCTCCAGCTAGTATTTATAGAGAAATTAGGGTTTAGGTCAGATGGGCTAATTATTAGATTGCCCCTCATAGCCTTAGCTTTAATACAAGTAGGATTATATTAGAACATATGAAGGGATATTACATCAATACCCTTACAGACCCTACGGGGTGAGATGTGAGGAGACATGCGAGGGACTATGGTGTCAAAGAGGCGTTTGTCTTTGTCGTTACAGATTCTTCAGAATTCCCAATAAAGAAGCTGAGAACCCCGTCTTTTCTTTTCTTTCTAGACAGTTTCTGAATTCTGATATTTCCCCTTCTTTCTTTTCTTTCTCAAAGTCATCTATCTACGAGGAAAGGAAATTTTTTTTTGGTAAAGCACGGAAAGGAACAACTTTCTGCCTTTTCTTTAATTCTTCTTCTCTCTCACTTCTCCATTTGTTCCCATTGGCAGATAATTTTTACACCCCCACCGATCTCGCAATGTGACATGTGTCCAACAGCAAATATAGACAGAGAAGTTACGTTTTTGTTTTGCTATTTTTTTCAACATTTTTTTTTTTTAAATTTCTTCCTGCTAAACCGAAGAAACGTGTCCAATAAGCTTTGCTTGTATTGTGTTGTATAACTGTGGATTTCATTACTAATTTGTAAAGATGTATTACATGGTGTATATATAGAGAATAAGAGATCCTAAGAGGATCAAATCTCCACATGTGATAATAGGAAGATTTCCATATCACATGTGGCTGTAATGGGTAAGAGAATATTTACAGGATTGTGTAATACATGGTAGGTGGTATACAAGGAAGGGGATACATATGGTAGACCATATATATGGTAGGAGCCAATATAGCACATTCCAAGAGTGTGAACGGCTATATTGGTCAATACACCCCCTCAAGATGAAGATCTGACGTGGTGGAGCTTTAGCTTGTCCCTCATGAACTGAAATCTGGTCGTTGGTAATGCTTTGGTCAATACATCTGCTATCTGATCATGTGTGGATATGAACTGGACCTGTGGTGCCTTGGCCGCCACCCGTCCACGCACAAAATGAAAATCAATCTCCACATGTTTGGTGCGTGCATGGAACACAGGATTTGCTGACAAATATGTGGCACCAATGTTGTCACACCACAGGATTGGTGGCACAGCTTGGGGAATGCCAAGTTCGGTGAATAATGCCTGTAACCATATTAACTCAGCTGCTGCATCTGCCAGAGCTTTGTATTCTGCCTCAGTGGAGAACCGAGATACGGTTTTCTGCTTCCTAAAGTTCCACGAGATAAGATTAGGGCCCAAGAATATCACATAAGCCCTCGTGGATCATCGATCAATTGGACTACCTACCCAGTCAACATCACTATACGCCTGCAGGGTCATAGACGACGACCTTTGAAAATATAACCCATGAGATATAGTACCTTTGAGGTACCTGAGAATACGCTTCACATGGCTCCAATCATCATTGGTTGGGGAGTGCATAATTGACAAACGCGGTTAACCACGAAAGCGACATCTGGCCTAGTGAGAGTCATGTGCTGTAGAGCCCCCACAATCGATCTATATTGGCTTGGGTCTGAAAAAGATACACCCCCTGAATCGGATGGCTTTGTAGACATAGGCATTGGTGTAGAGATGGGTTTGCAATCAGACATCCCAGCCCAGTCTAACAGATCTGACACATATCGATGTTGAGAGAGAACCAGCCCATGCTTAGTGCGATGGACCTCAATGCCCAAAAAGTAGTGTAACGGGGCCCAAGTCTTTGATAGAGAATTCCTTAGCCAGGCTGCTTAGGCTGCGTTTGGTAACGGTCTGAACAAAGAACGCCCGTTCTTGACTAGAAACGTTCTTTTGCGTTCTTGGTCTAGAACGGCGTTCTGAGACCGAAAATGACCGTTTGGTAACGTTCGTAAGAACGCTGTTCAGAATGAAAATGGTGTTTGGTAAAATCTATTCTTCGCTATTTGATATTAATTATGATAATGCCATTTCTTTGTCAATTATACCAAAAAAAGACTTGTAAAATCCTTTTCTCTTACCAACCTTAGCATAAAATTAAAATATCTCATTAACATAACCAAAGTAAGTATAAAAAGATGTCAAATTTCAAAGATGCCGTTAAATTAGGTTCTTGAGTGGATTAGTGGCATAACTAACTATGTTATAAACAGTTGAATAAAGAGGGCCTTGGTGGACTCGAACCATCATCCTCTTGGAACATGCTCATGTTCCAAGTGCTCTACCAATTTGAGCTAAAGGCCATCAAGTTGTCAATGAATTAACACAATAGATTAAACCAAATTATATTCTCCATTCTTTTGGATTCTAGAAAGCCAAGAGATTCCATAGACTGAATGATCTTAACTAACTAAAGCACTTGGCTATTTTGGACATGAGAAGTAAAGAAATTTTTTGTTTTTCAAAGAAAAGGCAATTAGTACAAATAGAAAAATGGTTGTGCCAATGCCAGAACCTTTTGAAATTGGTCCTAAGAGATAACATAGATGGGCCCTGCTCTTACCTGCCATTCATTGCTTCCTTTCTCAGTAATTTCTTTGTCTTCCCCAATCCCCTTTCTCCTATGTGAGTGGAAAAAAGTAAAGGAAGAAAAGGTATGGATATGAAAGTTGAATCAACTTATAATTTAAAGGGCAATCATATGATAGTCCCCCGTAGGGTACCCAGATCAGAAATCAAAAGTTCAAGTTTGAACCATTCTCCCCTGTCATACCCAGATCAATATCATCCAATCAAGTCCTTCTGGGCTAAGATCACATCTCATGATCAATATCTTATTAAAATCTGACCTGTTTCAAATTCTCTTGGATGGTTTTCACAGCGACAGATTTAGAAACCAGATTTAAAATAAATTTAATAACAGCAAATCAAAGTTTCAGATATGGTCCAAAAGCTGGTCGAAGGTCAATTATATGGAGAAGAATGGTTTCCCAAATTTTGGCTCAAATCTGATGGACAGATCTGAGGTAAATAGTGTTGGAATCTGATTAGATTTCTTGTTTGGGAGATATCACCAGTTTACTTTGCTGGTTGTGTCCATAGGCGATCCTGCCTATTGGATTGGAATCTGAACTTTTTTTAGGGTTGCCTTAACCAAAACTAGCATGGTGTTTTCTGTAGTCATAAAGAGAAAAGGAAGTTGAT
Source organism: Telopea speciosissima (assembly GCF_018873765.1). Taxonomy (NCBI): domain Eukaryota; kingdom Viridiplantae; phylum Streptophyta; class Magnoliopsida; order Proteales; family Proteaceae; genus Telopea; species Telopea speciosissima. The sequence continues at coordinate 46,882,229 of NC_057919.1, read as the reverse complement.
AAGGACTTTGTTTATCAACATACTGTTTCCTAACCAGACAGTAACACCACTTTTATATAGATTTCATTCAACTTTAGACCTATTTTTCCATCATGCAGAATATACCATCAGGTGAAACACCAACACTCAACCATAAATTATATGCTACGATGTACCTACAGTATACCAAAGTAACCAAACGAAGCCCATCCCACCTACAAATTTCCTTTTATTGTTTCCTGCAACTAGAATTGATTTCTGTATCACCCTGTAGTGCATTGTTCTTCTCATTGATTCTATAGGTCAGAATATTATTTCCTACATTCAGGTTCAAATCCGTTGGCCTGCTTTAGCTCCTGCATATAGACAGCAAAACTGTCCATATGACTGTTTGTTTCCAATAGTTCTTGCTTGAATTTCAATCTTGTTTATCTATTCTGAGTTGTACAATCACTGAGAAGAGAAGATGGGAAGAGAATTGGATGATAGATGGTGTGTATATCATACCAGCCTTCATGTTTTTATATTTAGAAAGCCAAATAAGAGTTACAAAGGAAATAGGACTCTAACACCTCTTACCTAGCTAAGCCTAGAACCTAATTACAATAGGAAACTGAAATATAACTATAATAGGAAAGAGAAACAATATAACAATTAAATCCCAAATTACTTAGCTAAGACTACCCTCCCATGCATGTATCTTTAACAGGCTCCATTGAATGTCCAGCCCTTTTTGGGCCCATAAATGGACTCATGGATGACCCACAATTTTCAGTTCTAACAAGACTCCCCTCCTCTTTTGTCTTTTATCTTCTGCTCTAGATTATGGAAGCTTTAATAACATAGCAAACTGTGCTTCATTGGCTCATTATTTGTTATTCCTTTTACCACATATAGTTCTGATATCTAATCCTGATTCTTTCTTCCCTCTCTCTCTCTCTTTTTCCCCCTTCCTTTTTTTTTTTTAATACCAATTACATCATAAACTACTCACAGAATAATGTAAATACAACCAACATCTCCATCGATTAGAAACTCTATAGATCCTAAGCTAATGAACTACTAAAGTTGTCATTTTCTGCCTTACAGCTCTGATACAGAGTACCTTGAAGCATTTTGATCTCTATCATTTAGTGAATAAAAGTGAAAAACACTTCAAATGATTAGAAAGTAGTTCCTAGTTGCCTAACACCATCTTCAGAATATTTACTTTAATACCCAAAGCAAGTTAATCAAAAGAAGGGCGAAAAAAATATCAAATGAACCAAATCAAACAATACATGGAAACAACAAAAATGGTGAGGAAAATTAGAGAAAATAAAAAATATGGAGGTAAAGCAATATTTACTTGGCAGATATCACATTTAGGGAGCTTGTTGGAGAGGCATCGAAGAAGAAGCCTCTGATGTTCGCTTGCAAGCTTGTTTGCTTCATGAACTTCAATGTCAAAGTTGCCAGTGCCTTCTCACACACATCATATTGGATTTTCATCCTCTTCCTTCTAGTCTTCTTTTTTTTTTCTGATAATTTTTTCTTCTATTTCTCAACTCTTAAAATCTGTAGAAGAGTTCTTGGAGTTACCCAGATAGACTATTTTCAATAATCTTTCAAACACACACAGAGGTTCCCGAGAAACTCTGCAGAAAGGGGAAAAAAGAGACTTCGAGTAAAGCAGAACAAACAGAGAAGTGGGTTTTGACAACTCTTTGAGCTATGAAACTGGTTGAGTCTCAAAAGATTCAAAGAAGGCTGAGAAAACCCAAAAGAATGGAAAGAGGGAACAAAAAAAAAAACTCCAAAGATGTGAAGAAATAAAGAAGCAGAGAAAGACTGAGAAGAGAGAAAAGAATGAAGGAAGGAAGATGGGAATATGTGTAAGAAGAAAGACGTGTGGACAGTAAAGTGGTTGGTTAAGAATCACTGTAACTGTGCAACAGGAGATAATGTTTGATTCTCATAATAATGAACGAAGCTTCGGTGCGATCTCCTAAATTCACATGACAGACAAGCACACGGCTTCTTCAAAATTCATATTCCATAATCTCAAATCATACCAAAAAAATCCCTAAAATTCCAGATCATACAAAATTCCCAAATCATACCAAAAAAATTCCTAAAATCCCATAACTTTTCGGCTGAATCCTTCCAAGTATAGGGTTGGTGATCCAATTCCTGAGACACAATGACACACAAAAACCCCCCATCAACCGCTGATTTTCACACAACAGGGACGACCTAGACACAGAGAGAGAGAGAGAGAGAGAGAGAGAGAGAGAGAGAGAGAGAGAGAGAGAGAGAGAGAGAGAGAGAGAGAGCGAGACAGAGAGAGTGAGAGGGAGAAAGCAAGACAGAGAGAGCCAGACAGAGAGATTGAGAGAGAGAGAGAGAGAGAGAGAGCGAGGGATAGAGAGCGAGAGAGAGATGAGATCATGGTTACCTTGGCCGTAGTTGCAGGTACCTTCTCTTCCTCTGTTCCTTCTATTCCCTTCTCTTCCCCCAAGGAGGCTGTTGGCTTCTTTTCTCGAAATCACGGGATTTCACGATATCGCGATGTAATTGTCGTTCTTGTTCTTTACAGACCGTCTCCGAGATGGTCTGTAAAGAACGTTCTTTTGGTGATGAAAACCTCCGGTTCGTTCTAAAAGAATGAAAAAATGAACCGCAAAGCCAAACACTTTTTCATGTTTTTTTGTTTTTTTTTTAACAAAAGAACTATTCAGAACGCTGTTCAGAACGTTACCAAACGCACTCTTAGTAAAGCAAATATTTTGGGTTGGAAGTCACCTGTTACCAAGATGTCATCGACATATACCAGTACATATATCACCGAGTCCCCCTGGCGAGATATAAAAAGTGATGTATCAATTTTTGATGCACTAAATCCAGTGGAGAGGAGAAACCTGGATAGTCTATGGAACCAGCCCGTGGGGCCTGCTTAAGGCCATACAAAGACCGATGTAGTCGGCAGACATGATTTGGGTGTGTCTTATCCTCAAAACCAGGTGGTTGGGCCATGTAGACCTCTTCAGCCAGTTCTCCATGGAGAAAGGCATTTTGTACATCAAGCTGCCGAATCGACCACCCTTGTGATACAGCCAATGATATCACTATTCGAATAGTAGGTTGTTTCACAACCGGACTAAAAGTCTCACCATAGTCCACCCCTTGTTGTTGGTGGAAACCCTTCGCTACCAATCGGGCCTTATATCTTTCAATGGACCCATCTGCTTTTCTCTTTATTCTAAATAACCACTTACAGCCTACCAGATTCTGATTGGGGGAAGCGGGTACCAAACTCCAAGTACCATTCCGATTGAGTGCATTGAATTCCTCAACCATGGCCTGGCGCCACTCAGGTATTTTGATAGCCTGGGAGAAGCAAGTCGGTTCAATTGGGTTTGTGGAGCGTAAGGTATGTAGTGCAGCTTTGTGAGAGCGCAAGGTCATGGCATGATGGGTACGTTGTGGTGGCGAAGTGGTGGATGATGGGTCGTGGTAAAGGTCCATAATGGGTCGTGTTCGCATGGGTGCTAAAGAGGAGCCAGACACAAGGCTCGGGTTTGGGTGCAAAGGTGGGGATGATGATGGTGATGGTGGTGAAGGTGGTGATGGTGGTGAGGGTGGTGAAGGTGGTGATGGCGGCGTTGCATGTAGTGGTGGTGGTGGTGGGTGTGGTACTGTGTGTGGCAATGGTCTAGAAATAATGGGCGAAACAGCCCATGGTGTAGACATTGGTAATGTAGCCTTGGGTGTAGTGGCTACTGCGGGGAATGGGAATTGATCTTCACAAAAGGTGACATGGCGAAAGACTTGGATCTGACCAGTAGTCCTATCAAGGCATCGATATGCAAGGTGGGAAGGACTGTAACCCAAGAATACATGCGGGGCGGATCTATAATCCATCTTGTGCGCATTGAAAGGACGCAAGAGTGGAAAACACAAGCATCCAAAAACACGAAGAAAGGAATAATTGGGGACTCTGTGAAATAAAAGTTGGAAGGGTAAAACCCTTGACGAGACACAAGATGGTAAGCGGTTAATCAAGAAAACCGCAGTTTCAAAAGCATATGTCCAATAAATTTGTGGAACCGATGCATGAGCAAGTAGGGATAGCCCTGTCTCAACAATATGCCTGTGTCGTCTTTCGACTGCTCCCTGTTGCTCATGCACATGTGGCGTAGAAATTCTGTGAGAAATCCCCAAATTTTGAAAGTGCTTTGGTAAGGTTCGAAATTCCCCCCCCCCCCCCAATCTGTTTGGACGGATTTTATTTTACGATCAAATTGGTGTTCTACAAGGTTTTGAAAATTTTGGAAAATTCCAAAAACCTCAGATTTGCGTTGCATGGGGTAGAACCAAATAAACTTTGAATAATCATCTACGAAGATAATGAAATAACGGTGTCCTGTAGGGGAGGGGGTAGGGGATGGTCCCCACACATCACTAAAAATAAGTTCTAATGGAAACAAACTTCTGGAAAAGGTTTCGCCCAAAGATTGGCGACAAGCCTTTCCCAATTGACAAGCAGTACAAACTTTATTCAAGGAATTGTTCAAAGCAGGTAAATTATTTAATTTGACTATGTGACGAAACAGAGCCACATGAGGATGGCCGAGATGAGAGTGCCAGCCATCAAGAGAAGTCTTAGAGGTGAGATTGGCTGATGGAGAAATGCGCACAGGTATGGTGTATAGACCGCCACTACTCTGACCGGACAGGATAGTAGCCTTGGTTCTCCGATCCTTCACAAAAAAACAAGAGGGATGAAACTCGAAATATGCATCATTATAAGTGACAAATCGATTAACAGAGAGGAGGGGTTTGGAAATAGAAGGAACATGCAGCACATCTGATAAAATAAAATTTTGAGAACAAGATGGAGATTTAACTAAAGAAGTACCAATGTGTGATATTGGAATTCCCTTACCATTGCCGACTTGAAGAGAATCAGTACCAGTGTATGGGTCATAAGTGGATAAGGCATTGAGATCAGGTGTCACATGGTGGGTTGCGCCTGTGTCTGGGTACCAGGGTAACGGTTGGTTGGGTGTGGGAAGGAGAGGTGGTGCGGATTGGGTAGAGTAGTTTGTGTAATGGGCTGCCGGGGTGGTATGAGGGTGATATTGGAAATGCGGTGACTGGCGGGTTGGGAAGTTTGGTGGTGGCTTGGGTTTGCTATAACATGAAATGGTGTCATGGGTGTCAAGATTACACCAGTGGCACCATAATCGTGTGCCCTGAGAGCGGCCATGGCCAGAAAAGGGGGGTCGGCCATCAGGCTGAGTGGTACCCTTTTGAACCTGATTCGTAGATGGGGAAGTATTAGAAGATCCAGCCTCATGTAATGTAAGCTTGGACAACTTTGAGCCATGTAAGAACTCATGGCTTAGAAGCATCGCATGTAAGTCATCATATGCCAAAGGGGTTGTCCTGGTAAGAAGAGAAGATACAATATCATTAAATTCAGATTTTAATCCCCGAAAGACATGGAGATTGAAGGTGCTTTGTCTCAATGGGTGCCCAGCGGCACTTAGTTCTTCAGAGATTGTCTTTGCATGCTGAAGGAATGCAGAGATAGATTCGTCAGGGTTCTGTTCCAATTCTTGTAACGCCATCGTCAAAGACATGATGCGACTCTCTGAGGGAGATGAGAAAGCAGTGTGTAAGGTGTCCCATATTTCCGTGCTTGTGGTTTTGCCAAGGGTAATGGGAAGCACCTCCTCAGAGAGGGATGATCGCAGTAGACTACATAGCAATGAGTCTTGGTGTCACCAAGATAGTGCAGCGGTTGGATCAGCCGGACATGGGGTAGTCCCATCAAGATGGCCAAACAATCCTTGGCCATCGAGGAAGGGTTCAACCTACGAGTGCCAGTATAGGTAGTTTTTGGAGGTGAGCTTCACCGAAATGTAGTGGTGAGCATGATGTAAGGTAGAAGTGCCATGAGGGAGGGATGAAGAAATGGTGCTGCTGTCCACGATATTGGTGTTGGAGTTGGCTGAATCATCATCTCCAGCCATGGTGGTAAAGAGAAAAAAAAAAAAGAACTATAGTGAAGTTAAGGCTCGTTGGAGCTCTTTTAGGCTCTAGATACCATATTGTGCTGTATAACTGTGGATTTCATTACTGATTTGTAAAGATGTATTACATGGTGTATATATAGAGAATAAGAGATCCTAAGAGGATCAAATCTCCACATGTGATAATAGGAAGATTTCCATATTACATGTGGCTATAATGGGTAAGAGAATATTTATAGGATTGTGTGATACATGGTAGGTGGTATACAAGGAAGGGGATACATATGGTAGACCATATACATGGTAGGAGCCAATATAGCACGTTCCAAGAGTGTGAACGGCTATATTAGTCAATAGCTTGAAACATGACTACACTAACTCAAACTCTCTCTCTCTCTCCCCTTCCCCAGTGTCTCTACAAATCCTAAATCACCTCTTCCGTCTCTACAAATCGGAGTTCAGAACCTAAGTAGAACTCGTCGTTGCAAATAGCAATGAAGCAAGTCACTACTGATCTGGACTCCTTCCGCAGATCTTATTTCTCCATTCGGGATCAAATCCAGTGTGCCAACGCAGCCTGCCTTGTTCGGGTGGAAATGAAGGGTTGATTGTATAATAATAATTAAACTCTAGGTCGGTTATTTGGTCGCCATCGAATGGTTTTACTGTCAGGTCAGAGAAAGAACGGTAGAAAATGGAGAAGGGAAAAGAAGAAGCCATGATGATGGATTCTAAACCTTTCTCATTCTCCCCCTTAATTACCTAGAATTTAAAACGTCCTTGATTTAATTACAAATTCATGTACGATCCGATGACGACAAGTGTAATGCAAGCAAGCATGGAGAATGGTAGTGAGTAGTAATCCCTAGCTTTTGTATTTTGTTCCTTCTTACATTCTCGCAGTTGCAGAGCTCAACCTTTGTCGGCGTCTCTCGTTGTGTGCCACTACCATAACCATAATCAGTATTTTTTTTAGTTTTCCAGTTCCTTCCTTCAATTATTTATTGTCGGCGAGATGCCTGGTCTTGTATCAGTGAAAACATCTCCAAACGCTCCACCATTTCAAATTCTCATTTATGTCGGGGATCGGCAGGTTCAAAATCATGACCAAGAGTCCGAAACTAGAAGCCCAATCATTTTTCAATGGTCGATGTTCTCTCTCTTCGACTTGCTTCTTTGTTATTTGTTTTCAAAATCAAAATTGGATGGAGGGAGATTAGCAGCAACGACTTGCTTCTTCTATTTGCAATGGCGAGTTCTACTTAGGTTCTAAACTCCGATTTGCAGAGACAGAGGAGGTGATTTGCGATTTGCAGAGACACTGAACAAGGAGAGAGAGAGAGAGAGTGTGTGTGTTTGGGGAAGTAGAATGATAGCGTATTAAACACGATTTTTTTACTTAACGGGAAGAAATTAAAAAAAAAAAGCATTACCGAAACGTTAACTCCTCCGTCTAACTCTGTTTACTGTTGGACACATGTCACATAGAAAGTAAGGATATCAAAATGGAACCGAGACCAAATATCGGAACCGGAACCAACCGTTTACAATCGAACAGAACCGCACTGCAGAAAAATGATCCAGTTTTGATTTTATAGGTTTTTTTTCTGGTTCGGTTTGACTTTCACTGCAAAACCACGGTTCTAAATCGAATAAGAAACCGGAAAAACCAAATAGAAACCAATACTTCTTACTTTAATACTAACCTATGCATCAATTGGATTAATTAATAACATATAATTAATTTAATAAATATAATTATCGTATCAACTTGAAGCATAAAATAAGTAAAATGCCATGGGTTAACTATATATATATTATATTAGTTCAAGTATGAATTGAAAATTATGGATGATGTTAAAATGGATCAACAAAATCCTACTTTTTAATAGAAGAAATAGTTTGCTCATCATGTGAGAGTGAAGAAGAAAAAAAAATGGAAAAACAAAGAATAGGAAAGGAAAAGGACAGGTGAAGATGGTAAGTTTTTTATTTTTATCACATAGACATGGGAAATATGATGAGTGAGGGAGACCGGGAGAGAATGGGGAAACACGGGAATATAAAGGCATTGAAAACCAAGGTTGTCTTCATTACTGTTTCCCAAAACGACAGTACACAAACCACATGTAAACCGGTTGTGAATCGGATAACGAAAACCGAATAGAAACCAGTAAAACTGGATCGTATGCAAAACGATTCTGATTTTGACTGATTTCTATCCGGTTCGGTTTTGATTTCACCTTATCAAAATGTAAACCGCACCGCAACCGAACCAAATAACCAAAACCGCACCGTTTAACACCCTTGATAGAAAGGTCGGTGGAATGTAAAATTGTCTATCCATGTAGGTAGCTGATCCGGACTCGTCAATTAGACCAGAGAGTGGGCCTTCCCAGCTCACCTCCTCCTTACAGACAATCACTTTGTCGAGGAAGGAAAGATGATCTACCTAATTCCCTCCCAAAATACAATATAAAAAACAAAAAGAAAATTCAAATATATGTCAAAAAGTTTTCTAAAAACGAAAAGGAAAATTTTTTTTTTTTTTTTTATGAAAAAAAAATGAAAATATATTACTAGAAGGATAATAGTGTCTGAACAATATTGTGATGGAGAACAACTTGTTCTTTGTGGACTGCTACATATTTGGTTCAAATAAACTTCGCTGGAAATGGCTTTACTGGTAGTGTGCCTTATTCTATTTCTCAAATGGCTAATCTTTAAGAACTAAATCTTGGTCACAATAAGCTTAATGGCCAATTGAGTGATATGCTTGGGAAACTCTCTAAACTAACTCTGCTGGATCTCTCCTTCAACAGCCTGTCTGGAAAGCTACCTCAGAGTTTTGGATCCCTCTCTCTTGTCTCAGTACATTGTATTTGCAGAACAATAAATTTACTGGTCCAATAACTGTGCTTGCAAGACTTCCCCTTGATGATCCTAAGAGCTTCAAAGGTAATTCCGTTTCACATCTTTAAGTGCAAACTTCTTTGCAATCAATGATATTTTTGCCATCGATCGATCCTTAATATTAATGCAAGCATAAGCTTTCAGTTTGAAGGACCATAAATAAAAAATATATAGGAAATCTGGGGAATAAACATTTGAAATTTCAGTAGACATCTCTGATATATTATATATACCTCAAATTTTTGTAAAGCTGAGCTACAATATCTACAATCTGGAGCATAGTTGTTAAGGTGTCACCTAAGCATCCTGGCCATTTTTATTTTTTTTGGTGCCTTGGTCACCTAGGCGCCTTGTTGGTGTCGCCTTTGACCCCCCTCGACGGCCTTGGTTCACCTAGGTGCCATGACAACTATGATCTGGAGAGTTGGTTCCTTCTGAAATTTGAGTTTCTGTTAATGGTTGTCTGAATGGTCAAATATCTATGAATAATATGGTTTGTGGAGGTGGGGAAGTTGGGTCAGGCATATTTTGTTTGAATTTATTTTATAACTGACAATTGTTTTGGTGTGGGCTGTTTCAGTTTATTGGGTCTATTTTATATATATATATATATGTTTCTGTCCTTTATTACCAAAACTAACTTTAGCAGATGTGTTTTAGGTGCTCCAGCATGTTGATCTCCCTCCCTCCTCAAACCACTTTTTGGTGATTGCTAAGCTGTGTGCACTCTATGTGTTTCAACTATTCAAGCGATAGATTTGCTACGTACAGAACTATTGAGTGTATACTGTGCCAACCGTGCCCCGTCTCTCTCTTTTTCACACATGTGATATGACTTGATATGCAAGATATGAATCTCTACATATGAAATGGATTGATATGTAAGAATCTTCAAATATGGCAACCCAATATCACATGTAATGGTAACTCAATATCTCGTGTACTCTTTTCTTGGAAAACCAATGAGCTCTCTTACTCCATGTAACCTCTATATATATTCCAATTAGAGAATCTAATGAAATATGGGATATTACCATCCTTAACAGAGCTTTTGACAGGGCGGATGCCATATGACAGGTATGATGCGTCCAATGAAATAGAGCTTCTTCCATCGTCGTTCTGATCCTACAGTCCTAGCCACCATTTTACGTGATCAATTGTAACAACTCTTTAACTAATTTTTTTTTCCAGTTCAAAACTAAGAATGGAACAGTCTCTAGTCAGATGGGCCTCACCATCTTCAATTGACATGAAGTCTTTGCAAACATCTCCTTCAATTCATCTTAAGCCACCACCTTCTGATCGGTTGAAATCATTTAATGAAACCGAATTCGCAAACAGACTTGGAAGAAGAAGCACATCTATTCGCACTACAGTTTTTACCTTGGTAGATATGCAGGCTGCAACTGGTAATTTCGCTACAGGCCGCCTTCTGGGTGAAGGAACCGTAGGACGTGTTTATAGGGCAAAATATATATGCAGATGGGAAGGTACTTCCTTGGATGGGCCCAAACCCGTTGGGGAGCCCAGATGGAGATGAACTGAGTCCAAATTTAGTTTTGGTCTAATAGGATATAATAAGTAGTTTATTTATTTATTTGGATTTATCTTGTAATCTTCTGTTTTAGTTTGAATTGTGCAAGTAGTGGTAAATTTCCATTCCATTTTTAGTCTTAAGAGTTTGATTCCACTATAGCTTTAGATTGGTATTAGGAGTCTTATATATTTTTCTTTATATTTATGCTAGCAGTGTAACCAACGAACACAGACGACTGCAGGAGATCCACAGTTTTGGACCTTGAAAATAAAGATGAAAAAAGGACCTTATTAAGCTGACGAGAATGACTTAGTAAGCCGTCAAGATGGAATCCGGCCACCCCATGTGAAGCTGTAGAAGAATCTTCGTGGCCTCCTCCTCTTTTATATTCTTTCTTTGTTAGTGTTTGGACCCCTCGACCATCTCTCTCTCTCTCTCTTCGTTATAGGCTATAAATATGAATTGGATGCTCCATGATGTATTTCATCCGATTTCCATTCAAAACAAAGGGAGATACAGCGAGAAAACATCGATCTTCTTCTTGCTTGTTCGCTCACCCATGCACCCTCCTACACTCTGATCCTTCTCTCTTTCACAATCTTTCATCGTCTTAAGAATCTGTCTTGTACCTTAACCTTCTATCTATCTATCTATCTATCTATCTATATATATACACGTACTATGGGTTGTGATCTCGGCAAGTATCTACGTGGGTTAAAACCGGCGATGGTTATGATGCTGGGCCAGACCATCTTTGCGGGGCTCAACGTATTCTTTAAGCTCGCAACCAAGGATGGGATGGACCTCCGTATCTTGGTCGCTTACCGATACATCTTCGCTACCATTTTTTTGGTTCCCCTTGCTTTCTTCGTAGAAAGGTTCTTTATTATTTTTGTTTATTAGAAGTTCTTCCATTATTTTAAAATCCCAACACATTATCACCACCTCTCCACTCTCCACTGTGGTAGAGAAAATAGAAATAAATAAAATAGAGAGGTGGATCGCAGCCTGCAGGCTGCGTGACCCGGCCCCATCCCTCACTCACTAGTACGGCGCTAATGATAGCACGTAAGAGCCACCCAGCCTTGCAGCATTGCAGCCTTGTTTTGTTCTCCTGCATGCGTGGCTACCCTTTCATGAGGGAGGGAGAAGAAGAATTAAAAAAAAAACTGAGACTTGTAATTTCTTGATACCATTTCTGCACCAGAACAAACAAAGATAGAATTTTAAGTCACCATTGCTTCCTCTGAGATTTTTCACTTGCCTAGGATGGGGAATGATTTCTAACTAACATGTTTTTCGCTGCAGAAATAAAAGACCAAAGTTGACGTGGATGGTCACCTTCCAAGCATTTCTTTGCGGTTTATTTGGGTTAGTCCCCATTTTTCTGGACTTAACTCCTCTCAAGTTCTCTACCCGGTCAGGTTCGTAGGCTCCTCTCCTAGGGAACCGGAATGACAACCTCATCCCCTGTCCGAACACACTACTCGGGTGGGGTGAGGTCATCATTTCCACCCTCCCTATGAGAGGAACCTACGAACCTGACCGGACAGGGAACCTGAGAGGAGAAAAATTCCATTTTTCTAGCTTCTTTATGTTTAAACTCTCATTCTTTACCAATGCAACCTTGTTTTTTTTGGGAAAAAGATCTCTGTCCAGGAGTGTGGCCTAAGCCAGTACTCCCATGAGTCTATCTCTCTCCTCTCCCATATGAAAAGACACTTCTGCCCCCTTATTTTAAGGAGGAGAGAGATAGACACATGGGAGTGCTGGCGTAGGCCACACTCCCAGACAGAAAACTGTTTCCCTTTTTTTTTTTTGGAGAAAGTTCTTTGTCCAGAAGTGTGGCCTATGCCAGCACTCCCATGAGTCTATCTCTCTCCTCTTCATTTGAAAAGACACTTTTGCCCCCTTATTTTGAAGAGGAGAGAGATAGACACATGGGAGTGCTGATGTTGGTTCCAGACAAAAAACTACTTCCCTTTTATTTTTGGGTGAAGTACATGTACCCCTTATAATACACCCAATATTCCTCGTACCCCCCTAAGGTTCTGAAAAGTCCACGTACCAACCCTATAAATTTCACGTACCACCCCTTCTTTACCCCCCTAATTCCAGATAAGTCCAAACCATTAAGTTTAGCCGTTAAGTGTTAAAAACTTGATCATTTTACCCTTTCTTATATGTTTATAAATTTGAAAAGACCTAATTGCCCTGACCTATTTGTTCATAATATGAAAAGATCTTTTTGACCTAACCTAATTTGATAAGACCCTTTTACCCCCACTATTTGTTCTTAAGAACCTAACCCAACCTAATTACTAAAATGCCCTTGCTAGGGCATAATTACCAAAATACCCTCATCTTCCCCAAAATCCATCTTCCATTTCTGAAACTTCTCTCAAAAGATTCAACATTAATGTGGTTCCAAACTAACCTTGCCCTAGCTTCTGGCCGATCTGGTTAAGCTCCCTGAGGTTCTGGGTCTTGTAAGGGATTCTCAATTCCACATCACCATTTACAGAAAATTTAAAGTGAAATCTTCTTCCATATCCATAAACCCAAAATTTCATGGGAATCCAGATTGGGGATAAGTGCTACAGCACTCATCCCTGAACTTCGTTGGCGGCGCTACAGCACTTATCAGACGAAGTTCGGGGATGAGTGCTGTAGCGCCGCCGACGAAGTTCGTCCTCCGGTTTGCTGCAACAGGTGAAGTGAAGAGGAAGTGAAGAGGATGAATTGCAGGTAAAGTGAAGAGGAAGTGAAGAAGAAGGGTCCCATTTGAAGATTTGTTTTGTTTCGTTTTGACATAAGGGTATTTTGGTTTTAAAAAATTCGTGACAATGGCACAATCTCACGACTAACCCCCTCCGTTATGGGTATGTAACGGTGGCCCGTAACGGAGGGGGCCAGTTAGTTATTATTGCCATCTTACCAAAGCTTGAGTTCATGCCTACACTTGAATTAGGAGCCAAAAAAAATTTTCAGATCTGACCCCTACCTCTACTGCCGAGCTATCTGGCAGGACTCTACTATCAAGACACCGCAAGGTGATAAATTACCATCTTATCTCTGTTCGAGTGCCTTGCCCGAGTGGGGATAAGGCAATAATTTACTACCTTGCTATGTCTTGGCAGTAGGGTCTTGCCGAGCAGTTCGACAGTAGAGGATCCAAATTGCTGACCCTCTCCTTCCATGGAGTATGGTCCCATGCCCCAATGAAGGGTTCAGATCTGTCTCTATCCGTCCCCATGCGAGTAACTGATCTGGACTCTCTTCCCTTCTCGAGCTGACCCAAATGATACACCAATTTATGAGATTTCTCATCAATTACTTTGCATTCTAATCAACCAAAAAAAAAAATTTATATTATTTTGCTAAAAAAACATTCTTAATTTCATAATACATGTTTTTGTACAATAATTTATTTTTGGCTTGCATTTCTACGGATAGGGGGACGATGTCTCAGAACTTTTACTTGTCAAGCTTAACGGTAACGTCAGTGACATTTACAGCGGCCATGTCAAACCTTACTCCAGCCTTAACCTACATCATGGCTGTGACTATCGGGTAGGTAAACTTGTTTATTAAGAGGAGTTTTTCCTTTTTTATGTTTCTTAATTCCCTAAAATAAAATATTGATGGATCGATCATTATTATTGATGTGGTTGATTAATCAAAGGCTAGAGAAGCTGGGTATTCGGACGTTAGCTGGGAAAGCGAAAATGGTGGGGACTATCATATGTATAGGAGGAGCAATGGTGTTGACCTTCTACAAAGGAGCCGAAATCAACATTTGGTCAACCAAGATTGACCTTACTCGTGGGCTTGGGAGCGGAAACGCTTCACAGCCAGAGTCTAGTAATCACGTATTGGGCTCATTACTAGCTCTTGGTAGTTGTTTGGTTTATGTACTCTGGTTGATTATTCAGGTCTGATTTTAATTGGAACGATATTAATTAATAGGATTGGAATACCAAAAATATCCTCCACTAACATTGAAATTTCATCCTCCCTTTTGGGTTTGTTTTGTCTTGATTTCCAGGCTAAGATGAACGAGAGGTACCCATGCTACTTCTCAAGCACAGCTCTAATGTGTATAATGGGTTCAATACAAAGTGTCATTTACGCTCTATGCGTACAGAGGAAGTGGGAAGAGTGGAAGCTTGGATGGAACATCAGGCTTTGGACCGTGACTTATGCGGTATTATATTAAATTTTTGATAGATTAAACATGATGGAGATTTTTTTTATTTTTTTTTAAATGATTGAAGATTTGAAGCTTAACCAATTAAGGTGAATGGATATGTTGTGGTGGTGTAGGGAATATTCGGAACGGGGGTGATGTTTACGATAGTAGCGTGGGGTGTAAGGGTCAGGGGCCCAGTATTCGTAGCGGTTTTCAACCCTCTTGCGCTTGTGTTGGTGGCAATCTTGAGCTCTTTGCTCCTTAACGAGAAGCTACATTTAGGAAGGTAAAAAAATTGCATTATTCTTGTATTCTTGTATGCAACCTTAGGATTATGATTGGGAGAATTACAATTAGTAATTTACAAGGAAGGATTAAATAACTGTGGTGATGTGAATTTTATTTACAAATATTATTTATGTTTTTTTTTTTTGCAGCGTTGTGGGGGGAATAGTGATAGTGGTGGGGTTGTATGTAGTGCTATGGGGGAAGGGGAAGGAGATGAAGAAGATGTCTCAGCTGATGCCGTCCAAGAGCAGTAGAGAAGCGGAACAAATGGAGGTGGAGGTGGTGGTGGTTGACAGTTCTCCAACCAACCCCTCTTCTTCACCCGCTACCAATGATGCAATCCACAACAATCCTACAGTTGACTTCTCAAATGATGCTCCTCATAATTTGGGTGCAG
This sequence comes from Telopea speciosissima, assembly GCF_018873765.1. NCBI lineage: Eukaryota > Viridiplantae > Streptophyta > Magnoliopsida > Proteales > Proteaceae > Telopea > Telopea speciosissima. The sequence goes on along the minus strand of NC_057919.1, from coordinate 46,866,903 downwards.
TTTCCCAAGTTGTTTCAGCAGCAGAACCAGCAACTGCAAAAGAATAAAAGGAGGAAGCAATGATGATGGTGTACCATCAGCAACCATAGAACATGTATAAATGTTATTTGAAAAACAGTTTTTTGTACGAAAGTTTGGTCTACGCCAACACTCTCATGTGTCTATTTCTCTCCTCTTTAAAATATAGGCGCAGAGCTATCTTTTCACTTTCAGTGGAGATAGACAGACTCATGGGAGTGCTGTTGTAGGCCACACTCTCGGACAAAGAACTTTTGCCCTTATTATTTTTAGCACCTGTAAAGATCCCCGAATTCGGGCATTTTTATAAGTAGATGTACTGCTACTATTCAGGAACTCTTCTTTCTTGTCCTGGTTGAACCTTTATTTTATTAATTTTTTGGTTAAAACCCAAAAGGAAAAGAAAAATAAAAGGAATCTGAGACTGAGATAATATTACAATAAAATACCACAAAATTGCTCAACCAAGCCCCACCAAGGACTAAAAGACATCTAAGGGTCAAAAGGCTCAAACACACCTGCTAGTCAAAGAAAAACAAAAATAACATTCAATTTTTCAAAAGAATAAAAATAGTAGACATATTTGACATTGTTTTCGAGATGGACTTGCTGAGCTGTTAAAGATAAGAGTATCAATTTTGTACTAGAATTGGAACCGGACAGTTAGGAACTGGAATCGATCCTTTCAATAGTTTATTGGTCTAGTTTAGTGATGAACCACAAATCATCCCAACCTATCAGAAGATGCCACGTGTCCCTGAACAACAGGAGATCCACCCGTAGACCAACAGCAGGAGATCCACCCTGACACCAGCTACACCTTGGGTGCCATCACCCACACTTGGGCGCCATCCCCTGGGGCGCCATCCACCAGGGCGCCAGTCTCCCTGGGCACCACCCACCTTGGGCCAAGGGCCACCTGGACATCTTTCCCTCTCAGGCCTCATCCACTGAGGTGTTGAGACCTCGACAGGGTGCAGGTACAAGCTGGACGACACCACCACCACATCGCCAACAAGATATACACTATCGCGAGGACTCCGGGCCATCACCTACTACTTACGTAACCCAGATGGACTCAAGCACCAAGGACCTTATCTACCACGTAGAAGGATCTATCCACCAAGAAGGACAACTCTATTAGGATACTAAGTCTCACGGGAAGACAACCAACCAGGGAAGAGCCCTGCTACTCAGGACTCCTCCACCTACGAAGAAGACTCCACATCAACTAGGGACTCTCCACTCCGCCACAGACCACTATAAAAGAAGAGGTATCTCACACCCTCAACCCATCTTGAATAATCACTATTCATCTGTTTGCTCAGGAGATCTGACTTTGGCATCGAAGAGCCCTAGGCCGGAACCACACCGGTTCTCTCTGGTGACTTCTTGGTCCTCTTGCAGGTGACGGCACTCGCAGGACCGCCCGACGATTTTCTGACGCAACATTTAGGATATACCGATAAGTTATTAGTCCGATTCTGGATCTATCAATTACGAACCGATGCTACAAGAACAAATTCACATCCTAACCCTATATATTATATAATTATTAAGACTCAAGGTCATGAGAGTTAGGTCAAATCCTTTATTTTTTAGCCTTTCAATTTTGATTGGTACTACTTGTCTCATATACTATTTTACAAAAGATTTGACAGTAAATTTAAAGGTCCATTTGATAATGTTAACTTAAAAACATACCTTAAAATAATCCTAACTTATTGATCGATTTTCAATTGGGTTGTATTGATTTTGTAATGGTAATAGATCAAATCAAAATCACACATTAAGCCAAAGTAGACTTCGAACTAATAATAGGTAAAATCTAAACCAAACGTTAAGCCAAAGTAGGTTTTTGATTTAATTCGAATTTGTAATGTTTTTTTTTCTTTTTTGAGGGTGTGGGGGGGATTGACTTAACGGGTTCTTATTGGGCTGCTACCAGTTTGGTTTGCGTTGTTTTTTTTCTCTCTATTTTTTGTTAATTTGAATTGGTTTAGACTGAAGTGTTCAGTTTTGATTGGTATAACTGGTTCGGACTAGAAATTGCCACCCATCTACCAAGATACTTTACGACCGCCCAACCCGATATCAGCAAAAAAACAAAAAAAAAGAGAGAGAGAGAAAAACAAAAGGAAAGAGAAACCTATAGAAGCATGGAAATCGTGGGCACGTACTATTGGGACAGGGTGGGCTGGAGGGGTAGCACAAACCCAACCCAAAGTCATGGGATTTGGCTCCTGTCCTGCAGTGGCGAGAGCTGGAGCGTCCAGCCTAGCTAAACGACACAAAAAATAGGGGTGGGGTGGTCATTTTATAGGTGGGTCCCATTTGGGCCCCACATGTGAAATGACCACCCCACCCCCTGTTTTTAGGTGGTTTTGCTGGGTTGGACGCTCCAGCTCCCGCCACTGTAGGACAGGAGCCGGATCCAAAGTCATGCAGGGCAAGCTCCACCACCGTCCAACTTGAGCATGGGTATGAGATCCCCAACCCTAAGCCCAACACAAGCAAACTTATTTCTCATCGTATAATCTAGCTAAACGATCAAATCTATTGTTGATCTAGTCCTAAAATCAGTTTTACAGTAGAAAAACAAGGGGACAAAATTTTGTTGGTGCTTGTTTTTATGGAAATATAATTTAATCGGGTTTACTCATGTTTTCTTTCTTTTTTTTTTTATATTCAAATATAATACTAAATATAATTTACTATTATGCATAATTCTTTTTAAAAAAAACAGTAATAATGTCATTTCAAATTTATAATAGAAAAATATGAACAACAATGATAACTTTTTTATTATTATTATTAAAAACCCTTTTATACCCTTATAGCCATATCTTAAAAAACTTCTTGGAATATAATAAAGGGCCATTTAAAAAATAGCAAAATGAAGGCTGACTCAGTCTTCTAGAAGGTCAACAAGGCCAACGTATCCCAGCTGGTGCCCTCAACTCCACACCCTCTAGTGGAGGCTAACTCAGCCCTCTAGAAGCCTAAACCGATGGCAAGCAAGCAAGAATATGGTCAACGTCTATTCGTGGTTTTGGAAAGTTTATTTGCTATCTTTTGCATTTGGACAGTCTATTAGTATTTTATGATTTTTTAAATTCCTAGGCAAAGGTGGCTGTCCTTGTTCTATCTAAGGAAGCCTTTGATTTGCGGATCTCAATTAAGATTGGAAGGCCCCAATGCTCACGGTCCTTGGCATTCCACCATCTTCACTTTAATTCTGAAATATTATCTAAGCTAAGAGGGGAACATCTTTGCAGCTATTACTTTCTATTTTTGCATTTTATTTTGTAACACGAAACCTAGCCGATTAAGGTTGGCTTGAATTGGTTTTTTTCATTTCTATGTCTTTGATCTTTCTTTTTCAATCGTAGAATCGATAGCAATAGGACTTGAGATTAGAGATTTGCTTTTCTTTAAGTATGTAATTGGAGCTATGCCCATGAAGTAGTGAAAGTTGAATTAAAATTTTAGATCTTAGTCTTTGGAGCTCAAGAGAGTTTCCCCCTACAACTGTGAGTACTTATTCGAATAATCAACTTTGTGACGATTCTTATCGTTGTCGATTCTCCCGGTCCATAGCCGCCACGAGACTGCGCTATCCTCTACTCACGGTGGATGAGATCTGCAAGAGAGAGAGAGAGAGAAAGAAGGTATCATGAGGGTATTTTGGGAACATACCTATATCCTGTAGAATTTGTGAACCGCCTCTATGTATGAGTGGAGGAAAACTTTCTCCAAATAGAATTAAGCCTATAGAAGTAGATAGAGTCTTACTAAACCAATATGTACTAAGAATGTATTTTAAAGCCTAAACAAAATCAACAAAAATAGACCCCATAAATTTGTGTATCATCTCTCGATGGGGCCGCTCTGGAAGAGGATCCAGATCCCCTACGACGTGCTGCCCGGAGCGGCTTGTGCAACATAGATTGAGCGGTGCGCACAAAGATCGCCTTACCCCTGCCCAAACGCCTTGCCCGAGCAGGGGCAATGGTGTACGGAGCCACGCCGCCGTGGAGGACTACAACGTCAGCAGCCTGACTTCATCCACGACGCCATGGATAAATCCTCCATGGCGCCTTGGAGGACCTATCCAGGTCAGAAGGGTGGGACACCCCCTATAAATAGGAGGGTCCCCCTCCCCTCATTTCATGGGTTTTGAAGGTAAGGAGACCTTCCTAATCCGAGAATAACCCCCCATTTGCCCCTAATTCCCTCTATTTTGAGTGTTCGTTAGAGTAAGATTCCAAAGTGCGGGTAGCTCCGTCGATTACTCGTGCAAGAAAGGAACGATCGTATCCCCTCCGAGTTTGTTATCTTGTCTGTGCACGGATAACAAAAATCTCCTTTACAACCATTATTCTGTCCATTTGCAGATAACGAAAAGCTATCCGAAAGAGTCGTTATCCTGTTCGAAGAAGCCGTTGTTGGTCCATTCGTCCATCTCCCCTGAGCCAAGGGATTGTCAAGATTTGAGGTATACCCCCATAGAGGTATAATTGCTGCATTTTCATTATTACAATATAGTCCTAAGCATTTTTATTGTTTTAATGTATATATTGTATATATAGGTGTAATGTACATTATATAATTTCATTGTCATAAAAAGAGAGACTATTCATTATTTCAACATCTATAACAGAAAGACCAATTTTTGCCAGGCAAGATGGGTGTCTAACACCTTCCTATGCTTGTAGCCTGACCCCTTACCCGAATCTCTGACCAGACCATATAGAATCATGTAGCTCATTTCTGTTCATAACAGATAAGGCTACACCCATCGGGTCCTAGGACCTAACCCTAGGTGGCGACTCCTCATTTTATTTTAATATTTTTATGAAGTATGACCCTTACCCCATGATAATGTATCAAAATGATATCCCATTATTTAAGACCAATAGTCTGTCGCTAATAAGGTTGAGGAAACCTCGTCGCAGAGGACCACGGTACTTACAGCAGGTTCATGACTATTCGATCGAAAGTACTACATGACAGGCTCAAAATTAAAGAGGGAAAATTCACTAATCTCAAAAGGATAGCAAACTTTCTTCAATGGTTTAATTTCAACAGGGATCACCTATTTATCGATTTCCATTCTATTTTGTTGAGGTCTCTAACGTTGTGTCATCCATGGTTAAGTTTGACATGGTCTCCAATGAGCTCCCATTTTCATTATCTGAAACTTGTTATCTCTCTTCAACAGATTGCTTCAAGTACCAATACATAATGTTTGTGGTCAAAGTTAGGTTCATCTTCTGGTTCACCTATACAAAAAAGTCAAGACTCTAAGTTTCAAAGATAATTGTCTAACCAAAATGATTATAATGAAACAAATCCAGATTACTTTAGATGTTCAAAAATATCAATCGAGCTAGTGTGAGCTGGCTGATTACCATCAATCGTGCGTGCATGAGTTATCCAATATCTTTTTTCATTCTTTATCTCTTTTGGAAGAGTCCGTATGTATCCAATATTGTGTTACCTTCAATGTGTTGGAGTATGATTCTATCATATATATATTTATTTATTTTTATATGTATGTATGTATGTATACCTCCAAGTGTTATCAACAATTAATCAAATCAATTATGCAGTTCTAACATGGTATCAAGAGCCTCTTTCTCCACAGAGTTTTTTTTTTGGCTCCTACGAGCTTCTCTAATGGAGGACGATCCTTCCACTATGGGGGCACCCCATCTCCGCTACTCCATCTCCTCCTATAAACAAGCATTCCCCCTTGACTGCTGCATATCACTTCAACTCCCTCAAGTTACCACCCAAAAACTAAGGTCCAAACCTTCATTACTTGTGTGGCCCGAACATGTTTCGTTACCTTGATAGTTCATACCCTTGCCCATCGGATTCCACTATCGTAGCTCACTAGTTGCATGCAACAAGACTCCACGATCATGAGTCTGCTTATCACTTCTCTGTCAGAAGATTCTTATCCCCTAATCATCGACAAGGAATCCAGCGAGGAGATTTGGGACACCCTTCATAAAGCTTTCAATTTGATCGTGTCGTTCTACGGATAAAAAATTAATCCTAACTAACATTAATATAGTGGAAAGTAAGGGTATAGAACTACGAGAACAGAGGCTAAGTTGCATGAAATTAAATCAAGTCTAAAGTGAAACTAAAAACGCAAATTAATTAATTTAAAGCTAACACCAGCAACTGATTAAAGCTAATAAAAGATGGTGAGAAAATACTGTTTTTAGGTTGAATCAACTTTAATTTAGATTCATCATTCTATCTCTCTCATATTCGGCTCATGGCCACTACAAGCCCCACGACAACCACAGAATATAGGGTCCCTTCTAGGTATAAAGTATCTCGGCAAAATTGTCGTCCAATCGCTACAATGAATCGAAAGTTCAAAGAACTTGGTACGCACAATCCACTCAGGTATACCATATCATCGATACGACCACATGAATCAATTCAATACCATTGCTTGGTAGGTTAACTTGAATCACAGAAACAAATTACCCTAACTAGATGTAAACATGATTACACAAAAATTACAATGGGATGCGTAAGTCTTTTCCAAGCAATCAATAAGAAAAAATAATGAATAATTAAATCTTCCTTAAAGTATCATCTTTCCAAAAACAGCAGCAAGTTTAGTTACTCATTTAACATGAATTACTAAAGAGAGGTTAGGGATACAAGCCAAGAGAATTAGAGGGAAGAAGAGGGTAGAAGCAATGGCAGCAAGGGCGATTCAGGTGTGTGAAGGTGCTGGATGGTGGCGATGGTAGATGCTCTTCTTCTTCTTCTTCTACTTCTTCAAGCCTTCTTCTCCCCAAACCGTGAACCAAAAAAAACCCAAGGCCAAGAACGATCTCCTTTCCTCTAAAAAATCTCCTCTCCTTATAGCTTGCTGTATCCGTTTTGAATACCCCTTTTTCCTCCTATCCTTTTGATAGTTTCCACACAAAGAATGAGAGAAAGATATGTTTTCTAATCGTAAAGAAGAAAGAAAAATTTTATGGAGAGATATGGAAGGGAGAAAATTAGGAATGAAATCAAGGGGAGAGGCATATATGGGAGAGAGAAATATGTGGGACTAAGAGGTATAAATGTGGACAGAGATATGTGTGAGAGAGGGTTTATGTAAGAGAAAAGAGAAATTAGGGAGAGAGATCTTTCTTCCCTTCTTTTTTTTTTTTTTTTTTTTTTTTCTTTCACACTTTCCAACTTTACCATAATCCTTTTTTTGGCCATAATCCCTCCTTACTTGAACCGAATTGACTTGACCCAAGAATCAAATGTTAACCATTTAATTTTACTGATGCAATGAGTCCAATATCGAATTTTCTTGAGAAATCTCATCTTTATCAAATTACGATAATGCCCTTGAGATGACGATTTGCACACATGTGGATCCTTGACGTAGCTGGTATTGAACATCCAAAATCGGCTAAGGGGGCTGATTCTATCACTGATTCATGCTTTTCACCTTCCAGGCCTGCAATCATAGAAATCACATAGCAGTATCAAATCCTTCATAAATATTCAAATAAAAACAGTAAGTAAATAGTGGTTTCTATCTAAGATTGCAGTCCAATCACACTCCCCAACTTAGCCTTTTGCTCGTCCTCGAGTGAAAGAGAATAAAAAAAATAACAGACTCGACTCTCTGGTTTATAAACAGTCTATCTACAGATGATACATTAAAAAAGATAATGACAGTTTACTATTGCACATCAACTCATAGGATGCTTGGCGTATGAAAACACAAGAGCTAAGCAACGAACGAGGACTTCTCCTAAGCCATCAAGCACTCACTTCCTGCTTTTTCAACCTACTAGTTCACCATGAATTGTGACATCTAAACCTTTTACAAATGCACATGCTAGCTCATGTAACACCTCATAATCAATGTGGCTCACTTATTTTTCTCTTCTTTTGTTTTGTTTTGTTTTTTTCTTTTGAATTATGTGATTCTCAGATCCGTGCAATATTCTGGCCTTTTAAACTTTCTAGAAGGCTCATGTAACGAGCTTTAAGCCAACCACTCCCAAGCCAGATGACTTTAGAGGATTGAATATGAAACACTCCTCGGGCTTACTCACTCGAACCAAAAAGGCTACAAGCCCAAACTGGATTCAAGAATACTAGTAATAATAACCTAACTGGTCACTCCAACCGTTTTACACGAGACTTCGGGCTTGTGGCCTAGATGCCTCGGTTACTAAGTTGAAGCAACAGAATTAAACTCTCATGATTTTTTTTTTATTTAAAGAAAGAGGATGCAAACACAATTAAGCAGTGGTCTGCCTAAACATTCAAAATATCACAAACCGGGTAGACCTATGTGTTTAGAAGCATTAAGCAAGCTCACAAATGACAATTGGAGAAATAAAGGTTCAATACTTAACATTGTGTTGAATTAATTTTCTCACAACCTAGAGTCAAATGCACTGTAAAGTAAAAGTATCATTATAAAAATGAGTGCATGAAAATCTTTCAAGAATGTAGATGATTCAGAGAGTCATATGAAGAAAATTTTTCAAAATCCTCCCTCCCCAACTTAAACGGCATTGTCCCCAATGACGGTTAGAAATAATAGAAAGAGAAAAATATGGGAAACAAAGGATGAGGAATGAAACCACCTGGGGTGTGGGTGTACGGCAACGAGTGAAATCACTGGAGATAACAACACACTGAGAATTTAGCTCTGCTACGGGAGATGGCTCTACAAAATAAATTAAAAAACACCAAACAACGTAAAAACGAAAACAACAAATGCTGTAAATAAAGGAAACGTGGGCTGCCTCCGAAGAACGCTAAGTTTTATGTCTTCAGCCAGACGACAGTAAAGCTCAAGGTAGTCCATCAGAAGCATGATCATAGTCCACATCCACTAGGTCTAAAGACTCAATTAATTGGCCATCAGCAAGGCCATCAACACAGGGTTTCAGTCTTTGATCGTTAACCTTGAAAGTTTTCCCGTTCTGTGGATTCCTGATTTCAATAGCACCATGCTGGGCAACAGATACAACCACAAAAGGCCCATCCCACCGAGATCTCAATTTCCCTAGGAATAAATGTAATTTAGAATTAAAGAGCCAAACACGCTGATTAGGCTCAAAGGACTTCTGAACTATTTGTTTATCATGAAACGCCTTAGTTCTGTCCTTATAGATGTGTGAGCTCTCATAGGCATCATTGCGCAACTCCTCTAATTCAGATAGCTAGAGACGACGAGTGGAACCAGCCTGAGTCATATCAAAATTAAATGTCTTTATGACCCAATATGCTCGGTGTTCCAACTCAACCAGAAGATGACAGGCCTTACAGAAAACTAATTGGTATGGAGACGTACCTATAGGAGTTTTATATGTAGTTCGGTAAGCCCACAAAGCATCAGTCAGCCGAGTAGACCAGTCCTTACGGTCCGGTCTAACTATCTTCTCCAATATCTATTTTATCTCTCAGTTCGATACCTCCACCTGACCAGATGTCTGGGGATGATAAGGGGTGGCCACTTTGTGGTTAATAGAGTACTTCTTCAGTAAAGCCCCTACCCTCCAATGTCGAAAATCAGAGCCACCATTAGTAATGATGGCCCTAGGAAATCCAAAACAGATAAAAATGTACTCCTGAATAAAAGAGATAACCACCTTGCGGTCACTGATCTTCATAGCCTTGGCTTCTACCCATTTCGAAACATAGTCAACTGCCACATGAATATACTCATTACCGAATGAGGCAGAAAAGGGGCCCATAAAATCGATACCCCAAAAGTCAAAAATCTCAACCACTATGATAGGGCTTAGGGGCATCTCATCACGTCAGGATAGATTGCCAACTTGTTGGCATCTCACACACGCCTTGCAGACGGTGTGTGCATCCCAAAATAACGTGGACTAATAGAAACCAGACTGCAGTACCTTGGCAGTAGTTTTCTTGCCACTATAGCGTTGCCCACAGTTGAGAGTATGACAAAACGATAATATGTTTTGAAACTCACTCTTAGGAACAGAATGACAAACGACCTGGTCCGAACAGTATTGGAATAGCTCTGGATCCTCCCAGTAGTAGTATCGCACAGTAGAGAGAAACATATCTCGAGCCAATCAGAAGGTAATTGTCCAACAGCGAGATACTTCACTATAATTGCGTACCATGGAGTCGGTTTTGACGAAATGGAAAACAACTGCTCATCAAGGAAAGGAATCCAGAAGAATCCAGGATAAATGGTCTGCTACAACGTTTTCTGACCCCTTCTTATCCCTGATCTACAAGTCGAACTCCTGAAGGAGAAGAATCCACCGGATCAGCCTTAGCTTGGTGTCATGCTTCGAAAGAAGGTGCCTAAGGGCTGCATGATCTAAGAAGACTATCACCTTTGAGCCCAAAAGATAGGAGCAAAATTTATCCAGGGCAAAGACCACCGCTAAGAGCTCCTTCTCAGTAGTGGTGTAGTTCAAATGAGCATCAGACAAGGATCTACTAGCGTAGTAAATAACAGATGGTTTTTCATCCACCCTTTGACCAAGTACAACACCTATGGCACAGTCAGAGGCGTCACACATGATCTCAAATGGTAGAGACCAGTCTGGTAACCGGATAATAGGTGCTTCAAACAATACAGTCCAAAGGGTATGGAAAGCAGTCAGGCACTTTTCATCAAAGATAAATGGGGCATCCTTGGCGAAGAGATTGCACAAGCTAAGGGCCTAGAGATGAGACTAAAGTCCTTGATGAAACACCTGTAAAACTCAGCATGGCCCAAAAAGGAATAGACCTGCTTAACAGTCGTGGGAGGGGGTAGTTTGGCAATCAGATCTACTTTGGCCTTGTCTACCTCAATGCCCTGAGAAGACACTGCATGACCAAGTACATTACCCTTACAAACCATAAAGTGGCTCTTCTCCCAACTCAAAACAATGGTTATTCTTCACACACCGCTGAAGAACAAGAGACAGACGGTGGAGACATTCATCAAAAGATGACCCAAAGATGGAGAAGTCATCCATGAAAACCTCAAACGAATGGCCGACCATGTCAGAAAATATGGCCATCATGCACCTTTGAAAGGTGGCCAGAGCATTACATAACCCGAATGACATCCTCCTAAAGGCAAAGGTACCGAATGGGCAAGTGAAAGTGGTTTTCTCTTGGTCATCGGGAAAGATGGGGACTTAGTTGTATCCCGAATAATTGTCAAGAAAACAGTAGTAGCTCTACCCAGCCAATTTTTCTAGAATCTGATCAATAAAGAGCAGAGGGAAGTGGTCTTTACGTGTGACCTTTTTCAACTTTCTGTAGTCGATACAAACACGCCAACTCGTAGTGGTACAATTTGGGACAAGGTCACCTTGGTCGTCAGGGACGACCGTGATTCTAGATTTCTTAGGGACAACTTGAGTTGGACTAACCCACTGACTATCCAAAATATGGTATATAATACCCGTGTCAAGCCACTTTACTATTTTATTCTTCACTACTTACCTCATATTAGGGTTAAGGAGCCTCTGTGGATCTCGCACGGATTTAGCACCGTATTCACAATAGATACGGTGCATACAAACAAAAGGGTTAATACCCTTCAGATCAGCTAAAGACCAGTTAATTATGGCTTTGTGAGCTGATAAAACCTCCAACAGGAGGGACTCTTGCATTTCAGTAAGCTCAAAGGATATGATAACCGGTAGAGTCTCTTCCTTACCCAAGAATGCATATTTTAAGGTATGGGGAAGAGGCTTGAGTTCCAGTTGTGGAGGGGACTCCAGAGAAGAGAGGGCTTAGGGGATGTAGCCAAGGGTGGTAGAGGCTCATATCTATAAGTCCAGGGAGACTGCCCAAAAGAGGGTTTAAGATCTAACATGGCGTTCACCTCTTCAGTATAGACCTCTTCATCAAAGTCTTCTGCTCCAAAGGACATCACAAGCCCCAAAGGATCATTAGTAAGGATCTGGGAAGTGTACTGAGATACAGCTTCATCAATCATATCCAAAGCATAGCACTCGTCTTCTCTATAGGGTTCTAGGGATGCATTGAAGATGTTTAGTTGAAGCTTCTTGTTCCCAAACAATATGTCCATGGCACCTGACCTGCAATTAATGCAAGCATTGGTGGTCGCCAAGAATGGACATCCTTGTATGATAGGGGGAAGCTTGGCTAAGGTAGATCCATATCAAGGACTAGGAAGTCCACTGGGAAGTAAAAATCATCTACCTTCACAAGAACATCCGCTAGAAGTCCATGATGTCTTTTCATAGAATGATCAGCTAACTGAAGTATGACTTCAGTGGACTTCAACTCTCCTAATCCAAACCTCTCAAAAACTGAACTAGGTAAGATATTTGCACTAGCCCCCAGATCCAGTAATGCTTTGTCAATGGAGAGGTCTCCAATGACACAAGAGATGAGTGGTGCACCAGGATCCTTCAGCTTGGAGGGTAGGTCAGTGATAACTGCACTTACCTGTTTTGTGAGGTGTATGGTTTTGGGAGTTTGGTTCCTCAGCTTATGCTTCTAAGTGCATGGGTCTTTTAGAAACTTAGCGTAAGCTGGAACGTACTTGATTGCATCCAATAATGGAAGGTTGATGTGGACTTGTTGAAACAAATCCAACATCTCCTTGCTTCCCAAATGGGGGGAGAGGATGGAGTTTTGAGAGCATCAGGGAAAGGGACTCGGGGTGTATACTTATCCGATTGAGGTCCCTCCCCAACTGGTCGCTCATTCTCCTTCTCAGTATTTTCCTGGGAATGGGCCAAAGAAGGTGTAATGGTTCTATTCCCATCAATGAGAGGCCTCAGTGCCTTTAATTCAACTTCTGCCTGGGCTGGGGTTGACTTTGCTGGTGTGGTCTGTTGAGGGCTATTAGAGGGGAAGTCCTCGTTGGTAGGTGGTGTGTCATGTATTTCCACCCTCTTAACATTCCTCAACACTCTAACCTACTGGACATGTTCCTTACCCCTCCCTATTTGAGCATTATTGGGGTTCCCAATAGGTTGGCTTGGTAGTTGGCCAGTCTCTCTCTTATTGAAGGCTTCAGTAAGTTGACCAATCTGGGTCTCTAGCTTGCTGATAGATTGAGTGTGGGAGTGAAATAATTGGTCATTGATTCCCACTTTTTGCTCAATACCTTTCAACACCTTCATTACCTCACTCTCAAAAGATGGGGTATGTTGAGGTTGAGAGTAAGGTTGTTGTTGTCCACCCCTATAGGCATTAGGTTGGGCATTGAACGGTGGCCGAAAGGGTGGATTAGGAGGGTTTTTCCATGAGAAATTGGGGTGGTTTCACCATCCCGGGTTATAGGTGTTGGCAAATGGGTCGTTACCTGGGTTGGCAAAACCCTGAGTGGCTTGTACATTTTCTTGGAAAAATTTAGGATATTGTGCTGCTAAATAACAATCGGTCACATAGTGATTCGGGTCAGCACAGAGGGCACAAGCTTTAGCTTGCTCAGGTGGAGAAAATCCCCTTGAGATTGATGGGGGTTGGGCAGATCCTCCTGATAGAAAGTAGTCCATTTTTTTTTACAGCAAATCAACCTATGCCTTTATGTCAGCAATCTAGTTGATCTCATAAAGTCCACCTTTTTTTGGTTGCCCAAGCATGGGGACTTCAGTCCTTCAGGCTGAAGCTCTGTGTTGGGAGTTTTCACTCAGTTTCTCGAAAAGATCCCATGCTTCATTCTCACTCTTGTGCATAAACGTTCCTCCACAATAGGCATCCACCATCTGACGATACTAGTCACTAAGACCATCATAGAAGCACTATACCAATTGCCATTTAGGTACAGCATGGTGGGGCCATTTTCGAAGTAGTTCCTTCAGTCTTTCCCAATACTCATGAAATTCTTCACCACTATTCTGGGAGAAGGTGGTGACGGCCCTTCTAATGGTATTGGTTTGGCCTATTGGGAAAAATTTCTTTAGAAACTATTGTTGCATTTCCACCCATGTGGTTACTTGTGCAGAATCCAAGGAATGCAGCCAATGCTTGTCTTTATCCTTGAGGGAAAATGAAAATAGCAACAGTTTTAGGGCGTCCTCTGAGAGGTTTTGGATTTTTACTGCAGAGCAAATCTCCAAAAATTCATCCAGGTACTTATAGGGCTCTTCATTATGATGTCCATAGAACGATGGCAGCATCTGGATAATGCTTGATTTGATTTCATAATGAGCAGCCGCAATTGTAGGTAGCCTAATGCCGTTTGGGGTTGGTATGTAGTTGGAGTGAAATGATCACTCAGTGGCCTGGCCTGTGGGTTTGCCTCATCACCCATCTTGATACGGTGTCTAATCCTCCTCTAGGTACATTCAATTTCGGGGTCAAAATCTAATAGGTCAGGTGGGGTCGAGCGCGTACCAAACATACAACGACCAAACTAAACTAGGCTGGGACCGAGCATACAAGTGTATCAACCTAGCTATCGGGGTCCAAACATAGTAAGTGTAGGGTCGAATGTCCTAATGTGAGACCGATCAAAATAGGGCAACTAAGCTCGTGGGACCGCATATACAAGGGTAACCTATACTAAAAGAAAAAGAAAATCACAAAAGTGGTAAAGAAAAATTACAGAATAAAATTAAAACAAAAATTACAAACGTAAATTAAAAACTAAAATTAAAACTATCCAAAAAAAAAAAAATGAAAAGTTTAAACTACCCTAAATAAAATGAAATCCTAAACTAGCGCAGATCCAAGCGTACCAAGGTCAATCCTAAAGTAGAATGGGACCAAAGCATACAAGGGTAACTAGGCCAACGTGGGACCGAATCAGACAAGGCTGAAATTAGCTACTAAAAGAAAAATAAAGAGAAAAGTTAGAGAATATCATAGAGGCTATCCGGACTGCATCGGTGTCTTTTTGAAAGAACCAAATCCAGCTGAATCGTATCCCCTCTCAAACAACCTCTAGCGATTCAATACCTACAGCAGAAAATAAAACCGTGAGTCTATCACTAATACTAAAGACAAATTTAGAATGAATAGTAAAGTAAGCTATGTTAACACCAAAACGAAATCAAAATTAATGCTACTGTAGGCTGTTAAACTAAGAGATGGAAAAATCTGAAATACCAAAAATAAAAATTAAAAATAAAGATTAACGCAAGCTATTGAAAGAACAGTAAACAACTTGATAAAACTCTCATGCTCTAGTTCCCCGGCAACCGCGCCAAAATTTGATCGTGTCGTTCTACGGATAAAAAATTAATCCTAACTAACATTAATATAGTGGAAAGTAAGGGTATCGAACTACAGGGAACAGAGGCTAATTTGCACGAAATTAAATCAAGTCTAAGGTGAAACTAAAAACATAAATTAATTAATTTAAAGCTAACACTAGCAACTAATTAAACGAATAAAAGATGGTGAGCAAAAACTGTTTTTAGGTTGAATCAACTTTAATTTAGATTCTTCATTCAATCTCTCTCATATTAGGCTCATGGCGACTACAAGGCTCACGACAACCACAGAATATAGGGTCCCTTCTAGGTATAAAGTATCTTGGCAAAATTGTCGTCCAATCGCTACAATGAATCGAAAGTTCAAAGAACTTGGGTACGCACAATCCACTCAGGTATACCGTATCATCGATACGACCACATGAATCAATTCAATACCATAGCTTGGTAGGTTAACTTGAATCACAGAAACAAATTATCCTAACTAGATGTAAACATGATTACACAAAAATTACAATAGGATGCCTAAGTCTTTTCCAAGCAATCAATAAGAAAAGAAAATGAATAATTAAATCTTCCTTAAAGTATCATCTTCCCAAAAACAGCAGCAAATTTAGTTACTCATTTAACATGAATTACTAAAGAGAGGTTAGGGATATAAACCAAGAGAATTAGAGGGAAGAAGAGGGTAGAAGCAATGGCAGCAATGGCGATTCATGTGTGTGAAGGTGCTGGATAGTGGCGATGGTAGATGCTCTTCCTCTTCTTCTTCTACTTCTTCAAGCCTTCTTCTCCCCAAACCGTGAACCAAAAAAAATCCACAGCCAAGAACGATCTCCTTTTCTCTAAAAAATCTCCTCTCCTTATAGCTTGTTGTATCCCTTTTGAACCTTGATAGTTTCCACATAAAGAATGAGAGAAAGATATGTTTTTTCACTACAAGAAAAAGGGTTTTTCGCGGCATTTTTAGACGGGCCTTAGCGGCGTTTCTTGATAAACGCAGTCATATATGGACATTCGACGGCGTTTATTAACAAACGTCGGTATATAAAGTATAATAAGTAGAAATCGTGGCGTTTATATGTAATTGCCGCTACAAGTACATCTTTGGGGGCGTTTGGTTTGAATTGCCGGGGTATGGAACAATACAACGACGTTTATTTGTAATCGCCACGATAGCATACATCTTTAGGGGCGTTTGTTTTGAACTGCGGGCATGTAAAAATACAACGGCATTTATTTGTAAACGCCGTAGTATCATACATCGTTCTTAGATTGCCAGGGTATGTAACATCGTTTGGGCGTTTACTTGTAAACGCCGTAGTATCATACTATATTCATTTTAGGCGTTTAGGAAAAAATGCCGTTATATGGGGAGTTTCACACAATAACCCAAGCTCTTTTCATTTTCCGCCTCTTGCCGCGCTAACAATATCCTCTCTAAACTCTCAAATCACAATCCCTCACGTTTCTCTCTCAAATCTCTTTCAAATCCCTCTCAATCTCTCATCGTTCCTCTTCCCTATCTAATCTTCACATTCTCTCTGAGATTTCTCCCAAATCTCTTTCAATCTCTCCCCACTGCAACCGTTGTGGACCATTGAGGGCTAAAACAACTGATTGAGGAATAAGGGGAGGATTCTAGGGTTGGTGTTGCTCCGGCCACCACTGCCAGGAGCTCCAGCCTGCTGTAGTTGACATTGGTGTTGCTCTTGTCCTCCCTGCTCGAGGAGCATCTCCACTCTAAGGTACTTAGTACGTTCTTACTCTTGTTATTCCTCTTTTCTCTCCTATTTCCTCTGCTCTTTCTATTTGCAATTTAAGCCAGAATCTTGTGACATTCAGGCTCATAAAGGTGATAGAATCAAAGTACACTATAGGGTAAGTGATCGTATGCTTCAACTGAATGTTGAAATCTATGGGGCCTTGCGATAGGAATGGGAATCACATGACTTATTCAGCCTGTACATGACCCATATGATAGAACCTGAAATTAGACTCCCAACATCTATTTCGAAACCTGCAAGACTGCCTGGATTAAAGATCAAAATAGCATTCTAGAGCCTTTGCTTTTTCACTTTATTGCAGTGTAAAATTTCACCTCAATTTTTTCATTACTTTACTTGTTATTAGCTTTTTATCCCTACAGACAGACATTAGATATAGTTTGAGTCTGCTGAATATTTTCCCTGAAGAGATCCGTTACTTTTGCCCTCAGCTTTAGATGATTAAATTAAGAAGATTGAATTTGGCGTAAGTCATTCCAAGGCTATAATTTTATATTGAAGTTTTTATGCTTTGAATCTAATTTTCCCTTTTGGTTGCCATGATTTGCTGACTCAGTACACTGAGCCTTCATTGTAGAATGTTTAATGCATTAAAAAATTCTATTGGGAAAAAAATTTTGAAGAATGTCTTTCACATTACATGGTTTAGGGTGTTAATTTCATGGTTGCTGGAGGCCTCTGTCTTTGTAGATCTCCCATAGAGGTTAGCTAACCAACACCTCTTGCATTGTAATTTGGTAGGGAAAAGATACTGTTAAAAGAATGGAGAATGTCTCGTTATATGAGGCTGATAAAAGTGAAGAATGCTCTAGTTTGGTGATCCTAACCAACTGCCAGAATTCTCATTATTGATCGCTTGAAGTGGGACCAGGGTATGGATGCACATAGGGTGGGCTTGAGTGTAGCATTTGTTAAATTTCATATCTTATGTGTTCAGATGTAAATTACTTATGGACTGGCCAATTAACACTCCTGGATCAAGACAGGAATTGGGGCAGACACAAGGGCTTTAAGGAAAAAAAAGAAGTAGAAAGAATAGGAAGAAAAAGGTGGAAAGATTAAACCATTCGAGTAAGGTGTCTTCCAACAACTTTCTTTGTTTTTAATGCTGGGATAATGGATTGGTATACCAGTACAACGGAGGCTCCAAGATTTATTTGCTAGGGTTTATAAATAGTTTATTTTGTGTTTTCCTTTAGGGAGAAAGAACACTACCTGGTTATTTTATATTATTGTTGTTCTGAATTTAATGGTTGCGAGTGTTGCACTATTGTATTGTCTCTTCCGAGGTATCGCTTTATTGTGCTTTGGTGAGTCTTTCATGTTGGGATTCGTTGACAATAGTATGGCATTGACCGGCTCGCCACAACTTCTCTCTCTAAGGAGATACCCATCAGGGATTTCATGGGTTCTACATACTCTAACGAAACCAAGGCAATTCTATTTAGATAAGGGACAGCACTAAACTTTTTTTGGGTAACGCACTTAACTAACGTTGGCTATTAAAGTGTACTTAATAGCCACAGTCGACCCACTTGGATGGGTGGTCCATTGTTTGGGCTTTTTTCTTTTTACCCCATGTCTAATGTAGTCAATGATTGGAAAATCATTCACTTCAGAATTCAATCTAGACATTGAGAGTGATTGGAGTAGTTAGAACTGATAATGGTGTAATCCCAAACAATCTCTTCTGTTTAGCCCTAGCATATTCTTAATCTTCTTAGTTCTCTGTTGTTCTCACTCTCATCCCAGGTTCAAGATAAACAATCTTTCTTATCCATCTTTTCTACTACATGTTATTTCATTTGGTTAACCTGGAATCAATGTTGTTTTTCACAATCTCCCTCCCTTCCTAACCCCACTTCTATAAAGAAACCAGATCGAAGTTAATAAGTGGACCCTCTTTGAGAAGGTAAAATTAGAAGATATTTGGAAAAAATTTAAAAAAATAAAAAAAATCAAAAATCAAAACAATGAATATTAGAAACACAAATCCAAGCAAAAATTCAAGGATTTCATTATAAATCTAAAACTTGATGCATTTGAGTGAAGCAATTGATGGTTGGCTTACTTGGAAGCATGGAGGCTCAAACCCAATCCACCGAAGGAACAGAGACAGCTTGAAGATTCCATTGAGTCTCAAGAGAGGGTTGCTTCATCGGCACCTCATGTAAGTTTGATAATTTGCAATGGCCATTAACCATACCTTATCGTTTGAGCAACTATATGTCCGAGAGCAACCTTCCTATCTCTCGCAACCGGATGATCGAGACCTTTAAAACTACATACTTCTGCCGAGAATCCTCCTCTTTCTCACCAACACCACCTTCAACTACCCATTTGAGATCTCCAAAGATAGATGATTGCACCCCACCTCCTGTACAAGAGAACCCACCTTCCTTCTCAAGTCTGCAACCTTCATCTCCATATCCTCTCTCTTCATGAACCTCAAAGAGACAGAGGATGACTGAAATTTAATAAAGTGGGCCGATCTTAATTCGTCCGTACCTCGCTCTTTCCACTTTCCCCATGAGCTCCGCAACAGTCCTTTAGTAGTTGAAACAGTCCCCAACAATCACTCGTATTCCTTCTTTTCTTCCTCATCGAACCTCGCAAAACCAACCTGAAATCCTCCTTTTCGGTGGCTAAATCGGGAAGATGGAACTTAAAGGCTTCTTTGGAGTAGAAAGAGTAGTGGGTTTTGCTCGAATAGCAATTCAACAAATGGGTCCGCGAAACTGCTGTGGTTGCTAATCTCTCTATGAGTTTCAATAGGAGGAGAAAAAGTAGAAGAGAGAATCCCACCGAGCTGCTATAGCACCGAAAAACAGAAGAAGCTGAAACGTCCTCTAGGTTGTTCTTCACAGATGTTCTGAGAATCCAGCTTCTCTCATTACCCTACTAACACTAGGGTCATCTAAAATGGATATAATGAGCTGCTCTAGTGCTACCTTAATGGCAAGGAGAGGTTGTTATTGCTGCTGTTCTATGCAACCTCTCCTCCGGTGTGCTTGAGCTCTCTTCAGCTGCAATGAGAGCATTTGAGAGAGAAGGTTGGCCGTGTAGGAAAGGACCAGGTGTTGTTGGAAGTCTATTGAGAGCCACATTGAAGCAAAGTTCAAGAGCTCGCATTGCAGGGGATGAGAAGTTGAATGTGGATGAGACTTGAGACAAGCCCTCCTTAAGAGACAAGATCTTGGATTCAATAAAGTGGCCGGCAGCCTCATTACAACCTTGACACCACACCCCACCCCTTAATTCTCCCCTCTTGGCCTAAGAAGATCAAGATTGGGATTGGAAGTTGGAACTAAATATCACTTGTATGTATCTTTGCGATTTCTATTCATCTTGGGTTTTAAAACATAGAGTACAGAGAAACAATTTTGTATTAAATCAATTATATATAGAGAAACACCAAAAGACAAATATAGAATCCAGCCTCTGGTTCAAACTTTGAAAATTTTAAGGGGCACAACCTTAAATATTCCTCAATTCACTATTTCTTCCCCTATGCTATGTTGCTGCTATATTTTACATACGCTTATTTCTCCTTGGATGTCATTTGTCCATCTGTAGTTCCATAAAACCATCCAAAACAAAAGATAAAAATGGAGCAGAAATCCAAAATCCCAAACAAACAAACAAACAAACAAAAAGAACCCATTTAAGATTTCAGTCTATTTATAGAGAATTAGAAGGGAAAAAAAAGACTAACCTCACAAAACAAGGATGCCTTTTCTTGTAGTGACAACCTTAAATATTCATAGACAGAGACATTGTTTTACTTTGTTTTCCCCTCAGAAGCAAACCTTAACAAGTGAAAGGAGACTATCTCAATTCTCCTGGTTGTTTGTTATGAAAGTTGAGTACCATGGGTTCGGGTATATATAGAAAAGATTTTACGAGTAGTCTAGAAAGAAAAAAATAGAGAAAAGGAGGGAAAAGGGTAATGTGGAGTTGGTAGCTTTGTCAATCCCTCTTTCTCTCTCTCTCTCTCTCTCTCTCTCTCCTCTCGATTCTTGAATATTTTCTGTTTAGTAGACAATATCCATAAGTTCTATTCGTGCTTTTGTGAAAATGTGTGTTCATGACTCTCCTCTTTGGTGCTTTTCTAATATTTGGTTTGAGTGTGATGAAAGAGTGCAATTTGTTTCCTCATCCGCCATGAGAAAGTCTCATTTTATGAATGGATCACGAGGTCTTTAAAATGACTCGTGGTGGAGTAATGATTGGACACCATCCATGTAGTTTGTTGGGGATGAAAACATGATGTCCTATGCTCCAACATCTACGGTAATTTGAATTTGACTTCATACTTTTCTCTTGGCCTACTAACTTATTATTTTTATAATGACAATGGAGATGTTGATAAGGTAATGGATAGTCTTTTCTTCTTCGTAAATTGGTCTAGATGTTTTTAAATGAGTAGCTTTCCGTGTAGCAAACTTCACTTGATGGCATAGAGTTGTTCATGATTCTTTCTCAATAATTACTCTTCCTTGCATTCTAATTCCCATTTTGTATACTGCACTCCCCATTGCTAGTGGCTCCCCAATGCAACTCTAGAGTACATGGAAATTTGTTTGATTCATCCATGCTCTTTTTTTTTTCTTCTTCTTTAATGTTCTAGAAACTCGGAAACAAGCAGAGATAGGTGTTGTGGTGTGGTGTGGAACTTTGCATGGCAGTCCAATCGTGAAGAAGTTGCTTCATCGAACAAATTTTGTAAAAACACGACTTCCTTCTCCACATTATTTATTTTTAATTGTTGCTTTGTATTTATTTTATTCACTTTCAAATAAATGTGTCTATATGTTTCCCTTGTTAGGTTAATGTACATTGCTGCAGAGTTATATAAGACGAGAGAGAGGAAGGTCAGAGAAGAAGAATAGAAAAACAACGAGCATTTTCAGCCAAGTGAGTAGTAGTTTTTTGGGTTCT
This sequence comes from Telopea speciosissima, assembly GCF_018873765.1. Classification (NCBI taxonomy): domain Eukaryota; kingdom Viridiplantae; phylum Streptophyta; class Magnoliopsida; order Proteales; family Proteaceae; genus Telopea; species Telopea speciosissima. The sequence continues at coordinate 46,844,975 of NC_057919.1, read as the reverse complement.
TTGATTTTATTATCTTTTTCTAACTCAAGTTGGGAACCTACTCCATTTGGTTTAGGATTTCCTTTGTTCTCTTTTCAAACTTGAGTATTTTTGGAACTCTATTTTCAACCTTAAAGATATAGCTGTTAGCATTATTTTTTTTCATGGTAGTTTAGGCATGTTCATTGGTTGAAATTGGATATAGATGATGTCTTGAAAATCTGATCCTGCTTCTTAGGCGAAAGTTAGCAAAAGTGTGTCTGCGGTAATTTTTTTAGTTTGTTCTTTTGGGGATATCATCGGAAGATATAATTGAACTATACTGATGACATAGAGATGGTGTATCAATCATTGTAAATTCTTCTTCTTTGTTCTCTATGATACTTTATGCCGATATGAGTGATAAATTGGTACATGGTTATATTGCTACAGTGCACGCCTATTGCGAGTTTGATTTCAATCCGGACATTTTTTTGACATGATCAAGCTAATAAAGATTGGTACATGGTTATATTGTTGCAGGTAATGTCCATTTGAATACTAATGTCAATGAGTTATTGTTAAATTTTGTGTGTTCTTGAGTTGCTTAGTGATTTAAACCACTCTTTGTCTAAGGTGTTCATTGATTGAAGACATAGAGCAAAGGACATACATTGTTTATTTTGTTTTTGAATTTTAATAATTAGTCATAGGTTGTAAGTGTCCTTTGGGGTAAGGTAGACTAAATGTAATTAAGTTTCAAACGGTCATTTGTACAGGTAAACTTAAACTATTTTGGATCTTGTCATTATTTCATTGTTTTTAGGGATGAATGTTCTCTTCTTTTTTTTTTTTTTTTGTGGAAGTCTTATGTCTCTTCACATCAATAGGTTAAAGGATAAGATAACTGAACAGGTTAAAGGATTTGCACCACAAAAATAACAGTTAAAGGATTAGGTAAATAAATATTTTTTTAAAATACTATATGTAGCGGCGTTTCTTACTAAATGCCGCAATATGTAGCTTTTACCGACGTTTAAATAACGCCGCTATAGGATATTTTACCGGCGTTTATGTAAACATGCCGTAAATAAATGATCGTAGACCAACACTTACCAATCTATAGCGACATTTCAGAAAACGCCATTATAAAGTATATATGGCGACATTTGTTAACAAACGCCGGCGAAAGTATACTTACACAGGCATCTGGCATAAACGCCGTGATACATTTCCGGCGGTACATTTGACGACATATGTGCGGCATTTGTAATAAACGCCGCTGAATCATATAGCGGCCTTTTTTTAAGCTACGGTGACACTTTAAAAACGCCGTAAAAGACGCCTTTTCTTGTAGTGTTTAATCGTCGAGAAGAAAGACAAATTCTGTGGGGAGATATGGAAGGGAGAAAATTAGGAATGAAATCAGGGGAAGAGGCATATATGGGAGAGAGAATTATGTGGGACCAAGAGGTATAAATGTGAAGAGAGATATGTGTGAGAGAGGGTTTACGTAAGAGAAGAGAGAAATTAGGGAGAGAGATCTTTCTTCTTCTTTTTTTATTTTTTCTTTCTTCATACTTTCCAACTTTATCATAATCCATTTTTTTGCCATAATCCCTCCTTACTTGAACCGAATTGACTCGACCCAAGAATTAAATGTTAACCATTTAATTTTATTGATGCAATGAGTCTAATATCGACTTTTCTTGAAAAATCTCCTCTTTATCAAATTATGATAATGCCCTTGAGATGACGATTTGCACACATGCAGACCCTTGACCCAGCTAGTATTGAACATCCAAAATCGGCTAAGGGGGTTGATTCTATCACTGATTGATGCTTTTCTCCTTCCAAGCCTACAATCATAGAAATCACATAGCAGTATCAAATCCTTCATAAATATTCAAATAAAAACAGTAAGTAAATAGTGATTTGTATCTAAGATTACAGTCCAATCACAATTCTTCGTCCTCTATCCAATCTCACATGATCCTTTAGAATCTCACTCACAAAGCTAATGAGTCCATTACACATACTACAACAAAAAGGGTCTATAATTGTGGTTTTTTTTTTCGGCAGTAAAAGGTCCAAAATTCCACAGTAATAGCCTATAGTTGTGGATTATGTGTGATTTTTTGTCCACAGCCATAAGTGTCGTCGCTATGCCTATAATTGCGGATTTCCTACCGCAGGAAAAGGTTACTTTGTAGATGCAGATTTTTTCACAACAAATCTATAGCTGCGAATTTTAGCTGCAGATTTTCGCACCAAAATTTGTAGCTGCAGTTTTGTAGATATGGTTTTCTTTTTTTTTTTTGCAATAAAATCTATAGCTACGGATTTTAGTTGCGAAATTTTGTACAAAAAAATTTATAGTTGCGATTTTGTAACTGTGAATTTTTTGTGTAGAAAAATCTATAGCTACGGATTTAACTGCAAATATTTTATTAGGAAGACATGTAACTGCAGATTGTAGTAGTGAATTTATGTGCAGTCAAGATTATAACTGCGAACATTAGCTACAAATTTTTTGGTATGAAACTTGTAACTACAGATTATAGTTGCAGATTTTTGTGCATCAAAGTCTATAATTGCGGATTTTAGTTGCAATTTTTGTGTGGTTAAGTCTATAACTGCAGATTTTAATTACAGAATTTTTAATTGTGAAACTTGTAGCTGCGGATTTTAGCTGGAAAAACCTACAGCTACAACTTTATGCATCTCCATCATGAAATCAATTATGCAGCTCTAACATGGTATCAGAAGCTTCTTTCTACCCCGAGAATTTTCTTATTGCTCCTATGAGCTTCTATAATTGAGGATGATCCTTCCACTATGGGGGCACCCCACCCTCCGATACTCCATCTCTTCATATAAGCATGCCTTCCCCCTTGACTGTTGCACATCACTTCATCTCCCTCAAATTATTACCCAAAAACTGCATCTACTGGAAGGGCCAAACCTTCCTTACGTGTGGCCAGAACATGTTTCGTTACCTTGATGGTTCATACCCCTGCCCATCTGATCCCTTTACTGTAGCTCATTGGCTGCATGCAACAAGACTCCACGAACACGAGTCTAATTATCACTTCTCTGTCAAAATATTCTCTTCCCCTTATCATCGAAAAGGAATCTAGCAAGGAGATTTGGGACACTCTTAATAAAACTTTCAATTCGGTGTCCTCTACCCATTCCACATGACCCTTCAGAATCTCACTCATAAAGCTAATTAGTCCATTACACAGTTTCTTTAGCGTGCTAAGACGATATCCGAAAAACTCCATGCTACTGGTAAGCCCCTCTCTACTAAGGACTATAATGTACACATGTTCAGGTCTCTTTGTCCTGTTTTCAGACGTTGGTTTCATCATTGCTAACCTTCTCTGATCCTTTGCCATACTCCGAGCTCCATGGTCTTCTCCTAAGCCTATAGTTTTTAATCAACTCTGCCATGTCCAAGCTGAGCATCTTTGACTCCTTTACTACCCCCACTACTCACATCGTGCAATAACAATCTACTATGAATTCATCACCATCATCATCTATTATATCACAATCCCCCTCTGGCCGAGGCGGTCATGGTCGTGGAGATTGTTGGGGTTACCGAGGCCCTGGTGGTCGTGGGGGTTGTGGACGTCTTTCTTGTACTATCTGTAACCACACCAACCACATGGTTGCCACATGTTTTATAGGACAAACGCACCCCCATCCATCTTTCCACCACTCCATCTCCCTATCCCTAGACCTCTCAATTCCCCACTGCTCATCTCACTCACCCTCCTCCATCTCACCTTACTCCCCCTATAATTGGTTTCATTAATTGATTACACTTGAAGATATAAATATATAGATTTGATAGAATCCTACAAGAATGGAAACTCCAACTCTGTAAAGGAAACACATGAAACACAATATTGGATACATATGGACTCTTGCACAAGAGATAATGAAGGAAAGAAGATATTGGGTAACTCATGCACACGCAATTGATGGTAACCAGCCAACTCACACTAGCTCAATTGATAAACCTCAAGATGAAAGTGTAAGATTTCAAACCTTCAGCTTATCTTGTAGAAGTTGAAACCGAGTGGAGGAGAGACCTTTGGTGAAGATATTAGCGAGCTGAGTTCCTGTTTGGCCACTTTGTCATGAACAAAGTGAAAATCAATTTCTATGTGCTTCGTTCTGGTGCAAAAAAACAGGATTGACAGACAAGTACCCTATAGTTACACCATAAGATAGGAGCCTCTTTTGTGGGAAGATCGAGTTCAATGGAGAGAATGTAGCCAGGTGAGTTCAAAATGCATTGGCCAAGGCTTTGTAATCAAATTTGGTGGAAGAATGTGTACATCACTATATAGGGTACAAAAGGGGCATTCTTGGAAAAACATGTGTCTACCATTGACATATGTATAACACACACCTATATGCAACAGAACCACACTCAAAATTTTGTGTATAAGTAGATCGCAAGGTCCTTTATTACATTGAAAAAAAATTTACTAAGGGAGTACAGTGTGGTTACAATCGGGTGCATAGGCATACACAAAGTCATGTCTACATATACGACAAATAACCAAATGCACAAACTTCTTGGAGCTGAACAATTGAGAGATCTCTCCCTATTTTCTCTCTCAGTGTGATCATGATTCTATCATGATCCTATCATATGAGCTGGCCGTGACTCATTAAGATTGTAATTCCTAGATTGTCTCTTAAATCTAGTTGAAGATTTGTCAGTCTACATACGATATCAGTTACTAAGTTTGATTTAGTTTCCAATAGTAATTAATCCTCATCGATTCTCTTCCTTATTAGATGAGGACTCTATATGCTAAGATTATATGCTAAGATAGAGTTCCTATTTATATGGGTTCCTATGTCAAGGTATAAGTCAGTGTTATAACCAATCTTCCTAAATGATAATGAAATCCAATCTCTAACATGGTATAAAAAGCCATACGCTCCACCAAGCTCCCCTCTTTTTAATTTTTTTTTCTCTTCCATCTCCAACGAGTAGAAGCCATCTTCATCATGGCCGATTCAACCATCACCATCGTTACACTCCGCCACCTCCCACTCCCACCTCTGATGATCACCATTTTCTCTCCATTAAGTATTCTTCGAAGAACTACATCTATTGGAAGACGCAGATTGTCCCTTATCTCATTGGGCAATGCCTGTATGAATATGTCACGAGTGACAAACCATGCCCTGAAGATCTGGCCCAAGCTGCAAATTGGCATGTTCAGGATGCTGCCATTATGAGTCTCTTAATTACCATGGCACAGGGCACGCAAGGCAAGTCAAGGCAAGGGGGAGCGCGTTGTTTTAGCACCAATGTGCCAGCCTACATATGATATCACATGTGATATCAGTTACTAAGTTTGATTTAATTTCCAGTTGTAACTAATCCTCATTGATTCTCTTCCTTATTAGATGAGGACTTTATATGCTAAGATTATATTCTAAGATAGAGTTCCTATTTATGCGGGTTCCTATCTCAAGCTATAAGTAAGTGTTGTAACCAATCTTCTTGAATGACAATGAAATTCAATCTCTAACAAAGTTTAACTTGAACCTTCACCTCTTCTAGAGGAGTAACCTCCACCTCACGTAGATGAGCAGGAGAAGGTAGGGAAAGATGCCTCCATCACTTCCTTGCTACACTGGTTATTAACTTCAGCATTAGTGACATTCTTATGATCAACTATTGGGATATCTTCATTCTCCACTATACTTTCATGAATGAGTGTTTCCAACTATGATTCAGACGCATATTCCTCTTCATCAAGAAGAGTAGCAGCAAAGAAGCTACAGCTTTTCTATTTTGATGACTTCTCACTAGAGAAGGTAATAACATTAGAATCACAGTCATCTTCTTCACTTTTATACCTGGCATTATCCCATTCATCATTGTGAATGACTTGATCTATCTTCTTGAATTTAGTCCAATCCTAGGTTGCTACGTTCTCTTCTTCCCCAACAATATCCTCTTTTTGTTTCTAGCCATCGATCTACAAAAGTTGTGGAAGCCTTCATTCATCAATAATAATTGACCCCAAGAAGACATGACAAAACGAGAGCATTTACTGCATCTCTATTTTGGGAATAAGAAACATCATTGAAACTTTACGAGCAAAATCCTAATTTTCACAATCTAGAGATACAGAGAGACATTAGCTAAAGATTTACAATCAAAACAGAATCACCGGGCCAACAAAAACCAAAATGTAAAGATAAAAAGAGGCAAAGCAAGAACGAGAATATTTTGGATTAATCCAAAGCCAGAACAACTGAACTACCTATGTAAAGCCAATCCTCAAAAACCTAAGAAAGACGAATGAAACGATGCATATAGTAAGGGAATGAATGGAAAAGTACCAACAAATATAGTTTTTTTTCGATGAATAAATTATATTAAAAAGGAGGGAATATACAAAGACAAAGGGACAGGAAACCCAGCCCCAAACAAGAAACCAAAAAGGCTGACTCCATAAAGGACTACACAAGATTAATATTCAAACCCCAAGAGGAAACTATGAACCTGTTTACATTACTATCCAAATCCGTAGCACGCAAATGATTAACCTTGGTCTTGACCTCGAACTCAATAGCACTCAAGATTTGATTGAACGAGCGAGAAGTGGAAGACCATCTACGTACGCTTATTTCTTTCATACCAGATGTAGTAGATAATGGCACAAAATGTCATCTTAACAATCAAGTTACAAATCAACTTGTCTTTGAAAACCCGCTTGATCCATCTCCATTCACTTTCGAAAGACGCTTGGGGGGAGTGTAAAAGGTAGCAGTTATTGATCACACCTTTCCAAATAGTTTTGGAGAAAGGAAAACTAAAGAAAAGATGATCAATATTTTCAATAGCAATCCAACACAAACAACAATTGGGGATATTAAGATTCATGTTCCTGAGAAATTCTTCTGTAGGAAGCGTGCCAGTAAGAGCGCGCCAGGTGATGAAACTATGTCTTGGGATATGATATTTGAACCAAACCACTTTCCATCAAGATACTTTGCAACCCTTGCACTTAATGAACTCTAACGCAGAGGCATAAGAGAATCTCTTATTGGAAGCGGGATTCCAAACCACCAGATCATCACTACCAGGAGGTCTTCTCAAGATATACTACAGCTAACCCCAAACAAGGTCAAGTTGGTGGGAAATTAGAGGACTCGGTCTCCAAGATCCATCAACAATGGTAGAGAACACAAAAACCATCTTGCCTGAGCCAACACCATACCTGATTCTATCACCAAAAGCTGAAAGGAGAACACCACATCGATGCCAATTATCAAGTCAAAGTCTATTAGTAGAACCATCATCAATCTGAGAAATAATAACATCCTGAACTAAATGCCTTAATTTCAAAAGTTTCCTCCAAGTCCAAGAAGCATTAGGGGAACACTTCACTGTCTAGATGGAGTCAACTTTTAGGTACTTAGAATATATCCAATGGACCCATAGACTTTCTTTCCTCTCAACAATTCTCCAAATTAATTTGATAAGCCTTGCCTTGTTTACATCTTTAACTCTTTTCAAACCAAGACCTCCCTCGTCCTTAGAAAGGCACATAGTAGCCCAACTGATGGTATGAAGAAATTTATTATTATCACTTCCTTTCCACAAAAAAACACTGAAAATAGCCTCAATCTTATTAACAACACATCCAGGAATTCTGAAAACTCCAGTCCAATAGAGATAAGAGCCTTGCATAACAGCCCTAACCAACTCTAGTCTATCGGCAAAGGAAAGGAGTCTACTCTTCCACAATTGGAGCCTCTTCTTCAACCTATCCAAAATAGGGGAACAATGATGCATAGTCAATCCGGAGGAGATCAATGGGAACCCCAAATAAGTGATTGGCAACTTCCCAATCTCACAATGTATAATGTTCTTCGGATGCTCTTTGGCTTCATTAGAAACCCCTACAATAAAAATTATGGATTTTTGTGGATTAATCACCAACCCTAACATATTCGCAAATAACTACAAGGCATCCTTCGTGGCTTGACAAGAGATAGTGGAGGCTTTGAAGAAAATAAAAACATCACAACATAAATCAAATGGGTCAAATTTAGAGCCCTGCACTTAGGGATAGGGTCCATAAGAACTTATCAAACTTCCATTTAAGACAACTGGAGAGGCCTTCCATAATGACAATGAACAATAGTGGAGATAGAGGGAAACCTTTCCTAATACCCCTCTGAAGTGAGAAGAAGCCACATTGGACCCATTAACTAAGACAGACATATGAAGAGTAGAGAAGCAGATGAAGCTTCAATGGATAAATGATGGAGGAAAGTGCATGTGAGTATGGGTTCTAACAATAAAATCCCATCTTACAGTGTCAAAGGTCTTTTGAATGTCTATTTTCATCATGGCAGAGGGAGGAGAGTTGGCTCTATCAAAACCTCTCGAATTCGTGGCAAAGCAAAATCTTATCAACAATGCTTCTACCAGGAATGGATGCAGTCTAATTTAAACTCATCAAATCATTGATTATAGCCCTTAGAAAATTGGCAAGCACTTTAGCAATGAACTTTTAAAGAAGGTTACTCAATGAGATAGGCCTAATGTCACTAGCCTTTGATGCTCCATCACACTTGGAAATGAGAGTGATAAAAGAATGGTTGATGTTGCTCAATTGATGTGGGGCCTTATAGAAGCCCATACTGACCAAATCTCCCTCTTAATAACTTTGACCAAATCTCCTTTGATGATATCCAAGAGGCTTTATAGAAGCCCATACTAAAACCATCAGGTCCTGGGGCCTTCTACACTTTATGAGAGTTAATGGCAATGAGAATTTCTTCATCTGAAAGTATGGAAGCTAATTACTCTTTTGCTCAAGGGGAATCCTCTCAAATTGGAGGAAAGAAGGAATCTCAAGTGAAGGCTCAAGAGATACAAGCATGAAGATCTTATATATGAAAATGGTTCATCACTTCCTACTTAATAGAACATGGGTCTTCAACAACGGAACCATTAGAGATGTAGATAACATGTAGATAGAATTGAAGCTACACCTGAACTTCAAGGATCGGTGGATAAAACAAAAAATAGTATTGGCATCTTTAAGAGTAAGACAATTCACTCTAGATTTTTGCTAGAAAAAGCTTTCCTCCTGCAGTAAAAGGCAAGATCTTGAGATCACATGATCCTCAATAGCAAAAGAGCGGTTATCCGGGTCGAACTAAAGCATGGATTGAATATCTTTGAGGTGATCTTTGCACTTAGCAACCTTTTGCGAAATGTTACCAGAGGAGGACTTGTTCCAATCCTTGAGAGTTTCTTTACCCTTTTTGAGTTTTTGAGCAAACAACAACAAAGGATAATCCCAATGACCAGAACAATGCAATCTCCAAACGCTACCAACCCTGGTCAAGAAGTACTTAGAGGAGGCCCACATATCAAAATATTTGAATGGCTTTGGGCCGAAAGCAAAAAATAGGGCAAGGCTTATCATAATTGGGGAGTGATCCTCCAATACTCTAGGATTGTCAAAGTAAGTTGTCGAAGCTAGAAAAAGAGAAGTCCACACTAGATTAATCAGTGACCTGTCTAATTTGGATTGCACCCTAGCCGCACCTCCCCTTCTATTAGACCATGTGAACTCAAAGCTGGTCCAGCGAAGGTTAGCCATATGGATCGATCTCCTCTAAACAATCAAAGAAGTCTTTAATCAGAGATTCATCATATGGGAGACCACCACACTTCTCATGATGAAATAGGATCGAAGCCTCCACTAATACACTCCAAGGCTGGGAGTTTGTTTGATGCATTGGCTAAAGATGACAGGGAAGCCCAAAGGACCTTGTGCTCCATGCCATCATTCGTGGCATAAATTGCAGTAAAAAGAAACTTAACATTAGTAGCCTTCACAGAAATCTCCATGTGTAAATACTGAGTGCTTGGGTAAACAACATCCACCATCATACTGCCCCAAAGGGTCCAAATTCTACCATTATCAGAGGATAAATAGTTGTGAAGCCGAGACTATCGAAGAGCAATAGAAGCAGTAACTGAGGAAGAAACTTCCTCCCTAACTTTGGTTTCGACTAAAACATAACCCAACTTTGAAATTCCTAATGGCATCCTTCACAACAGCCTTCTTGAGCGGTTGATTGAGCCCCCAGACATTCCAGACAATAGAATTAAGCAAGGACATGAGAGGACAAGAAGAAAGGAGAGGGAGATAAGGGAAAGGCAAGGGAGGGGCTATTGGGAGACGAATATTAGGGCGTGTTTGGTTGAAGGTTTCTGAGGAGTCGGATTGGACGGGATCTGGATTCTGTAATTTTTTTCGTGTTTGGTTTCTCGGAACATGGTTCCGTGTTTGATTCCAAGAATCCACAGGAATCCAATTTTCTGTGTAATTCTAGAATCTACTAGATTCACCCCAAGGGGTAAATTCTGAAATGAATCCACGCGAGTCCAAAATTGTGAGTCCATCTTCTCCTTCTACTCCTCCTCCTCCTCCTTCTACTCCCCCTCCCCCTCCATCTTCGTCGTCGCCACCTCCACCGCCATGGTTGCAGTCACCACCACCACCGCCACTGCCATGACAACGGTCACCCCCATCACCACTGCCTCCACTGCCACCTCGATGGCGCCAATTTCTTTATAGGAAACAAGAAAAAAATTGCAAGTCAAATCTCTGGAAAGACGCCATCGAAGGTGAAAGAACAAAGTCAACCTCTCCAGGAGTGCCGTGAGATTGGGAAAATGCAGGTCTCCTTCACCTTTGAATTTGCGCAGGTCTCCTTCACTTTCGAGTTTGCGAGTCCAAATTTTTTATTTTTGGCAAGTCTCCTTCAACCTCCACTCTTCACCTCAACTATCATCTTCTCTCTCTCGTTCTATTCTTGTAAAAATCTACACTGGTTTTTTTTTTAAATTTTGTGGTAATAATTGATGAATGAAGAGGTAATCGAAATCTGGAATTGCAGATGTGCTCAGATTTGAGAGCAGGGTTAACGAGGGAGGAGATAGATTTTGAGTTCTTGGGAATAGAACAGGGGAACCCTACTTGATATAGACGAACATATACAAAGATGGAGTTGGAAACCGTGAGATGAAGCATATGCTCTGGTTCAATCCAACCGAGGATTTCCATTCCTATTCCATCCTCTGGAACTCTCACCAGATTGTTTATGTTTCTACTCCCTAATCCCAACTTAAAGAATTTTTTTTTCCTGCTTAATTGATGTGAGATTTTTTGGGGGTTTCAAAGGTTCTTCGTCAATGTAGTGGTGATATGGGTTTTCAAGAATTCAGATACATCAAACACTTTCTTCCATAACGAGATGTGAGAAGCCCATGTACATCTTTCCAAGTATTGGAATGCCGATGACTGGGCAACCAGAGGTGGGTTGGAGAAGACGAATTGGACATTGGTTCCATCTGTAACCAAACAATTTTACTCCTAAATCCATCCAACAGACTCAGGGTAACCAAACAGTTTTTTTTTTTTTTCCGAATACAAATCCACATAAACCAGATTCTTAAGAAGCTGATCCAATATTAGAATCCAATTCGTCAAACACCTTCAACCAAACATGCCTAGGGATTTTAATGGGCACTGAAAAGCCCAACGAACTTAACAGAATTGATTTATATGGGCCAGGGGCCCATTCAGCCCCTCTTTTTAGGCTTTATGTGTTGGAGTGCACTTTATGTTGCTTCACATGGATATCGGGATTTCATAGCATCACGTGCATGGAGTCCCGGGCTAACCCAGCCAATCCATGTGAAGGGTGAAGCAGCAAAGATGTAGACTATTTTTGGATGTCAAAAGATAAAAGGAAATCTACAATGAGACAAAAATCTGTTAGGTATTTTGAACCGAAATCAAAATCGGTTGTTTAAAATCGCACTGAGTCGAACCAAAGTAAATCAATTTGGTTTTAGTTTCTAAAGCTGGAATCTTTTTTAGGTTTCTCATCGATTTCGGTTTCATTCCTAAAATCGTTAAACCAAATTGAATTACCTATTTTCAAATAGAATAAGAAACCGTAAAAGATTATATATATATATTTTTTTCAAATATGAATGATAAATTCTTTTCCATTTTAGTGTTTGAGAATAGTTTGGTGGAATATAATCCTAACAAATAAGGGTTTTTTTATTGATAAAGAAGTAAAAAATTTGGACCAAACATTTAAAATAGGACCTAAACCGAATATGAAATCAAATTAAAATTCACTAAAGAAGTTGAATTCAAAATCGAATGAAAACCGAAACCAAATCGACTCGGAACCAAGTCGATTTGGTTTTGATTTTGAAAATGCATTTCTATTCTCGGTTTGGTTCATTTTTTTGGTTTCTACATTTTGTTTCTTAACCGAGTCAAAACTGAATCGATTGACACCCATAACGTCAAAAGCTCCATAGCTAATGGAATGAATTTTGCTGCTACCCGGCTCACAGCCAAAGAAATGGAATCAAAAAGGGTATTTTTGAAACATATTATAGCCTAGGAAAGAGATTTATTGTTCTTGCAGGAAAACACAACATTCTTAATTTCATACGCAAAATAAAAACATGCATTTTTTTGGAAAATTTTCATTTTTTCATGCAAAAGACCAAAATACCCTTTTGAGGGGTAAAATGATAAAAATAATTTTGTCCAACTTTTTGAGCCATTTTTTTCTGCTATTTTGTTCAAATCAAAGGCCAGATCAATGTGTCAAAATGTGTTCGAACAAATCCACACAAAGAACCAATCCAAATTCTGATTTTAAACCCGTATGTACAAATTTACTAAAACAATCTTGAGGGAAAAAATGTCATAACAAAAATTTGGACCTCAAGATTTTTCGACAGCATCAAAGACGGCCACCATATATAAAATATTCGGAATTTTTTGAAACCCATAAGTAATTTCTATAAAGATTGTAAGATAAAGCAACTAATTTAACATTATGTAAAGAAAAATAAAAAATAAATATAAAAATGGGTTGTTATTCATGTAACAAGGGTAGGTTACGTTTGGAAAAATAACAAAATGGTGAAAAGACCAATACATAATGAGTAATAAGACATTGGATCAATTAAGTGGGGGTAAATTAGACATTTTATTTTCTTTTAGTAGAATCTAATCATTATATTATAAATTGACATTTTAAATGGCATTTGTGTCATTTTACAGTATACTCTTGCCGTCCTCCCTTTCTCTGTCCATGGTTTCGCCACTGCAACCATCTACAATCTCCTTCATCGTTTTCCCACTGCAACCATCTACAATCTCCTCTTCCGCGAAGACAACGATCCCATCATCGTCTTCTTCTTCTTCTTCTTCTCTCTCATATGTTGCCCAAGCTCACCTGAGATCAGCAAGCCTCTGCCTTTGAGTGCCTTCCTCTATTTGTTATCTAATCTAAAACCTAATTGCCTTGTGATGCCCTAATCGCAAAGGTAAAGGGTAACTTGTTCACACTCATTCAGAGGTACCAGCTTTTCAACATGTTTGTGGTTACAACAGTTGTTCTCACATTTTCTTGTAATCCTTCAAGTCAGTCTTATTTGTTGCAAGAGCTGGAAAAATTGCAGAACTTGAGAAAAAAATTCAGAGCTGAAAGGGGAACTATGGGATGACCCTGTATCCAGCACCAAAAATAGAACAAAAACAGCAGCGATTGAAAACAATGTGGATGTGAATTTATTGCTTTGCTTTGCTTTAGTTGTATTCATGAATTTCAAGCAGCAAATTAATCAATCAAATGCCTGTTGTTATGAACACGTAACCAACTCATCCTACATAAGCAAATGGCCGTCACTACACAAGGTCTCCCTCACTGCCCCCATTAAACTCCAACCATACGGACTCTTTTGTCCCCCAAAAGAATGTCGGATGGGGGCTAGCAAGGCAGGTAGCAACAAAATTCCTCTCCTCAAAAATCAATAAATATTTAAGTACCCTAACCTAAGAACTCTCCAGAAGAAGAGAAAAGAATAATCAAGCATACATAACCAGCAATCATAGCCGTTCAAGAAACTGTATAAGGGTTGGCAACTTTATCAAATATTTTCCGAGCATCAGTAACATAGTTAGATTTTCTTTATCAAAAAAAATAAATAAAAAAGGTAACATAGTTAGACTTAGCATACATGTCAATCAAAGAACCATCAATAAAAATTTTAAATCGAGTCCCATCTTAATAACATTGCAATAGATTTGCTTACCAGGACCAACAACCATCAGTCTTGGAGAGACAGAGCAGAGAGGGAACAGTTCAGTGAGGAGGAATATAATCTACGAGAGAGGGAGAGAGAGAGGGAGGGACATACCTACAGGAAAGATGCCTGATGCCCAAGAAACAAATGTAGTTCAGCACTTCAACAACTGGAAGGAAAATAGGAAAAATTAGAAATTTGACGAGAGAGAGGGAGAGGGGAAGGACTAAGGAGACGGTTATATTCAGGAGCTTCCACAACCAGAGGGTACGAGAGATGCTAGGTAGATTATTTTGGGGAAAGGTTACAAAATCTTGTTTGTGTTTTTGCTTCTTTTTTTGTTGTTGTTCTTTTAGCTAGTTCAAACAACGAATGCGATTTCTTACCTCAGTTGCAGAGTCTGATGACACCGTTGCACGGCGCTGCGTCACTGCCTCAGTTGCAGAGTTAGACAACTCCAACTGTCACGCAGTGCAGAGTGAACTAAGGGAATAAGGGATTAGGGATGTAGGAATGAGAGACTGGAGAGAGCGAAGGAGGGAATCAAGGGACCAAAGGAGAGCGTTATGGTTTTGGGATAATTTAGTTAGCAACTTTTTCAGGGAGCTTTCGCTCGCCCAAAACAAGAGAGAAGCAAGTTGGGTTGGTTCGTTGGAGGACACGAGAGATGTTGGGTAGATTATTTTTGGGGAAGATGGGCAGTGCACAATTATGCTTTAACCCTTTTATTAAAGAATTTAGTTAAAATCCTTTGTTTCTTTTATTTTCTAACAGTGAATGTGATTTCACTCAATTGTCCTTACAAATTTATGTACAACTGCTCTTTAATTGTAGTTTTAAGAGGGTAATAGGCGTCTTGTTATGTTTGGATAAATAACAGATCCTTGTTACGTTAATAATTCCCCTATAAAAATTAATATAAAGGGAAGTAGTTTTCTGTCCAAAGGGAAGTAGTTTTCTGTCCGGGAGTGTGGTCTACGCAGCATTCCCATGTGTGTATCTCTCTTTTCCTCAAAACAAGGGGGCAGAGGTGTCTTGAGCTAAAAATTCACAAGAAACAATGGATTTTTTTTGGTACACAAGAAACAATGGCCGGCCCCTAAGATCAACTCACTGAGGACTCGTGAACCTACAAAAATTGACATAAAAAATGAGGTAATTCAAGGGTACCCCTGGTGGATCTTTGTCTCGTCCAGTTCCCTGTCCAGCCTAGTTCCAGTGCCTCTAGCTAATAAAGGGGGGCATAATTACCACCCCACCCTTGCTCAAACACTTCTCCAGTTCCCTGCCCAGCCCAATTTCCCAGTGCCTCTACCTAATAAAGGAGGGGCACAATGACCACCCTACCTCTGCTCGAACACTCTGCCCAGGTGGGGTCTACCCCCCTTATTAGAGATTACTCTTTATGGTGTCCATTGAGAACCTTATGCCTTTGTGATTTCATGATTCGTCAACATTACATTCTCCAACCCATGTCATTATCACTACAAGTGGGTCATGATGGGCTGAAAGTTAAATCCACACTTACTCAAGTGTTTGACAATAAGACCATGGGATTTGTGTCACACCCCAAGCCACCCCCTGGGAGGATTAGGTAGGTGACCCGAATTGCGTAACGGTAATCTGCCAAATCCCACGGATCTAGAAGTAGTACATTCACAAACACACATCCATAGAATTACCACATGTAAACTCAGAGTGCTGCAGAAACTACAATTACATTAAAGGTAAAAGAAGCGTAGCAGTACTGGAAATGATTGTTATATACATAAGTAAGCTGAATCATTCCCTCTCTCACACCCACACACAGAATAGTAAAAGATACTAAGTACATCAGCTAAAATAAAAAGGAAAATATATATACAGGGCGAGACAACTCGAGCCCCAAAAAGAAAGCAAGAAAACTAAAAGCAAAGATGGGGATAAACTCATGACAAAGTCAAAAAGGAGTCCCCAAGACAAAAAGCAGCATCAGTGTCCACGTCAACACCCTTCACGGGTCAGTCCTCAGTAGTCACCGAGAACACTCGGACCATCGGCACAACCTCCGTTGGGGTCTACACCAATATGGTCATAACCACCAAGGCTCTCCTCCGCGCAATGAGCCTCCCCACCATAGTGACATTTACCTATACAATCATCTAATAGAAAAGCATATATAATAGAGTATGAGCCCCATTGAGCCCGTGAGTAAAACATATCATCATGCATGCATATGCAACCACAATCATATGGATCCTACATGAAAATGCAGTCTAGTTATTTATTAGCCACCTAACATCACAACTAGGGCAGGTTAGTGCTACTACAATCCCCAATACATGTATCCCTGGTGCGGGCTTTTAACCCCTTCCCGCGATACACCCATTGAGTTGTCGAAGAGGACCAGTTAGCTCCCGCATTCGTTCACCAAGGTCAGCCCGACCAGCCGTCTGTGATTTACCTATGAGGTAACCGTCCATTTTTCTCATTTCTTTTCTTTTCTGGCTTAAAGCCTGGCATATAGCTCATAATCACATTTCTTTTATTTTTTGGCTTAAAGCCTGGCATATAACTCATAATCACATTTCTTTTCTTTTCTAGCTTTAAGCCTAGCATATAGCTCATATATACGGTCGCTCTCACAGGCATCCAACACCTTAACCCCTGTTGGCAAGGGTGCGTAGAACGGGTGATGAAACTCTAACCCCATGTCTATATGGCATCGTATGAGTCGGGTAGTGTCAACCGTATCCCATACTACAGGCTACCACAGGCCTCATTTCCAAGCCGGCTACGGCATCTAGTCTAGCATTCATAATCAACGTGGAAAATTCAAACAGAGTTGTTCAACAGTCACACAATATTGCATTGTATTTATAAGACTTAAATTAAACATGAATCATAGTATTAATGTTTATGAAAATTAGACTCAGCATGTTATTCATGTTACACGTACATACACGATGACATTCCACTCACCTTGGCCTAGTTCTATGAGATCAGTGGCTATTTCAGTTCCGGCTGCAGTCTGGTAGTGCACCTCGAGCGCGGGATCAAATCCTGAAGTGTTAGATCAGACATGAGTTATTTAATATTTAAAATTATTCTTGGATGTCCTAGTGTTGATCTAGACTCACTGATCTAACTCGGTGCTCAGTCTGAGATCACTTGGAATTCTCTAGGTCTTGCATTGGGCTTTAGGCCTATGGCCCGGTGCATCATCCGGAGAATGTGGTTTAGGGTTAGTATGGTATTTTACCACTGTAGTACATGATTCTAGGTCCCAACTGTCTTACAACACAATCCTCAGGTCAGTAGTGCTACAGGACCAACACAGACAGGGTTTCCAAGCCTTGTGGGGCCCACTTGGGTACCCAAGGTACAAATAAATGTGGACAGATGTGAGGAGGGGTATTTTGGTCATTTACCACCTCCTTACACTGTTTATAGTCCATTGGTGGAAACCCCCATGGTCAGATTTGCATATCAACCTTGTTTAATTCTCTGGGCTTTGCACTAGGTGATGTGTGCATCACCTAGTGCATCGCCCAGAGCCTGTTTAGAACATGAACATGCTCAATTTCTTGGGTTTTGCACCATAGGCAGTGCCATGGTCGATCCCTTATGCATGTTAGGTCATTGTGGACCCCATGTGGAGTACTTTGTAGTGGTCCACATGGATTATGACCTGGGCCCACCACTTTGGCAGCCAGAAGCTGCCCAGACAGCCCAGTGAATAGTAACCCAGCTGTGTTCTAGCATATGGGCATAGATTGGGATGCATGCAAGGGTGATCCTATGTAAAGTAGGGTGGTCTGAGGCTGCTGCAACACAGGGTTAGGCTGGGAGCAGCCTGTGTGCACAGATCTAAGCCCAGACTGCCTGTTCTTGGTGTAACAGTGCAGTGCAGTCTAGCACAGAGATGGATTTCGATCCCAGGAACAAAACAGCATAAAAATTACATGAATATCCCTCAGATCTTCCATGCAACATGTTTGCATGTTGGATCTGAGGTGGTACATGGCAGCCCCCAGATGATCTGGGCTGTCCATGACCAGAAATGCTTCTAAAACACTGAGATCCATGGAGAAGAATAGCAAACCAGCAAAGGCAGTATGAAGAGCATGGTCTTTATACCTATAGCAGGTCTGGTAGGTTATTGGCGCTGGGCTTGGAGGCAGGGGTAAGTTCTTCCCTTTCTTTTCCTTCCTTCTTCTTCTCCTTCTCTTTTCTCTCTTTTCTCTCTTCTCTTCTCTCCCACGAATTGAACAGTGTTTAGAACTTCTAAAATGAGGCCGGGGTCCCCTATTTATAGACCAGCCCCTACTGAGGCCTGTTTGGCAGCTTAGGTCCATTCCAAGAATGCATTTTTAGACTGATTGTCAGTCATTCTGAGCACTCTGGTGGGGTCCACAAGGGTCCAGGGGTATGTGGTGGTTCCCAAGACTCCCATCAACCTATGGAGGGTGCCCATGGCTAGTATGGGTGGTCCCCATACATCTGTTGATTAAAATACCCATTTTTACCACTCTGGGCGATTCACTGGGTGATGTGTGCATCGCCCAGTGCATCACCCAGAGAATACAGTAAAGCTGTTTCTCTATGGGGCTTGCACAAGGGCTTGGCCCAAGGCTTAGGCCTTACACCTAGACCTCACCCAAGGTAAATTACATCCTTTTTCAAGTGTGGGCCCCACATTTATGGGGAGGAGAGAGAATACCTAGAGTTCCAGCTGTACATTATGCTGTGTGCAGTGCAGTAGCATGGAACTGCAATCCACCTCCTGGCAAGTATGTAGGAGGTCATTCTCATAGGGTCAGCTACTAGTGTGATACTCCACAGAGTGCTTGGATGCCATGTCAGGGGTTCCTGTCCTTCAATCAAATTCCCAGCCAGTTAGGGGCAGGTTTGACAATTTGGCCCATACCGCAGTTGAATTTTTTGACCTTTTATGTCAAATAAGTTGTAAAAGGTGCACGACTATATTTCTATTTGAGCTTTAAAGGTCGTTATGACAGTTATAGTTTTGAATACATTTTTTTTTTTTTGTCTTCTACTTCTGCCTGCCAGGTCGTGCACCCCCACACACAAACGCAATGGAAAGTACCGCCTTACCCCCGCTCGAGCAAGGCGCTCGGGCAGGGGTAAGGCGGTACATTCCACCTTGCTTGTGTGTGGGGCACACATGACAGTAGGGACAAGCGAAAGTAGAGGAGTTGAATTGTTTGTGCTGACACTGACTCCTCAATATGGTACTCTAACTTGTTGCAATAAAGTGATAGAAGTGAGAAATTGTGAAATTCTTTTGATTGTTCTTGTTTTATTCTAAGAAGTTCTCATTGTTTTGCACATTTTTTTTGAGGGGGCATGAATTTGATGAAAGTAATTATACTCAGAAAGAGAAAAAAATAAATAAAGATCTTATTTGATGTAACCATGGTTGGTTACACCAAGCTTGAAACCTAGATAATTCTCTAAACCTCGAACAATAAAGGGTATTTTGAATAAGAACGAAGTTATTCTTATTAATGAGTTTGTCTTAAAGTGGATTTTGTCTCTTTTGTGTGTCACATAGGATGATAATGATACCATCCTTAGTTACACGGAGATTTACTCAAAAATTAAGATTGGCTCTTTTCATCAAGTTTGATTACAGCAAGATTTTCCCTACTACTACGTACATAGCTCTTACCCTTAATAGTATTGAAATATCTTTGTTAGGTAAATCTATATCATCAGAGCCAATTTCTATTCCTTCAGCCTCTGCAAGTAAAATTCACGAGTTCAGAGATAGAGAATGAAAGCAACTAGAGTCCCTAGAGAGCATGTACAACCCCATATGATGAATGTGTTTCTATAGCAACCAACTCCCATGCATCTCCCATGCCCTTCATATCCAGCTCTTTGGTAAAGAATAGCTGCCATGTTTCCAAACATTAATGAACCTATTGGAATATTAGCAATAACAATGTTATGATTCACACTGAAATTCTTGGTCCCAAATAGCTCTGGTGTCATCAAAACGGAAACTGAAGAAATTTCACCGACGCATACTCCGATAACCGCTGTACTGATGTATAGGGAGAGATTGTTAGGGTTGAGAAGTAAGAAAAATGCTCCTGCCATATGGACCATCAGTATTACTATTGCTGTTCTTGATACCATGTACCTACTCCTGAAAAATCATTACAATAAAAAAATTAAAGAAGTTAATTAAAACTGAGCTACCTTCTCTTAAAAGTTGGTCCACATAGTGAAAAAGAAGGAAATTAGGGCTTACTTTGAGAAAAAATGGTCCATGAGAGAAGGAAGGAGACGCCCAAAGAACCCAAATGAAGAAGACAATGTCCACGAGATTCAGCTACTTGACCTAAATTGTTCAAATACACCAACCCTAATGTTGCACCAAACATATAAACAAAAAAATATAACCAAAATTCCAACCTTTGAACCATTAATTTCACTCCAATCTCTTCTTTGGCTTTAATTATCTCACCATCTTCTTCAACTTGAAAGTCTAATTCTTCTTTAATCTCATGAATCTCTATTCCATCAATAACACCAACCTCAACAACTGGAAGATCATAAATTCTTCTCTCTCTCAAGCTATTATTCCACCAAGGTCTAGTCTCTAAAACCATTCTAACCCAAGTGACCAAAGGAATCACTAATGGAGTAGCTAAGAGAACTACCATACCAACCACAAGAATCCATGGTGAGATACCATTTGATATGATTCCCATACTACCAAACACAGCATAAATTCCTGTCACAATTGTTATAACAAACATTAAAATGAAACCTCCACCTATATGCTTCTCTTTCTCCTTCTTCATTTCAACTTCCCTAACAAGTGGTGCAGTTAACATAGAAACTCCTAAAGGTACAATTGAATTAAGAAGAAGATACCCTTCTGCTTTCTTCATGGATGAAGAAGAGAAAACCCAATCAACAATATTAGTAAAATCTTCGCCGTTAAACTCAAATAACTCATCGATAACCCAACTGCAACTTGTCGATCCAACGGGAATTTTTGAATTGTCGTAACATTACAAACTGTATTGATCCAACAAATGCTATTTCCAGCTAGAACAGTGAGGAAAAAGAATTGCCAATATGATAATGAAGAGATTCTCTTACTAAGGAATAAGAATTGGACACCATAACCTATAGCTCCAAGAGTTGAACCAATTAAGAGAACTAACCAGAGAGGGAGATGAGCTGCAGCAACACCAGGAAACCATCCAAAAAGCTTCCCAGCATCAGAAGCAAATGCAAGATTATTTAACTGAATTTGAGAGATTGAGAGAAGCTATTTCAATTGAGATGAATAAGCTGGGAAATCTGAATTTGTTCCAGTGATTGATTGAAGCCAAATGTTACCAACCAAACTAAGCCACTGAATGGTAGTTGAAGTAGTAGACATAACTGAGTTCTTTCTCTCTACTACTCTAGAATTGATTTTTCAAGCTTTTCAACTATTGGGTTGTCTTCAATTTCAAGTGTTGGGAGTGTGGATGAAAGAGTGAAGAACTAAAGAGTAATGGCAATTCAGGTGTGATTAATAGAGTAGGAATTTGTGGTTGTGAAGATACTAGTGTGGTTTTCTGTTGGCCACCACCATGTCCAGCATTTAAAGTGTATAGTTAAACTCAAATGAAGAAGATCTAAATTAAAAGCTGTGTGTACAAGGGTTGAGAGACAAAAGAATCATGGGGAAAATTACTAGATTACCTAAATTTGGGTGTGGCTTTACCAAACAAACTACCCAATTTACAGTAATCTGGTAATTTTTTTCTGGAGTTTATAGGGAAGTGGTGACGTTATTGAGTGATAAGAGTGATGTAATAGTGATTCCAACCTGCTGTGGGATGTGGGGCTTCACCTATTCACTCACGATTTCATTCTATCACGTCATACTGACTCATACAAATTTAAGTAATTTGTATTGACAGGAAGAAAAGAGTTGAGATTAAAACACAAAACTGGCTAACAGTGTTGTTAAATTTAACTGTCCAAACCATATATATATATATATATATGCTTTAACTGCTTAGAACCCAAGTTGTATTTTCTTGTAAAATTTAATATAGAAGAAAGGTTAGGCACTTATGCTACATATTGAGAGACCTGACAATTGTAGAAAAAGGGATCTAACCCCCCACCCCCTGTTTTCTATAAAAAAAGAATAAAAAAAAAAAAAAATGTTTTTTCTTTCTATATAGAAGGTAAGGATGTAAACGGATCGGATTCGGCTCAGATAGTGCTATTTCCACATCTGTATCCAATTAGCTTTCTGACGGATTCGGATAATGCTAAACGAATACGGATCAGATATTTATCCGTTTACATATAAATATAGCTTTTCGGATAGCTATAGTCAATCCGTATCCGCATCCGTTTAGCTTTTGGACGGATTTGGATAGTGCTAAACGGATACGGACACGGATACAAAAACCGATTTCGGCTATTCATTTACATCCCTAATAGAAGGTACTCATTATTTCAAGAATAAGGTCAAAGTTTTTCATCACCCAATGTGAAGAGAGAATCTCTTTATCCACGGTGATTTATTTATTTATTTATTTTGGGTAAACATAGTGATTTGATGTTATGATTGAACTTTTGGAACCAATACAACTAAAAATAAAAAGGAAAATGTTAATAAGATAGAAAATAAATAAGGTTCAAATGACCATTTAACTCTGGGTTTCTTGGGGACTTGTTTACCACAAGAGAACCTCAAACTCACAATGGGGCTCATCATAATAGGACGGTACACTCTCTCCCTCTTTTTCCTCACATGTGATATTGGTTTTGGCACATGTTATATGGAGTGCTGCCCAAGCATTCTCAAGATCTCTGGAATCCATCCTACATGGTAACTGTGATCACATGTGATATGGAGTGGTGCCCAAGCATTCTCAAGATCTTTGGGATTGGTTCTACATGAAAATTATGCATTCCAATTGTATTGTAATATTTACTTCCATTTTTGTTTAGTGAGATATCTCAACCACTGTACCCATTATATATTCACCATTGGAAAATCAATGAAATAAGGTATAATATTACAACTCAACATGGTAATCGGAGCCTAAAACACTCCAACGAGTTTTCTTCCTAGGCATTCTTTTTTTTCTCTAATGGGGGACGAACTCTTTGCTTCTTCAACCGTGGCTCCCTCTACAGCCACCGGTCTTGCTTCTTCCTCCTCCCCCCCCCCTTCCCTAATGCCCACCATTATATCTCAATAAAGCTGACTTCCAAGAACTATTTGTTTTGGCAAAGTCAAGTTGAACCGTTCCTTGCTGGCTAAGATCTCTTTGGCCACCTTGATGGGTCCACTCCATGTCCCACTGATCCAACTAAGAGTGCTCAATGGCATCGTCAAGACTCCATGGTTCGCAGCTTGCTCTTGGCCTCACTATCTGAAGAAGTTTTTCCGCTCGTTCTCGGTAAGAAGACTAGTCGTGCCATCTGGGAAACATTATTCACTGCTTTCTCCTCTCCTTCTGAAAGCCGTATAATGTCTCTAGTAACTGTGATCACATGTGATATGGAGTGGTGCCCAAGCATTCTCAAGATCTCTGGGATCGGTTCTACATGGAAATTATGCATTCCAATTGTATTGTAATATTTACTTCCATTTCTGTTTAGTGAGATATCTCAACCACTGTACCCATTATATATTCACCATTGGAAAATCAATGACATAAGGTATAATATTGCAACTCAACACATTATAACACACTCACAAGTTTTAAGAATATCATTCTATTTCTTCAAATCAAAAGATACATACATATATATAGGGGAGGAGAAAAAAAGCCGATGGAATATAGTTGTGAATATAACCATTGGAATTTAGTTATTAGAATATAACCGTTGAAAACGTCTTGGAAAAAATGCACTTGAAAATATAGGCATCACTTGAGAATGAAGTTGGAAGAGAGTGATAAAGAGGAGTAGGCATTAAATATTTATCATCATGATTACATCAGCTTGTCGAATGGGAAGCTGTCCATCAACGATCAAATTTGCTCCCAAGGCATTAACCTCGCCTCAAAATGCAATTTGTGGGGAGAGGCAAGTGAATCTCTGAATCGTATTTTCTTAGAATGTATATTCTTGACCAAAATTCGGCACCTATTCTCTGCTTGTTTTGGAGTTGTTTGGCAGCAATTTGACTTACTTCATTCCATGGTGTTGAGTCAGTAAATCGTTCGATGGTCCCACGAGCGCCGTCACCTGTAAAAATGACCAAGAGTGACAAGGGAGAACTGGTGTGGTTCTGGCCTAGGACTCTCCGATGCCAAAGTCAGATCTCACTACGCAAACAGATGAGTGTATAAAACTCAAGATGGCTAGAGAAGTTGAGTACCTTCCCTTTTATAGTAGTGTGTGGCGGGGTGGAGAGTCCTAGTAGGTGTGGAGTGATCTCCGTAGTGGATAACGTCCCTGAGTAGTAGGACTTATCCCTGATAGGTTGTCCTCCATGAGAGGTGATGTCACGGTAGACCTGATAGTCGTCTTGCTAAGAGACGTAGTGTCCTGATAGACTTGGGAGTTGCCTTCCTTAGAGACGTAGTGTCCTGCTGGACTTGGTGTCCTTGATGGATAGACCTCATCTACCTAGTAGAGGGGATTTTCGGTGCATGAGTCCGTTTAGACTACGTGACTCGATAGGCGGTGGCCTAGAGTCCTTGGCGCTGTTGTCTTGTTGATGGCGATCCGAGGGAGCTTATGCTTGGAGATGATGTGTTCGGAGGAGCTGTGCTCGGGGTCTTCATCCAAGGGGTTGGCGCCCAAGGAGGTCTACCCCCCCAAGGGGTTGGCGCCCAAGGAGGCCTGCGCTCCCCAGGGGTTGGCGCCCAGGGATGGCAGTGGATGGAGCTTCCCTGACTCTATGCTGCCTACTCTTCTGGGTCGTGCCACATGGCGATCTTTGATTGGTTGGGGTGATTTTGGGTTTATCATTTGCCCCCTACTCTCTTGGAATGGAGTGTTCAAGAGAGTAACTTTTCCATTTTTGTTTTGAAGCTGTCTCCCTTGCTCTCTTCTGGTTTCTTCCTTTCTTGGCTATTAGCCCTTGGCCTTCCTAGTGGCTTGCTTACTCTTGATCTTGATCATGTCCGTGGTCTCGGTCTGCACCTATTCGATCCACGCCTGTTTCAACCCATGCCTGTTCGATCCGCACCTGTCGAGCTGGGTTGGCGTCTATCGCGCCTGTCAATCCGTGCCTGTAGGCCATCTGCGGCCGTTGGTGCCGCTCGACCGTGGCCCTTGGGTATGGCCAAAAACCCTTTTCCTTTTCTTCTTTTCTCTCTCCTATTTTTCTTCCTTCTCTCTTCTTCTTTTCTCTTTCATACTTTTTCTCTTTTCTCTCTCTTCTTTTCTCTTTTATACTTTTTGTCTTTTTCTTTGGGTTTAGGACCAAGATCACTAATGTATTTTGACTTTTTTTTTTTTTTTTTCAATTACTATCTTCAATTGGCGCCCTCTTTCTCTCTCTTAATTTTGCTCAGTCAAGAGTTTCGATCGGCGCCCCCTTTCTCTCTTTTACTTTTGCTCATTCAAGAGTCCGCGCCCATGGTCTTTTGGGCGTGGATCCTTCGGTGCCTTCTCTTTTTTTTTTTCTTTCTCTCTCTCTTAAGAGTCGATGCCCATTGATGGCGTCCTCGTTTGATCCGCGTCGATTGACGCCCCCTCGATCGTCGCCTAGTGATGTCCATTCGATCCTGATTCACACCCTTGGACGCCCATTTGATTTGATCTGCGCCTGTGAGTGATTGGCATCGATCCGTGCCCGTGGGTGATTGGCGTCGATCCATGCCTATTTGTGCTCGATCCTCGATCGGCGCCCGTAGGCTTCGGTCTGCGCCTTTAGGTGTCCATGCCCTGTTGCTTGGTCGGCGGTCCGCGCTCGTGGGCGATCTGCCCCTGTTGCTTGGTCGGCAGTCTACGCCTGTAGGCGTCCACGCCCTGTTGCTTGGTAGGTGGTCCGCACCCTTGGGCGATCCATGCCTGTTGCTTGGTCGGTGGTCTGCTCCCGTGGGCAATCCGCGCCTACCCAGCTTCGGACGTCGTCCTTGGTGAGTACTGTTCTTCCTCTTTCGCTTGTAGCCTCTGTATTCCCCTTTCTTCTCTCTTTCTTTTTGTTTTGTTTTTTTTTTTTTTTTATTGGCCTTGCATTGTTGGTTGCAGGTGTGCCTTCTCCTTCCTGGTTGCTTGGTTTTGGGAGATTGCCCTTTTGAGTTAGTGATCAGTTCACTTCCTTGTCTTTTCATGTCTTCATTTGATGACTCTGATCCAGCCTCGGTCGAGGTTGGTTCTATTGAAGAGTCTTCTGCGGGGTCGTCCTCCCCTGGTACTTCTTCTCCCCCACCTTCCCCTGTCGCCAATGATGGGGAAGAGGTCTCTGGGGGTTCTGCTCCTAGTAGAGGTCGCCGAGGTTCTCGAGCTTCCACTTCTATTGGTGACCGTAGGAGTAAGTTGGCTCATATTGCCAGCGTCTTGTCTTCTTCGGACTTGGCGTCTCTTCTTCGGGAGTTCCCTATTCCTTCTGAGGTCGTGCTCCGTGTCCCTGGACCAAATGACCGTGCCTTCTCGCATAGAGAAGATGAGATTTGTTTGTTTCGCATCTTTCTTGGATGATGACTTTTTGGATATTGTGCTTTTGGATTGTGACTTTTTGGATGACGTTGTTTACTTCTGGATTGTGGTGCTTGCTTTTTGTTTTCCTTGGATTATATGTATTTGACTTTTTCTCCTGGTGATGTTGATATGACATGCATTTGATCCCTCTTGCTTTGATGGTTTTCAACTATGTAACCCCATGTAGCTGGTGGTCCATAGGGATACCCTGGTTGGGTGGTCCACAGACCTTGGTGGCATAACTCCTTGGGTGTGGCATGCTGCCTTAGGCATGAGGCCTCGGTGGTGGCGAACTGCCTTAGGCATAAAGCCTCAGTGGTGGCGGACTGCCTTAGGCGTAAAGCCTCAGTGGTGGCAGACTGCCTTAGGCTTAAAGCCTCGATGGTGGCGGACTGCCTTAGGCATAAAACCTCAATGGTGGCGGACTGCCTTAGGCTTAAAGCCTCGGTGGTGGCAGACTGCCTTAGGCGTAAAGCCTCAGTGGTGGCGGACTACCTTAGGCTTAAAGCCTCGATGGTGGCGGACTGCCTTAGGCATAAAGCCTCAGTGGTGGAGGACTGCCTTAGGCTTAAAGCCTCGATGGTGGCGGACTGCCTTAGGCATAAAGCCTCAGTGGTGGAGGACTGCCTTAGGCTTAAAGCCTCAATGGTGGCGGACTGCCTTAGGCTTAAAGCCTCGATGGTGGCGGACTGCCTTAGGCGTAAAGCATCAGTGGTGGTGGACTGCCTTAGGCTTAAAGCCTCGATGGTGGCGGACTGCCTTAGGTATAAAGCCTCAGTGGTGGCGGACTGCCATAGGCTTATAGCCTCGATGGTGGCGGACTGCCTTAGGCTTAAAGCCTTAGTGGTAGCGGACTGGCTTAGGCTTAAAGCCTCAATGGTGGCAAACTGCCTTAGGCTTAAAGCCTCGATGGTGGCGGACTGCCTTGATGTAGTGGCGGTGATTCAATTAAGTAGTAGAAGAAGACACGTACTTTCTAAAACACCTCTTCATTTTGAATGAAAATTTTCAAATTATCCTTGAAACTGTAATGCCATCTACTGGTACTATTGGTGGTGCTGCTACTCTGCTATTGTTACTTCTACTGATAGTACTTCTTCAAGTGTAGTGAGTTCCAGGTACGGTCTACCTTCTTGCCCCCCGGAGTTTTCAAGCGGTATGTCTCTAGACGTATCTACATGGAAACTATATAGGGTCCTTCCAATTTGCTGATAGCTTCCCTTCTTTTCTTGGCTGTGATGCACTTGTCCTTTTTAGGACTAGATCTCCATAATGGAATAGCCGTTCACGTACCCGGTCATTGTAGTATTTGGCTGTTCGCTGTTGGTAGGCCACGTTCCTCAACAGTGCCTTCTCACGCACCTCACCCAGGAAGTCTAGGTTCGCTCGCAATTCGTCTGTGTAAGTTCTTTCATTGAAGTGCAGTACTCTGTGAGACATTGCGAGGACCTCTACTAATGCCAGTGCTTCTGTGCCATACGCCAGGCGGAATGGGCTTTCTCCTGTGGGTATCCTTATTGTGGTACGGTATGCCCACAGAACGCTTAGCAATTCTTCGACCCACTTCCCTTTGGCTCCTTCCAATCTTTTCTTTATTCCATCCAATAGGGTATGGTTTGTCACCTCCACCTGACCATTGGCCTGTGGGTATGCTACCAAAACAGGCTGATATTCAGTGTTGTAACTTTGACAGAAAGTTCTGAATTTGGGGTTGTTGAACTGCTTCCCATTGTCAGAGACTATGACATTTGGTACCACAAACCTGTAGATGATGTCGTCACGGATAAATTTCTCCATCTCGTTCTCTGTGATCTTGGCTAGTGGCTTGGCTTCTAACCATTTGGTGAAGTAGTCTATGGTGACCACCAAGTACTTACAGTTACCTGATGCTGCTGTGAAGTATCCCAGGATGTCTACCCTCCACATGGCAAAGGGAATGGGGTTGATTATTGATGTCAGCTTGGTGGCGGGTAGATGGGGTACTGGGGCAAACAATTGACATTGCTTGCATGCTTTGACATATTGGATGGCTTCCTCTTGCATTCTTGGCTAGTAGAGTCCTTGACGGAGGATCTTGTAGGCTTATGCTCTTCCTCCCATGTAGCTTCCGCAGATGCCTTCACGTACTTCGGCCAGAGCATATTGTGCTCCTTTGGGTCCTAGGCACCGAAGCAGTGGTGCTGTGGCCCCCCTCTTATATAGTACTCTGTCCAGGATGGTGTACTTTTTAGCTCTCATCCTTTTCTTTCTTGCCTCGACCTTGTCTTCTGGTAAGACATTGTTCTATAGGTGGTTGAGTATAGGGTCCATCTAGCTAGGCCCTTCCTCGATCTCATTGACCAGCTTCTCTTGATACATTGGTTCATGTAATATTTCCATGTTTACTACACTGGCTAGGTTCTTAAGTTCATCGTTGGCTAGCCTAGATAGTGCATCTGCGGTGGCATTCTCGATCCTTGGATTCAAACCATCTTGAACTTTTTGAACCTCGAACCTCAAACTTTGACCTCGAACCTCGAACCTCAGACCTCGAACCTCGTCCATCCGTGAACTTCAACATCGGACGTTGAACCTCATCTTTGAACCTCGTCCATGTCCATGGCCTATCTCCTACAGTCCTTCTCTTCCTTTATTTCTTTTTCGTATATGCATTTGGCATTTGCCTTTGTCTTTAGGTGCCCCCCAAGTGCTTGCTTTTGGGAGGCAATGAATCGTGGTTCCTTTTGCATGCTTGCTTGATCTCTCTTGGCGATTAGCCTTGCTTTGATGGCTTAGCTGGGCTGGTGTTTGCTTTTGGATGGCAAAGAGTTATGTGCCACCTCTTTGTTTCTTAATTGTTGCCTCTTGTGCTTATCCTTGATCTGTGCTTGGTCGGCGCCCATCTTCAATCCGCTCCTGTTGGGAGTCCTTCGATCCGCTCCCATTTGTACTTGGTGTGTATATTCTTTCTTTCCCCCTTTTTTTTTTTTTTTTTGTAAGAGTCAACACCCATTGATGGCACCCTCATTCGATCCACGGTCATTTTCTCTCATTCGATCTGCGGTCATTGACTCTCGTTCGGTCCGTGGTTATTGACGATCATTCGCGATCATTGACGCTCGTTCTGGTCATTGATGCTCGTTCGGTCCGCGCCCGACTCGATCAACGTCTGCCTTCTCTATTCTTGTGTTCCTGGTCTTACAATGAGGGTCGCTACCAGGTAGATCTACAGTACTTCATTGGGCTCTGGGTGCCCAAACGATGGTGGGTTCTCTAAGTACACCTTCAACTCTTCAAATGCCTTCTGGCACTCCTCCGTCCATGCAAAGTCTTTAGGACTTCGAAGGTTCTTCAGCATCTTAAAGAATGGCAGACTCTTATCTTCGGATAGTAACATGAACCTTGATAGGGCGGCGATCCTTCCATTCAACCTCTGTACTTCCCTGACTTTCAGCGGGGGTGCCATCTCCTGGATGGCCTTGATCTTGGAGGGGTTGGCTTCTATTCCTCATACTGAGACCATGAAACCTAGGAATTTTCTAGACATTACTCCGAAAGCACACTTTACAGTATTGAGTTTCATCTGGTTCCTTCTCAGTACGACGAACACCTCTTCCAGGTCGGTCAGGTGTTGATGAGCTTGGACGCTTTTTACCAGCATGTTATCCATGTATACCTCCATGTTACGCCCGATCTGCTCCTCGAACATCCTGTTGACCATTCTCTAGTAGGTGGCCCCAGCATTCTTTAGTCTGAATGGCATGACACGGTAGCAGTAATTCTCCTTGTCTATTCGAAAGGTGGTGTAGGATTCGTCCTCCTCATGCTTGAGGATCTGGTTATACCCAGAGTAAGCATCCATAAAACTTAGCATTTCATGTCCGGTCGTGGCGTTGATCAGCAGATCAATCCTGGGGAGTGAGTACTCATCTTTTGGGCATGCCTTGTTCAAGTCAGTGTAGTCGACGCACATCCTCCAATTCCCTTTGGGCTTGGGCACCATGACGACATTGGCGAGCCAGGTAGGAAACTTTTCTTCTATGATGAACCCCGCCCGGCTTAACTTCTCGACCTCTTCTTTGATGGCTGCCTGTCGGTCAAGGGGGAAATTCCTTCTCTTCTACTGGACGAGCTTCCTGGTTGGGTCCAGATGTAGCCTGTGCTCTGCTATGGATCTGGGTATGCCGGGCATGTCTGTGGTCGACCATGCGAAGACGTCCATGTTTGCCTACAGGAGGTGTCCCAATTCTTCTTTCTGCTTATTGCTCAACAGTGAGCCAACCTGTACGACCTTGGAAGGGTCATCCTTGCTGAGTGGCCATGGAACTAGGTCTTCGACATGTCTTCCTCTCTTCTCTATCAATTCATCTCTCTGGTCACTGACCAAAATCTCTATGCACAGTGATATCCCTCGTGTGTTGCCATTGTTCTTCTTTACAAAGGTGGCATAGCATTCTCTGGCTTTTTTTTTATCGCCTCATACTTTACCCACTTCATTGTCAGTGGGAAACTTTAGCTTCAAGTGGATTGGAGATACAATGCCCCTAAGGGCTATCAAGGATGGTCGTCCTAGGAGGCCATTGAATGACACCACGGACCTGATGACCATAAAGTTTACCATGATGGTCACCTATCGAGGTATTCCCCAAAGGTAACGAGTAGCTCTATAGTGCCTCTAATGGGGGCTGTGGCGCCCGAGAATCCATGGAGGTAGGTAGCCTCTGGCTTGAGCTGATCATCTCCGAACCCGAATTGGCGGTAGGCTTCTAGTGAGAGTACATCCACAGATGCCCCTGTGTCTATCAGCACCCTGTGTACTGGGCGGTTGGCTATCTCCACTTGCACTACCAGGGCGTCCTCATGCTTAAAGCTTGCGCCTTCCAAGTCTGCATCCGAGAAGGAGATCACCGTCTCGGTATTTGCTATTTTGCTTGGCTTCTCTACTACTCCCATGAACCTGGCATGAGCTTTGGCTTTCCTTGTTGACTCTTGCCCCGATCCTCCAAGTATGGTGAGGATGGGGGCTCCCTTGGTGCCACTTGGTTCTGGTGCATCTCTTCTCTCGTCAGTGCGGTCCCTTTCTCTATCTCGATCCGCTCTCCTTTCTTCTCTCCTGGGTTCTTCTCTCTCCCAATCTTGACCTCGATCTCGATCTCCTTGGCCCGAACGACCATTGTGCCTTCCCTTCACGTACTTGTCTAGGCTTCCGACTTTCACAAGGTTCTCTATTTCTCTCTTCAGTTGGTAGCATTCCTCCGTGTCATGCCCGTAGTCCTTGTGGAAGAGATAGTACCTATTAGTGCTACGGTTCTCAGGTCCTACCAACATAGGTCGTGGCCATTTGAGTAGGACACGGTCTTGCATCTGCATGAGGATCTGTGACCTGGTGGTGTTAAGGGGTGTGAACTCGAGGCTGCTTGCCCTCTCACTTCTTTCTGATCGATGGTCACCCCTTCCTGGTGGTCGATCACCTTTCTCTTGTCGTAGCTCAGTTCTCGATCTTTTATTATCTTTGCAGTCATCTGGTGCTGACCTCTTATTGTCTTGGATTTTGCCTTCAATTGCCTTCATCTGTGACTGTACTATTTTGGCCATGTTGGCGAACTAGTTACATCGCTCTAGGAGCTCTTTCATGGTCTTGGTCTCATGATTTGCCAAGTCCTTGATTAGTTCCATGTCTCTGATGCCCACCGCTAGGGCGGCATGCTGGGTCTGGTCATCTAGGTCGCGGACCTCCAGGGATTCCTTGGTGAACCTACTGACATACTCCCTGAGAGACTCCCCAGGGTTTTGGATCACATTCAGCAAGTTAACCGTGGTCTTCTTCTGCTTGACACTGCTCTGAAAGCGGGTCACAAACTATTCACATAGCTCTGCAAATGATCCAATCGACCGTGGTTGCAGTCGGGAGAACCATGAAGTTGCTGCGCCCTTGAGGGACGCAGGGAATGCTCGACAGGATACCACGTCCGATCCACCATATAGAGTCATCATGCCATTAAAGTAGTTGATATGGTCATTAGGGTCGGTGGTACCGCTGTAGAGTTCAAAGGTAGGTAACCTGAACCTGGATGGCAGTGAGGCTGACATGATCTCTTTTGAGAAGGGGTGTTGTCCAGGGATTGAGTGTGTCTCACCCTTGGTTTGCTACTTCAACCCTTCCAGTTTCTCGTCCAACTCTCGGAGTCTCTTATCTAACTCTTCATCCCGTGCTTGTTCCCCACGCCTTGTTGGTCGTTCACTACGAGCTTGTTTGCGTACTCTCCTGGAAGTCCCTTCCCGTCTCGACTGTTGGTGAGATGGTGAAGGGTCACGTCGTGACGAATCTTGCCTTGACTGCGAGGGGCTTCCTTCACGGTAAGTCTGGCTTCGCTCTGGCGTATGACTTCCTTCTAGTTGACCATCAAACACCGACCTCCGCATGGACCCGTTAGGGTTAGGTACCCCGGATCGGTGTGATGGTGTTCTTCCTCTGTCTGACCGTGCTGGGAGGTCTGACATTCTCCTTGGATGTTGGGAGAGTTCTCCCTGTTGCCTAGTGTGCCCTCCAAATCTATCACCCCTGGGAGGTGATCTCCTAGGGTTTCGTTCTCGCCTCTGCTCTTGCTTACGACAATGGGTGACCGCTTTTTTCCCTAGATATTTGTTTAAGAGTCATTGGTCATCAAGGATCTGACCCTGCTGGTCGTTGATCTAACCTACAGTCGTTGGTGCATTGGGATCAAGTACTGGTTCCACGACGCCTTCAGCGGCTGCATTGGGGTTGAGGTTGACTCCCTCAACCTATTGGCTCTCTAGGACCTCCCTCTCCTGAGAGACATGGTCTATGGCTCTGCGACGTGAGCTCTCTGGAGGAGGTGATCCGTTCCCCTCCCTCGGGGCATTGTTGGTGGAGGGAGCGGTCTTCCTACGTGCCATGATTGATTAGTGATGGAAACAAGCTAGTAAAGGTGATGGCTAGCGTCATTCCCATAGACAGCGCCAATCTATTGCATCAGTAAATCGTTCGATGGTCCCACGAGTGCCGTCACCTGCAAAAAGGACCAGGAGTGACAAGGGAGAACCGGTGTGGTTTCGCCCTAGGACTCTCCGATGCCAAAGTTAGATCTCACTACACAAATAGATGAGTGTATAAAACTCAAGATGGCTAGAGGAGTAGAGTACCTTCCCTTTTATGGTAGTGTGTGGCGGGGTGGAGAGTCCTAGTAGGTGTGGAGTGATCTCCGTAGTGGATAACGTCCCTGAGTAGTAGGGCTTATCCCTGATAGGTTGTCCTCCATGAGAGGTGATGTCATGGTAGACCTGATAGTCGTCTTGCTAAGAGATGTAGTGTCCTGATAGACTTGGGAGTTGCCTTCCTTAGAGACGTAGTGTCCTACTAGACGTGGTGTCCTTGATGGATAGACCTCATCTACCTGGTAGAGGGGATTTCCGGTGCTTGAGTCCGTTTAGACTACGTGACTCGCGATAGGCGGTGGCCTAGAGTCCTTGGCGCTGTTGTCTTGTTGATGGCGATCCGAGGGAGCATGTACTTGGAGATGACGTGTTCGAAGGACCCATGTCCAGGGTCTTCGTCCAAGGGGTTGGCTCCCAAAGGGGTCTGTGCCCGCAAGGGGTTGGCGCCCAAGGAGGTCCCAAGGGGTTGGTGCCCAAGGAGGTCCGCGCTCCCTAGAGGTTGGCGCCCAAGGATGGCGATGGATGGTGCTTCCCTGACTCTGTGCTTCCCACTCTTTTGGGTCATGCCACATGGCAATCTCTGATTGGTTAGGGTGATTTTGGGTTTATCACATGGTTTTATGGTGGATGAGAAAGAGTAGTGGCAAAAATCTAAAAGCCCCTTGGGCGGTCAGTTTGATTTTGATAACCTCCAACATTTGGTAGGAAAGAAATAGGAGGCGGCAGGAGAATAAATCAGAATTGAGGCTCATCTCTATGAGCTCACTAAAAGTGATCTCCATGAGGCTAGTTTCAATTTAAAATGAGCTATTAAATCTGTGGAAAATTTGGTGTCCAACAGAAGATTGGGTCGACCTGTTATTCCTTCCCAACCCAAACCTATTATTGAGGTATTTTATTGAAAGCCAACATGCCCCTTGAATCAAGAGGAACTCATACTCACAATAGGGCTCATCATGGCATATTGTAGACGCTGAATTTTGTCACACACCCCCCCCCCCACGGTGATGATGACACGAGACATAGGTGATCTTTGACACCTCATTCGAAGTCAAACCAACCCTGAAGAAAGCCAAAAACCTTCACAAAAGCTAAGTCCCCCCAAAGACCCCAAAAAACCACAAAAATGTGACCACAACCTCGCGATTAGGTGCCGCACAACCCAAAAAGCCCCTATAAATTGAGTTTTTCCCCCGTAGGAGGAGCTCCCCAACCTCTCTTTGTTCCACTTTTTCAAGCCCAAGAACCCTCTTTTGAGCCCTCTTTGAAGCCTTGTCCACTCTCATTCCTTAGAAGGATGACTCATGGGGTCACCTTCTAAGGATGAATTGAGGGGGTTGGCCTTTTGAGGATGAGCCATGGGGGTTAGCCTTCTGAAGATGAGTTGTGAGGTCAGCCCTCCGAGGATGACCTGTGGGGGGTCGGCCTTCTGAGGATGAGCCGTGGGAGTCAGCCTTCAAAGAATGAATTGTGAGATCGATCCTCCGAGGATGACCCGTGGGGATCGACCTTCTAAGAATAAGTCATGGGTATATTTTGATGGGTATAGTTTTGTTTATCAATAATAATAATAATAATCTACATGCCCACACCAACAAGTGGTTCTGAAAAAGGTATCACCCATATGGTGCCCCAAATTTTTTAAGTAAGTAAAAATCCATGTGAGAGAGAAACTACACACTACGTACCATTATGACAATCTTTTTGCCTAACAATAATAATTTGGGAAGAAGACCGTTGCCTGGTCGAGTGTCCCCTACACCAGCGTGGGCTAATGAGCGGACACACAAGGGCTTCAATCAAGGAGATTTTTCATTTTGTAGGGGACCGGCGGTCATTTCAGGGGGGAGGGAAGGCTGTGTCTAGGTAAGCTAGGCTGCACACGGCCAGGCAGCGTTCTTTTTCCCTAATAATGTAGAGTATAGGTGAGGGAAGAGGGATTTGAATTCATTCATTTGTATTCATAAATCGATGAGCTGATCTGTTTGTAAATCTTCTTTGGGTAAGTTATTTATGCGCAAAGGCTATATGACCTACGAGCATATGTGTATTGTAATAAAAAGGAAAAGAAAATAACAATAAATGGGTTTCTAGTAGGTGGAATTTGGACTTGGGGTGGGCTTACTTGGATCATGGGCTTTTTGGGAATATGTTATTTTTTTGCCTAATTTAAAGTATTGGTTTTAAAATACATTGATATTATTTTTTTTTTGAAAAGTTACATCCCTTCTCCTCTACTTTGCCCTAATTAAACTTTCCTCCCCTCATAAATTATTATTACACCTATGTCGTACAGTATAGTCCGTTTGTTAGGTCGTGATGTGGTTAAGTAGTATTTTTTTAATCCCCAAAATAACCTTGGGTGTATGTAAGATGACCCTTTTATCCTAGGGATAAAAAACGATGAAAAGGCATCAGAGTTAACTCCTTCCTCAGAACTTCATCTTCTCTAGCGAAGGTGAGACGCTAGACTCCAAGCTTTTGAATTCTAATCAAATCCACAACGATTCATAGAGGAAAAAACCATGGCTGCAAAGGCTTCTCGCTTCGCTCCGAGAAATCAATAGTAGCAGGGGGTGGCCTACCCGCTTCTGAGATTTCTCCATGGCCGCCATAGCAGTGACCAGGTTAGAACCATCACCTCTTCAGTAGGAAGAATACGAGGACATGAAGGGCGTCAAGATCTCTGGAAGAGCACTCTACGTAGATGTGCAAGCCACCTCCCTAGTCAATCTTAGGGTGTTGGACGCCATGCTCCCCTTCTACCTCTCTGGCTACGGCAACCCACACTTTCGCACCCACCTCTATACCTGGAAGTCCAACCTCGTCGTTGAGAAGGCCAGAGCCCAGATAATCTCCCTAACCAACGCCTCCCTCAAGGAGATGAGGCTTATATTCCGAGGGCCTTGGGAGTGGAGGAGCATATGACTCGTACTTCCATTAGGTATGGGATTGGGAGTTTAACATGGAGGCTGAGATTGATCGCACAGTTGATCCTATAATTCTGCTGAGAATTCAATGGGCATAGCACTAATCTGTGGTAAAAATGCTGTTGGCAACATAAGTCAGCATGAATAGTAGAAATCATAAATGATGAAAACACACTCACTCAGCTCTCCATCTGTTGTGCATGGGACAGTGTTGTATATTGCATTTGAATGCAATTAATGATGGTTTGAACAATTGAGAAGAGAGCCATGGTCGGCACCTGCCTCACACAACATATTTGAAGAATAGAGAACCTAAAGCGGCTACGACATTGACGCAGAAGCCGATTCGGACAAAGAAACCAAGGATTGTTTTTCTCTCATCGTTCTCTCTTTTGCTTCTCTTATAAATACGGTTAGGGGGATGAGTTCAAGGAACAAGACTCAGAACCAAGAACGGGATTCTCAGAGGTGTTCTTGAGTTTGGGTTTGGGTTTCACTTGTAGGGTACTCTGGGTATTACTTTCTGTGTATAATTTCCTTTGGGGAATTTGTGAGTTATATTGTGAGTGAGTTTTCTTGTTGAATGGTCCCACATATAGTGTTGTGAGTGAGGAGTTTGTGTTGTAATATTCCCTGTATTAGTGAAGTGATTTTCGTGTTATTGTCCCATAGACGTAAGCCATCGTACCGAATCACGTAAATCCCGTGTCTTTGTATTTTTGCTTTTCCGTGAGTCTTTGTTACACGCTTTGATTTTCGTAAGTGTCGATTAGTGTGGGATGAATTTCCATCACAATTGGTATCAGAACCTAAGGTTGAGAAGCATTGTCAGTTGGTTGTTGCTTGCGAGTCAAGTTTGACCTGGTCAAAGCGATCCGACCCGAACCCAAAAGTTTGGTCCGAATGTGTGACCTGTTGACCCGGGCCTATGAACCGGGTTGGTCCGGCTCGGTTGAGCTTTGGTTTGGTTCAGATTGAACCGTTTACTTGAATTGAACCGGATTTGGTTATTGTTTTAGAAACAAAAACTTTCAGAGGCCCATGTGGGTTCGTTTGGATGAATTTTGAGGTGTAATTTTTTCCAGGTTATCTATTTTTTTGTGCTCTTCGATTTGATATGTAATTTGGCATATCTTGAGTAATCAGAGACCATGGTTTTGATATTTTTTTGCATTTTTCTATAACCTTGAATGCATGTTATAATGGGCGTGGAGCATCGGATTGAGCTCCAGTTTGGACCATTGTGTCCGATTTTTGAGACCCGTTTGGGTACTGTTGTCACCTTCAAGGATCTGTTTTGACGATTTTGAACTCGATTTTCTTGAATTTGTTTTAATTATAATAGGCGATGGGTGTCCCGATTTTGGGGTTTAAGGTACTTAAATGTATCAAAATAACTTTAATGTCAAAGTTAATTTTGTTCATGGGTTATAGAATCCCCAATTTGATTGCAGAGGTTAGGATTGCAAAGTGTTATGATGGAATTAGACAGGATCCACCAAAGTGGCATGCCTGATTTTTTATTGTGATATATTTGTAATTCAAGGATACATAATTATAATAGCAGCAAAATAGATAAGGATTACCCAAATGTGACATTATCAACGTTTAGAATTTTCATGCACAAGAAATGGAGAAGCATGGCCTAGGGGTTTCTTTTCACATAAAGATGGGGGAGATTTTCGAACGTCATGGCCTTCTCACAGTAGTTGCACTAAAAGGACCAATACATTTTTTTACCCAAAGGTTGAAAAATGTAGTACGATCGAAACTCTTGTTTGCTAGTTCTGATTGCTGGCATATTTCATTATGTGTGGATATATCACACTAAAGTGTTGGTGACATTTGCCCAAAGGTGATGTTTCATTAGTAGTCTAGGAGTTCCTTCTGCCCAAAGGTGATGGAATTTTCGGGAGTTGTTGTTCCTTTCACGGTAAATGTGGATGAATAAGAGAACTAATGCATTCCTAGCCCAAAGGATAGGGATGCCATAATGGTTGTAACTCTTATTCGATTTTATATTGGTAAGTGCATTGATTATATAATTGACTAGCCTGTTTACTCATATCTAATATTTTATTGATTATTTCTTCTTCCTTGCATGATGTCATATTTGAGAATATTTTCTACTGTTCTTACTCGCATTGGAATAACTATAAGAAAAAATAAGTTGTGGACCTATAAGAGAATTTAGGGTAAATGTCCAAACTTGATATGTTTAGAAATACTCTAAGAGATAAGATCAGGATAAGAAAATGGGAACAGGGAGAAGGTAGTTGTATCCAAAAGAAACTCGTGATGAAACTAAAGTTTTAGTGGTACTGTACCACATAGAAATTCAGACAATTGTTTCAAAATTTGGTACAATTTACTTGGTGGTTTATTACTTGTTTTAGTTAATGAGTGGGAGCTTATTAATTGCTTGTTTTATTTAATTAGTGGGAGCTCAGTGGGAGGTTGTTTATTATGTTTAACTGTCATATTGCATGCTTGGTTTGTGAAGCATGGAAATTTGTGTATAAACCTATTTATGCTTTGTTTGTTGAGCATGGGTATTTATGAGTATGCATGGTTTGCTTGTTTTAGTAGTTATATACATATGTTTATTGATATCTGAATGTTTCAAGGCGGTAATACCAAGGTTTCATTGTGGTAATAACCAAAGGCGGTATTTAGCCAAAGTTATGTATTAACCAGTTTTGTGACTGTTTGCCCCAGGGGTGGTGGTTAATATCAAAGTAAAGGAGGACCCATAAGGGCTTGACGACAAGGAATATGATCACAGATTGGTTGTCATGGTTAATTTTCCATTGCGATTCTGGTTAGCAAGTAAGCTTGTGTTTGTGATTGACAGAAAATTGTATGCCGTATATTGAGGTGTATCTTCTGCTATTGTTCGACATGAATCTATTTGTTGGCTGTTTCAAGGTTTTAAGGTGGTAGTTTGCAATGTGACTCACAGGCCAAGCCAGTAGGAAGGTGTGTATAATTAATGTATCCCAAGTGGGAGATTGTAAGATATTTCCAATATCATGTTGGGCTTAATTAATTATACCCCTAGCTATTGGTGTGGGGTCCAAGGGCATAAACCTAGTTTGGCACTACTTTAAGGTGCGGTATACTAGTCTTTTTCATTATGAAGTGAATTGGATTAGAGTTTTGTATTTATTATAATACATGGTTAGGGTCATTGCAATCACTTGATCTCATTCTCTATTCTTCCCATAAGAATGTGAAGGGTGTGTGACAAAAGGAGACTGAAGAAGATCCTGATCAAAGTTTCTTTGGCGAAGGATGGCAACACAAAGGATATTATTCTTCTCCAACATACGCGGGTGCACGGTACACATTGTTTTCCATTATTTTACTCAATCGTGTTCTACTTCTCTATATGGAGAACCCTTACACCTTGCTGCAACAAAACCCAAGGATTTTTCTAACACCTTGCACCTTGTTGCAACTCAAACCACCATATTGGCCCCCTCCTTCTCCTCTTCTTTTTCTTCAAACCATCCACCCGCCCCTACCCCCTGCTGCAATCCAACCCACCACCAATCTGGTCCCCACCACCCAAACCCCCTGAAAACAGATCCCAGTCCTTCTTCTTTCTTTTCACCATTCCCCTTCCTAACTCTTTGATTGACTGATGGTTTTCAAAAACTACCTTACATGCTCTGTTTTCTGGTGACCAGCTCTTCATATTGACGATTGATCACTTCTGTTGTTCACCCATTTCAGTCTCAAACTTGGGGGTTTCAATCGACACCCATTATACTGAACCTTAGTTCAAGGGCTTGGAAGACCTGAAGTTATAACACAATTTAGATCTGATATTTCTTTCCTATTGCCATATGTTATTGCCATCTCTTGCATTCGGTAGGGTTAGGAGTTTATCCCTAAACTTTCACTTTGATTGAATTCCTATCGCATGAGTTTCATCGATCAAACCTGAGAGGTTGAGATGGGTTATCACTGGTTTCTGTTTTGTATGAAAGGAAGAAGACAATCCTGGTGATGGGTTGTTAAATGTTAATCATTCAGAGCTGAAGGAAACGGTAAATGGGGGAAAGAAAGAGAATACAGGAGAGGGTGAATGAGAAGATGGAATAGATTATTAGCAGAATCAGAGATAGGGTTTGGGTTTGGAGAGTTCAATCAATGAGTTGCTAGGTAAGAGATGAGAAGAAGGCATGAAAAGGATGGGAGTTCGATAATGATGAGGTTTTTGTGGTCGGCTGAGTGTGAGGAAGAAGGGTTTATGGGTGTTTTAATTAAAAGGGTAAATTAGGTACTTAGCCCATTAAGAAGGACAAAATTGTCTTTTAAAAAATATTAAGTTTTTTTGGTTAAAAGGGAACTTATATATTATAGATTACCATAATAAAATTACATTATTTGGTACTTCTTCCCCCTAACATCATTCTGCAATAAAAGAGAGTGCCGTGGGAAGGGAATCAACATAAAGTGAGACCTCCTGGGTGGAGTGCAAAAAACTGGCCAAAAAATCTGCACAACTATTGGTTTCGTGAACATGGTGCACAAAAATACAGCTAACAAAGGTGTCATGCAACTGCCAAATATCCTCGATGCGCCACCAAACAGCCCATGAAATCTGGAATGTTCCAACTATCATCTAAATGGTACCAAATAAAATCAAGTGATTACTAGCAGCCCAGTCCAAGACTGCTCTACGTTTACCAGGGACATTCATCCCCCTGATATTCAACGCACCAAACTTCATCATGAGGACTGTGGAGAAGAGGAGCATCGCAACGGACCGCCCCGGCCCGGACTCCGATCCCGTTCCCTATGGGGGGAGGTGGCAACCACACCAGTCACCCCACAATCTGACGCTTTCACTTGTTCCAATGCCGCAAACCGATTGAGTTGAATGGAAACATCCATAAGAACCTGCCTTCCATCATCAATCTTCGACGTTGCACCAGCTCCATTTTTACTATTACCACTGTGGGGCAGAGAGCCCAGTGCCGAAGCCGCAGGCACTTCAGAAGCAACAAGAACCATTGCATCATTCCTCCCACCCAATTCCAAAACGCTCCCTGAACTAATGACCGAACCCGAACATGCAATTGAGCCACGGTCCTGGGAGACCCGATTAGTAGAAACCACTTTCAAATTAGAAGCCTTGTTGGTTTCCACTACTCCTGCAGTTGTGGCATATGCACATGCATTCAAAGGTTTTTTAGAAGTTAAACTACCCACTTCAGTTTGAGTAACCGTCTGCCCCTTGTCACCACGTGTCAGGGTGGTAACTGCCCCATGTAACGAACCTGGTGATGCAGCCTTCTCCCTCGTTACCGGCGACGAAGAATCACCACCAACAGCGGGCAACGCCGAAGTTCCAGCACCCCCTACATGGCGTGAAACTTCCAGGGGACGCTTGCCACGAGAATGCCGCCGGCTTGGAGTAATCCAAGGGTCTTCAACTTGCATCGCGTCCCCATTAGAACCCTCTGCCGAAGCATTACGAGCAATAGCAGCAACCACACACTCCTTATCAACGTGGCCAAAAATAGTACAAACCGAGCACAATGGTGGACTCCAATCATAATGAACGGATTGTTCAATGATGGTGCCATCTTCCAATGCTATAGGAACAGTGGTTGGCAAACCATCCACAACTTTAATCGAGACACACAATCGCGCAAATGACAGGCGCTCGCGAAGCAAAGTTCTGCTGTCCACACATATCGGGCGACCAAGGACACTGGCTATTCGTCCCAAGGAGCGGGGTCCCCATAAATGAAGATTTAGGCCATATAGCCTCACCCATAATGGTAACTCCGACTCCTCCCTCTTCAAGAGTGAGACATTTGGGGACCAAGGCCGCAAGACCAGTGGCCTGGATCCAAGACTCCATGGCCCCTCGTCAAGTCTCTGTCTACTAAGATCCACCCCCTGAAAATCAAACACAAAAATACCACTTTCTAAGCCAAAGACTTTGACCGTTCCAACATGGCTCCATTTTTCATCGACAAATCGTTTCATAGAAGAGAAAGTTGGCTTGGGACCAAACACATATCCTACCAACGCAGATTCCCCGCGATCTGTCTCATCCGCTAAATTCTCCGTAGAGCACTTGGCAACCCTCTTGCCATTAACAACTTCAGGTTGGTTGCTGACATCATCACTTAACAACTCTTAACTAACGGTAGGGGATCTGTCTGGAATTAGTTTGGTAAAGCAGGGGATGGCGTTGATAATATGACAATTAGTGGGTATGCTTAAAATATAGGCAAACGTTAGGGGGTGGCTTTGATAATTTCCCTTTAAATAATTGGGGTCTAGAAATTATAGTTTAGGAATGAAAAAAAAATACAAAGAAAAATTACAAAGCATGGTTTTAAATATTGGACTGGACGGCTTGGTTGACCTATGCTGGATGGATTAGAACCGCCGTCATTTTTTAGTTGGACCGTGGACGGATAGAACTGTAATAAAAATTGGAATCAAACATTTTTTTTCTTTCATTTGGGTTTAGAAAAACCATGTACGCCACCACAATAGCCTAAACTGAGACACCTAATAGGGTCTTCTACCTAAAAACAAAAAAAAAAAAAAACAACGACAACTAATGAGGTCTGGGTGCATGAATGTAGGATGAGAAGTGAATATACTAAATGTTCATACTTCATTCTCATAAAAAAAAAATGTTCAAAAGCTAGAAAAATTATAAATGGACAGCCACAACATGATGTCTATTTGATAGTGTGTTTTAGCCATGTTTGGATAGTGGGGAAATGGTCAGATTTTTCTTAGAGTGTGGAAAATGTGATTTTAAAGATTGACCGGGAAGTGTGAAACTCAATATATATATATATATATACTAGTAAATATGCACGTGGACAAGAATGTGTGTGAGTGTGTGAGTGTGTGAGTGTGTGTGAGAGAGAGAGAGAGAGGACTGGTGGGAGGTGAGAGATGTACGCGAGAGGGTGAATTTGACCCATCAAGTTTATTGTGATTAAATTTAAAAAAATTATATTTGACTAATTGGCAAATTGCTACCCATATGTCTAAAATATGACTTTCATCACAACACAAAAAAATATGATTTTCATATTTCCGCGCGTTGAGTAAACTTATAGTACTTAGTGGTTGTGGTTCATTTGTAGAGCTGCAAAAGAAGTAAAAAACAATGAGCAAATTGATGGTCTTCTAAAGATAAGAGGATTTTCCAGACTATTTTGATGCTCCAAAACAAATTGGTTATTGCATTGAGAAAAATAACTCCAGTAATTCACAATTGAGGGCAGAATACTCCTTGAGAAATTGGATTTGTGCTGTATAACATTGTCAAATCAATGATTATTATCTAAAAATGTTTCAACAGAATTATGAAAAGGAAATGGTCAAATGAGACGATGTATGGTTGGGGAGGTTAGACAACCCTCAATGCAACCAATTATAATTATGAAACACTTGGCCAACTATTTATATTAAAAATCGGTACAAAAATGTAATGAATGAATACAACGATCTCACATTTGAGCTCAAAATATACTAATGCAAGGAATTCTTTTATATTTTTCTATTTACAATTTT
This sequence comes from Telopea speciosissima, assembly GCF_018873765.1. Classification (NCBI taxonomy): domain Eukaryota; kingdom Viridiplantae; phylum Streptophyta; class Magnoliopsida; order Proteales; family Proteaceae; genus Telopea; species Telopea speciosissima. The sequence goes on along the minus strand of NC_057919.1, from coordinate 46,800,524 downwards.
CAGAATATGCATGCAAGCTATGACTCGCTAGCGTCTTTAACAGCTTCAATATCATTCGGTCCCAGTTTACAGTCAGTGCATAATGCCTTCAACCAAGAATTGACCCTGAAAGGCAATCATCAAATGTGAATCATGCATCCACAACAAAGCTTCTTCCCTCTCATGAATATCAAACTATTTACATTTTTTTAATCTCAAATTACACCTTTGAGGTCATCACCAGTGCAATGGCAGGCCCATCTCTCTAATGGATGAAGTGTTGTAGTGTTGCTCACAAGACCAGTAAAGCCAAAGTATTATTTTAACATCCAGATAATCTATCATGAGAACTGTTACACCTAGTGAGATCCCAGTAATTTGAATTTTTTTTACTGTTGCTTTAGTTTCATTCTAGTTATTTTATATATGTTGCTAACATTAGGATAACAATTGATTGGTTGATCTGAAAATTTGTTGCATGGACAATTGTGTGTGTGAGTGTATGAGAGAGAGAGAGAGAGAGAAACTTTGTAAGAGGTAGAAAGGAACATGCTCTCTAGTCAAAGCTAGGTGAGGAATTCCCATCAAGTTACAGCTAATGCTGATATAAACGGGCTTGCAATCCTTCAAAGCAATTGAATTGTAGTATCGATCAGTTCATGTGCAAGCTCAAAGTCCTCTTAGAGATACAAGGGCAAAATAGAAGAATTGCTGCTAGAAATGGAATTAATTATGGAGGAGGGGTGTTTCAGGCTCAAAATTGGCCGCGGATCCAATACAACCTTGTTTTGCATCACAACAGTTGAAAAGAAGGGCTCCAAGATAGAATCATCAACAGCTTGAAAAATGCGGATTGCTCTTGGTGGCAATGAGATGCAGTAGCAAGTGAACTCTTGGGATTCCTTATATTCAATGAGATGTAGTAAGTGAACTCTTGGGATTCCTTACACTCCCACTGAGTCGGACTAAAACCAGTGGTTAGTATCTTTCCATGTTAGGATATTTAGCCTATCTCCAATCTATTCAGCATCTCACTTCTTTTTTTCAAGATTTTCTGCTTCATTGGGCACTTGGGTGTTGAGGTAAAATCCACATATCACCTTATATGGTTTTGATGATAACAAATAAGTTAGTTGCACTAACTTGTGTTATATTGTATAGAGACCTTGCAAGAAATAAGCATCAAGTAAGGGGGAGCTTATACAAACTTGTTCAACCAAGACAAAGTATCAAAGAATGGTGTGAAGAAAAAGACTGAGAGAAGGACTAGTTTCAAAGACCATGTTCAAGCATCTCTTTGAGATACAAGAGTTTTAAAGCATGTGTTTAAGTGTTTTTTGTATCAAGATGTATTTAAAGTTTAAGTCCATTTGTAATGCACATACTCACGCATGCAAACATGTAGAGTGACCCTAGGAGGTGTTTTTACATAGATTTTAACCAAGCAAATGGCCCCATACTTGCCCAAACTTGGACTTAGCCATTTTCAGCAAAATCAGCTGATCCGGCATACCCAATCCCAATCCGGCATGCCGAATCCCAATCTAGCATACCGAATTGCAATAAGACTATTGGGATTTAACCGTTGGTCAACGGATAGATTTCATGATCCGGTATACCAAATTGGGAAATGGCATACCGGATTAGGACAGAATTATGTCCTAAAATGGCAATGAACCTTAGATGCTTTGAGCACCTTTGCCTATAAATAGGTAAGCTCATTTGGACTAATTACAATCAATTAAGGCTAATCAAAAGCATCGCAAAGGCATTTGAACTTGAACATTCAAAGTGTTGAAGCATTCATTCATCAAAGCATTCAAGTTCACGTCCCTCTCTAGCTAATTATATTCACTTAGCATTAAAGCTTCAAAGTGGAAGTTAGCTACACATTCACTAAGGTTGAGGTAATCCTTACTTAGTAAAATTTTCATTATTATATGTTGTGAGTCCTCTTGCTCGAAATCAAGAGTAGTTAATTGTGTTGAGACCTCTTGCTCCTAATCAAGAGTTGTACGAGTTCTCTTGCTCATTCTCAAGATTCTTATTAGTAGAATTCTCTCTAAGGTGAGAGGAGTGGACGTAGGCATAATTGACCAAACCACTATAAACGATTGTGTTACTTTTGCAATTTACTTGCTTAGTTTTATTAATTGTTTTATTTCCGCACTATTTCCACTAGCTTCACCTATTTACCCCCCCTCTAGGTGAATTTACATTGGGTGGGAAGGGAGTTTCTAAAGTTGCCCCATGTTTTTGCAACTGAAGCTCAGCACAACATGGAGTGAGGAGAACATAGACTCATGGAGAGGTGGTGTTTTTGGCCATAGTCTTCAACAATGGTAGTTTTGTTTTCTGTTTTGAATATTTTGGTCTCTCTTGTTCTTGCTAAGTATTGTTCTTTTTATTAAACTTTGTTTTCTGCCTTCTTTCTAATACAATCCCTTTTCATTCTAACCCCCCTCCCCCAAAAAAAATTATAGTATCTATGACTCAATGTAAAGAAAATTTACCAAAAACAAAAAAACCTCAATGTAAAGGAAAAGTGATTGTTTTTTTAATCTCATTCCCTCCTACTATGCTAGAGTCATGGTTATCATCAAGTTAGTTACTGGTATTAAATATAAGATTTCCTCAAATTAATCTTATTACTGAATGCTTTCTGTATTCATCTAGCAGAAGGACCTTATGCCTTTATATACAAATAAATTGGGAAAACTAAAAGTACCAACTAAGAAAACCTATTCCGTATCTGACTAAAGATTACCCCATAAAAAAAAATGAACTTTATTCACTTAGGATCATTTATAGGGTAAAGAATAGTCACATAAATCATAAAAACCAATCTAATCCATAGAAACAAAAGCAAACAAATTATTTTTTTGTTTATTCTTAATGCTAATTAATATAACAACTTACCTAATGAAATTCTTCGAAGTAATACACAGAACTTTAATTGCAACACCAATCAAACTACTTCCATTAATATGAATTCCCTATAGAAGTTGAGACAGGATGAAGTCTAAGAAATTCAATCAAACCCAGTGAAATCACAGTAAAATCTGGTAAAGATTGTACCATCAAGCAAAATGAATTTTATTCACTTAGGAGCATTTATAGGCTAAAGAACAGTTACATAAATCATCAAACCCAATCAATTCAGAGAAACAAATGGAAACAAATTTTAATTGCAACACCAATGAAAGTACTTCATGTAGTATAATCCATTATAGAAGTTGTGGGAGGAAAAAGTGCAAGAAATTCAATCAAAACAAGCACAGTCATAGTAAAATCTGCGAAGAAAAATGAATAATTGATATAAAAGCAAAGAGATGGGATGATTATCAGGCAGCACCCAACACAGGAGACACCGATGGCAATCGCTATTCCAATGGCTCAATAAGGTGTAAGGCGAGATCTGCATCAAGGGCTTAGAACATGAACTTGATGCTCCTACCATTATCAAACCAAACATCAGTTTGGTAAGGGGGGAAATATCCTTCTCTCTTCTTGTTCAATACTTCAACTTAAATTTTCCACTCTACCCGATTGAATTGAGAGGGAGAGAGAAGAAGAGAATGAATGGATTATAGGCATCTTGATTATTATATCTTAACATTAATAAAACTTAGAAAGCTTATACCTTTGTAGCATTCCTAACATTCTTCTTGCACCACCCTAGGGCAAGAAGAGAGAGTTGGAGTGGGTGTATCTCTCTTTGAGTCGTTCTCATAACATAATAAGCCGATGGCGATGGCGATGTAGGGCATTGAACTTGGCATAGAGCCCGAACTAGTGGGAATCATCTACTTACACCACCCTACCATTCACGATGTTCTTGGAAGAGAACTTCACCCAATCCTGGGAATGCTTGTACCGGGAGAACTAGTATCGATCAAACACCGGTCCTTCAGATGAGGAATCCTCTCCCGGTGATGGAGATGGTACAGCCGATGGCAATGACGGCAATGGGTCAGACCGTAGGCGCTTGCGCGTCACTGCCTTCCTTGACGTGCTGTGTTTGCCACTCGAAGACATGGCTGCAACATGGCAAGAAGAAAGAGAATAGGGAATTAGGGCATAAATAGTAAAAATCAAATAAAAGGAGAAGAAAATAGGGGCAACAATACAAATAGGAATAGAAAAGTATCAAAACATACCTAGGCCTAGCGTAGGTGCGTGGGGAGCTCGATTGAATGCTTGGAAATGGTGGTGGAGTAGCCTAGGAACCCTTTAGAGCACAACCTTGGAGGTTTGGAGCTCTCAAAATGAGATTAGAAATGAAAACGAGAGCTCTTGGATTGTTTATAACTGTGCCCCGATTCTCTGGACGATGCACTGGGTGATTGAGCCAAACGCCCAGTGAAACACCCAGAGAATGGAAAAACAGTAGAAATGAAATTTTTATTAAATGGGCTTATGATTCCTACAATATAAAGGTATAATTGAGTCCTTTGAAGCATTTATTGGATAATGTGAATAAACTCAAAAAAGATATATAATATGAATAATAATGATAAATAATATACATATATGCATATAATGTATGATAAGCAAATAAGCAATGATGAGAAGCATGTAGAAAAAAAAAAACTAAGCAAGTGCAAGGCAAAATGGAAATTTTTTTTTATTTACAACCTATTTCGGGCATAAATATTATACATAAAATAATGTATATAACCTTGGTTGTATGAACCTCTGTGTGGGTGATGTGTGTGGAAACCCAAACATAGATACATAGGAATGTATGGTAGTGTGTAGTTGCGGTATTACAGGGATTTAGACATTACTTATGACACTTTGGCTACATATAGGTCATACCATACCCATAGCCTAACCAGATCATAGATGAAACACAATAGAGCATAGGGAGAAATAAGTAATTTGTTCACCGCACATGTCCCTACCTGAGTGGTTTGTTAGACTCGATAGGACACTGTGATTTTGTGTACAACCTTCGGCTGATCCATTTAACTTCCTAATTATGTTATTTTAAACTTCCTAAAGTGTTAAGTATGTTTAATGGGATAAGGTAACCATAGAAATCTAATACCTAGAACTTCTCCATGGCAGGATCTGACTGTGTTGTTCGGGCTTGGAGACCCCAACAACATGCTCTACATTAGGTGACTGAGAAAGAGATTAGCTTGGATTCGAGAAATTCAGTCTCGGGCAGAGAAGCAACTGATTGTTTACCTAGCACTTATAGACACTAGTGGTGCAGCAGATCGTGCCATTTACCTTGCCCTAGCAGACGAGGTTATGAGCGATATAGGATACCTGCATATATAGGCGTTTATGACCGGGAAGAGGTTGGAGAGACTCGTATGTTAGGTACAGGTATAGACCAAATAACTACCCATTAACTTGAACCTTTAATTTGTCATCTTGCATAAAATACCATGACATAAAACACATTACATGCATGAAACCATTAGCAACAATAAATTAGCTGGGAACATCCTTGGCAATGATCACTTCTTACTGAAATGCTTGCCTTATTACATTAGAACTGTAGAAATAAAAATTTATATGTGTTGGTTGAAAATTGTAAATTTTTTCCATTAAGGGTGTGGGAATATTGAACACAAAGCTTCTTTCAGAAATCAATCATGGTCAATACTAGATCCAACCGGGGTGGTCGTTGTGGAAGACGCCCTCAATTTGTTCTAGAAGTTGAACTACCGGACGAAGCAGAAGCTTAGAATTTTAAAGTATTGGATACTTCGCCGAGGGTACCACGAGTCGTCCCAAATCCAGTACCAATGGCTGCCTAAGCTACAGTTGCTGCACCTCAGCTAGGAATGGCAGCTGGAGAAGTGAATACCATCATGACCACCATGATGCGAACCATGCAGCAACAACAAGAGTTGCTGGGCCAAATGTTAACACAGTTCACGGCCATGATGCAACAGTGAGCAGTGCCACCACCACCATCCAACAGCCCATACAATTTCCACCACCTGTGCCCCAACATGCGACGAAAGGCTCTACAACTAAGGTAATGGAGAGATTCAAGAAGTTCCAGCCGCCCTCATTTTCCAAACTAAATTTTGAGGCAATGAATCCAGAAAGGTGGATTAATTAGCTCCTTGGAAAAGGCATTCGACGTACTTGAATGCACGGATGCACAGAAACTGATATGTGCTGGATACTAGCTATAAAATGAGGCGGAGGCATGGTGGAAGGCAATAAAGCCTAACTTGAAAGCAGTTCATCCTAATCCCACCTGGGAGCAATTTAAAGAAGTCTTCTTTAAGAATTATTTCCCTGAGAGTTTTAGAGAAAAGAAGGAAGCGGAGTTCTCTGCTCTCGTACAAGGATCGAAGACCGTGTTGGATTACCAGCATTAGTTTGAAGATTTATTTCATTTTGCCCCAAAGCATATGAAGGGGGAAGCCAGTAAAACAAAGAAGTTTGAAATAGGACTTAAACCAAAGATCGGGTCTATTCTATCGGTCCTAGACATTCAGGACTATGCTTAAATGGTCGACAAGATGAAGACTACAGAGGACAGATTGAAAGAGAAAGAGAAGGCTACAGCGTCGCCCGGCTTGGGCAAAAGGCCAAGCAACTATCAAAATTTTGGATGCCAAACAAGGTTTTTCGAGGAACTAGCTCAAGTCCTAGCCTGACTTAGTACCGATGGCAAGATGTGGGCCAAACCCCTTTTTGCCCTACTTTCAACCGGCCTGCCCAACCCACTGCAAGTTAAACGATAGCGGTAGCTCTGCCAGCCCGACGTGCAACAAGTCAAGCAAGCCAGGCCTCTTCTCCAGCCACGTTGTCCAATAGATGATACGTGTGCCACAAAGTGGGACACATGGCCAAGGAATGCACACACTGTGGATACAACACATACCCGCCAATCCAGTCCCACGCTCGACCTTTCCAGCCATGGGATAATCGAAAGCGAGAAAAAGTGTTTGCGCTGACCAATGAAGAAGCAGAGGCTAATCCCGAGGTGATGACAGGTAAGTCAGCCTAACACTGCTAAATTTTAGGATTTGACCTATGGATGCATGAAAACTTAATTGCATCCTTATTCTATACAAACCCTAGATACCCTGATTGTCTCGTCCGCCCCCCCCGCAAGTGTTATTCGACTTGGCTGCATCCCACTCTTTTGTTTCCAACGCTTTTGCAAGTAGGATGACCATCCAACAAAGGGACATAGGGCACGATTTAGTAGTTAGCACACCAACTGGCAGTGTCGTGAGCCTAAAGGAAGTATACGATCACTGTCTGGTGGAAATTTGGGGGAAGAACTTAACTGCCCGTCTGATCAAGTTCGACATGAAAGACTTTGACGTGATACTAGGTATGGATTGGCTATCCGCCTATAGGGCGAACGTCATGTGTGCATAGAAGAAGATCACATTCAAGTTGGATGACGTCTCAATTTTCACCTACCAAAGTGAACTGATGAAAAAGTTTAAAAGGATAACTTTATCTGCCCTTCAGGCGCGAAAGTTGTGGAATGAAGGATGTCAAGGGTATTTGGCCATAGTAATAGATACCGAGGCAAAGATTAAGCCATTGGAAGAACTTGACGTCGTTAGAGAATTTCCCGACGTCTTCCCAGAAGATCTGACCTAGCTATCGCTTGATCGTGAAACAAAGTTCGTAATCTATCTGATTCCTGGTGCTACACCAGTATCCAAGGCACCATACCGAATGGCACCTATAGAATTAAAAGAATTGCAAGTCCAATTATAAGATTTATTGAAGAAGGGACTCATTCGACCAAGCATGTCTCCTTGGGGAACACCCGTGTTGTTCGTGAAGAAGAAGGATGGTAGCATGCAAATATGCATCTATTATCGAGAATTGAACAAACTTACGATCGATACCCATTGCCACACATCGATGACCTATTTAATCAGCTGCAAGGAGCAAGAGTCTTCTCTAAAATTGATCTTAGGTCTGGATATCACCAGTTGAAGATCATGGGCAACGACATTCACAAAATAGCGTTTAGAACTCGTCATTATATTCATCGATGACATTCTAGTTTATTCTAAAAGTGAAGAAGAGCATGCTTAACACCTTACATTCGTGTTGCAGTGATTGTGGGAGCACCAACTGTTCGCCAAATTCAGCAAGTGTGAATTTTGGCTCCACCAGATTGGATTCTTGGGACATATCGTCACTGAGGATGGCATCAAGGTAGACCCATACAAGGTAAAAGTGATTCTCGAGTGGAAGACTCCGAAGAATGCCACTGAGATCCGTAGCTTCTTGGGTTTGGCCGGGTATTACCACCGATTTATTGAAAATTTCTCATGCATCTCGGCACCCATGACAAAGCTAACAAAGAAGGGTGCAAAGTTTGAATGGACCGACGCTTGCGAGAAGAGCTTCCAAGAGTTAAGCTATCGATTGGTGATGGCACCAGTGCTGACCATTCCAGATGGCACCGGTGGCATGGTGGTATATGCCAACACATCCCGAACGGGATTGGGCGGTGTGTTAATGTAGAAAGGTAAGGTGGTCGCCTATGCCTCAAGGCAGTTGAAGGAACATGAAAATAACTACCCCACTCATGACCTAGAGTTGGCTACGGTGGTTTTTGCGTTAAAGATTTGGCGACATTATCTCTATGGTGAAAAGAGAGAGATCTTCAACAACCACAAGAGTCTGAAGTATTTCTTCACCTAGGAGGAGTTAAATATGAGACAGAGAAGGTGGTTAGAATTGGTAAAGGATTACGACTGTGAGATTCAATACCACTCTGGCAAGGCCAACGTAGTGGCGGATGCATTAAGCAGGAAATCTCAAACCGCATCCCTCGCTTCCTTGGTTGTTAGCAAACAACTAATAGAAGAAGCTCAGAAGTTCGATCTAGAACCCATGATCGAGGGGACGGCTATACAACTAGCAACTATGGACATACAGTCATCGATCCGAGAAGAAATAATTGAGAAGCAGCCCAAAGACCCCGATCTAGCCAAGATAATCTAGGAAGTGAAGCATGGTGTCCACAGGGATCCAAACTTCTCATTGGCCCACGACGGGGCATTGAAATTCAGAGACAGATTATGCATGCCTGGTGACTATAATGTATAGGATCAAATTCTTAGAGAAGCACATAATTCACCCTACTCAATCCACCCTGGGGGCACAAAAATGTACACGGATTTGAAGAAGTACTATTGGTGGATTGAAATGAAGCAGATCGTAGCACTATACATTTTCGAATGCCTCACCAGTCAGCAAATAAAGGCGGAAAGACACAGACCGTATGGGCTATTGCAGTCACTCCCTATTCCCTAGTGGAAATGGGAAAGAATTACCATGGATTTCGTAACCAGTCTACCCAACACACCAGGAAAGGGATGAATGCAATGTGGTTAATTGTCTACGGACTAACAAAAGTGGCTCACTTTATCCCCATCAAGATAAACTACTCGATGGAAAAGCACGCCCATTTATACATTAAAAATGTGATCTGCCTGCATGGCGTGCCAGTCAGCATCATGTCCGATAGGGACCCCCGATTCACTTCAAGATTCTGAAAGAGTCTGCAATAGGCACTAGGATCCCAACTAAATCTTAGCACGACTTTCCATCCTCAGATGGATGGACAGTCCAAAAGAACCATTTAGACTCTGGAGGACATGCTCAGAGCCTGTACATTAGAAATGAAAGACAGTTGGGACTCCTACATACCCCTGGAATTTGCTTACAATAACAGCTACCACTCCACCATTAGCATGGCACCATACGAAACTTTATACAGTCAAAAGTGCTGCATACCATTATATTGGGATGAAGTCAGAGAACACAAGTACCTTGGGCCTGAAATGATACAGACAACCTATGAGAAAGTGGATGTGATCAGAGAAAGGATTAGAGTGACCCAATCCAGATAGAAGAGTTATGCCGATAATCGGTGGAAGAATATTGAATTTGGAGTCGAAGAGAAGGTATTTCTCTGAGTTTCTCCAACAAAGGGGTTGCTACGCTTCAACAAGCGGGGTAAACTGAGCCCAAGGTATATCGGTTCATATGAACTCCTTATTAGAGTGGGACTCATAGCATATCGATTAGCACTACCGCCATCCTTGCAAGGCATCCATGATGTTTTCCATGTGTCAATGCTAAGGAAGTACATCAACAACCCGGCACATGTGCTCTCAGCTGAACCCGAACAACTGTATGCGGATATGACCTACGAGGAGTAGCCAATGGAGATATTAGAGGTGCATAATCTTCGTAACCGCACGGTTGCATTCGTTAAGGTTTTGTGGGGGAAATTATCCCATGGAGGAAGCATTACGGGAACGCGAAGAGGAAATGCGAGAAAAGTATCCTCAACTCTTCGAACTACAAGGTAAGCCAATTTTGAGGATGAAATTTTTGTAAGGAGGGGAGAAATGTCAAACCTGCCCCAGACTAATTGGGATTTTGAATGAAGGACAGGAACCTGTGACTAGCCACCCAAACACACTGTGGAGCATCACTCCAGCGATTAAATTCAATGGAGAACCCCCGAGGATGTCATCCTAAATGCCTACTAGAAGATGGGTTGCAGACCCATGTAACTACACTACTCACAGCCTGATGTACAGCTCCAACTCCAGATACTCTCTCTCCTACCCAAATATGTGGAGTCCACACCTGTTCATATGTGTGTCAGGCCTTGGAAGGGGTGTTAGTGCAATGCCCAAGTCATAGGCTTAACACCTGTGCAAGCCCAAGGCAAAAACATCAAAGTTGTATTCTCTGGGTGATGCACTGGGCAATTAGCCCAAAGGCCCAATGAAATGCCCAGAGTGCCTGAAACTAGTTTATTAGACTCCAGACACCTGGGGATCATACACATAGCCTGTGAACACCCCTCAGAAGTAAATGGAAATTTTAGAAACCATTACCCACCCCTGGAATCATGTGGACCCCACCAGTGCAGTTGGAATGGCCCAGAATGCACTCAAAAATGCATTCTTGGGAAGTGGGACCTAAGGCCAAATAGGCCTTAGTTATCCTAAAACTATAAATAGGGAGGACCAGCTTCCATTTTCGTTTCCTACTACTACTACGTAAATAGAAAGAGAGAAAGAGAAGAAGGAAGAAGAAGAGAAGGAAAGAGAAGGAAGAAGGAGGAAGGAGAGACCTGAGCTACATTTGACAGTGATCCTAGCCTACCTACAAGATCAAGGTAATGATCTCAGTGTTTGGGTACTGTTGTTCACCATGATTGACCACAGTTCTCTGGTTTAATTGTTGTGTCTTTGACCTGTAATGCTCAGAACACCATTGGGATGCTTAGGGAAGCTTGGGATCTTGCATGCATGAGCATTGCATGCAAGATCTAACCATCGAATGGTCTGTAAGACTGCTACTACTACAGTTGAGACTAAAATCAGTCTCTGAGGTGAGTTACACTGTAGACTTGCACCCAGAGCATGCAGTCTAGGCATGGATCTCTACATGCAATGGGATCTTTGCATACCTTAGCATAAGCTCATTATTATCTCATGTAAATACATTTAAACCAAGCCATGCACGTAGACAAAGCTGGATCCAAAGCCTGAGCTCAGCCTAGATAGCCATTCTCTATGCTATCAGAGCTCCCCCCAGCTCCCAAATGGGAAAGCCAAGCTTGAATCCATTTGGACCAATGGATTTTGCTTTATTTTTGGTCCATGGTCATCCCATTTGCACCCTTGATCGAAACCATGGCAGGCCCTATTGCAAAATCCAAGATTTTGAGCTCAAACTCGTGTTAAACAGGCTCTAGGCGATGCACTGGGTGATTGGCCCAAACGCCCAGCGAAACGCCCAGAGATGGCATTTGGCTCAGAAGGGAATTCTGCCTTTTGGACCTTCACCAATGGACCTAGGGCAGTATGGAGAAGATGTAAATGACCAAAATACCGTTCTCCACTAGTCCTTGTTATCATCCATACCCCGAATGCTCAAGTGGGCCCCACAGGACCAGGTAACCTTGCCCAGAGCTGGTTTCAGCTAGGCTGTGAACCTTTGCATTGGTTTGAGTGGTTGTTTGGGCCATGCATAGGCAGGCTATGCTCTGGAAATACCATGGAATGTGAATCTTACATCACTGGATAATGCACTGGGAGATAGATCTGAAAGCCCAATGCAAGACCCAGAGAATTCTAGGTAATACCTGTATAAATACAAAGTCAGTATAATTAAGCCTAGACCAACTCTAGGACACTAATGTAATTTTAAACTTTATTTGATACACTTTTATGATCCAATAAACTAGTTTTTGATCCCGAGCTCGAGGTGCACAGTCAATTACCAACCGGGACCCAGACGATAGCTGAACCAATAGGACTAGAATAAGCTGAGTGAAGTTACACCATGTGTGTAAATGTAACATGGCTATCGAGTCCTGACAAATTACAATGACGCTACTTACTCTGTTTACTTATTTCAATTACTGTATGTTCTGTCAAGTAAGGAATGCTTGACTAGTGAATACTGTGAATGAACGATGAATGCTTGTATGTGGATTGCTAGACTAGATGCCATAGTCGGCTTAGAAATGAGGCCTGTGGTAGCTTGTAGAATGGGATACAATTGACACCACCCAACTCATACTATGCACCCTTGCCAACAGGGGTTAAGGTGTTGGATGCCTGTGAGAGTGACCATATAAATGAGAAAAGAAAAAAAAAAGAAAGAAAGAGAAAAGAGATAGAAATGTTATGCACCGAAAAGGTGGTTATGAGGCTATATACCAGCAAAAGAGTTATAATATGTTAAAATGAGGATGGATGCCTCACAGGTTAATCCCTGAGGGCTGGTTGGGCTGACCTTGGTGACTGACGCGGGTGCTGATCGGTCCTCTCCGATAACTCAATGGGTGTATCACGGGAAGGGGTTAAAAGCCCGCACCAGGGATACATGTGTTGCGGATTGTTGTAGCACTTACCCACCTTAGTTATGATGTTAGGTGGCTAATAAATAAAATGAACTGCATATCATGTAGGACTCATATGGTTGTGCTTGCATGTGCATGCATGGTGATATTTCATTCACGGGCTCGGTGGAGCTCACACTCTTTTGTATATGTTTTTGTTAGATGATCCTGTAGGTGAATGTCTCTGTGGCGGGGAGGCTTGTCTCCCGGAGACGAGCTTTGGTTACTATGACAATATTGGTGTGGACCCGGACAGAGGTCATACCACTGGTGCGAGTCTTTTCAGTGATAGTTGAGGAGGACTCGTGAGGGGTGTGCAGCTGACTCTATTTTTTACTGTGGGATTTCTTTTTGGTTTTACTAGGGATCCCTCTTTTGTACAGCTTTATTTTGGGGCTTGGGTTGCCTTGCCCTGTTTATATTCTTTTGTAAAGCTGGGTCGAATAGAGTTGGGACTGCTGATGTTCAGAGAGAGAGAGAGAACTAAAAACAATGTTGGTTGTATATATTTGCTTTCCTTCATTTTTCTTACAAGCTTAATGTAAATATTAGTTTTTCCACAACACTTTGTATTATACATCTTGTATTATGGTGGATGTGTGTCTGTGAATGGATTAACAGCTTCTATATCCTTGGGGTTTGGCAGATTGCTACCGTGCAATTCGGGTCACCTACCTAATCCTCCCAGGTGGTGGTTTGGGGTTTGACAGAATGTGTTGAAATGTGAACTTTGTATGTTAGAATAGATGCCGTAGACGGCTAGGAAATGAGAGGTATGGTGTGCCGTAGTATGGGATACGGGAGCACTGTACATCTCATACTATGCCATTTAGTCTGCATATGGCTAGGGATGTCATTCATTGGTGCTACAACCCTTACCAGTAGGGGTTCAGGTGATGGGTGATCATAGCTGCCTGTCATTGAGGAGTGTGTGGTATGCCAGGATGGGGTCCAGGCTATGATTATCGGAGTCTACCCATGGGGGGGATCTGGGGATTACAACCGGTATGGGCTCCATGGAACAATTCAGGTTATAGCTTGGGTTGGGGTGATGAACCCAAGTATGTTTTCCTGAGTTATTGGAAATTAAGTTTAAAATTGGATCCATGCATTTAGGATTTTTGATTTGTTTGTGAGACTGCTTGTGTATGGTCTATCCTTTACTTGTTGGGCTCGGCAGAGCTCACCCTTGTGGAATATCTTTCTTTTTAGAAGTTCTTACAGGTAAACGTGATGGTAGCGGGGAGGATTACTTTGACGCAGAGGCTGATGGCTATAGTGACCATGCTGGTTTAGACTCAAAGGGGTGTGACTCCTATTACGCGGACGATCAGGGTGTCCTTAGACAATAGGGACTAATGACGAGGAGCTCACTTTTCTTTTGATGTTTATATAGTCTTTTTAGTGGATGTGGTCCACTGTATATATTTTCTAGTTTGGTAGTTTCTGGCCCGAAGGTTGGGCATCATACGTTCAGGTGGTCTGGGAGATGGTTGACAATGTAAATAACATTTAAATTATATAGTAAACCATTTACTTTTCGTCCACTCTGATCAAAGACATATCTGCTATTTTATCATTGTGTTGAGCTTGTGACGTGTATTTACAGCTTTTATATCCTGGTGGTCTTCGAATACATCGGGTATTCAGGTCAACCAACAAATCCTCCTAGGGTTAGTTTCAAGGTGTGATAAAGCTTGGTATCAGAGCATGATGCTCTATTTACAGTCACAAGTGGCAGAAGTAATAGGAATGAAACCTACAGCCAAGAAATAAAAAGGAAATTTTAAAGAATATAAATACAAGTTGGGGTAGAAGAACACCATAGGAGACTAGTCAAGTGCAAAAGTCGATAATGAATATATTAATTAAGAGCATAAGCTTTTACATCAGGACTGCAGAGAACAAAAAAAAGACATACATCTGGTAAAAGCAAAAGGCTGAAGTTAAAAAAAAAAACCATAAACAAAGCTAGTAATTTCAAAAGATCCTAAGGCTAAGTCTACTCCAGAGGCAGATCCCAAGTGACTGGTGGTGGATGCGAATCAAGTCCAAAGTGGGCATCCCAAAAATCAAACCTCTGCTCGAGTGTTCCCACCCTGCTATTCAGAGAAGCTATATCCACCCACACACTTGTAAAACCCTGATCTAATTGGGTAAATATGCTATCAAGGCGAGCAATCATGCTCTCCCAACCAAATGCTCCGACTGGCAATGATAATCCCTATGATGATGAAGCCCCAGCATGACCTCTAGTAGTATCACTCTGATGCGGTCCTCCCTCCTCATCGCTTCCGGCCTTGTCAAACAAAAGTCGATGATGAATATATTAATTAAGAGCATAAGCTTTTACATTAGGATTGCAGAGAACAAAAAAAGTCATACATTTGGTAAAAGCAAAAGGCTGAAGTTAAAAAAAAAAAACCATAAACATAGCTAGTAATTTCAAAAGATTCTAAGGCTAAGTCTACTCCAGAGGTAGATCCCAAGCGACTGGTGGTGGATGTGAATCAAGTCCGAAGTGGGCATCCCAAAAATCAAACCTCTGCTCAAGTGTTCCCACCCTGCTTTTCAGAGAAGCTATATCCACCCGCACACTTGTAAAGCCCTGATCTAATCGGGTAGATATGCTATCAAGGTGAGCCATCATGCTCTCCCAACCAAATGCTCTGACTGGCGATGATAATCCCTATGATGATGAAGCCCCAGCATGATCTCAAGTAGTATCACTCTGATGCGGTCCTCCCTCCTCATCGCTTTCGGCCTTGTCAAACAATTGCATCCTTTTGAGAGTAGCATAGTTGATTAACTCTTTTCCCTCTCCACCAGTCACCTCACCAGTAAAATCAACTTTGAAATATCGAAAGAATTGGGAGAGAAGTCTCCCATAAGGTAAGTTACCGTCCCCTAGATTCCTCGCGTGGTACATCATGGTTTTCATCAGAAAATACAGTAGACAAATATGGGGTCCTCCCCTACTCACCATGTATAGGCAATATGTGATATATGCCCTCAAAATGGCAACACCACTCTGATTCTCTCCCTTGGGGCATATGTTGTCTTGTACAACATAGCTCAAAACTCTCGGAGATGGCTTGTACTCCACTTCAGATTTGGGTATTTGGTCGGTGCCTTGACTGCCTTGTACACTTGCTTGCGAGTCTCCATTGGTATGATGGTCGAAGTGTCAGTCCTTAGCTTAAAATAAAACTGCTCCCCATCCATAGAAATACCCAATATAATGGCCAAGTGGCATGGAGTAAGCTCAATATCAATCCCCTTGACCCTACTCGTCAAAAGATATCCTCGGCGTTTCCCGCCCCACATGAAATAGTCAAGTTGCAATAAAAGTATTGAACCAAGAGGGGGTAACAAGGTAACTCAGTTAATAACATGGGAGCCCAACCCAAAGCATTGAAACGCTCATAAACTTTGAACCTCCTGAGATGCTCTGCATTGACCACCTTACCATTCTCCACCTTTTCACATGGTAGGCATCCCATTTCTGAGAACTTGAGTAACTCGAGAATAGGTATTCATCATACTCACCCATTTCCGCTTCCTCACTCTCTTCCTCCTCCTCTATATGGGCAACATATGGCTCATCCTCGGATGATAAGGATGATGAAGATGACAGTGATGGTGGTTCTTGCCATTAGCGCTTGCTAGCCAAGGTTTTCCTTGGAGCACCACCGGTTCTACTTGATGACATGGCTACAAGAAATAATAAGAAATGGAGAAAGTTAGATGTGTTATAAAAATACATGTACATGAAAGATTACATATATATATATATATATATATATATATATATAACTATGAACTTCATAAACAAGAACTAGAGGCATGGATTATAACAAGAAAGGGAATATAGATCATATGAGAGGAAGAAAGGCTAACAAATTATAAGAGATAATTAAAAAAAAAAAAAAAGTAGCCACAAAGAAAAAAAATCACACAAACAAGTAGAAAAGGTGTGGAAGGTAACAAGAGGAGAGATGGAAGCATGGAGATTATACAATGAACAAAGATAAGCAACATCTTTGAAGGGAAACAAAGAAGCAAGGAAGGATTTCACAAGAAACAAGAGCAAAAAATAAAAATTAGGTTTCCAATAGAGAAGGGAAAACAAAAATTTGGGAAAGACAAAAAAATTTACCTAATCTTGATGTTGGATGCAAGGACTTTGTGGTAGAACCCTGGATTAATAAGTGCAATGCTTGAAAAAGGCTTCTGATCGACCTCTGGGAGAGCCTCTCCCCCAAAAATCCAAAACAGAGATATGAGAAATGACTTACGATTTGGGTTTTAAAGCTGTCGCTGACTCTCTGGTCGATGTCTCTGATCAACCACTTGTATCGACCAGAGACCGACAAAACAACAAAAATATGAAAGGGGAAGAGTGGGGCACTTTTGGATGTAAAATTGGGGGTATCTACCCCATGATTTAACCATCATAATCATAGGATAAAGTACACCCATTTACTTGTACATGCTTCTCTATGTACAAATTATTTTTTATTTACTAACTATAAATAAAAAATAAATTAAAAAACTATATGATTTAAGTTCCTGACTTGAACCTTTTCTAATCAACTAACACCCAACTCTCCTGAAATAGGGAATGGACATGCCACCCAAGCTTAACCATCTACTAATGGTATGATTTGGTTCACTAAATTGAGGAAGAGGATAGCAAGGCTCGAAAGTATTAAAGTTAGGGCTAAGGAGGAATTGGAAAGGATAATCGAGCGAGCAACTATTTGTTGGATTGTAGACCAAGTGTACTACCTTGCCTTAGTTGAAGAGGTAAAGGGTGACATATTGTATTATTGACCTAGAAATCTACTTGGCTAAGAAGAGACTCGAGCAACTAGACTTCTAATCCCATGAGGTATTTGAGCTAGCTTAGGAAGAAAAATTTTGAATTAAACACAGTCATCGAAAAAACAAAAAGAATATTGAGAGAGCAAGAAGATCTATTCATGACCAATAGAACCATAGATCGAGGCCATTACTCCTGAGCGATAAATGAATAATGGCAAATAATAATTCCACGTGGTTGGGAGAAGTACAACCTTGAACTTGAATTCCAACAGTTTGCATGTTGAGAACCTACAGGTATCTTACCCAAACACGTATAAAATGTCTTCATAACTACTAGTATAGTCTTCTTTTCTATTTGGTAATTTAAAATACAAAAAAAAAAAAAAAAAAAAAAAAAATCTGATTTTGGAAATGATTACCTCCGTTAACAACTACTTGAACATATATGCTGAAAACTGTGTTTGAATATAAAACATCCATGGCGTATTAGTATTTTTGTCTCTGTCCTCTCTGAAGGTACTCATGGCTAGTAAAAGAGATAACAGAAATGTCCTTCAAGGATTCGTGGCCCAAAACATTGGAACTGCTGCCACATCTGCCAACGTATCAGATGTCCAACCTGTACCGGTAGCGGAGGATCCTCCAGTTACTCCTTCAACTAACCCTCAAGTTGATTCCCCAGACACCATTCCTACTTTCGTACCTCCTCCTGCTGCAACAGATGGTGACATGGCTGCCATCAGGGCTCATATGTTATAGATCCAGCAACAACAACATGAGCTTATGACCAACATGAATAGCCAATTCATGGAGGTCATGCAACAAAGGGGTGCACCGTGACCCAACTATGTTCCAAACTTTCCTCCCCCTATGCCTTTGAATTTTCTGGACATTTCTACATTGAAGGTGATGGAGAAATTCAAAAAGCTACAATCATCGTCGTTCTCAAAGATTGGCATGGACCCACTACAGCCTGAGCGATGGATTAGAGCCATAGAAAGAACATTCGAAGTATTGCAATGCATAGACGCTCAATAGATAATCTGTGCAGGATTCTAGTTACAAGATGAGGCCACGGCTTGGTGGAAATCAACAAAGGCAAATTTGTAAGTGACACGCCCTAATCCCACTTGGAAGTAGTTTAAGGAAGCCTTCTTTGGAAACTTCTTTCTAGAAAGCTTCAGGAATGAGAAAGAAGTAGAGTTTACAGCTCTCACCTAAGGATCAGGTTTAGTCTTGGACTATCAACAACAATTCAAAGATTTATTTCATTTTTCTCTAGTACACATGAGAAGTAATGCGTGCAAAGCAAAGAAGTTTGAGAAGGGGCTTAAACCCGATATTAGTGCCATGTTGGCCATCTTAGACATACAGTCTTTCGCTCAGATGGTTCAAAATGCGAAGATTGTGGAAGATAGGTTGAAAAAGAAGACGACAACATTAAAGGCATTGGGGAAAAGACCAAACACTTTTCAAAACTATAGCTGGCCCAATAAATCAATTAGAGAACCCGTGTACAATCCTACTCCAATACAATACCATGGGTCTGAGTCGGGACAAGCTTCGCTAACTACTTGGCCTACTTTCAGTCAATCCACTCAAAACAGTCGCTCTATTCCAAGTCAAGCTACGTCAGCTGCCCAGTCTCTCCACTCGGCTATCAGTCGAGCAAGCCAAGCATCTCCTCAACCTGTGAATCCCTCAAATGCCTTGTGACCCTATAGTCCACCCCGATGTTATAAATGCAATCAAATCGAACATTTGGCCAGGGACTATCCTCACCGGAGAGTAGGTGCACCAACACAGTCTCAGCCTGCTAACCAACCTTTCCTACCCCAAGGTAATAGGACTTAAGGGAAGGTATATGCTCTAACCAATGAGGAACTGAAGAAAATCCCGATGTGATGACAGGTACACAATCAAAATCTGCCAAATAGAATACAGTGAACACATTATGACTTGCAATCTTTGATTACATCATTATATTTTATTTAAAACCCTTGGTGCTTTGTCTATAGCATCCACAACTGCATACATATTATTTGACTCTGGTGCATCACATTCCTTCGTATCGAAGGGTTTTGCTAATAAGATGAACATACCCCCAAAGAACTTAGGGCACAAATTGGTAGTTGGCACTCCAACCGGGAGTGTCGTAAATTTGAAGGAAGTTTAAGAACCCTATCCAGTGGAAATTTGTGGGCGAAGCTTAACCGCTCATCTAATCAAGTTTGACATAAAGGATTTCGACGTGATACTAGGTCTGGATTGGCGGTCCACTTATGGAGGCATTGTCAAGTGTGCAGAGAAGAAAATTTTATTCAAACTTTAAAGCAGTGATGATTTTATATATATAAGTGAACCACCAAAGAAAGCTAGGAGAGTAACTATTTCGGCCCAGCGTATAACCTTGGGGAGCACCAGTTTTGTTTGTTAAAAAAGGATGGAAGCATTATGTGCATTGATTATCAAGAATTGAATAAGCTCACACTCAAGAACCTTATCCATTAGGAAATCTTAGGTTCGTATCTAGATTGTAGAGGGACGATGAGAGACTGTAGACGCGTAACAAAGTCTCGATAAAGATATATGCCCATGAACCAAATGGATGGAACATTACAGGCTGAAGTAAGTATGAGGTATATCAAGTAATTGGGAGTGAACAGTAGTGATCCCATCAATACCCTTTTCATTCTAAAGTTGAGTTAGGTATTGAAGAACCAGAAGTGAAAGTTTTCATAGGAAAAGTCTTGTAAGTAAGGTAGTATAAACTAATACCATATAACCCAAAGCTATAAGAAACATAGATTAGTGGGTGAAATATACGTGGATAGTTTGATCAGTTGATTTCTTGAAGTGTACGTCTGGGGTTCGATTTCCTTTGGGTCCTTATATTAAGTAGAGTCTTAGATTAACCAAACCTAGGTGTGATTTACATCGCTTGTTGATGGTTGGATATTTGAGAATTGAACCTTCGCAGCTCAATCAAAACGAAAGAGGCATGCCGATGCGAGACAAAAAGGTACTATGAAGTAACCGTCGGATAAAGGAATGTCTAAGTGACGAAAAGATGAAAAGTAGTCAAGGTATCCTCACCTGTACGGATCCCCAGACACTCCAAATTTCGAGGACCAAATTTCTGTAAGGTGGGGAGAATGTTATAGTTTGGCTTATTTTAACCCGAACCCTAACCCGAATCAGATTGTAGGTCCGAAACCTGAGGTCATAGCCTTGTGTACCCTATGGAGCATGGGTTGGGGGTTCGAGCGAGTAGACACGAAAGGTGGAACCCTTGTTTCAATATGTCACCTGCTGGAAAAACGATGTGTACCTCCCCCGTGCAATTGCAAAATTCACAAACAAATGTACAGTTCTTGGTAAGTGACCCTAACCATGTTTTGGGTATTTGGGGCATGAAAACATTATTGGACATGTGTTGATACTTGAAACTACCAAAGCTCGAGGTGTTCCAACACTTGGACTGCAGAAAGATCACACTTTGGTGGATCCCTCTGGTCGATCACTCACATCGACCAGAGTTGCTGTTACTCCAGATTTTGTCTCGGGAGTGCGAGACTCGGTGCCTCGAGTCAGGGATCTTGTTGCCACTTCCCATTTATCTAATTAGAATGTTCCCCCAACAACGTTGGTATGTGGGACCCGCTTAATTAACCTACGTATACTAAATTAGCCAATTAATCAATTTTGGAACCAAATTGGATATGATCAAACTGCCCCTCTAACCCACTATCTATATAAACCAAAACCCATCACTATTTACTTCTCTACAGCCCTAAATGATAGAAGCAGAGAGAAGAAAAGGGAAACGAAGAAGAAGAAGAAGAAAAGAAGGAAGCCTTGGAACCCAAATTCTAGATTTGGTAAGAATCCATCATCCACTCCTCCCTCCATCTCATCTTAGCTGTTCTTCCCACTAATTCCTCTCTGAAATCTGTTTGTAAATTTTGTCCAATTTCTATATACATGGTTCAAGTGGGAAATCCATCC
The DNA here is from genome assembly GCF_018873765.1 of Telopea speciosissima. Classification (NCBI taxonomy): domain Eukaryota; kingdom Viridiplantae; phylum Streptophyta; class Magnoliopsida; order Proteales; family Proteaceae; genus Telopea; species Telopea speciosissima. The sequence goes on along the minus strand of NC_057919.1, from coordinate 46,778,815 downwards.
AATTGTCTCTAAGCAACAACTATTGTAAAGGTAATTCTTACCCTTTCCATAAATCTTTTCTTGATTTTCCTTCTTTACCATGATCCTAATGCTAAAGCCATCTCTGGTTTGGGAATCTAAATACCCGGTTTGCATGTATGTGGATTTACTTGGAAGGTTACTAAATCTAATCAAACCTTCTCCATGCATGCTTGAATTCTGTTAGGAGACTTCACTTTGATTCTAGTTTGGATATGCTTAGCCATGGTTTTATAAATTATTCCAACCATGCTTAGTTAGTTTGATTTAATTAAAACTTAGATTACTCCATGCATAGTTGAACCATGATCACTAACCTAACCCCAATTCTGTTTTGATTATAATTGATGATTAATTGTCATCCCTTGTACCAAATTAAACCATTTGGAAGCTTGATTCTACCATGCATGGTTGAAACCATGAAGTTGAAACCCAAACCCATTGCATGCACCCAATCCCGACCCCAATTCATCAAATTGCCCATCTCCCTAGCCCAATTTGAGACTCAAGAACTCAATCCCATATGTGAGAACCATCCCTGATGTCAATTGGAGAAAACCAACCTAAAACCCCCTTCTAAAACCCTATTTTCTTTTAAATTCGTTTACTGTTTGTCTCTGGTGGAAGTCACTGGTCAACCAGTGACGCAGACCGATGTTGCTATCAGGTGGTTTCTTAACTCTAAACCTATTTTAACTTAACCCTAACCTATCTTAGGACTCCAGTAACATTAGGGTACCACCTAACATATATATTTGGTTGATAAATAATAGGACGTGACTCTTGGGTCATCGAACCACCGACAATCGACTCGAGAACCAACCCGGCATCACAAAATCAATCATAACAAGGTGAGTGGGGATAGGCTTTGATTTTATTTTGGAACGTTTCATTTTAGATTGATTATTAGGAATCGTGCATATGTATGAATATATTCTTATTAATGTCTCATTAATTATTTTGTTTATGTTTTATGATATAAAAATTGTGGATTAACAATGCGATGTGGAATGTGTTGGAATGTGAACTCTGTATGTTAGAATAGATGCCGTAGACGGCTTGGAAACGAGAGGTATGCTGTGCTATAGTATGGCATGCGGGAGCACTGTACACCTCGTACTATACCATTTAGTCCGCATATGGCTAGGGATATCATTCCTTGGTGCTACAACCCTTACCAGCAGAGGTTCAGGTGCTGGGTGATCATTGCTCCCTGTAGCTGAGGAATATGTGGTACGTTGGGATGAGGTCCAGGCTATGATTATCGGATTCTACCCATGGGGGGATCTAGGGATTACGACCGATGTGGGCTCCATGCAACAAGTGAGGTTACAGCTTGGATTGGGTGATGGACCTATATGTTTTCCCGAGTTGTTGGCGTAGCACAGACTTAGGGACCTAAGCATTGTTTGTTAGGTGGGAATTAAGTTTAAAATTGGATCCATGCATTTAGGATTTTTTATTTGTATGTGTGACTACTAGTGTGTGGTCTATCCTTTACTTGCTGGGCTCGGTTGAGCTCACCTCTGTGGAATGTCTTTCTTTTTAGATGATCTTACAGGTAGACGTGATGGTAATGGGAAGGATTAATTTGAGGCAGAGGCTGATGGCTATAGTGACCATGCTGGTTTGGACTCTAAGGGGTGTGACTCATATTACGCGTATGATTAGGGTGTCCCTAGAGAATAGGGATAGATGAGGAGGAGCTCACTTTTCTTCTGATGTTATATAATCTTTTTGGTGGATGTGGTCCACTGTATATATTTTCTAGTTTGGTAGTTTCTGGCCCGAAAGTTGGGCATCATATATTCATGTGGTCTGGGAGATGGTTGACAATGTAAATAACATGTAAATTATATAGTAAACCCTTTACTTTTCGTCCACTCTGATGAAAGACATATCTATTGTTCTATCATTGTGTTGAGCTTGTGACATGTTTTTATAGTTTTTAGATCATAGTGGTCTTCAAATACATCGGTTATTCAAGTCAACCAACGAATCCTCCTAGGGGGTGGTTTTGGGATGTGACATCACAAGTCCAACGCCCACTCACGATACTTGGATTCCATCTCTCGCACTTAACACATATCCGCATATACATTTCAACATACCAACATTTGCATCAATTCTAAGACAGAATCTCAATCCTAGAACATCTATCATTCAACATGGTTACACCTCATCATATTCGCGAACAAAAAATAACATAGCATGCATAGTAATTGCAATACATCATCATGCATAGTCTAGTCATATGCCTAATGAGAAACATTCCATAAAATAGTTCAAATGTCTAATCCACTCACAGTCATTGTAACATATGTCTTCGTTTTCGGGCACGCGTACGCCTTTACAACCAAAGTAGGTCACCCTAAAAAGTCACAAAATAGTTGTATAACATGTGAGAGAAGGTTTGTGATCAATCCCAAAGTTAAATCTCATTTAACAGTAGGATTTGGTCTCGGCGAACTATCCTGCGGATCATGTGCAGCATGATCTGCACAACACATTTTTGTTGTGTTTTGGCTTGGATCGAACCCAACTTTGGCCTAAGGGTATAAGGGCTACAGGGGATCATTAGGGAACTATTCTTACCCTCTCAAAAGGTTATTTAGAGTATGGATTCAATCCAATTAGGGTCTTAACCAAGGGATTTGTGTTTCAACATAAAAAATTCTATAATTAGAGATTTTACAATGGGGTTTCAAGGCAACTAAGCCATTAGGTTATGAATGGATCATCTCAGTTCACCAATTGATGCTTCTAGCTGTAGACACTGAATTTTGTCACCCCCCTGATGATGACAATCGAACGCAAATGACTGGCAATGTCCTTGAAAACCTAACTTTTTAAACACTGCAAACACCACTGTTCACCCTGTAAGGCGTACAGCGTACAGACGGTAACCCCACAGAAAAGGCGCAACCCAACGCGCCCTACACAGCCCCACAAGGTAGCACTGCGCCCGCGGCCTTGCTAGGCAGCCCTCCTGCACAGCACTGTGGCCTGCGCTGGCCTACCGGGTAGCCCTGCTGCACGGCACTGCGGTATGTGCGGCCTTGCCAGGTAGCCCTGTTGTGCAATACCATGGCCTACGTGGCTCTGCCAGGAAGCCCTATCGTGCGGCTCTATGGGCGCCCAGATTTCATTTTTTCCCATTTTTTCCACTTTTCACGGCCCCGCCGTGTAGCCCTGTACAATTTCCATGGCGCCGCAGGGACCTATTTTGCCTATAAATAGCCCCCCTCACCCCCTCATTTGCACATTCAAGTTCAGCCCCAGAGCTCCATTTTTTCCAATTTTTTCTTTTTTCGGGGCCCTTCCCCAATCCAATCTCGAGCCTTCGAGCCTCATCCCCCTATCCGAAGTTTGAGCTATCTGAGTCTGGCTTCCCCGAACCCTTTTTGCCCAAATTTGGGAACCTCCCGTGATGTAACTACTCTGCCAGGCATTTGAGCCCCCTTATTCCCAAAACCTTGGAACGCTGTTATTCTGTCCGAGATCCTAAGATCTGACCCTCGTAAATCGTTACTTTGTTCAACGAAAGGACAAAGCCAATCTTTTGCCTCCACTTGAGCTGGGGGACGCTGTTCATCTTGTATAATTTTATTTGTTTAAAACATACATGTATACATTTTCTCCGTTAACTTTTAATTCTAGCACAATGTAGTCCTTTCAAATATTCTAATGTAGTGTATAGAAGTTAGTGTAACATAGCATAATTTAATTAAATAGCTTTTGCATCATTATTTAGCCATACATGTGGGTATATGATATTCATAAAGGGAGAATATTCAAAAACTAGCATCTAGGTGGGTGCCCAAAACCTTCCCACTCTCGTAACCTGACCACTTACCCCGACTCTCTGATCAGACTAGCCGAAGTCTCGTAGCCCTTTCAGGGCTACACCAATGGGTCCTAGGTCCTATTCCTAGGTGGCGACTCCATTTCATAGTTATTGTATGACCCCCATTCCCCTAATAATCATGACTTTTTGAGAAGACGCATTCCTTCTCTCTCCAATCGAGGGGCATAACATGACCCCCTCCACGTGATGCACCAAAAAAGAGGGATCCTCAAAGTGGCAACTCTTCTGGGGATTATTGATGGTCAAACTTTCAATACTAGATGCTACTGTTGAACGTAAGAATTTTCTCCCTTCTGCATTATTTGGTTGAGACATGTTTGGCTAACCCCTTTTGTTGTACTAATTGCATCATACAGCGTGTTCAAAGTGAAATCAAACGACAAGGGTACTCCTTGTTATGCCTCTACCCCCAGGGAGGTGGGGCACATCATACTAAGTATTCTGAGATCGGATGATACCCGCTTCCTACACCACTATCATGCACACACAATACTTCATGTGAACATATAGCCTCGTGGTTAGTCGTTGAACCCCATGTGTAGTCATGGGTAATTCACGGTCAAAGCCACAATCCTTGATATTTACTGTATGGGTCTAGAATTATCGACGAGGATATTCACTAGTATGCCATGGGGTATTCCGCTACTCATAAAGGGCATTAGCTGGATTACTCTGAGATTGCGTGATCTATTCCCCAGGTATATCAAAAGAACCACATACCCGCAATTCGCTATCATGAGCGATAGGTATATCAGTCTTGTTAAGGGTAACCTTGTTCTATCCTATTAGCCTACCTATTGCATGCATCATGTATGAAATTAGATCATATACGACTAGGATATGCCACAAACTAATCTTGTAGCTTTTCGAGGCCAAAAGTGGAGCACTCAGTAATATACCTTCTTGTGAGGATCCATTTATTTACTATACCTTAGGGTGCGCTCAAATGGCGCGCCGAGGGAAGTGGGTTTTACGTGTGTGCTCCTTGGTTGGAGGGAGAAGGAATGCGTCTTCTCAGGGGTATGGTTCAGTTCATCAGGGGATGGGGGTCATACAATAAAATGAAATGGAGTCACCACCTAGGATTAGGGCCTAGGACCCATTGGTGTATCCCTAGAAGTGCTACGAGACTTCGATTGGTCTAGTCAGAGATTTGAGGTAAGTGGTCAGGTTACAAGAGTGGGAAGATATTAGGAACCCATCTCGCCCGGATAAATCGGTCTTTCTACTAGATGCTTATTTTTTAATATTCTCCCTTTATGAATGTCTTATTCCCACATGAATGGCTAAATAATGATGTTCAAACTATTTAATTAAATTAAACTATGTTGTACTAACTACTGTATGTTGGGGTAAATTCCACACATCACCCATTATGGTTTTGATGATAACAAATAAGTTAGTTGTACTAACTCTTGTCTAAAAGATGCATAGATAAGAGCAGAGCATCAAGTGAGGAGGAGCACTCAATTCAAGAGATTGATGCTCAAAGTAAATTGAACTTGTCCAATCTTTCAAGACATCAAAGAATCATGAAGAATGGAGAACAATGTTTGAAGTCAAAGATCAAGACAAGTTAGAAGAACTCACTTTGAAGATACTCATGTAAAGAAGTGAAGTTCAAGACTTGAAGAATTGTGAAGACTTAGAAATGTACTAAGATTTAAATTCATTTGTTAAAGTCCATATGTAATGCACACACTCACGCATGCATACATGTAGTGTGACCCTAGGAGGTTGTTTTAGACACTTCTCACTTGGACAAAGACCAAAGAAATTGGTCCGGACTTGTCCAATGGAATCGACCCAAGTAAGTCCAATAAAGGACTTAATAATGTCAGTAGAAATTATATGATCTAGCATACCGGATCATGAAATGGTATACCGGATCAATAGTGAATCTCAGGAAATGGGAAACAGCAGCTCAGTTAAGCATGCTGGATGAGGATCCAGCATACCGAATCATGAACCGGTATACCAGATCATAATCCAGCATACCGGATCACTTTATGACTGTTGAAATATGACCATTATTCCCTTGTTTCTTAAGGAAAGTAGGTAATCCGGCATACCGGATTCCCATCCAGCATACCGGATTACTTATAGAATGTGGGATTCTTTTCTTAATTGGATTCCTAATTGGTTCTAAGCCTCTAGCCTATAAATATCCTCTTGATTAGTGTTCTAAATACTACAACAATCATCAATCAAGAGCTATAAACATTCAAGCACTCCCTAGTGAGATTATTCTTTCAAGATCTAGAAGATCAAAGAAAATTCAATCTCATCTTTGCTCCTTCATACACACTTGCATCCAAGTTGCATACATTGAAAGGTAGCATCTTTTTTACTAAAGTTTAAAGTAACTCTAAACCATTTAGTAGTTCTTTTACTTTGTTTAAAGTTGTTGTTGAGTCCTCTTGCTCGAAATCAAGAGTAGTGAGTCCTCTTGCTCGGAATCAAGAGTAGTGAGTCTTCTTGCTCGGAATCAAGATTGGTTGAGTCCACTTGCTCGGAATCAAGAGTAGTTGAATTCTCTTGCTCTTAATCAAGATTTGTATTAGTTCTCTTGCTCTTACTCAAGATTTGATTTAGTGAAATTCTCTCTAAGGTGAGAGGAGTGGACGTAGGCACATATTGGCCGAACCACTATAAATCTTTTGTGTCTCTCTTTAATTATCTTTGTTGCTTGTTTTCTTTACTTGCATTTCTTAGATAATTTTGTTTTCGAACTTAAATCTATTCACCCCCCTCTAGGTGAATTCACACTATACACTACACGAGAATACTTGAAAGGACTACTTCATATTGGAATTACAAATTTAACGAAAGAAACATATACCTGTACGCTTTAAGTAAATGCAATTATGTAAGATGGACAGTGTCCCCCAGCTCAGGTTGAGGTAAAAGATTGGCTTTGTTCCTTCGTCGGACAGAGTATCAGCTTGCGAGTGTTGGATCTTTAGATCTCAGGCAGAATAACGGCGTTCCAAGGCTTTGGAAACTAGAGGCTCAAAGGCCGGACAAAGTGGCTATGCCACGGGAGGTTTCCCAGATATGGGCAAAAAAGGGTTGAGGAAGCCGAACTTGGATAGTCCGAATTTTGGACAGAGGGACAAGGCTCGAAGGCTCGAAATCGAATTGGAGAAGAGCCTCGAAATAATGAAACAATCAAAAACTGGAAAATTGGAGCTCTGGGGGTGCCCCCTCTCCCATAAACTTCGATTATCCAAATGAGAGGGGGTGACCCCCTTCTTATAGGAAAATTTTGGGTTTGGCAACATCGCAAAAAATGTGCAGGACCACGACAGAGCAAAAAATGGGAAAAATATGAATTTGGGTGCCCGTAGGGCCATACGACAGGGCACTGCCTTGCAGGGCTGCAACCGTGACATTGCCTTGCGGGGTTGCATGGATTGTCTGGGGCCATCTGGAGATCGTGTGCACGATGTACACCTTATGGGATGAGTGGAGATGTTTTCTAATATAGTGTTGGTTTTTCTGGTACATTGCCAGTCATTTGCATCCGATCATCTTCATCGCTAGGGGGTAGCAAAATTCAGCATCTACAGTTTGCCCATCTTTGGCTAAGGGCAGTGCCAACTGTCACACCCCCAGAATGACTAGACCTGGTGGGGCCATGACACCGGATCTAACTGGGGTTCGTGCAAGCAAAGCTTAAATAGTTTTATTAAAAACATATTATGCATAGATCTTAAACATTGAAGAAATTTAAAATTCCAAACCTAACATGGTGAAACCATTCCTTAGATCCATAACAAGATAATTATCAGAGTCATAGTTGAGCATCAAATTAAAAACGATTAAAACTTACACCCATTCCTTGGATGGTAATACTGTTGGCATCAACCCTGTTTAATACAGTCATCCTTAAGAAGTATAATTCTTAAACATCTATAATAAAATGTTCAAATATGCATATCATAGACCTTAGCTAAACTTTTAAGAATAACAAGGTTCCCTTCAATCCAAGTGATCCTGCTCGATCACGAGTCCCTTTCCTTTGTCTTTGGCTCCTTTCTTTATAAAAACATTTATGATAATGGAATGAGCTTGACAACCCAGTAAACAAAATAAATAGTCATTCATAATCAAGTATACTCTTTATTTTAATCAAAACTAAGGTAACATGCGCCTTTCATTATTTCCACTTTTCTCTATATTGGTCACATGATACTAAGGTAACATTCTTAGCCTTAATCTCAACTCCTCATTGGAAATAGTTTCCTTTTCTATCGGACCATGTCTTTGCTAAACCCTCAACGCCTCTCTATGCTTTTTGTGTTGGGTCATGTCTTGGCCTTAGCCTCAATGCCTCTCAAAACACCATTAATTATCATTTTGCGCCATCCATTAACTTAGGTTACATTTTACATTCTTTCTTAAACATTTGACTTCCATTATGTATATGTGTACCTTTCCCTTAATCACTCTTAGCCCTATCTTGAACATGTGAGTAATACATAGGAGCATAACATAGTTGCAAGGCACAACATAAGTATAAATATTCAGTTCACATGCATAGTTCATAAACCATCATCATGCATCTATCTCAATCATATTCTCGATTGTACATATAATGCTAATTATCATTTTCCTCTATAATTAAATAAAACTTTCACTTTTATCCCAACATACATATCTTCATATACTATACATACAAAAATTTATAAGTTGCATAATAACACTCATTCATTTGTACATTTGATCATTCAAAAATACATTTATTTTATAACCATAAATTTTAATATGATCATGTATCATTACTTACCTTCCAACGCTTCCCAATATTTTTAACTTAGATCCATTCTTCGAGTGGCCATAAGGGTCATCAAATTAATCCATTTTTATGTCATTCTTGGTGTCCAAGGACTAGCCAAAATATAGAACAAAGCTGTATAAATATTTTTCAAAAAAATCACATTTTCAATTTTTTTTTTGGGACCATTCTGTCCAGGGAAAAATATAGCATGAAATCTGAAATTGAAGAAACTTCATGAAAACTCATTTCAACATTGGGGATTTCATTCCCAAGTTTCCAAGCATGCTTTCCATTATTACTACCCATCAAATTAAGCTTCCAAATTCACTTAGAAAACTCTAACTTATGCTAATTTGATCAATCAATGAATCAAAACGAGATACCTTCTTTTCAAATGAAAATCCCCTTTTCAAACTTTGGGGGTTTCTTCTCCTAGCTTCCAAACATGAAATACCCTATTGTTGAAACCCCTCAAATTAATGCTTTAAAATCCCTTAGAGACATCAAATAATTCCTAAATCAATCAATTTAAGAATAAAAAAACAATACCTTCTTTTTCAAGGAAAACTCCTAATTTCAAGTGTTCTTCCTTCAATCCTCTTCTCAAATAAAGGGATTCCTTCAAATCAAGATAACTATAACTTCCTTACAACCTAAACAAAAGATTTAAACAATCAATTTCATAGATCTATACTTTTAATTCAAAGATTAAAGCTATAATCAAGCTTACTTACCATTAGATTTCAAGTAGGAGATTGCTCCTTCAAACCAAACCTTAAATCCTTCAATTACATCCCTAAACTTGCTTCAATCATCTTCAATTTCACCATAAAGACCTTCAAATCTTTAATCCAAAGTAAAATCCACTTCTTCTCTACTTTCCCCTCTTTCTCTTCTTTAGCTAAGTGAATAGAACTAAAAAATGTGAATTTTCTTCTCCATTAGGATTATTTATAATCCATGGCACTTTGGTAAATATCAAGTCTCCATTTAGAAATACCCAACAAATCATGTCAAAAATCTAAGCCCTAATCCTAACATCCAATAGTGCTCAAGGATAAAAATATCTAGCTAAAGTCTTTTACTTAAATACCCTTAGTTCCATTGCTAGGTTAAAATTAATTCAACCCAAATTCACTTAAATTAATTCAAGATAATTTCACTTAAATTAACTCAAATTAACTTAAATTAACTCAAATTAACTCAAACCAATTTCACATAAATTAACTCAAATTAAATTCACTTAAATTAACTCAGTCCAAATTCACTTAAATTCACTCAAGTTAAATTCACTGAAGTTAACTCAAGTCAAATGAACTTAAATTAACTCAAATTAAATTCTCTTAAATTAACTCAAGTCAAATTCACTTAAATTAACTCAAGCTAAATTCATTTAAATTAACTCAAATCAAATTCACTTAAATTAACTCAAGCTAAATTCACTTAAATTTACTCAAATCAAATTCACTTAAATTAATTCAAGCCAAATTCTTAAATTAACTCAAATTCATAAATGAAATTAGCTCAAATCAAATGAACCTAAATGAACTCAAATTCACAAATGAGCCCAAAATCAAACACATTACATACTAGGCCCATAAATAAAAATAAGAGGCTTTAAAAGAAAATCTCATAGGGCCCATACCTAGCCATTAATCAAGAATAAGCCCATGAACCATTTAACACAAATAAAAATCATAATTACAAGAGAATTCTTACCAAAATCAAGTAATATCATACAGTAGAATTGATCTCCTTTCATCCAGTCCAGTCACTCTATAAAATAAACAATAAACTAATGTTAATAGATAGTACTTAGGTCGGGGTATTACACCAACAGTCAAAGGGCAATGACAAAGGATCACTTGATTTTATCACCAGAAGTATGAATCACTGTCACTTTGCTCATAGGTGACGGAATTGAATGATAAAATCATGATTCGACAAAACCATTCGGTGAGCAAAAATTACCGTCACCTTTCTCATGGGCGATGGATTTTTAAACAACACTTCAACAAACCATTTGGTAAATCCTTTTGAGGTTTCAGATAGCATTACCTGAGCATGTACTTACCTAATGGGTCAGCATTGCTCGACTGGGTTTCTCCTTAGCATTCAAACATTTGCCTGCGGGAATTCTGATCTTTGGACATTGCTCTGCCAAATTTCCTCCTGGTGTTCGAATGTAATGATGAGACGACATCGCGACTGAATATTTAAAAAGTGTAACGATGAGACAACATCGCGGCTGAATTTTTTAAAGTGTAATGATGAGACGGCATCGCGACCGAATATTTAAAAAGTGCAATGATGAGACGACATCGCGATCAAATTTTTGAAAGTGTAATGATAAGACGACATCGCGATCGAGTTTTTTGAAAGTGTAACGATGAGATGGCATCACAATCGAACTTTTGAAAGTGTAATGACGAGATGGCATCGCGATCGAGTTTTTTGAAAGAGTAACGACGAGATGGCATCGCGATCGAGTTTTTTGAAAGTGTAATGACGAGATGGCATCGCGATCGAGTTTTTTGAAAGTGTAACGATGAGACGGTATCGCGGCCAAACTTTTTAAAGTACAACGATGAGACGACATCGCGATTGAATTTTTGAAATTGTAATGATGAGACGGCATTGTAATCGGATTTTTTAAATTGTAATGACGAGATGACATCGCAACCGAACTTCTAAAATTGTAACGGTGAGATGGCATCGTGATTGAATTTTTTAAAATTGTAACGATGAGACGACATCACTGAATTTCCAAAATTGTAACGATGAGATGGCATTGCAATCAAATTTTTGAAATACATGATGGTTTCGAAAAGAAAAGTTTAGGGTATGGCAACAAGGCCCAAGGAAAGATGGCATGGAGGTCCCAAAAACTTAATTTTTTTTTTCACGCAGACCTGCGCAGCACCGTCATGCGAGGCCACCACGTGCAGCGCTGTCGTACAGGGCTACGGACATGCGGCGCCACCACGCAGGGCCACGGCCACGTTGCAGCGCTGCCACACAGCGCCACCATGCTTGCCCTTGGCCTTTGGCTATAAAAGGAGTGGGGGGTCTCTCTCATTTCTCACTTCCTCTCCTCTCTTTTTTGGGTTCCCCTCCTTAAAGCTTTGCCCTCTCTCCTCCTTTTCCCTTTTTCTTCTTTTGCATTTCCCTCTTCTTGTGATTTTTTCTTTCTTTCTTGATCATGTCTGCGAAGAAAGCTTAGTCTGGGAGCCCTTCCTTAGGGATAGTGGGAGACATGCGTGCAAAGTGGTACACTGGTTCCACGGTGATGGATACTGCCTATCACAAATGCTGCATTATCTGGGGTCAAGGTCTCATAGATGTAAGTGACTCTTACCTTCTTTCTCTTTTATAGCATATGCTTGATTCAGTCTTTCATTTTGACTATTCATTTGGTAGGATCTCTATGCCCCTCATTATAAGAATTACTGCCGTAAGGACGATGTTTAGTCATGGTATTGGCAGCTTCATCCCGCTGTAGGGAGAGGGTAGATCGCACTGGGCTTAGTCAAACGGCCCAAGTAGTTGCCCCAAAGCTTGATAACTTGGTTGTTCGAGCCTTAGCTGACCGTTGATGGCCATCGACCCATACTTTCTATGTGCCTTCAGGGGAGGTAACCATCACTCCTTTTGATTTCTTTATGATCACTGGCCTTCCCTTCACTAGGAGGCCCATTGTGTTGACTGCATTCGACCGGATGAGGAATTTGAGAGAGATTAGTGATCTTCTCGGCTTTGAGGTGACTGAGTGTGTCATGCTTGTACCCTCCTTGAAGAAGAAATGGGATGACTAGGAGATAGATGATAATTCTTCTGACAAGTACTAGATCAGGCTGATAGGAGCTTTCTCTTGTACTTGATCTCGAATGTCCTTTTCTGTGATTGACGCGATCATGTAGACACTTCCTTCGCTCATTTATTTATAGACTTTGATGATGCCAAGACCTTCGATTGGGGCGGATCTGCTTATGCCCACTTCTTAGGAATGATGGATAGGCTATCGTTGGGGTCACCCAGTCTCACTGGTTACGCCTACGTCCTTTGGGTACATTTCAATTCCCTGTCTTTTTCCATTTTTCTTCTTTTCTGTCATTTTCTTATGTCATCCTTTATTAAGAGGTGTGGTGATATGAAGTTCTGGAGATTTATGTTCCCCCTTCCCCTTATGAGATTGTCCCCTACATCCCTAGGATAACACGATAGGGGGCATCGAGGTGCACCATCATTGACGAGATATAAGTGCGCTTTCAGCTCAACGACTTGACAGTCAATCAGGTAACGTAAAAATTTCCTCATATTATTGCTTTGATTATGATGACTGGCTTTTCGATCATGTCAGCCAGGTCTATTGGCATCCCTATGATGATGAGGAGATCAATGATGAGGGCGACCAAGAAGAATACAACTGTGCCCTTACGCTCACCTAGAGAAGGATAGTTTTTGAAGGACCGGCCAGGGCTGAGCTTTATCTGGGAGAGAGTTCACTGTTCAATTGCATTTTGCCTAGCTGGTACCTCATCTTCCTCCTTCTCATATGCATTCTATTCTTCTGTCTCTTGACATTGGAGAGTTCAGGGTCAGAATCCCTGCCCTAGGATTGAATTTTGCTAACAGGAATTATCAAGAATTTCTCTTCCGATAGATGGTCTGAGTCCGCCTGACTCGAGAGGGCCCTATGGTATTCTTCTGAATTTTACCCTTACTTCATGTTCTTCTTTTTTCTTTGTTCTAACAAACTTACTTTCTTCTTTTCGTAGTATCTAGGTCGTCCCTTGATTCCTGGAGCATATGGGATGCTTCCCTCATGTAGTTGTAGCGCAGATTCCCGCTCTTCTCAGAGCCCTAGTGCTGGTCTTCGCTTCGTTTGGCTGAGCGACCTTATCCCAAGGCACAAAGGATGGACCACCTTCTCTCTCTTCGACACCAGTCTTCAAACTGTTCTTCCTACTTGTAAAGTTTTTTATCATGACCTAGGACTTCCTCTTCCCTTTGATGGGGAACGTCACTTTTTTTTATCCTCTTTCACTGAATTCCTCATCCTTGGTGCTAACTCTACTCTTTTGTCATAACAAATTAACACCGAGCGATATGCTGGTATGCGCCAGATGCGGGCAAGCATGGATGTGGTGCTTTTCAAGCAGACATGTTATGTCCAATAACTGGTGAGCGCTTTCTCTCTTTTCATTTTTGTTCTCTCTCTTTTTTTTCTTGAGACCTTACCTTCTCAAAATGAAACCGATCCAGAGTGGCCAGCATGGTGATATATGGGATTCTCGAGATTATCATGAGAACTGCAGCCGCAATCAAGCTGAGGAGAACAAACATCTCAGGAGACAGTTGGCATTTGCAAGAATCACCCATGCCCCATTCGTGCCGCATGATGATGGGAGCAGTGATGATAAGGGTTATGCTGATGATGATGATGATGAGGTGGTGCTGAATGCTGAGACTTTATCCTCCAGTGATGAGAACTAGTCTCGTCTCCTTTCTTTCTTATTACATATGTTTTCTTTAAATTTTATGTTTTTAAATGTGGGAATGTTGGTGGAATGATTGGATGATGCCTCTCTTTTTCATTTATTTTATTATGCTTATGGAATGGAAACAATATTTTGATCTATTTACGACACTTACTTTTTCCTTTGCATTGCACAATTTTAGATATTTTCATTTAACCCCTGATCATTACATGCATGGAAACAATAGAGGGGTAAGGAAAACCAAAAAGAGGTGGGGAATTGACATATAGGCCATAGCATCACCCTGCAATTACATATTTTCACCATAGTTTATCTAGTAGATTCACAATCTTCGATGTCAATTCTTCTGATGGTTGAATCTTTACTTCTATCATCTTGAGCGGTGACTGGTACTGCGTTGGCACTAGATGACGCAAGTAGAAAGTAGTATGAGTCAAACCCATTAACCTCACAGTATTGTAGCCTGGAGTCTTGAGAATTGGGGTTTTCATGTCCCACCAATGGCAGTTCCATTGAACCTGCTCGTCTCTTCTTTCTTCAAAATACTTCTTCCAATCCTTGATCGCACGGAACTCCTCCGTCTCTCTTCGAATTTGGAAATAGTTTGGCTAAAATCTAGCATCGGCTATAGGTTTGACTAACCGTAACCGTTTCATTAACCATATCTGCAAGATCGTGGATGATCCCGTGCAATAATCCATTCCATATTTCTAGGAAGCACTCAATTCATCTAGACCCTTAAAAGTCTCTGCCAGTATGGTGGGGACGATGTCGTACCCATCTAGGAGCTACCAAACAAGGTCCGCAACCACAAGGGGAACACCCCTTTTTGGAGTTTGTAACTAGTATCTTCCGATCATGCAAAAAAGATACGCTCTCCTTCTGTTCTTTTGTTGGGTTCCTTTGGCTCCTTTTTGCCTGGAGAAAATCCATGCTACTTTTAGAATATCCACCTTTTCGTAATTCATGATTTCTTTGACTTCCCTCTTGGTTCACCCAAAGAATTCTTGTGAAATTCCTTCGTAGCTGTTGCGCAAGGGACGGGAGGGGGGAAAGAGTCTCCCTGGTGGTGGTGAGAGCATGCAAGCTTGGAATTCTTCAACTATGGGTGTTGTCCTTACTTCTCCAAATCTTAAAATGTACAGTTTTGGATCCCAACATTGGTGTGCTTGTCAGAGTATGTCGTGATGAATCTCTAGGCACATGATCCTTCCTAGGACTGGCCATCGGACATCTTCTAGAAGAGTTGGATCATCAAAATTCATGTTAAGGGTCCATTTTCATAAAATTTCATTGAGGGAGGTTACCTTATATGGATGACGCATGTTACCTGCACTCAATCGAAGAACTTCCTTAATAAATTGGAACATGTATCTTTCTTTTCTTTTCTTTTTTTCTTTTTTTTAGACTCAAGGATTAGTCAGCTCCTATTAGAAACACATGGAAGAATGCCAAATGGCGGATTTTTTTTAACAGCCAGAAGTGCCAAGTGACAGAACTTGTGAAGAGGGTTTTTGAATGACAGACATGCCGAGTGGCAAAATTCGACGAATGTCCCTAGAGGGGACTGGCTGTTGAGACCATACTTGGGTAAGCCAAGTTGCCTACGTATCCTTTGGAAAGGAATCAGGTCAAACGTAGTTCATGTAGACCAAATGGCTACACGAAATATTATTTAAGTTGGTCCATACTACATGACCCTTTAGATCCTCTCCATCCAAGTCAGTGAGACGAACTGCTTGTTTAGTCAAGATTTCCTTCACATAGTAAGGTCTGCTCCAATTAGGCCTGAACTTGCCCCTTGGGTCATGAACTAGTGCTCTTTGTTCTCGAAGTACCAAATCTCCTTCTTCGATGTTGCATGGGCAAACTCCTTTATTGAATGCCCTTGCCATCCTGAGTTAGTATTTCTTGAGGTGATCTATAGCTTTCATCATCTTTTCATCAAGTAGGTTAAGCTCATCATGTCTTGCTCGCATTCATTCTCCTTCAGGTAATTTGTTTTCCATCAATATTCTGAGAGACAGTACTTGGATTTCAATGGGTAATACTGCCTCCATCCCATAAACCAAGGAAAAAAAGGTTGCCCCGGTAGAGGTTCGAATTGAGGTTCGATAGGCCCATAACACGTACGGGAGCTTTCTGCCCAATCCTTATAGGTGTCGGCCATTTTCTGCAGTATGACTTTGACATTCTTGTTGGTTGCTTCCACTGTCCCATTAGTCTGTGGTCTATAAGTCATATACCGATGCCTTTGGATACCAAACTTGGTGTAGAACTTGTCCGCTTTTCCCCAAAAATGTGCCCCTTGATCGGATATGAGGGTATGTGGCACTCCATATTTGCATAAAATGTTCTCTTTAATGAACTATCAAGATAGCATAAGACTGCGCCTCCATCCATTTGGTGAAATAGTCTATGGTCACAAGGATGAATTCATGTCCATTGGATGCCTTTGGTGTGACTTTCCCAATTATATCAATGCCCCATATTGAAAATGGTTAGGGTGCATTTAACGAATGGAGCTCCGTCGGAGGAATGTGAATGATATTGGAAAATATCTGACATTTGTGACTTCTCCGCACAAAGGACGTGTAATCAACTTCCATGGTTGTCCAATAATATCCCATTCTGAGGATTTTCTTAGTGAGCATCCTAGCATTCATATGTGGCCTGCAGATTCCCTGATGGATTTCTTCCATGATGACTTAGGCCGGTTCCTCGTCTACGCACAGTAGTTGTATACCATCATAGGACCTATTGTATAGCAGGTCACCTTGAAGTACAAACTGCATGACATGCTTCCGCAACCTCTTCTATTCACTGGACGTAGAATTCGAAGGATATTTTCTTTCTCTGATGAAGTCAATGATGGGTGCAGACCATGACCTCCCATTAGTTGTAAGAGCATTTACTGACTCTTCATATGCCGGTCCATGCCTTCTATCTACCAAAAATAGGTAAACTTGAGTATCTGGACTGCATTCAACCATTGAAGGCAAAGTAGCTAGGGCATTAACGTATCTATTATTGTCCCTCGGTAAATATTCGAAGGTGATTTCATCAAAGCTCTTGATCAAGTTCTCCAAATATGGTAAGGCTTTGACTTTTCATCATTTGCCTTCCACTTCCCTTAAGTTTGACAAATCACGATCGACAAATCTCCATAGACTCTCAGCTTCTTGATCTCTAATGCCATGGCAGCTTTGAGACCGATTGCATATGCTTCATATTCTACAATGTTGTTGGTGCAAGGGCATTCTAGCCGGAATGCAGATGGCAGATAGAGATCATCTCAGATTATCAACAATATTCTTGCCCCATATCCTCTTCTGATTGGCTACACCATTAAAGTACAACTGCCACTAGTCTTCACAGTCTTCCTGCTCCACATATGCCAATTCCTCATCTGGGAATGAGTCTTCTAGTGGCTGTGAATCTTCCCTAGTTGGGTATGCAGCTAGATAGTTCGAGATTGCTCATCCTTTTAGGGATTTCTGATTGACATATGTTATGTCAAATTATGATAACAACAATAACCATCTGGCCATCCTCCCTGTCAATGCTAGCTTCTCGAAGAGATATTTAATCAGATCCATCCTTGAGATGAGCTGGATTTGTTGTGCGATCATGTAATGTCTCAGCCTCTTAGTTGCCCAAACCAAAGCAATGCAAGTCTTTTTCAATGGAGTGTAATGAGTTTTTTACCCCAATAGTTTCTTGCTTAAGTAGTAAACTACATATTCTTCCTCACTCTTCTGATCTTGTTGTGCCATCATGGGTCCATTGATGTTTTGTCGACAGATAAGTACAATAGCAGTGGTTTGCCCAATACTAGCGAAACAAAGATGGGTAGATTCATTAGATATTCTTTTATCCTTACGAATGCCTCTTGGCACTTGTCATTCAATTGCTTCAGTTCTTCTTTCTTTTGGAGCTTGAAGATGGGTTCAAATATGGTGGTTAGCCGGCCTATGAACCGACTTATGTACTGAATTCGTCCTAAGAAACCCCAGATTTCTTTTTCTTTTTTGATGTTGGCATTTCTGTTATGTCCTTTATCTTGTTGGGATCCACTTCTATTCCTCTGTCACTGATGAGAAATCCTAGGAGTTTCCCTGCTGTTGCTCCGAATACGCACTTCTAATGGTTTAACCTTAGCTTGTACTCTTTAATTCGTTCGAAGAACTTTCTCAATGCCACAAAATAACCCTATTGAGTAACTGACTTGACAATTATGTCATCCACTTACACCTCCACTTCTTTGTGTATCATGTCATGGAGAATGGCAGTTGCCGCCCTTTGATATGTTGCCCCAGCATTCTTCAAACCAAATGGCATAACCTTGTAACAGTAAGTTCCCCATAAAGTGGTAAATGCTGTCTTTTCTCTGTCCTTTGGACACATGCTGATTTGATTGTATCCGGAGAACCCGTCCATTAATTATAACAAGGCATGTTTTATCGTGTTGTCGACCAATATGTCAATATGCGACAAGGGAAAGTTATCTTTGGGACTGACTTTGTTGAGGTCTCAAAAATCCACACACGTTCTCACCTTCCCATCTTTTTTGGGTATGGGGATAATATTGGACAACCACTGAGGGTACTGTTGTTGGATAACTTAGAGGGGGGTGAACAGGTTACCTTAGTGAAATTTTTACTCTTTTAAAATTATACTAGAGTTTCAAGATAGAGTAATATAAAGTAAATTAAAACAAGAGAGACACAAGCATTTATAGTGGTTCGACTCAACCTTGAGTCTACATCCACTCCTTTCAACCTTTAGAGAATTTCACTAGTTTTTTTTCCTTTCAGTACAATAGGTGGGGAAAACACTTTTACAAATTTTTTACCAGGATAAAAGGATCCTACAATCTTTTAAGGATAAGAGAATCCTTTTAAGGATTAGAGGATCCCTTACAAAACCTAAGTATAGTCTAGGAAAATATAAGTACACCTTACTCGTCTAGGGTCAACCCGACTCAAGAGTAAGAAATTAATTAACAAGAGAAATTGAAAAGAAATGTTACCTAAGCAAGAAGTGTTCCAACTTACTTCTTGCAATGCAATTGTGAATATGCAATGAATAGTATGAAGATGCTTGAATTTTGAGCTTTATACTAGAAGAAAATAAGGCCTTGAATGATGATGTCAAGCTTAAGTAACTAAGCTTTCTTCTTGACTTGAAATAATAACACTAAGAGCTTGAATCGATTTTTTTACCTCACAATAAAGTAATCTTTTGGATTATAGTGATGGTAAAAAGGTTTGACACGTTTGGTATTTATAGGCATTATTTAATGCTCAAAAACCATGTGTCAAAATTGCTCTAACGGCTATAAAATAGCTAGTTTTTAGCCCAACTGGTTGACCGTTTGGTTTTGTCGGTTGACCGCTAAATATAGCCGTTGGGACCTTTCATGTCCAAGCGATCAATAGTCAGTCGATTGGTTGTGAGACCAGCAGGCGTTGGGCAACTATTTAGGGGAACCGGTTGAAACCAGTTGCTCACTGTTTCCAACGGTTGATTTGGCTCTACAGTCGGTCAACTAGTTGCCCGACCGTTTGGGTTTTTAAGGCATTTTGTCTACTTGTCCCTGACGATTTTTGGTCCAGTCTTTTCCCAATAAATGCTAAGGACTTTTAGGTTCTTTAAGTAGCTTCGTACAGTCTCTATATGATGCAAATGCAATTTCATTTGTATGTATGCAATTACAATTACAATTATACAAGTGTGTGTATATGTATGTGCATACATGAGCATCTTCATTTAAGCCTTTAACTTGATTTCTTCAAGAGATGTTCTTCAACCTTCAAATAATCTTTTCTTCAAGAGCTACTTGAGTATCTTGGAAATTCTTTACAGACTTGATCTCTTCAGGCTTTGTCTTGAGCTTCCTCGTATTTTAAGCTTTGACTCGTTCTTCTTTATTATTCCATCAAACCTGTTGACATAATAGAACATAAAGGCTTGTGCCAACTCGTTTGTTATCATCAAAACATTTATGGAGGGAGGGAAGTATATTCCCAACAACTGTGTCACTTGTAGAAATCTTGCATTCCACTGCTTTATGACTGCTTCCCTGATCTTCTCTGTTACACCTGCGCCCAAAATATACCCTAATATCCCAGGCCAAAATTAAATTTTGTTGACGTTGTCGCCAGGATGCCAATGGTCAACACATGTGATCTTGGACCGTAACAGTCAAAGGAAAAGCTCGAACACTAGGATTGTATTCACACCTTGATGGGAGATTGGGCTACACCATGGGTAAGCTTTCAATCCTAAATATGTGGTATACATACCCCTCGAAGTCCTTGATGTGTGGGCCAAAGCCCTACATCCCCTATTGTTGGTTTCGGCCTTGACAGCAGGAACGGACCCATGAATGGATCAACTGCTGGTGAATCCAATCGATAATCTATCAGTGATGTCATGCTGGTTTTATGTGTTTTCTTGTGTGGGGTCCACGTGCCTATGCTCTGGACATCGTGGCTAGGTCCTTGGACATGGTGGACCCCCACCCTTACCCTCTTTTGCATTTAGACCTTATATGTGGACCCACAAAGCTCAAATATGATTTTAATGAGTTTTAGTGTTAAGGGCCTAAACCAAACAAGACTTAAGACCTTAGCACTTGAGGTTTTAAGGAGAAACCAAACTAGCCCTAAGGCCCAACTTGAGTTAAAATGGATTTTGGGGTTTAAGGACCTAGGCAAACAGGCCTTAAGGCCCATTTCATTTTATAAAGGAGGAAGCTCTTAAGCTTTTCTTCATTTCCCCAAAGGACAAAAACGTGGGAAGGAGAGGAGAAAAAGGTAGGAAAAGAAGGAAGAAGGAAGAAGAAGAGAAGAAAGAGAAGAAGGAAAGGGTAAAGAGGGCTCGCCTTGCCTTGTCGTTGTTGCCTTCATTGAAGGTAAGCCATCCCTCCTTCTCCATTTCTCTATTTAGTAGCTTAGGGTTTTGGATTTTGGAATTTAGGTTTGGCTTGGATTTCATTTGGGACCCAATGCTCTTGTTGGGGACATGATTCTAGCCCCTTGGAATGCCTTTGCACACCCTTACACCTCTCTTTGAAGTGTCATTCAACCAAACCTTGCAAACCTAGGCTTTCACTCAAAAACCCAAGTTTGGGTTGGGTAATTGGATATCGACCATAGATGGCTTAATGCATTATGCCATTAGGGTTATTAGGACCCTAATGAACTTTAGGAACCATCCCTACAAGCCCTTTAAGCCATTAGGGGCCTTCGGGATCAATTTGGAGGAGATTCAGAGTTGAAAACTCATTTCTGTTGCGAATGGACTCAGCAGTGGACTCACCATCATGCATCCGTCCGTGGATCCGCCCCTCTCAGGTGTATCTCAGGGTTCAAACGGATGCACGAGTGGATTCACATAAGTGCATCCATTCGTGAATCCGTCCGCAGTTGACAGCTTGACTATTACTCAGTGTTTTGGCCATAACTTTATCTATACATATTGTATCAATACGATTGAAGTTGCATTGTAAAATAGACTCAAAGGGGTATATTTCCCATGAAGGAACCATGGCACCAGTCTAAATAAAAGACCTTTAAAAATGGGCCCAAACCTAACTGATATGTTTTGATAACAACTTTAGAACATGATTGTAATCCGGTGACTTCGCCACGTCGTGCCTGCTTATGTAAGACTTGATAAATATTATTGGGGTTTAATTACCACCAAATTAACCCCTATGTGTACCAATTAAATGACCTATTATGGTGCCAAGTTTTACCCTTGATGCCCTCAAAACCCCCCTTTTGCTAACCTAAGGGACTTATGACCTCATCCTAGAATTAGAAAACCCTGAAGTGATTCCAAACCCGTGAATCCCAAGACTAATGCTCAGGCTAGGCCTTTATGGTCTTGTTGGACCTTGATGTGATCATCTTAGGGTCCTAAAACCATAACACCTATAGAGATGAAGATTTGAAGAGAGAGACTTAAGAATTTCTTATTCATGCCTGAAGGGATCCAGGAATGGACCTAGGCTGTTGCCTCCACTCCTTAGTCCGTTCGTATTGTGTTTTGCTATACACAATAGTAACACTTGGGGACTTCTAATGGGATCCCTCTACACATATTCTAACACTTGCCTCACACCTTTAGGCTATCAAGCGCGTACGAGAGAGCGAGTACCAAAGCAAACACTAATAGACACCCTGAACATTACACGAATCATTGGTGAGTGGGGGTTGGACTTTGTTTGATCATTGATTGATTCTATGTTTAATGTAATATTTTGTTGAAATCAAGTTACTGATCATACTTCATGCATAATGCATATTTGCATTATTTATCTATGATTATGTTCATGTGTATGTCAATGGATGGCTATACATTGTGATTGTGTTGGAAATGGATGAGATGGTAATGTGGTTGTTTAATGTCTCTTATCATGTATTATATTTGGCCTGTCATGTGTCGTGTCGTGCTGTTACTCGGGTGATAGATGGAATAGGACGTTGATGCACCTGGAATATCTCTCGATACGATAGATTCATATAGCATTTTACATATTGAGTTTGTAATTTGTGTTAAAAGGGATACGGGTGGTAGATGTGTGAGTTCCTACACCGTGATCGCCGTATTTATAATCCAGCCCGGGGATCGAGGGTGTGTTCCGATACCATGGTTGAGATTATCAGAGGTTTGCTGGGAGACCGATGGTATGTTCCAGGATCGGCAGGCTTCCACGAACGTAGTTAGGGTTATATCATTGGGGATCGAGGGTAAGTTCCGGTACCAGGGATACAATTCCATTACTCTACATAGCATAGCATTCATGGATACATTACATCTCATCATTCATCATTATTCATATTACATATCGTGTTGTTGTGTATGTTTCATGATTTTAAATTGGATTTGATGTGCGGATCATTTTTGGTATGGGACGTCAAGGATGTTCGTTCATCAGGTTCGGCTTGCAGTCCCATATCTATTGTGTGTGTGTGTGGTTCAATTTTCTGCTCATTGAGCTAGTGGAGCTCACCCCTTGAGGAACCCTTCTTTTTAGATTGTAATGCAGGTAGTGCTATATCGAGGTGCGATGGAGGACTTGGTCAATGTGGATGCAAAAGCTGGATTATCGATGTTGACACTTTAAATGTTTTTTTTATTTCTTGTTGCACGTGTTATTGCATTTTGATGTAGTTCCCTTTTCCCTATATTTCAAATCATCTTTTAATGTAATAACTTTTAATCTAAGTATTGTACTTAAAGATAATCTTTTGTATATGTAATATCACTATAGTTATTCCCTAAATGAGAATCAGCAGTATTTATTATAGGTTTTTCACTATTCTGATAGTCTTAATTCTCGACTGTGTGACTGTGAGGTAAGCCATTGCATTGAGATCCTGGTAGTGGTTAGGATGTTGGAAAGCATCTTAGTCATACCCCTTTTTAGTATTTTATCCCTTGTCGGTATGGAGGTGTGACAAACATGGTATCAGAGCATTGATGCTCTAGCTTAACTCACAATCCAACTGAACCTTAGGTCCATTGGTTTATACTAAAAGTCTTAACAACAAACTTAAACAATAGTAAAGATAATAGGAACAATATGCATAAAACTACACCTTGCTTGCAGTGATGTTCCTGATTACATTATTGCAACAAACATAGGTTTTATTACTTTGAGTGCAAACTTACAATCAAGGTTTAATATTTTACGATATCTCGGTATCTCGGGCCAACCGAGATATCCGAGATACCCGAAATATCGTGAAATATGACCGAAATATTGCATTTTTTTTGTAATATTTTGGGGGTCCATCTCGGGGGGTATTTGGCCATATCTAGGCCTGAAACTTCATGGACAACCTTATTTAAGCTTAATAAACACATTTAAACCATAATATTATAAAAATGTGAATTCAAATTGGTGTTTTGGGCTTGCACCCTTGATTGACATACGATCGCCGACCCTAATGTATAAATAGTTAAATACACATAGATCAGGCAGTTAATATTTAATAATAGTATTTAACTTCATCACATATCAAGTTAAAGCCAATACACATTGATGAGTACCATGATTCTCATAAACTCCATGACATTCAATAACTCGCTTAAAGCCTTAAAGGCAATACACTAAGTGCCAAAGTCAGTAAGTCACAAGACTCGTAACTCGCAAGTTACAACTCACAAGTTCATAGATCAATGAAATCACTACTTAAGTTACAAATTACAAGTGCAAAACTGCTAATAGTAGTTGTTGTGCCTCCCTGAATCAATCTCACTCATGCCTCACTAGAGTCGACGTCCATTGCTCTCTGTTTAAAGGACATATGTGGACCACGGTATAGAATCGGAGAAGAAACGAGTATAGACATCCATAAGTGTCACATAAATGGAATCATCAACATACTGTAGGTAACCTATCCTAGGATATAAGCTAGGGTTACCAATTGATCCAGTCCGTGAAGAAGATGATCCACTGTGATATGATGTTGGCGCCGGCGCAAGAGGCGATGGCATTGGCTGCATGTATGGCTAGTGAGGTTGGTAGCTAGATCCGCTAGGGTATGCAAAGATGTTATCTACAAAAGATGATCCAGTATGTCCCTGGGACTGAGACTAGTAGTCATAGTCCCCTACCCCACTAAACTGCCCATATGATGATGATCCATATCCATATCCATCGTAAGGTTGTGATGCACCATAATCCGATGCCAATGGAGTGGTATGTGCATCAAAAGATGGGGCATGCCAATGTCTAGTCGGTCCTCCCTCCCTATCACCCATACTCAAACCACCAACAGAACTAGATAGGTTATCAATGTCCATATGATTAGGTTATAATTGTGTTTGTCGACCCCTACGCTTCCTATTGTATGTATGTAGGGGGCCTGTTGTATGTATGTAGGGGGCCTCTTGAGGGTGGGGGTGTGGGGGCACGTGCTCCGTGGTCTGTATCTTGTGTGGCATGATCAAACTGTGTCTCTCTAGTGAATCGGAGTGGCTCTACAGGTGCCCTATCCTAGGCCTCCTGGCCTACCACATAACGCTCTCGTATGTCGTCAAATTCTTTACCAGCATCACCACCACCAACATCACCACCACCAGCATTACCACCACCAGCATCACCATCACCACCACTAGCATCACCATCATCACCATCATCATCATTTGAGGACTTAGACCAGTCTTCATCATCAGGAACATTGCCACCAGTGAGCTAGAATGGTATGGGTGAGGCTTCCCTTACATATATCTGACCCTCGTCAGCCATATACTCATCCACATCAGCACCAATCTCAAAAGCTATCATGGGGTCGGGCCTACCTCCCTCCTCATCCAACACTAGCTCACCTCTATCCCTCACCCAATCCACAATAAGATCCTCATCGTCTGAGTCAACTTGAAAGATGTTAGCTAGATCAATGGTGCCCCTTTGTCCCTCATGTCCCATGCGTATGTGTTGCAGTTTCAGCCTCAAGTTGTAGTGCACATACACCATGTCAGATAAATGTTGAGACCCCAATCTGTTGTGCCTCTTGGAGTGGATGAGTGCAAAGGTACTCCAGTTCCTCTCACAACCAAATGCAGAACATGTTTGGGCAACGACTTTAATTGTTATTCTTCTTAAGTTTTCAGTCGATTCCCCATACAACACCCACCATTCAGCTGTATTACAAGTTTACAACAAAAAAGACATGTTAAATGTTGTTTCAACTTTCAAATTTTAATACATATGTAATTTAAAACTTAAAAGAAGCAGCATCACCACGTGCTCTGCCTTGTATCGCAGCCTCAGTTCCAAAACTTTCCAATGCATCCCTAAATACCTTGATCTACACCCATGTGGAAAATTAGTAAGTACTTCTTCACTACTTATTTGAAAGCATCAATAAGTTGAGTTTCCAAATGAACTCACCTCATTGTTGCAAATTGATTGTAGTGCACCATCTGGCTCCAACTTCTTCACTACTTGTTTCACAGCATCAATAAGTTGAGTTTCCAACCCAAGCCTATTGTTATATTGATACTTAAGGTTCAAGTAGTATGCTGAAATATGACATATAGAATAAAGGTATTGTCAAATGCATAGGTAATTAGTAAATAATAATACTATAAATTAGTAAACATAAAACAAATTTGCTCACCAGCCTTATGTAGTGGATGCATAAGTTGATTCTCCCAGTGAGCATTTATGATATCTAAGAAGTGTTTGCTACTGCGAGGAGCCGCACTATAGACACTATCTTTCATCAAGTCTATTGCAGCATATAGGACTGGCATGATTAGGCCCATCAGAGCGGAGTCAGCAACATATAGAACTTTAAATACTGGCTCCAAAACTTTCACCACTTTGCTTAGTTTGGTCCAGAAGTCCTCAGATGACATCGTTGCTTGTGCTTCCCTCCCATTTGCAGTCTTGGAACCTTTCCATTCAAACCACTCCTCAGAAGCAAACATGCTTCTCAGCCCGGCCAAGTCACCCCCACATTTTTCCCTCAATAGATTGAGTGCATAGGAGTAGTTGTATACAAAGTTGGTGACTTATCTTGCACTTTCAACCACAGTTTTCACCAACTTTAACTTTCCCATATCTTTTAGCATTAAGTCAATGCAATGGGCTGCACAAGGAGTCCAAAAGAGCCGATACTTACTATTGTTCATCATCTTCTCACCGGCCAGCTTGAAGTTACTTCCATTGTCCGTTACAATCTGAACAACATTCTCAATACCCACATCTTTTTCCACTACTTCCTTTAACAATCTGTAAATATATTTTGCATCATTTATCTCTTTGGATGCATCCACAGATTTGAGGAACACTGTCCTTCCATCACAATAAACCATGAAATTGATAATGGACTTTCTTGTAGGCCTAGTCCATCCATCTACCATTATAGTCACCCCATATGTCTCCCATATATTCCTCATCTCACTAATATACTCATCAATCTCACTCTTTTGTTGAGGTAGATAAACATTCATTACCTCATATGGGGTGGGGCCTTGAATCCTGGGCCAGCCTCTACAATGGTATCTATCATGGTATCATAATGGGGGCCTTGTGCAGTGTTTGCTGGGATGGTATGGTATAGCATCCACTTAGCTATTGATTCTTTAACCAATCCCTTCATCCCCTTCCATGCTCCTTTGATTCTGGGTTGACTGCTTCCTTTCTTCTTATGCAATTTAGGATCAGATGTTGATGGTGGTACTGGTACTGGTAGAGGTGTTGGGGCTGCCCTCACACTTTGTGATCTTCTAAAAGGATTCAAAGATCTAGGACCTCCAGAACAGCCAGCTCCTCCACTATCCCCTACTCTTTGTCTCTGCTGAACATCTTGAACACTTACTCTACTCCTTGAAACAGTCCGCCTAAAATCCCTAGCCTCCTCTGCTGTTTGTATGTCATCAGGTATTGCAATGTCCTCATCATCAGAGGGGGAGGAGGAGTCATCATCATCATCATTGTATTGTCTTCCTCCTCCCATCGAACTCCTCACTGTATCCTCAAGTTGTTCTCTTATCCTTTGCTTGTCAGCCTTCCTCTTCTTCTTTCCCATCAAACTATCACCAATCTCCATGGCTACTTCAGTAGGGACCATATTACAACCTACAACATCTTTAGATCCTCCAGTCAGATGTTGTTTAAGTCTATTGGACCCACCTCCCATAAATTGCATGTGACAATAGTTACATATAGATTTTCTCTTATCCCTATCAATGGGAGTGCCATGTAACCATGCAATGTCACCCTTATCCTGGCTGGCTGGTCTCTCTTGTTCCCTCTATTCTCTTTGTTCACTCCACCCCCTTTGTTGACTACTTTCCCCCACCTTTTACTTGCCCTTCGTACGTTGTCTATCACGATCCGCCATAATGATACTTGTTTACTACAATGTAAGTAACACAAATAATTAAAAAACTTAATATAGATGCACTTCAATTGATACTTTTAGATTACTAATACACTTGTATAGTTATTTAATATTTTTTCCCTAACCCTTATATTTTTCACATAATTAAAACCAATTTTTTATATATAATGCTAATATAAGTATTGACCTAACACAATAAAACCAAAAATTAGTAAACATAATATATATGTAATGCATTTCAAAACATATAGAAATAACTTTCATATTTTTTCATTATTTTTTAAACTTAAAACTCATATTTTTCCTTATTTATTTCTATTTTTTTTTTATTTTTTATATATTTTTCTTAATTTTTGAAAATTAAAATAATTATTTAAGAGCAGAAAAATAAATCCGACACCGTGAAGCCGTAGATCGACCATTGGTGTCTAACATATATTTAATTCATTACCATCTAAGTCATATTACCCCTAATTATTTCCTATTTTAATTGTAGGAAAATGAATTTTTAAAACCAGAAAATTTTTAAAAAAAAATACATATGAAAAAAAAATTTCGACACCGTGAGGCTATAGATCGGCCTCCGGTGTCTAACATATATTAATATCATTACCATCCAACAAAATTTGTACATAGTCTTTTCAAAAAAATAGTTTTAGAGAAATAGAATTTACCTTAAATAGTGGAAAAATGCTTGGATGATGAGCTTAGATGACCCTCCGATGAGTTTACCGGCAAAAATCCGACAACAATGTGCTTGAACAATGGCTAGAGTGTTGGATGAGAGCTTGGAAGAGTGGAAGAATAGGCAAAAGACTGAAATTCCTTAGCAAATGCAGCTCTCGGTCGAAATATGGACCGAAATCTACGAAATATTGTATTAAAGCCCCCCTTCACGTGACACTTTAAGCCAAAATACCATATTTCATCGATATCTCGTGATATCGAGATATCGACGAAATATGGTATTTTTTCATTTCGACCTGATTTCGCATCTCGGTAAGCTCGAGATATACGAAATTAAGATTTCGCGAGATTTTGAACCATGCTTACAATAAGGACAGCAAGAAAAGTACAACTAAAACCTTGTTAGAAACAAAGAATTTCATAAGTAAAAGAGCATAAGACATTAGTGCAAACTAAAAAAAAACCCCGAGTGACACCACCACTCCGTTGCATAGGTGCTTCTTCTATGCATGCTATAACCTATGATATATGATATACTTATTTATTGATACAAGTCTTTTGACAGGATTTTCGCTATGGCTCACACCTATTCAAGTAGGAGCCCGTCTCCTCCGAGCGAGCATGATGCTGACCCTTTAGACATAGCTCAACCGGATGTCCCTATTTCCCAAACCAATCCAGACGGGGCAACGGTATTGGGAGACTTAATGCGAAATATGCAACAAGAGAATCGGGCATTCAAGCAGGCTTGAGGTACTCAATTATTGCCTGTTGTGCAAGAGAGAGAAAGGCAACTAGTACCTCTAGCAACTGAGTGGGTTGATGCCTCAAAGTTGACTGAAAGGTTCCAGAAACTTAACCCCTTTACTTTTACAAAGGCGACCACTGATCTCCTTTATCCGACACAATGGATAAGGGATATGGAGAGAATCTTTGAGGTACTTCGATGTGTAGATGAAGATAAGATCAGATGTGCTACCTTCCAATTTAGAGGCTAGGCTGATTCTTGGTGGCAGTCCACTAAAGATAACTTTAGGCAACTGCATCCCAATCCTACATGAGGCCAGTTCATGGAGACCTTCCTGGGAAACTACTTTCCTCAGAGCTTTCACGATCAGAAGGAGGTTGAGTTCATGAGCCTAACCCAGGGACCCAAGTCAGTCCTTGAGTACCAGCAGATTTTTGAAGAGCTCTTCTATTTTTCTCCCATGCATATGAAGCCTGATGTCGTCAAGGCCTGGAAATTTGAGAAGGGGCTGAGACCTAGTATTATCACATCTGTGGTGTTGCACAATCTCCCCTCTTATGCAGAAGTGGCCTAGGCCGCCAAAGTGATTGAGGATAAACAACAAGAGAACTACCGTGCTCTCAAGATGGCATGTAAGAGGCCAGTGGCGTTCCCAGATTCTATGGGACCAAACGAGGCACAGGAGAGGCAATACCTCGGCTCAACTTCAATACAGAGTAGCACACCAGAAGTGGACCAGACGTTTCAGTCACCCCCACCCATGGTGACACCATCACTATATGGACTGAACATTCGTTGCTACACCTGTCACGAGTTAGGGCACATGTCTAGGAGTTGTCCACAAAGCGAGCCTATGAAAACACCATATGTGCGATCCCGATCGACCATTCGCTGCCACAACTGTAATCAGCTAGGTCATAAGTCCAGGAGGTGCCCACAAGGATAAACCCAGTCATGATGGCAGGTACATCACATGACTCACCATACCTGTTCATGCTTTTATTTGTGCTACCTCACCTGCTTAGCACGAGGTTTAATTAATTATGTGTTAATTGGCTTATTTGCTTGTATGTTGTTATTATTATTATTATTTCTTTCTTTCTTTTTTCTACGCATGTTTTGTTGATGTTTCAAGTGAGTAGTGTAGTCGGTGTTTTGCGTTGGTGAGGTTTTATTTAATGTGTTAACATAGTTAGTTCTTTCGAGGTTGAAAATGAAAATGAGAACTGAAGGATTTGACAAAACTTTACTCAACAATAGGTCTGAGTGGAGTAATGGGTCACTGATTGTCCCCTCCGTTATTGGGAGCGAACAGTAGGGGATCCATCAATATTCCAATTCATTATAAAATTGAGTTAGGTATTGGAGAACTGGAAGTGAAAGTCTTCAAAATAAAAGCCTTGTAAAAAAATAGTACAAATCTAACCTTGTAACCTAAATAATGGAAGTATGGCATTGGGCATGATCCAGAGGGTTAGTTGGACCTTTTGTTTCCTTATGATTGATCCAAAGATCGAATCTCTTGGGCTCTTATGTATGTTGACCTATAACCCATAGGTCCCAGGATTGTCTTAAACTACATCGTTAGAGGTGAATGTTGCAGGAAACCTGAGTCCAGGCAGCTCAAATAAGACAAAAGAGTTATATCACTATAGAAAAAGAGGACCTAGAGTTGCTGGTAGAGGGTGTTACCTTGTCTATAGCGGCCTTATCAGTATAGTCGACACTAGTGGAAAAGATCAAGTCGGCCCAGATTTTCGTTGAGGAATTTTGAAGGATAAGTGAGGCAATCAAAGAATACGCGCAGCGCGAATTGGACTTCACTTTGACTGAGAATGAAGTTCTCATGTTTAGAGATCGGTTGTGCATACCTAGTGATGCTTAGTTGAGGAAGGGAGTGTTATCTGAAGAACACGATTCTCCTTATCTAATTCACCCAGGTAGCTACCAAGACTTGAAAGAGCACTATTGGTGGAGTGGGATGAAGAGAGAGGTAGCTGAATTGTGGCGGGATGTCTCACATGTCAGTAGGTGAAGGCGGATAGGTAGCGACCTCATGGCCTTTTACAATCGTTACCCATTTTGGAGTGGAAGTGGGAGCATGTTACCATGGACTTCGTCACTGGGTTACCCCGTACACCTAGAGGCGTCGATGCCATATGAGTGGTAGATGACAGGTTGATAAAGACAGCTCATTTCATCCCTATGAGGATCACTTACTCGATGGACAATCTAGCTCACTTGTACATTGACAATGTGGTTTGACTGCCTGGAGTACCAATTAGTATCATCTCTGACCGTGATCTCAGATTTACATTAAAGTTTTGGAGTGGGTTTCAGAAGGCAATGGGTACCTTGTTAAGTTTTAGTACGGTCTTCCACCCTCAGACAAATGGATAGTTGGAGAAAATCATTCAGACTTTGGAAGATATGCTTCGGGACTGCGCTATTGACATGCAAGGTAGTTGAGATGAGCACATCTCACTCATTGAGTTTGTTTATAACAATAGTTACCAATCCACTAATGGGATGAGGTGGGTGAACGTCGCATCCTTGATCCCGAGTTGATCCAATCAATAAGTGAGAAGGTGGATTTGATTCGTGAGCGAATCAAGGCAGCCCAATCTTGACAAAAGGGTTATGTGGATCAATGTCCAAAGGATCTAGAGTTTACTGTCGGCAACAAGGTATTTCTTAAGTGACACCTACCAAAGGGGTGATGCAGATCAGTAAGAAGTGTAAGTTAAGCATGAGAATTATTGGGCCGTATGAGATCCTTGTAAGGATCGGGTTGGTGGCTTACCGATTGACACTCCCACCATCCTTGGGTGGTGTGCATAATGTCTTCCATGCGTTCATGTTGTGGAAGTACGTCCATGACCCGAGCCATGTTTTATCTCAGGAACCACTGGAGCTCATAGTAGATATGTCCTACAAAGAACTGCCTGAGAAGATTCAGGATGGTAAGATTTTACACCTTCGCAATCGACCCATCCACTACGTGAAGGTGAAGTGATGCAACCATTCGGAAGGAGCAACTGGGTAATAAGAAGATGAAAGGTGGTCGGAGTATCCTCATGTATTCATATCCCCGGACACGTCAAATTTTGAGGATAAAATTCTTATAAGGTTGGGGGAATGTGACATCCGCGCCCAAAATACACCCTAATATCCCGGGCCAAAATTAAATTTTGTTGACAGGTGTTGCCACGATGCCAACGGTCAACACATGTGACCTTGGACCGTAACAGTCAAAGGGAAAGCTTGAACACAAGGATTGTATTCACACCTTGATGGGAGATTGGACCACACCATAGGTAAGCTTTGAACCCTAAATGTATGGTATACATACCCCTCAAAGTCCTTGATGTGTGGGCCAAAGCCCCACATCCCCTATTGTTGATTTTGGCCTTGACAACAG
Source organism: Telopea speciosissima (assembly GCF_018873765.1). NCBI lineage: Eukaryota > Viridiplantae > Streptophyta > Magnoliopsida > Proteales > Proteaceae > Telopea > Telopea speciosissima. The sequence continues at coordinate 46,745,915 of NC_057919.1, read as the reverse complement.
GAATGGACCCACGAACGGACCCACTGCTGGTGAATCCAATCGATAATCCGTCTGTGCTGTCATGCTGGTTTTATGTATTTTCTTGTGTGGAGCCCATGTGCCTGTGCTTCGGACACCGTGGCTAGATCCTCGGACATGGTGGACCCCCACTCTTACCCTCTTTTACATTGTTGGACCTTATATGTGGGCCCACAAAGCTCAAATATGATTTTAATGAGTTTTAGTGTTAAGGGCCTAAACCAAACAAGACTTAAGACCTTAGCACTTGAGGTTTTAAGGAGAAACCAAACTGGCTCTAAGGCCCAACTTGAGTTAAAACGGATTTTGGGGTTTAAGGACTTAGGCAAACAGGCCTTAAGGCCCATTTCATTTTATAAAGGAGGAAGCTCTTAAGCTTTTCCTCATTTCTCCAAAGGACAAAAAAAAGTGGGAAGGAGAGGAGAAAAAGGAAGGAAAAGAAGGAAGAAAGAAGAAGAGTAGGAAAAGAGGAAGGAAGAGGGAGAAGGAAAGGGTAAAGAGGGCTCACCTAGCGTTCTCCTTGTTGCCTCCATTGAAGGTAAGGCATCTCTCCTTATCCATTTCTCTATTTAGTAGCTTAGGGTTTTGGATTTTGGAATTTGGGTTTGGCTTGGATTCCATTTGGAACCCAATTCTCTTGTTGGGGACATGATTCTAGTCCCTTGCGATGCCTTTGCACACCCTTGCACCTCTCTTTGAAGTGTCATTCAATCAAACCTTGCAAACCTAGGTTTTTCACCCAAAAACCTAAGTTTGGGTTGGGTAATTGGGTATGGACCATAGATGGTTTAATGCATTGTGCCATTAGGGTTATTAGGACCCTAATGAACTTTAGGAACCATCCTTACAACCCCTTGAAGCCATTGGGGGCTTTGGGGATCGATTTGGAGTTGAAAACTCATTTCTACTATGAACGGACTTAGCGATGGACTCACCATCGTGCATCCGCCCATGGATCTGCCCCTCTCGAGTGTGATTTAGGGTTCAAATGGATGCATGGGCGGATTCACACAAGGGCATCCGTTCGTGAATCCGTCCATAGTTGATAGCTTGACTGTTGCTCAGTGTTTTGGCCATAACTTTGTCTATACATATCATATCAAAGTAATTCAAGTTGTGTTGTAAAATAGACTCAAAGGGCTATATTTAATATGAAGGAACCATGGACCCAATCCACATAAAAGACCCTCAAAATTGGGTCCAAACTTAGCTTATATGTTTTGACGGCAACTTTAGAACATGATTGTAATCCGGTGACTTCGCCACATCGTGGCTGCTTGTGTAAGATTTGATAAATATTATTGGGGGTTAATTACCACCTAAATTTATCCCTAAGTGTATCAATTAAATGACCTATTGTGGTGTGAAGGTTTACCCTTAATGCCCTCAAAACCCCACTTTTGCTGTCCTAAGGGACTTGTGACCTCATCCTAGAATTGGAAAACCCTAAAGTGATTCTAAACCCATGAATCCCAAGACTAATGCTTAGGCTAGGCCTTGATGGTCTTGTTAGACCTTGATGTTATCCTCTTAGGGTCCTAAAACAATAACACCTATAGAGATGAAGATTGGAAGAGAGAGACTTAAGATTTTCTTGTTCAAGCCTGAATAGATCCAGGAATGGTATCCCTCTGCACATATTCTAACACTTGTTCTCGCACCTTTAGGCTATCAAGCTCGTATAGGAGAGTGTGTACCAAAGCAAACACTAATAGACACCCCAAACATTACACGAATCATTGGTGAGTGGGGGGTGGACTTTGTTTGATCATTGATTGATTCTATGTTTAATGCAATGTTTCGTTGAAATCAAGTAGCTTGTCATACTTCTTGCATAACACATATTTGCATTATTTATCTATAATTATGTTCATGTGCATGTTAATGGATGGCTATACGTTGTTATTGTGTTGAAAATGGATGAGATGGTAATGTGGTTGTTTAATGTCTCTTATCATGTATTATATTTGGCCTGTCCTGTGCCATGTCGTGCTGGTACCCAGGTGATAGATGAAATGGGACGTTGATGCACCCAGAATACCTCTCGATATGATAGATTTATATAACATTTTGCATATTGAGTTTGTAATTTGTGTTAAAAGGGATATGGGTGGTAGATGTGTGAGTTCCTACACCGTGATCGTCTTATTGATAATCTAGCCCGGGGATCGAGGGTGTGTTCCGGTACCATGGTTGAGATTATCGGAGGTTTGCTGGGAGACTGATGGTATGTTTCGGGACTGGCGGGCTTCTACTGACTTAGTTAAGGTTATATCATTGGGGATCCAGGGTAAGTTCCGGTACCAAGGATATGGCTCTAATATGTCGTAGATTAATGGTGTTGTGTTGTTGGGGATCGAGGGTAAGTTCCGGTACCAAGAATCCAATTTCATTACTCTACACAGCATAGCATTCATGCATACATTACATCTCATCATCATCATCAACATCATTCGTCATTATTCAAATTACATATCGTACTATTGTGTATGTCGCATGACTGTAAATCGGATCTGATGTACGGTTCATCATTGGTGGTATGGGACGTCAAGGATGTTTGCTCATCAGGTTAGGCTTGCAGTCCCCTATTTATTGTGTGCCTGTGGTTCAATTTTCTGCTCATTGGGCTAGTAGAGCTCACCCTTTGAGGAACCCTTCTTTTTAGATTGTGATGCAGGTAGTACTATATCGAGGTGCGATGGAGGACTTGGTCAATGTGAATACAAAAGCTGGATTATGGATGTTGACACTTTAAATGTTTTCTTTATTTCTTATTGCATGTATTATTGTATTTTGATGTAATGTTCTCTTTTCTCTATATTTCAAATCATCTTTTAATGTAATAACTTTTAGACTAAGTATTGTACTCAAAGATAATCTTTTGTATATGTAATATCACTGTAGTTATTCCCTAAATGAGAATCAGCAGTATTTATCACAAGTCTTCCGCTATTCTGATATTTGTCCTGATTCTCGATTGTATGATTGTGAGGTAAGCCACTGCATCAAGATCCTAGTAGTGCTTAGGATGTTGGAAAGCATCCTTGTCATCCCCCTTTTTAGTATTTTATCCCTTGCTGGGATGGGGGTGTAACATTCTCACTCCATTCTGGTTGCATCCTTCTAGGCTTTTGCTTGACCGATCATGCATCTGGATAAGTAGTCAGTTGGTGTTGCACTATCTTTGGATCGATGCTGGACAGACATATATTCGTATGACCAAGCAAACACTTCTTGAAATTCCTTCAATAGGGTTGTCATTTGACCAACTTCTTCGTTGCTGAGCGAGGCACCAATTTTAACCATTCGTGGGCATTATTCAGTTCCCAAATTTATGTGGCATACGTCCTCTCGGTCATATTGGGCTTTTCTTTGGTTTAATTACTTTATTAAATGATGATGTTTGAGGATATCCTCGTCATCGGAAGAAGAATCAAAAGAGGAATCAGATGGAGAGGAGATATTCTCGGAATGGTTGATTTCAATCATGATAAGAGCAGGAATATAAGCACACTTGACAGACTAGAAGGCACTATCCTCCTCGATTACAACAGACTCATCGACAGACAGGACTAACTCGGAGCTTACCACTCCTTGAGACTCTATCTTACTAAACCTTTTAGAGACACTGATTCAATTCACAATTGGCTCTTTGACAGGGTGAATTAATAGAAAAGGTTTTGGCCCTTCTTCCTCCCCTGCAGAGATCATAGCTATTTCAAACAGTCCCCCAATGTTCAATTCTTCTTCAGTAGCTTTTAATTTCATCTGTTCTACTTCGAGGGCGATCCAATCGATGTCCTCTTGAAAGAAGATTTCAAATCCTGGTTGGACACTTCCACTGTAGTGATCGAACCAAGACTCAATATTTTCGTAGTAAGGAAAGCTGTCACCTTCTTTGACAAAATATCCATTTAAAGTATTGAAGTATGGAGATGGTTTCTTGGTCTTCTGGCATTCTTGGCTTATGTGCTTAGGATAACTCCCTTTCTCCGGTACCTTGTATCCTAACCCTCAATGGTTGCCATAGGTAGGAAAGTCAGAGAATTGTGGAATCCCTTATTGGTTCCTTCCTAATCCAAGTCTTGAAAAATACCCCATGCTGTTCATCATCTTCAAAATTGTTCTGCTCCATGCGGATGGGTAATTGGATGGAATTATCTCCTTCATTTCTAAGGTCATTACACTGATTGCCCCAATCTCAAACCCTCCCAACTGGATATCTGTCGGGGCTTCCATGCCTACTTCAATGCTTGCCAAGGTGTGGACAATCTCTGGATCGCCAAAGATAGTGATCATTTTTCCTTCATGAATGAATTTCATTTTTTGATGTAGGCTTGAGGCTATTACTCCTACAGGATGCAGCTAAGGCCATCCCAACAGTATGTTGAATGATGCTTAGATGTTAATCACTTGATATTCCACAGTGAAAAGAGCAAGTCTGACTCGAATTTCTATGATCAGAATGCCCAGCACTTTCCTTCTTGTGTTACCATATGCTTAGATTCTCTGAGCAGAGGGCTCCATTGTGAGATAACCTGTAGGGGGTGAATAGGCTATCACTAGTGAAATATTACCCTTTTTAAAATTTTCTTTGATTAAGATAAGATAGATAATAATAAATACTCAAAGAGAACAACACACAAGATTTATAGTGGTTTAGCTAACCTAGCCTACATCCACTCCTCTCAACCTTGAGAGAATTTCACTACCTTCTTCCTTTCAGTACAATAGGTGAGAAAAACACCTTTACAATCTTTTTCACAGAATAAGAGAATCCTAACTCTTTTTCACAGGATAAGAGGATCCCAACGTATTAATCTAAATACAGTCTAGATTAACACACTAATACTTTCTTAACTCAAAAGCATAAACAATATAATAAAGAAAAGGTAAGAATTACCTAGGTAAAGAGTGTAACTTGTACTCCTTGTAAGTGATGAATGATATGAAATAATGTTCAATGCTTTGACCTTCTTTAGGACTTCTCTTTAGAATGAAAGCTTTTAAGGTCTTGAATGTTGAAGTCAAACTAGAATGATCTTGATGGAGATAACTCTAATTCAGTCAATAGGACTTTAGAATGACTTTCTCTTCTCATAGAAGTAGTATTTTGGACTGTATTGGATGAGTGAAAAGCTCTCACAAGTCCTCTATTTATAGGGTCATTTAATGCACTAAAAACATGTGCAAAATGAGCTCTAACGGATCTATTTTTGGTCCATCCAGTCGACCTAAAGAATGATCCAGTCGACCAAATCATAGCCGTAAGAGAAATATAGTCGTTGGAAACTAGCTGTTGGAGGGCAAAATTTCATCTGGTCACAGTCCGGTCGATCGGACCATCGTTCTACTTGATCCGGTTAATCGGACCAAGTCACAGGTACGTTCCCGTGATGCTGCTGTCAGCATCCAGATGGAATGGGTCCTGAGATCCGGTCGATCGGATCATACTCCCGTTCCCCTGAATTACTTATTTTTGACAGTTTTGACTAAGGGGTTTTACGGGATTTTTCTCCAAACTTTTTCCAATATTTCCTAAGGTCATGTAGGTTCAAATGACAACCTCCTAAGGTCTCTATATAATGCAAATACAATTTCATTAATATTATGCAAATGCAGATACAAGTATGCAAGCATGTGTGTATTTGTAAGTGTGCACACGAGCATCTTCATGAAGGTCTTCATCTTGAATTCTTCAAGTGATGTTCTTCAATCTTCAATCTTCAATCTTCATTCTTCAATTATTTTTTAGTGAGAATAGTGAGGTGTCTTCAACCTTAATCTTTCAAGCTTTGTCTTGAACATCCTTGTGCTTTATGTCCTTCAATTTATTAGCTTGATCTTCTTGGTTCCATCATTAAACCTGTTGACATATTTATACACAATGGCTTGTGCCAACACGTTTGTTATCATCAAAATAATCATAGAGGTAAGGAAGGTTTTCCCAACATCCATTGGGGTCATATCCAACCTTATACAACTTGCAGCCTTGAGAGGTATTACATTCAGAGTCGACCCGTTGTCAATCAGAATTTGTGGGATTCAGTTCCCATTGCACTCTATTGTAATGTGCAAAGCTCGATTATGGTCCTTTCCTCCAAGTGGGAGATCATTTTTTGAGAAGGAGAGAGACTGCATAGCATAGGTTGCCCCTACAATGTGTGAGAGTTCTTCTGGACCCATTTCTATGGGTACTTGAACCTTGTTGAGTGCTTTCAGAACTGCTTCCCGATGCAACGGGAGGCCATCAATATTCCCCAAATAAAGATGTTAGCTTGTACTTTTTTCAGCTGGCTCAACACTTGATTTTTTGGCTCGTACTTGACATGATTGGGAGTAGGCAAATAGGGCTTTTCTACAATCAATCCTTTATCTTTGAAGTTGTTTCGACTTCGGGTCGTCAAACCTCGGGCTCCTTCCCTTTTATGATGGGTTTGACTAGGCACAACTCTTCATCTACCAAGTTACTTTCAGTTATCACAAGGGTTCCCACCATGGGACTCCTCCTTTTTGGGCTAGTGACTATGCATTCTATTTTCAAGGCAGCAATCATATTTCAAGCTTTCTGCAGAATTTTGGACAAGGCTTGTTGCTTTTTATAGAGGTGTTTGGTGAGCTGGCCATGATCTGACCTTCACGGTTCTACTGGCATCATCTGTTGGATCATGTCAAAGATTTCATGGGCTAATTTTTGGAATCTCACTGGTTTGGATAAAGATCCAAAAAAAATTTTCTCTTCTGATGAGCCTTCTTCATAACTAGGTATGATCGGATGAATGTTTTCCATGGGATTTTTATTGGCCCTTCCATATTGATGTTATAAAGGTAGAACCTATCGTGTGCCCATGCCCATTAGTGATACTCCCCGCTTCCACAGTCTGAAGATGATGGAGGACTTCCACATAAATCTTTTGTCAAAGCAAATACCAAGGTGACACCATCTTCCAATTCTTTCATGACATGAGATAATGGCCATTTTTCATTTATTGGTTGTTGTCGCTATAATTCTTCTTAGTACCTTTTGTCTAAAGGTACTACTTCAAAAAAGCATTTGATGAATCTTGTTGACCATTCTGAGGATCTCTCTTGCTTCGAATGGAAGGGACCAAGCTCTTAGTCCACAAATTTCCTCATACTGATTGATAGGAGGTTCTACCTCCATTTCAGATACTTCACCGGATAATTCATCACCCGTATCTTCATCTATTAATTCTTCATTCAGATTTTTGTTAGATGCTTCTTCATGACTTGAATCATCCCCTTCTTCTCCACTGTTGTCAATAGGGTGAATTCCTTCCATTAAATCAAAGTATGGATTTTCGGTATTGATGATACCAATCCAAGTTTCTTATTCTTCCGTCATCTTTGGGACCCCAGAATATGGCTAATTGTTTGAGTACAACATGGGATCTTGAGGAGGATTCCCAAAGAAATCTTTCACCAAAGTGAGATTTAACCAGGTCCTATTCCTTAACTCATGTAATGTTCTCTGGAGAAAGTCTTCTTCCATTGGCAACTCTATTTTCTCGCATTGCGTCGTGAAGTGTTTGCACACCATGTTTTGGAAGTGGGAAGTAGCCTTATATAGGATGTCATGAGTTATGGACATTAGCTCAAGGATGTCTTGCATTTGGTAGAAGAGGCTCATATTCCATTTGTCAAATTCCTCCCCTTTGACGTACCATACCCTTCTTCAATTTATTGGAGACCCTACTTCTTTGTCGCCGCTTCTTCTCTCGTCTTCTTAAGGGATAGGTTGAATGAAGTCTGTTGGGTCTGCTTCATCATCATCAACTCCAATGCTCTTTATCCACTATAGGGTTTCAATGGAGAACTCATCTTCAGATTGTGGCTCAAAGTCTTCTTCTTCACTATCATCGGTTCCTCCTACCATCTAGATAAGGAAAGTCTCTCTAGATAGAGTTTCACCAATGGCTAGTGTAGACACAACTTGGATCAGACTTGGTGTGACCTCTTCAATTGTTCTCATACTATCTTTAGACGGCCCCTCCTGAATAGGTTGAATGTGAACTGTGAAATCTTCTTGATCTTTCAAATTTTCCACATATGGCATGTGACTGGCCTCATAATCGGTGAACCCGAATGTTCTCAGTTGCGCATTGGGTCTGAGGCTATCGAGTCCATTCTTTAGAAATTCAAGCTTCATCATCCGATGGTCCAAGGCTAGGCCTTTCCCTCGGTTACAATGTTGTCCGCCTCCTCTGAACTTTTGGTTGCAATTTATCCTTGCACAGTAAACACATACCATCATTCTCCTCGTGCTCCTTTTCCTAGCATACATGCTCTGGCCATGAAATGGCATTCGCTGACTTTTTGATTGTTTCTTCTTTGTACATTTCCTTCAGAAAGTTGCTAATATTGGTTCTACCTTCTGCAGGGAGATCCATATCCCACATGAGGCGGACTTTGTCCCTCCATACTGTTCTCAATTCCCTCAAAGGTGCTTGTACGGGCCACATTAGAATGGTCGGCGGATCCAAACCCGTTGTCCCTTCTTCTAAAGTATTCACAGATCCCAAAGACAATCTTGGGGAGTCAAGTTCATCTTCATCAAGCAAACCATTTAGGGTAGCAAATGTTTTCAGTACTCACATCGCTGAGGGTATAGATACTCATGATAGACTTCATGTAGATTCTCTAAGATTATCTCCACTTGCTCTTCCTCCGTTAGATGGGGTTACATCCTTTCGGTTTCTTTATGGAACCTCCTAACGAAGTTAGAGCATCCTTCATTCGGCTCTTGCCTTAGCGCCTCCAATTCTTTTCTTTTCTTCTTAATCTCCTCAATTTGGGCTGCTAGGATAGCCCTATACGTTCAAGCATCCATCAGCTTTTGCTCTTGCTTCATAGGTTGAATCAGGACCATCAGGTCCTTAAAGGGAACATCCTCTTGTAACATGTTCACTCCATGATCTGGCATAGGGTTGGTAGTCACATTGGGCTGTTGACCTATCTTTAATTCAACTTTTCCCGCATCTATCAAGTCTTGGATTGCATGCTTGAGGTGTATGCATCTGTCTGTATAATGACCCTTCTGATTGTGGTAATAACAGTGTCACTCTGGCTTATATCCTGGAGGTGGATTAGCCATACTCATGGGCCGCGGTGGTACAACATCCAACATCCCTTCCCTCTTGAGTTTGAAGAAAAGGTGATTAGGTATCATACTACCAAAGGTGAACTATCTGGGTGGGGTTGATTGCTCAACCTAGATCACCAAAGGAGGAGCAACTGTTGGTGAAATTTGCTTCTTAGTGTACTGAACGGTTTTAACTGCATTCACTTTGGGGTCTTTCCCTCTCCCTCTATTGTTCTTGCCAGAATAAGATTCGAAAGCCTCTTTGGTTGAAGTCTGGACTTATTTCCCTTTGAAGAGTTTGTCCTCAATGCGCTTCCCAATGGTTATGAATGCTTCAAAGGTCTTGATGTGTTGACAGTAGAGGCGATCATGGTATTCTCCATGTAGGTTTTACAATATGATTTCAACCTGTTGTGATTCATTCGGGTGGTTCCACATCTTAGACACCTTTTCACAGAACCACATGATGAAATTAGAAAATCCCTCATAGGCTCCTTGCCTTAGGGTTTCTAACTCACCCCGAGTGATGTCCAATTCAGTGTTGTAAGAGTATTGTTTGGTGAATGCCTTTACAATCACCGACCAAGTTTGAGTCTGAGTTTGGTCCAATTGGGTTAGCCACCTCAGAGCTGATCCTGCTAATGAGTAAAGGAATGCTTACCCCCATTTGATTTTTTGTAAGATTCCACGACTTGGCTACTGTAATAAAATCTTCAATTGAGCTTGGGGATCTCCTATCCTGTCAAACTTGTCGAGCTTCCATTTGAAATCTTCAGGTATTCTTTCCCCAGCAAAGCAAACAATGTGTTCTTCTCATTTCTCAACAGCCTTTCCTTTCATTACTACCTCGAGCTTCTCAACTTTCTCTCTCATCCGCTTTTCCCTTTCCATTTCTGGTGGATCTTGGTGAGCATTGATAGTTATATCCTCTTCTTCTATTATGATCCTGTGGTGTGCCCTAGAATCATTGGGGTCACCCTTGGCTCTCCGGGGGTTGGTGCATTATCTACTCGAGATTGACCTTGCATTGACTGGACCAACTGCGTGACTAGCTGTTTCATTTCTGTAATTTCGCTCCGCATGCTAACCATTTCCTGACTCAGTGCTTCCTTTGAAGAATTGGCCTCTAGTGGATCCATGGTGCTCATAACAGGGGTGACCTTGTTAGACTTTGTGTTAGGGGACTAGAAGTCAAGGGAGGTGAACCAAAAGTTTCAACAATCTTAGAAGGTGGAAACTGGTGGAGAATGGCCCGGTTTAATCGACTGCCATGATGGTTCCACACGGGTAACGAGGACTTTCTTTGTCGTGGAATTATGCCTTGAAAAGGTAAAAGGGGACAAACTTACAACTCAAGTCATTCATTTTTATTTTATTTTAATATTTTATATTTGTTGTTTACAAGCAAATATAACATGCATATTTATATACAAACAACGTGACAATTTGCTTTTACTCTCTTGATTCTATTTTACTCGGGTAGTCGATGGTAAGGTTTAAATCTACGTTCAACACTGCTCGGGAATAACCCTTGCGATCTTGTGATATGATGCAAGTTTACCATAGATCCTTCACTGCTTAATAGTTCTTGGAGATCAAATTTGAATTATCACAAGGAGATCTAATTGAGGACATCTCAATGATCTACCTTTTCCTAATACAGAGCACCTCTCATCAGAATTCTATCATTGTCGTAGTATTTAGACAGTGTATCTTTCTCCGAGGGATAATCAAGGCTACATTTTTTTTGATACACTAACCTAAATGGACATGCAACATGCGTAGAGCGACATTTGAGGGACATTCGAGGGACAAATAGAATTCTTCCCCTGATTAGTATTATGCATTAAGAGAAAGTATGCCGCTGGTATTTCCACTTTCGACCTCGAATAGCTACGAGGTTAGTTTGTGACATATCCTAGTCAAAGGTGGTATAATTTCCTACATGATGCATGTAATAGGTAGGCTGATAGGACAGAACATGGTCACCCTTGATAAGACTAATATACCTATCACTCGTGATAGCGAATTATGAGTATGTGGTTCTTTTAATATACCTAGGGAATAGATCACGTGATCTCAGAGTAATTAAACTAGTACCCTTTTTGAGTAGCGGAATACCCCACGGCACACTAGCGAATACCCTTGTCGATAATTCTAGATCTGTATAGTAAATATTAAGGGTTGTGGCTTCAACCGCGAATTACCCATGACTGCACATGGGGTTTAACAACTAACCACGAGGTTGTATATTCCCATGAAGTGTTGTGTGTGCAAGATAGTGGTACAGGAAGCGGGTACCATCCGATCTCAGAGTACTTAGTATGATGTGCCCCACCTCCCCGGGGGTAGAGGTACAACAGGGAGTACCCTCATCGTTTGATTTAACTTCGAACACGATGCATGATGCAGTTAGTGCAACAAAAGGGGTTTGCCAAACATGTTTTAATCAAACAATGCAAAAGGGAGAAAATTCTTGGGTTCAACGGTTGCATCTAGTATTGAAAGATTGACCATCAGTTCCTAAAGGAGTCACCATTGTAAGGATCCGTTTATTTTTCCAACCTCGGGGCACGATCAAAAGGCACGCGGGGGGAAGTGGGTTTTACATGTATGCTCCTCGCTTGGAGGGAGAAGGAATGCGTCTTCTCAGAGGTATGGTTCAATTCATCAGGGGATGGGGGTCATGCAATAAAATGAAATGGAGTCGCCACCTAGGATTAGGGCCTAGGACCAATTGGTGTAGCCCTAGAAGGGCTACAAGACTTTGGTTGGTTTGGTCAGAGATTCGAGGTAAAAGATCAAGCTACGAGGGTGGGAAGGTGTTAGGCACCCACCTCGCCCGGATAAACTGGTCTTTCTACTAGATGTTTGTTTTCGAATATTCTCCCTTTATAAATGTCCTATTCCCACATGAATGGCTAAATAATGATGTACAAACTATTTAATTAAAGTAAACTATGTTGCACTAACTATTGTACACTACACGAGAAAACTCGAAAGGACTACATCGTATTGGAATTAAAAAGTTAACGGAAGAAACATATACATGTATGCTTTAAGAAAATGCAATTATGCAAAATGGACAGTGTCCCCTAGCTCAGGTGGAGGCAAAAGATTGGCTTTGTCTCTTCGTCGGATAGAGTAATAGCTTGCGAGTGTCGGATCTTAAGATCTCGAGTAAAATAACGGCGTTCCAAGGCTTTGAAAAATAGAGGCTCAAAGGCCAGACAGAGTGGCTATGCCATGGGAGGTTTCCCAGATTGGGTAAAAAGGGGTTGAGGAAGCCAGACTCGGATAGCCTAGACTTCGGACAGAGGAACGAGGCTTGAACGCTCGAAATTAGATTAGGGAAGAGCCCCGAAACAAGGAAACAAGCAAAAACTGGAAAATTGGAGCTCTGGGGATGCCCCCTCTCCCACAAACTTTGATTATCCAAATGAGGGGGGGTGACCCCCTTTTTATAGGCAAATTTTGGGTTCAGCGGCGTAGTAAAAAATGTACGGGGCCGTGATAAAGCAAAAAATGGGAAAAATCCAGATCTAGGTGCCCGCAGGGCCGCACAGGCGGCGGCGCTGCACGGCAGGGCCACACCGTGCGAGCGAGGCACCATATAGTAGGGCCACGCAGGCTGCGGTACTATGTGGCAGGGTCATCTAGGCTACGGCAGGGCCGCACAAGATGCGGCACCATGCGGCAGGGCCACGCAGGCTACGGCATCGGGCAGCAAGGCCGGGCAGGTTACGGCGCCACGCGATAGGGCCGCATAGGCTATGGCGTAGAGTGGCAGGGCCACGCAGGCTATGGTGCTGCGTGGCGGGGCCACGTAATGTAGGGCACTACCTTGCGGAGCTGCGACCGTGATATTACCTCGTGGGGTTGCGTGGGCATTCTGGGGCCATCTGGGGGGGTCGTGTGCATAATGTACGCTTTGAAGGACAAGTGGAGATGTTTTCTGATACAGTGTTGGCTTTTCGGGGACATTACCAGTCATCGTCCGATTGTCGTCATCACTCAGGGGTGACAAAATTCAGTGTCTACACTTCTCTTAATACAAAATACCAATCAGAGGAAGAATTCTACTAGTCCCTCGAATATCCCCCGAATGTCCCTGGAATGTCCCTCAATATGTGTATTTGGATCAGTGTATCAAAAAATGTAGCCTCAATTGTCCCTCGGAGAAAGATATACTGTCCAAATAATGTGACAATAGTAGAATTCTGATGAGTGGTGCTTTTTATTAGGAAAAGATAGATCGTTGAGAGGTCCTCGATTAGATCTCCTTGTGACAATTCAAATTTGATCTCCGAGAATTGTTAAACGAAGAAGGATCTATCTCAAGCTTGCATCATATCACAAGATCACAAGGGTTATTCTCAAGCAGTCTTGAACATCGATGCAAACCCTACCATCGACTACCCAAGTAGAATAGAATCGAGAGAGTAAAAGCAAATTATCACTTTGTTTGTGTGTGTGTGTGTGTGTGTGTGTGTGTGTGTGTGTGTGTGTGTGTGTGTGTGTGTGTATGTGTGTGTATATGTGTGTGTGTGTGTATATTTTATATATATTTTCTTGTAAACAAAAAATATATAAAATATTAAAACAAGATAAAAAAAAATGAATCCTCCTACTTGAGTCCTAAATTTTCCCCTTTTACCTTTGCAAGGCACAATTCCGTGACAAAGAAAATCCTCGTTACCCGTGTGGAACCATCACGGCGGCCAATTGAACCGGGCCAATCTCCACCAGATTCCACCTTCTGAGCCTTTTTTTGGTTTATCTCTCTTGACTTCTAATCCCTTGACACAAAGTCCAACAAGGTCACCCCCTATTAAGAGCATCATGGATCCGCCAGAGGCAAATTCTTCAGAGGAAGCACTGAGCTAGGAAATGGTTAGCGTGCGTGCAGACACTGAATCTTGTCACCCCCCAGCGATAAGGACAACCGAACGCGAAACACTGGCAATGCCCTCTAAACCCATTTTTTCTTCAAAGTAAACCACACACCCCTTGTTCCACCTCGAAGGCACCCACGCTCCCCTGTATCCTCGGTACGACCCCGCACGATGCCCCCGCCCAAAGTCATGGCCTAGTAGTGTCGCACGCAGCCACGGCAGTGCACGATAGCATCGTGCCTAGCTGTGACACCTCCCGATAGTGCCTGGCCACGGTGCCACGCGGCAACACTGTACCTAGCCAAGAATCCACCCCACGACGTCGCGCAGCAGCGCCGCATTCTGAGCGACGGCACCGTGGGGACCCAAAATGTGATTTTTTTGCCCAGCGGCACCATAGATTTCACTGCCACGCCTCCAAATGAGATTTTTTCCTATAAATAACCCACCTCTCATTTCAACAAGTTCCAAGTTAATGAGAGGGGGCACCCCCAGAGCTCTAGTTTTCCTTTTTTCCTCTTTTTCCTAGTTTCAGGGCCCTGCCCCAGTACTATTTCAAGCCTTCAAGCCTCGTCCCCCTGTCCAGAGTCCGAGTCCCCTGGATCTGCCTTCCCTAACCCGTTTTTGCCCAAACCTCGGAAGCCTTACATGGCCTAGTCACCCTGTCCGACGTCCTATTGCTTAGTTTTTGAAGCTTTCGATCACCAGTATTCTGTCTGAGGTCCTAGTGCTCGACACTTGTGAGCCGTTACTCTGCCCGACACCCAGGAGATTACTTTCTAAAGCTTTCCGACGTTGTTATCCTGTCCAAGGTCCTAGTGCCTGACACTTGTGGGTCGTTACTCTGCCAGACATCCGGGTGATTACTCCCCAAAGATTTTCTGACGCCATTACTCTGCCCGATATCCAGACAATTGCTTTCTGGCGCCGTTACTTTATCCGACGAAGGACAAAGCTAGACTTTTACCTGAACTTGAGTTGAAGGACGCAATCCGTCATGTATAATTGCATTGGTTTAAGGCATACATATGTTTCATTCTTTCATCGCACCTTAATTTCGTAACAATGTAGACCTTTAAATTACTCTCGTTTAGTGTATAGTACTTAATTTAGATTAATTTAATTTTTAGTAGTTTATATATCATTTTAGCTATTCATATGGAAATAGGACATTCATAAAGGGAGACTATTTGAAAACCAGCATCTTTTAGAAAGACCAGTTTACCTGGGCGAGGTGGGTGCCTAACACCTTCCCACTCTCGTAACCTGACCACTTACCCCGAATCTCTGACAAGACCAAATGAAGTCCCGTAGCCCTTCACAGGGCTACACCAGTGGGTCCTAGGCCCTAATCCTAGGTGGTGACTCCATTTCATTTAATTGTTTGACCCCTATCCCCTGATAAATCATAATCATTAAGAAGATGTATTCCTTCTCTCTCTCCAACCGAGGAGCATAACCCCAAACCTCCATCCAAACCAAGCGCCAAGGGAACTCGGCATGGTTCCGAGAATGGATCCTCAAAGTAGAGACTTCACTAGGGATGCTTTGTCAAGCTTTCAATACTAAATGATACGGTTGAATGTAAGAATATTCTCCCTTCCACATTGTTTGATTGATAACATGTTTGGCTAACCCCTTTTAAGTACTAACTGCATCATACATCATGTTCGAAGTGAAATCAAATGATGAGGGTACTCCCTGTTGTGCTTCTATCCGCAGGGAGGTGGGGCACATCATACTAAGTACTCTGAGATCAGATGGTACCCGCTTTCGCCACCACTATCATGTACACACACATGGAATGGAAACACACGGCCTCGTGATTAGTCATTGGACCCCATATGTAGGTATGGGTAATTCATGGCTGAGCCACAGCCCTTGATATTTACTGTACAAGTTTAGAATCACCGACGAGGGTATTCACTAGTGTGTTGTGGGGTACTTCGCTACTCAAAAAGGGTACTAGCTTGATTACTCTAAGGTCGTGTGACCTACTCTCCAGGTATATCAAAAGAACCACGTGCAGGCAATTCGTGACCACGAGCGATAGGTATATCAGTTTTGTCAAGGGTAACCTTTTTCTGTCCTATCAGCCAACCTATTGTATGCATCATGTCAAAAATTAGACCATATAAGATTAGGATACACCACAAACTAATGTAGTAACCCTTCGAGGTTGAAAACGAGGTTCTCAATAGTATATCCTCCTTAATGTAGTTACCTATCGTGGGAAAGAGCTCTATTTGTCCCTCGGATGTCCCTTGATAGTCCCTCGATAAAATCGACACAATTGTCTAAGATGGTGTATCAAAAAAATGTAGCCTCGATAGTCCCTTGAAAAATGATACACTGTCCAAGATATTATGTCAGCAATGGAGCTTTGGTTATCCCAAAATGGAAGGTACTCTACATTAACAAAGGATAGACTATAGGGAGATCCTTGAGAAGGCCTCTTCGTAATGATCCTAATCCAATCTCAGAGAGCCATCAAACAAGGAAGGATTTATGACGAGATTATATTGACTTACAAGGTCATGGGAGTCATTCCTAGGTCATTTCAAAGTTTGATGAAGATCTCACTACTAATTAATCGAATAAGATGGAGCTAAGAGGTCAAAAATAGATCATTATGCTACCCTACCACTGCTTGTATATATATGCTTGTATATTTGCTTTGTAAACCCAAAACATAAATATATACATATACATATATAAATAAAATTTTAAAAAAAGATAAAAAATGATAATTTATTTGTCACTCAAAATCTTAAAATCATCTTTCGCCCTTGCAAGGCACAATTTTACGACGAAAGAACTCTTTGTTGCCTGCTTGGGACTGTCAGGCTGGCCGGTTAACTCGGGTCGACCTCCACCAATCTCCATCCTCTTTGTCCAATAGAAATCCTAGCCCATCTTCTAGTCCCGTAAGACAGAGTCTAGTAAGGTCACCTCCTCTTACGAGTACCTTGGATCCACCAGAGGCCAAGGCTTTAAAAGAAGTTTTAAGTCGAGAAATGATTAGCATGCGAAGAGAGATGACTGAGATGAAGTAGCTAGTTACACAAATGGTTTAGGAAATGCAAAATCAGCCTCAAGGGGACAGTGCATAAATACCTGGAGAATCTAGGGTGACACCAATACCCAGAGCATAACCCAAAGTTGTGATTGAGGAGGAAGAAGTTGTGGTCATCAACACCAAACAGAATCCCCTTGAAACTGAAAGAGAGAAACAAATGAGAGAGAAAGTTGAAAAATAGGAGCTTGTTCTGCAAGGGAAAGTAGTAGCAAAGTCAGAAGATGATTTGGTCTTCTTCCTGATAGGGAGAATACCTGAAGACTTCAAATGGAAGCTTGACAAATTTGATGTGACAGGGGACTCTAAAGCCCACCTAAAGATCTTCATTACTATGGCCAAGTCATGGGAACTTATAGAAAATCAAATGGGTCAAGCCTTCCTTTATTCATTAGTTGGATCAGCTCTGAGGTGGCTCACTCAATTAGACCAGACTCAAACTCAAACCTGGTCGGCAGTGGTGAAGGAATTCACCAAGCAGTATTGTCATGCCCCCATCCCGATGTAAGATATTTTGCCACATAAGGGGTGACTGGGATAATACACATCATCCCAATACCTACTAGGATCACAAATACAGTGTCCCGAGCAACAGTCTACCCTATCATCACGTTATGATAACAGAAAGGAACATACCAAAATGGAATAAAACATTCCAATTACAGAGTTAGCGGAAGCGAAATTTAATTAAATCATGTAAAATTATAGAGCATCAGTTCTCTAATGATAACACATAGTATAATTTCCATAAATGTAACAATTCAATCTCTCCTTATAATTAATCATACAGTTTATACATGATTGTGGGATGAATACAAAAATTAAATAATAAATAATTATCACAAGGGCACCATTCTTGGGTGTACATCTACATCCAAGTCACAGCCACCAACTCCACTTGATTCGCATCCAATGGTGCTTATCAAGAGTAGTACCTCCTGCATATAAACTAAAAAGGGGTTGCGCAATGGGGTTAGCTACACTAGCTAGTGAGGGAGCAAAGGGGAATGCACATACATGCACACAAGCAATTTCAAGCAGAATGATGCATGCTAATGTTAGATTCATTTTTTACTTAGCACACAATTCTATCGGTCAAGTATATACTATTGTGATAACTTGGGAGACACTGAGGGTCACTTGACTTATTGCCTCAGTGAAACCTCAATCATCACACGGGAACTTATGCCGGTAGAAACCATCAGGTCACCCAGTGGCAGACTCTGATAGCCATCACTACCCCTGTCCTGGCCTTTCCCACCTCCACAGACCATAGGTGCTCAGACTATCCAACACATAAACCCCTGTTGGCAAGGGTCTTAGCATAAGGGAGCAAGCATCCTAGCCACAGATATACTATATGTAAGTCCTATCGTTCCGAGAGGTATTTCGGGTGCATCAAAGTCCCATTCCATCTAGTACCCGGGTACTAGCATGGCACGACACATATAGATCAGGATGGCATAGAATAGTTTCATAATTAAATTAATTGGGGTTCCGGTATCAGCATACCCGGTACCGTAGCCTGATACAATGGTAAGAATATTATCACATTCATAACAGTTCACATTTGAGATAAATAATGCAATGCGCACAATGCTTATATTTATATAATAGCATGCTTAATATTGCATATTATATATATTCAAACCCAACAAAGTCACCCAGAACCCACTCACCTAACACGGGTGTAACCCGGTGTGATTGACATGAATCTCACAGGTGCACCAGCTATCCATCGAGTTAGGTAGCCTAAAAATACCAAAATCAATCATGAAAGCATGTATAGAAGGGTCCCATGCTAGGCCCCAAGGTTAAAATCAAGTTTCAACCAAGACAGCACGAGTGGACTCACGGACGGTTACAGCAGAGGTGAATCCATCCCTGACTCCGTTCAAGACAAAAGGTAAAAATATAAGGAGCGGATCTACGGATGAAACTTCTTACTTGGATCTGGTCGTGCAACTGTTCGATTTTTGAGATACTCCCGAGAGCAGGCGAACCCATGGGTGGATGTGTTTCCTTAGTCCGCCCCTGCATCCGGTCGATCCCTGAGACATACCCAAGAGTGAACTAACCCCGGGAGGATGCAACAGACTTGAGTCCATTCCTTCATCCGTTTAGGACATTCCACAGGGATTATACTAGGCGGACTGACGTGCAGTACCACAATTGGTGGATCTGGTCGTGCGTCCATCGGCAATCTCTTCTGATATTTTAAAGGGCTTCTTCTCTAGCTTGAAGCTTGGAGTGCACCCAGCCCTCAGAGACATGGAGAGGGTGTCTAAGCCTTCCTAGGGTCACTAGAACCTAGGCTCACCTCTTGGATCCAAGATCCTACAAGGTTTGGTCTCAAATTAGTCCAAGGGTAAGGTTCTATGGCTTAGAACCAAAGCTTAACAACAATGGCTGCAAAGCAGCTCATAGGAACCATTTCTAGAGCTAGGTCAGCACCATTAGAGCTCCCAATTAGGGTCAAGCATCACCTTGAGTCCCAAATGGAACCCTAGATTAGCCCAAGCTCAAGGAAATCTACAAAATGAAAAGGGAAATGGAGGAGAACCAAGTTATAGGTCTTACCTTGATGGGAGGAGCTCCAATTCTAGCCTTAGCCAGCCTTGAAGAACCACCACTTCTCCCTCCAACCATCCTCTCCATCTCTTCTCCTTCACCTTCTTCTTCTCCCTTTGTCCGGTCAGCAAGAGGAGGAGATGTAGGGCAGCCAGCCATCTTGGCATAGCTCCCATCTTCGTCCCTTTCCCTCTCATTCCTCTTCTACTTCCACTTCTTCTTCCTTCCTCCTTCTCCTTCTTCTCTTGTCTCTTCTCCTCCACGGTTTGCTTGGGAGGGGGAGAGATAAGGGAATAAGGGAGTTCTTTTATCTTTTAAGGGGTTAAATGGGCCTTAGGCCATGTATGGTTAGGTGTTCTTAGAACATAGTTAACCCTTAGGTTTTAAATGGTTTTTAGATTTGGGTTTTAGGGCATGTTTGGTCCAAGTCATAGACCATTAGGTCCATTCAGTTAATTAGACTCTATTTGGGTTGCACCCTAAGTCCTTAGGATCTATTTATCCACTAAGGCTTGTTTGGTTTAGGTTAGGGTATAAAACCCATTATTCATTTAAGTTAGGATTTATGGGCCCACTTTCATGGCCCATTTAACCATTTAATGGTAAGGGTAAGGGTCCAATTAGGGTGTCTAGGACACGGGGATGTGGGTCCTACAAAAAATTAAACCAAAAGGGCAAGTAATAGCACGGGTGGATCCTCGAGCGGATTCAGTTCGAGTGAGTCCATTTATGACTCCGATACTGCTATCAAGGCCCAAACTTCAAGGAAAGTTACGAGGCATTGACCCACACTTCCAAGTCTTTAAGGGGATAGTTATAATAATATTTTAAGTTTAAGGTCATTAATGTTGACCATCACCACCAGGGCATTACCCTTTGGGTAAGGTCTGAATTACCCCGGGGTATAAGGGGATATTTCGGGTACGGGTGTAACAAGTATTCTTATAAAACTGAGATGGACATCACTCAACGTGAGTTGGAAACCTTAAGGCAAGGAGCCGATGAAGGATTTTCTAATTTCATTATGAGGTCTCGTGAGAAGGCGTCTAGGATGTGGAAACATCCAAATGAAGCAGAACAAGTGGAAATGATACTAGAGAACTTGTATGGAGAGTACCATGACCATCTCTACCGTTAGCACATCAAAACCTTTGAAGCACTCATAGCTATAGGAAAGGGAATTGAAGACAAGCTCTTAAAGGGAAAGCAAACCCAAACTTCAATTGAGGAGGCCTTTGGATCTTATCCTAATAAGAACAACAAAGTAGGAAGAGGGAAGGGTCCCGAAGTGAACGCGGTCACCACTGTTTAGTACACCGAGAAGAAGATTTCACCGACAGCCACTGCACCGTTGATTATCCAAGCAGAACAGTCAGCTCCTCCTAGACAATTTAATTTTGGCAATATGACTCCTACTCGCCTCTTCTTCAAGCTCAACAGGGAAGGGATGTTGGATGTCGTACCACCAAGACATATAGATTTGGACAATCTGCCTTCAGGATACAAGCCAGAGTTATACTGCTATTATCACAATTAGAAAGGTCACCAATCCAACCAATGCATACACCTCAAGCATGCCATACAAGACCTAATCGACGTAGGGAAGATAGCATTTGAAAGTGGAACAACAGGCCAATGTAACTACTAACCCTTTGCCCAACCATGGGGTAAATATGTTGTAAGAGGATGTCATTTGTGAGGACCCGACGGTCCTGATTCAACCCGTGAAGTAAGAACAGAGGCTGATAGACTTTCAAATTTATAGGGCTATACTAGCAGCCCAAGCTAAGGAGAATGAGAAGAAAAGAAAAGAATTGGAGGTGCTAAGGCAAAGGTCAAATGAAGGATTCTCTGACTTCATTAAAAGATTTCGTGAAGAAGCTGAGCAAATGCAACCTCACCTAACGGAGGAAGAGCAAGTGGGGATAATCCTAGAAAATCTACATGGAGTGTATCGTGAATATCTTTACCCTCAGCGGCATGAGATACTAGAAGCAATCGCCACCCTGAATGGGTCGCATGATGAAGATGAACTTGACTCCCCGAGATCATCCATGGAATCTATGAATGCCTTAGAAGAAGGGACAACGGGTTTGGACCCAACTACTCTAATCCGGCCCGTAGGGGATCCCTTGAAGGAGTTAAAGAGAATTTGGAGGGATAAGGTCGTCTCATGTAGCAGATGGGCCTCCCAGCAGAAGCAAGGACCAATATCAGTAATTTCATAAGAGATAAGTACAAAGAAGAGATTAAGGAAAGTCAGCAAACACCATTTCATGGTCGAAGCTATGACGATCCGTTCTCGGAACCAAGACCGTGCCCGCATTTGGGCGCTTGGTTCATGATGGGGTTTGGGGGGTTATGCTCCTCGATTGGAGAGAGAGAAAGAGAAAGAATGCATCTTCTCGAAGGTTATGATTTATCAAGGGATGGGGATCATACAATTAAATTAAATAAAATGGAGTTGCCACCTAGGATTAGGGCCTAGGACCCATTGGTAAAGCCCTGTGGAGGGCTACGGTACTTCGTTTGGTCTGGTCAGAGATTTGGGGTAAGTGGTCAGGTAACGAGAGTGGGAAGCTATTAGGCACCCACCTTGCCCGGGTAAATTGGTCTTTCTACTAGATGCTGGTTTTCGAATATTCTTCCTTCGTAAATGTCCTATTTCCACATGTATAGCTAAAATGTTACACAAACTGCTTAATTAAATTAACTATTGTACACTACACAGGCATAATTTAAAAGTTTACATTGTTACAAAATTAAAGTGCAATTAAAGGATTAAATACCTGCATGCTATAAACCAATGCAATTATATGGGACGGATCGCGTCCCCCAGCTCAGTTGGAGGCAAAAGGCTGGTTTTGTCCTTTGTCGGACAGAGTTACAGCGTCAGGAAGTGATTGCCCGGATATCAGGCAGAATAACAACATCAAAAAATCTTTGGACAGTAATCACCCAGATGTCAAGCAGCGTAATAGCGTACGGGTGTCAGGTACTAGGACCTCGGACAGAATAACTGCATCGAAAAACTTCAGACACTGGACTCCTCGGATATCGGGCAGAATAACATCGCACGAGTGTCGAGTACTAGGACCTCAGACAGAACAACAGTATTGGAAAGCTTCAGAAACTAGGCATTAGGAGGTCGGACAGGGTGACTAGGCTATGGGAGACTTCGGGGTTTTGGGCAAAAATGGGTTAGGGAAGGCGGGTCCGGGGGATCCGGACTCCGAACAGAGGGACGAGGCTTGAAGGCTCGAAATCATACTAGGGCAGGGCCCTGAAACTAGTAAAAAGAGCAAAAAAGGAAAATTGGCGCTCTGGGGGTCCCCCCTCTCCCCAACTTGGAACTTGTTGAAATGAGGGGTGGGGTGGTATTTATAGGAAAAATTTTTATCTGGCGGCACAGCGGCGCTACCGCATGGCGCTGCGAGGTCAAGGACTAGCTGGGTGCAGCACTGCGATCAGCGGGCGCTGTCGTGCCGTCTTTGCAATCGGGTGCGATCTTTGTGATGCGATCTTGCGATCATGTGAGGTGTTTCCAAGTCATGGCTTCGGGCCGGGGCATCGTGTGGGGTTGTACCGGGGATACGGGGGATTACGGGTGAAAACAAGGTGGAACAGGGGTGTCCAAGTCACCTTGAAGAAAAAGAGAGCTTAATGGGTATTGCCAGTCTTTTGCGGCTGGTTATCATCATCGCTAGGGATGGCAAAGTTCAGCGTCTACAGTTTACCCCTCTTTGGCCAAGACCTGTACCAACATCCAAAGGGCAACCACAAAAGATCGCTTGATTTTGTCACCAGGAGCATGTACTATCACCACTTTGCTCAAAGGTGGTGAAGTGGAACAATAAAACTGTGTCTCGGTAAACCATTCGATGAAAATCTTTTGTTTTGAACGATAAAACCTATCTCTGTAAACCGTTCAATGAAAATCTTTTGTTTTGAATGATAAAACCTATCTTGACAAACCGTCTGGTGAAAAAATGTTATCTTAAACGATAAAACATATTTTGATAAATCGTTTGATAGCAATGGACGCTAATCCGCTGCTCCAAAGGACCGGATGTCAACAGATCAAATGGCAACGGACGATTCAAGGATCGAATGAACGGGTGATCAATAGATCAAATGGTAATGGGTGATCCAAGGATCAGATGGCAACAGGTGATCAACAGATCGAATGGTAGTGGGCGATCCAAAGATCGAATGACAATGGGTAATCAACAGATTAAATGGCAATGGGCGATCCAAGGATCAGATGACAACGGGTGATCAACAGATCAAATGGCAATGGGAGATCCAAAGATCGGATGACAATGGGTGATCAACAGAGCAAATGGCAATGGGTGATCCAAAGATTGGATGACAACAGATCAAATGGCAATGGGCGATCCAAGGATCGGATGACAACGTGTGATCCATAGATCAAATGGCAATGGGCGATCCAAAGATCGGATGACAATGGGTGATCAACAGATCAAATGGCAATGGGCAATCCAAGGATCGGGTGACAATGGGTGATCAACAAATTAAATGGCAATGGGTGATCCAAGGATGGGGTGACAATGGGTGATCTACAGATCAAATGGCAATGGGCGATCTAAAGATCGGATGACAATGGGTGATCAACAAGATCAAATGGTAATTGGCGATCCAAGGATTGGATGACAACGGGTGATCGATAAATCAAAAAAGGGTAATGGTTTTTGAGTGACGCTCCATTGGATTCTAATTCATGAGCGATGTTCGGTAGAAAATCTGACTTTTAGTAATGCTCGGTAGGAATCCAGTTTTGAGCTTTTTGCTTGGTGAGAATTTTTGGTTTTGAGCAACGCTCAGCAAAGTTTTGAGTTTGAGCAATGCTCAGCAGAGTTTTAAGTTTTAGCATCGATCAGAAAGGCATCGTGATCAAATTTTGGAAATGTACGATGAGACGGCATCGTAACCGATTTTTTGAAATGTACGATGAGATGGCATCGTGATCAAATTTTAAAATTGTACAACGAGATGGCATCATGACCAATTTTGGAAAATGTACAATGAAATGGCATCGCGACCAATTTTTGAAAAATGTACGATGAGACAGTATCGCGACCAATTTTGGAAAATGTATGATTAGATGGCATCGTGACCAATCTTTTGAGAATGTATGATAAGGTGGTATCGTGAACTCGATGACCAAGAGGTGCTCATCCCAACTGCCCTGCATGTCTATGGCACAGGCGTGGAGCATGTCCTCTAATATCTGTATGGTTCTCTCCGGTTGTCAGTCCGTCTGCAGAGGGAATGCGGTGCTAAAGTTCAAGAGGGTCCCCATGGCTTTTTGAAAGCCACCCCAAAATTTCGAAGTAAACCTGGGATCCTGATCAGAAATGATGCTGACCGGTACGCCATTGGAACATCAGATGGAAGCAACCAGGCTGGTTCCGCCCGTTTTTCCGCCCAATTGATGTTCATTTTAAATAGGACAAAACTACGGGCAGAGGCCCGATGCATGGTTCCGTTCGTAGTTCTGCCCAAGGGAAAACAGTCATTCCGGGAGCTTTCATCTCCCAACCTTTTTTCTTAGGATCCATTGGTTTCAAAGGCTAAGAGGGGGTGTCCTAAGCCCTCATAGGGTCACCACAAACCCAGCCATCCCTAATCCTAGGGTTCACCATACATGGCTTCCATTTGACCTCATTTAGGGTTTTAGAGTTTGGCAACCATTAGTCAGAAACAGGTTGATACATAGGGTTCCTTTAGGCTTAGATGGATGTGGAACCCAATTGTAGAGTACCATAGATCATCAGTTCACAACCTTGGGTTCCAAGTGGAACCCTAGGTGAAACCCATGCTCAAGGAGGTTCTCAAAACCCAAAATAGATTGAAAGGGAGAGAGAGGAGGGTGGAATGAAGGCTTACCTCAATCAATGTAGGGATTAGGGCACTCACCACCAATAAATCCTTGATCTTGCCCCTTTCTTCCTCTCTCAAGCTTCCTTCAATGCTCTAGCCTAAGCTCCCATGTTTTTGGTTGGTGTGGAATGAATAAGCCATAAGGGCTGGCTCTTATTACTAAGCTAAGTGGCCCTAAGGCCCAGTTTGGTTTACCCCTAAGTCGAGATACTCATATTTACTTAAATTGAGCCATGTGGGCCCACCTATGTGGCCCAATAGGTAGGTGAAGGCCAAGGGTGGGACCTATCCCTCTTGGGGATAGGAACACTATGTCCAGAGTGCGGGGTTGTGGGTCCCACACACTAAATTACCATAATACCCTTGATAGCTTGAGCGGATGATTTAACAGAATTACCAGCAATGGTTTCGTCCATGGTTTTGTTCCTACTGTCAAGGCTGAATGAGCCAAGGA